>NC_090412.1:20217804-20952804 GCF_036365525.1 Heterodontus francisci | reverse complement strand
TTCCTTTAGTTCTATTTAGCATCCGATTTTTCTCTATTAAGAGTTATCAAATTAGCCAGTCTGCAGTTTGAAACAAAGTTCAAAGAGACTTCCATTTTTAGTCTTTTATAGATTAAATATTATAAGTGAAGCCATAGTTGCAAACCAACCTGAAAGGTTCAGGTGTTTTAAATAAATTAAGTCAAGTAGTTTGACAGTTTTACTGGAAACATTGGCCGAGGTCCCTGTTTATAGGTAGGAAAAAGTGACGTCTTTTTTTCTGAAGCTACTTTTACAGGGACTTGCGCAGTTTGTTTCCACATTCTCAAATAGGCAGATTTTGGGATATTAGTAAAAATAGAAAATGCTGGAAATACATGGCAGGTCAGTCAGCCTCTGAAAGAGATGAGACAGGTTAACGTCTTTGGTCAGGACCCTTCTGGTGTGTTGGGGTAAGACAGTGGAACACAAGTTCGAACAAAATGGTGGCCCCCCCCCCACTCCCCCATTTTATTTTGGTCAGCCCTACAAAGGGTCTCTCTCGCCTCCTCATTCTGATTAATGGCCCCACCCAAAATGGCTAACTTCTTTCTCTCTTTCAAGTATGCGGACTTCAGCCTTGCATACTGGGTCTGATTTCCCTGGTCTAATTGTCAGTCTGTGCTGTTAGTACGTACGCCCTCTCACTGCCCCACTATCATTGGCCTGAGTGCAAATGTGGGTTAGGAAGGGAAAAGTAATTAGCCAGGCTTCCAGCTCCTGATCACTCTCTGGTGACTTCTGTTGGGACAAGTGTGTGTGTCGGCTGAAGAACTGAGCTAGGGTATGATTAGATTAAATTATTCTAGTTTGACAGATTGGGGAGGACCTGGGACAGGCAGTGAAATTATGCAGTAGTAGGAATAGATTAAATGTTAGTTACTACATTTTTTTCCCCCCCAGAGAGTAGAGAGCCTCTGAAATACATTGTTGCCTGGTGTGCTAAATGCTGATTCTGTCTTAACGAGGAAATTGGACCCATTCTTGAATGGGGCAGGGATCAAATGATCTAGATGAGCGGATTAACAGATAACATTCACGAGGATAATGTGAGCTCTTGGACTGGTTTAAGTTGCCTCGGGGGTCGGAGATGAATTTTCCCAAATTTTATTTCCCTTATTGAGCCTGTGTTTTTTTTCCCCCTAGTCTTTTGCCTCTCTCAAAGGGCTGCAGAGTGGGGAGGGGTAGAAAGTTATGATGTCCCAGGCATCATGAGTGTGGGTCAAGTTTGATGGACCACCTGGTCTATTCTTGCCCATCATTTTTTCATATGACGTCCCCTACTGCCAGTAGCCTAATGGACTGACATTCTAGGCTTGCATACGGAGGATGGTCACTTGGGAAAGGCAATGGAAGGTGACCAGCTATCAGAAAGTGCATGAGAAAGGATACTGGAGAGGGAGAAGTGCCCAATTGTCCACTCCCGCCCCACCCCCAGGCAGGTTGAGGCGGCTCCTTTTTAAGAATTGTCATTTACTTAATGAGTGAATACAAAAAAATGAATCATTAAATATTGTTTGTATTTCATAGCAGCATAATTCGCCTCAGAAATAGGCCATTCAGTGCAACCAGTCCATATTGGTGTTTGACCTTCCATGTGGGCAAATATTCTAATCACATTTACCCACCCTGTTCCCTTGTCTAGGGAACTAGGTGATGCATTTTGGGAGGACTAACAAGGCAAGGGAATATACAATGAATGGTAGGACCCTAGGATGTACAGAGGGTCAGAGGGACCTTGTCCATAGATCACTGAAGGTAGCAGTACAGGCAGATAAGGTGGTTAGGAAGGCATATGGGATACTTGCCTTTATTAGCCGAGGCATAGAATGTAAGAGCAGGGAGGTTATGATGGAGCTGTATAAAACGCTAGTTAGACCACAGCTGGAGTACTGTGTACAGTTCCGGTCACCACATTATCGGAAGGATGTGATTGCACTGGAGAGGGTGCAGTGGAGATTCACCAGGATGTTGCCTGGGCTGGAGCATTTCAGCTATGAAGAGAGACTGGATAGGCGAGGGTTGTTTTCCTTAGAGTAGAGAAGGATGAGGGGGGCCTGATTGAGGTGTACAAAATTATGAGGAGCATTGTTAGGATTGATAGGAAGAAACTTTTTCCCTTAGCGGAGGGGTCAATAACCAGGGGTCATAGATTTAAGGTAAGGGGCAGGAGGTTTAGGGGGGATTTGAGGAAAAATATTTTCACCCAGAGGGTGGTTGGAATCAGAAATGCACTGCCTGAAGGGGTGATAGAGGCAGGAACCCTCACAACATTTAAGAAGTATTTAGATGAGCACTTGAAATGCCATAGCATACAAAGCTATGGACCAAGTGCTGGAAAATGGGATTAGAATAGTTAGGTGCTTGATGGCTGGCACAGATATGATGGGCCAAAGGGCCTGTTTCTGTGCTGTATGACTCTATGACAATGACTCTATGTCTCTTCGACCCCTTTTCCTGCATCCACCTATCCTATCCAATCTAATCTTAAATGTCAACACTTTCTCCCTCGACCACTAACACTGGAAGTGAATTCCACAGCCTCACAATTCTGTGCAAAGATGCTTCTTCTGCCCTCTGTTCTAAATCTGATGTTTAATCTTCTATCTATATGGCTTCTCGTTCTTGACCCCTTATCTACTGGAAACAGTCTGCTTCTATTGGCCTTGTCCCTTCCTTTCATTTTAAACACTTATATCATATCGCCCTGTGATCAAATGATTAAAAAGACCCATTTTGTTTTTGTACTTCAGGCTGATTTAAGTGTACAGTTGAATGGAATAAATAATCAATTAGCTATAAATAGTTCACTGACAGGTAAATAATCAATTGCTTTGTTGAATGATTGATTCAACTCCCGAAGAAAATCAAAGTCCATTTTACCAATTGATTAAACGAAAATCAGTTTCCTAAATAGAGACAAATCACTGAAGAGAAGAAGTTGAGAGGTTCTTGGTTTTGCTCCCATTCGGGTACCTGAGTAAAAAGGTAAGCTGCAGAGTGTTGGAGATCAGCAAGGTAGAAAAGAGCAGCAAACAAGATGGGGCAAATCAAGTAATTGGGATTAAGTGGCACCAAGTTTGAGTTTTGTAAGTTTGCAGATTGTAGGAGGGATGAAGCACTATGTGCAGCTTTGGGCTGCCACTATGGAAAGGACATTAAAACTGCTGAGAGGCTACAGCGTAGATTAACCAGGATGACAGCAGGGATTGAAAACTATCATTATTTGGAGACTTGCAACTATTTCCATCAGAGCAGAGAAGATTAAGGGAAGAATGAAAAGAGATTTTTAAAATTATGGAGGCTTCGATAGGGTGACCAGGGAAAGAGTGGGGTTAGGAAGTCAGTAATGAGCGGGAAGGTGGGGTGGGGGTGGGGGAGCGCCATCAGTTTAAAATACCACGAAGAATGAACTGAGAAGTTAAGGCAGAGATATTTGTAGAAAGAATTGATAAAGAGAGAACATGCATTTATATAGCACCTTCAATGATCTGAAGATGTCCCGAAGTGCTTCACAACCATAGAATTGTTTTCTGAGTTACAGCTACTTCTGTAATGTAGAGAAATATGGGGGCGAATTTTATAGCCTCCCGCCCTGCCCCTCCACCGACATCTGGAGCTATGGCGGGGGTTGGCCAGAAAATTCCTCTGGCAGATACCTGCCAGGGGCCTCGATGCCGGGAAGGCCCGGCCCGATATTGTAGGTTACTAAATCTACGTGCGCTTAATTTTCGACTCGTTGCCTATTGTCCTTTGTATCCTGAATTGTGGTGGCCCCCCCCTCCCCCTGCTGCTCGGTGACGGAAGCCAAGTTTGCATTGGTAAATTTATTTAAATCAATGAATTAAGTACTTACCTGCTCCCACTGTCTGTTCTGGTGCCATATTGGTGCTGGTGGCCAGCACTCCTGTGCCTCCAGATACCTATCTGGGGATCCGATGCGGAACACTGGTGTTTAAAAATAAGGGGTCATTTGAATGGCGGAGCAGGCTCGAGGGGTTGAGTGGCCTAATCCTGCACCTAATTTGTATGTTCGTATGAGTGGGGTCAAACTCCTCCGATTGGTGTAGGGGATGGTGGGAAGGGGTAAAGCGCACAGTTTGTGGACTGTATGTGGGGGGAGGGTTAAGGTCGGGTGCACAAGGCAAATACTTTGGGGGCAGGGGGAGAGGGCAAGGGATAAATTGTATGGTCATTGTTGGGGGTGTGGGAGAGGGGCTATAAATATTTATTTCATTTCCTTCAATCCATTTGAATTAACTATATCTTAAAAAATGTAAATGAAATGGAAAGGCTCAAAGCCCTTTAAAAATGGCGTCATGCTGGTGCAATGGTGCCTGACGCCAATGGGAATGAACCGCCCGTCCTCTCCACATCATCGGGGGAGGGGAGGGTGGTCTGCCCCGACCATTTAAATGAGCCACTATGCTGAATAACCCGGCGACCCTGCGACGTGTGGTCTGCACAAGCGATCGGGCATTTTTGAAGCGGCGGCAAGCTTATAAATTCCAGCCCTTGGTCGTCCATTTTTCGCACAGCAAGATCCAACAAACAGCAGTGAGATTACCTACCCTTGTGAGAAGTGTTGGCCAGGCCACTAGCAGAACTCCCCTGCTCCTCTTTGAAAGGTGATACAGGATCCTTTAAGTTCACCGGACCAGACAGACAGGGCCTCGTTTAATATCTCACCTTTATTTTCTTTTTACAAAAAGCACCTCTGACAGTGCAGCACGTCTCCAGTACTGCACTAACAACTTAGATTGTGCTCTCAAGTCTCTGGAGTGGATCTTGAACCCATGATCTTAACTCAGCTGAGAGTGTTATGACTGGGCTATGGTGAGAAAGCAGGTCAAACAACTGGCAGATTTCAGATAGATTGAGTGACCTCCTGTGATGTAAATTGTGGACACAATGGGTTAGAAACTTGACTGCAGTAAATATTGGGCGATGCATATAACAGGCAGTCAATCCAATTACACCCATCTCCCTCACTCTTTATTCTACCTGTAGTTTCATCTTAATCTAGTTATAGCCTCAAATGTCAGCTTGGCTCAGTTGTAGTGCTCGCCACTTCTGATTCAGCAGGTTGTGGGTTCCAAGCCTGCTCCAAGATTTGATTCAAGCTAAGATATCCATGTAATACTGCATTGTCAGGAGTTCTGCGTCAGTTTAGATTATGTGCTCCACTTTCTATCTACCGTCCGAGCCAATCTGGCACTTGTCTTCAATATAATCAGTATTTTTAACAAGAGAAGGTTGCAATGCAAATATCAGTTCTTATCATATTGAATTTCACTTGCATTTGCATCAAAGATAACGAGAGAGTGATTTGTGACTCATGCAATGTTTGCTCTGTGCACTTGTAAACAAATGACATTAACAAGTGTAGAAACTAAAATATGAAAAATGTAAATTCTATTTGATTTAAAAGGGATCTCTTGTATATCATCAACAATAGCTTGCATTGATACAGTGCTTTCTAGCGTAAACATTGTCTTAAGGACCTTCACAACAAGGCTAAGGAAATTGGACCAAGGCAGGAAAGGTGACATAAGGAAGGAAGACCGAAAGATTGGTCAGAGAGTGGGGTTTTAGAGGAGGTTTTCTTTTTAAGAGCTGAGGAAGTGGAGGTTTAGGGAGGGAATTTCAGAGAGTAGGATTCAGGGTGGCTGGACATTCTAACACCAATATTGTGACAAAGGGAGAAATCAAAGAGGCTGGGAGTCAGAGGAATGGAGAGCTTGGAGATAGTTGTAGGGCTGAAGACAGTTGCAGAAATAAAGGGGGAAGGGAGGACATGAAAGGGCAGGATTTAAAATTTAAGAATGGGGAGCCAATAGGCTAGTGAGAACAGGGAAGTGTGGGGATTGGCTGGAGCTCGGATATAAGCAGCAGAGTACTGGACCTGTCGGAGTCTGTTGAATGCAGAGGCATGCACTACGAATCAAAACTGGTTTTGTCCATTATATATTTCAATTAGCAAACTTAAAGTGATATTGCCATTTCTAAGAGCATGTGAAGTACTTACCCAATCTAATTAACTTTAACCTGAAATGTGGAAATATTGAAAACCAGGTTTCATTTGTTAAATTATGTTCTTATTTCTTTTTGTTAATGTGTGAGCAAACGCTGGCACGTTTAAC
Source organism: Heterodontus francisci (assembly GCF_036365525.1). NCBI lineage: Eukaryota > Metazoa > Chordata > Chondrichthyes > Heterodontiformes > Heterodontidae > Heterodontus > Heterodontus francisci. The sequence continues at coordinate 20,946,643 of NC_090412.1, read as the reverse complement.
CCAGTGGACGCTCCATAATATGTTTCACCTCCTGGGCCTAGGGTTCCTCAGCGACCAGCCGCCTTGGTGGGAATTTTGTTGTACGTACCTTCAGTAAACTCTGACACGTCCAGTACTCTGCTGCTTACATCCTCCCACACCAAGTCCTACTCTTCGTTATTCTCACGAACCTCCATTGGCTCCCTGTCCTTACCAAATGATGTGCATATGGACTTTCAAAAGGCGTTTGATGAAGTACCACGTAATAAATAGACTGTTAGCAAAATAGGAGCCCTTCGGATTAAAGGGACAGTGACACAGAATTGGCTTAGGGCTAGTATACAGAGAGTAGTGGTGAACAGTTGCAGGAAGAATGAAGGGAGGCAGTATGAAGTAAATGGTACAGTTTTAACGGGAGTGCAGGAATAGAGAGACCCGGGGGTGTATGTACACAAATCTTTGACAGAAGGGCAAGTTGAGAAGACTGTTCTTAAAAAAAAAAACATGCTCGATCCTTGGCTTTATTAATAGAGGCACAGAGTACAAAAGCAAGGAAGTTATGCTAAATCTTTATAAAACACTGTTTTTAGATCCCAGAATGTTCAATACTTCAGGAAGGATGTGAAGCCTTGGAGTAGATGTAGAGGGGACTTATTGGAATCATGTCAGGAATGTGGGACTTCAGTTATGTGCAGTTGCTGGGGTGGTTCTGCTCAGAGCAGAGAGGGTTGAGGGGAGATTTGATAGAAGTGTTCAAAATAATAAATGGTTTTGATAGAGTAAATGAAGAGAAACTACTTCCTGTGGTCGAACACAGATTTAAGGTAATTGGCAAAAGAACCCGAGGTGACATGCATGAGAAGGCATATTTTTAACACAGTGAGTTGTTGTGATCTGCAATGCACCGCCTATAAGGGCGGTGGAAGCAGATTCAATCATTAAAATTCAAAAGGGAGTTGGAAATATACTTGAACGGGGGGAAAAAAAATCCATGGGAAAAGAGCAGGGTAGTGGGATTAGTTGGTTAGCTGTACCAAAGAAGCTGGCAGAGGCAAGATGGGCTATATGACTTCTATGTACTGTATCAATATCTATGGTTCTAAAATATTACAAAAGCCTTTTTTTTTTACTATTCTGATCATTTTAATTTTGTGATTTTTTTTTTTTTTGATCTCCCTGGAGGTTCATCTTTAATTACTGGAGACTCCTGGCCAGTTCTGGAGGGTTGTATCCCTGAGTATTGTACAGGCGATCTTACAGGTGGCTGAGGAGTATTCCTCCTGCCAGAGTCACCACGTTGAGTGGAGAGGGCAAGGGAATTGGGTGAAGGTGTAGGAAATGTAATTAACTGCCCTTCTTTCAAAACACCACCCATTTTATAAGGTTCACTGAGTTTAAAAAGGACTGAGAAAAGTTGCCTGAATTTATCAAGCCATTAATTTTGAAAGAGTGTGGTCCAGTATTAAGGAAGCATCATATTGCAGTCCAAATATTTACCGCAAACCTCTTGTACTGAAGTAAAAATCTAATTGTGGTTTAGCTGAGCAGATTTGCACTGCTTCCTGCTCTGGTGTGAAGCAGTTGCTTCACAGAAACACTCCACCTGCCTGACACAGTTACCATAATCCCATCACCATTGTTTCCTGTGCTTTATTACGGTTTTGGGGTTTGCTTGTTAGGGCTGAGAGTAATCGACTTTTAATTTAACTCAGATTATGATTTTCTATTTGAAGAATATCAATGTTTTTTAATTAAAAAATAATGTGTTTTGGTGACCATGGCGATGACCTTTGCCCCACAGGTCTATCTCTGCTTTAGAGGCTTTATTGTATTCAGGCATTGATGTGTTAGGAGAACCAGATTGGAATTAAAATGGGTTCCTATTGTTTGCCTGCAATAAGGCAAAGGGTTTTTCGGGGAGGTTAGGGTGGTGATGGTGGTGAGAATCCCATTTCAAAAGCAAGTTCAGTCCATCATCATGAAATACTGAAAGGAGAGCTTTCTGAGGGTCTCCACTGTGAATGGGAACTTCATACAAAAGCAAAGTGGCAAGAGATTCAGTGCAGGCTGAGGAACAGATCCGCAGCATTTGCAGCAGGCGTAAGAGTTGCCAACTCGGGTTGGATGTACTCCCAGGAGGTTTCATCACTACTAGACCTCCCGCCTCCGATCGCCCTGCCCCCCACCTCCTGCCATTGGTTCCCCGACATTGTCCAGCCTCACAGCCCAACCCCTTCCCACAGCCACTTAGAAAACGAGTAAACTTCTCATTACCCAACTGGATGACTCTTGACTGTCACTCGAACAGTCTTTATTCCATCGCCAATATTTTTATCAATAATAAACATGTTCAAAGAAAGTTTTTTTTTAAAAAAAAAGAACGCCCCTTGCCCCTTCTGGATTACTGGCAGCAGTGTTGTGAAGATTAATGGTCAATTCCTGGAGATTCCAGAGCAATCATGGAGGATTGGCAATCCTACATTAGTTGCAAAGTGCGCCTTTCTGCTTGGCCTCCTTCTCTCAACTTTGAGAAAGTATATTTATGAATTTTTACTGCCCATTGTAGACAAACATAAATAATCTATAACGAGGCTGCATACCTAATTTTTTGCTGTGATCTTTTGGAGTTCTCTGAAATTTCCAACACTGAGATCAATAGATTTTTTTTATTGGGTAAAGGATACTTGGAGCAAACGTTTAATTGAATGGTAGAGGAGGCTTGAGGGGCTGAAGGGCCTACTCGTGTTCCTCCTTTAGTGTTGTCAACCCTCCCAGGATTCTCCTGGAATCTCCAGCAATTGAAGATTGATCTCCACAACACTGCAGTGAGCAACTCAGGAGAAAAAATATCATAGCGTTTATTCATGTTCTGTGAAAGCTTGTGTTATAAAAATGTGTTATAAAAATATTGCAGATGGACGAAAGCAGGCTGTTTGACTGGGGGGGTGGGGGTGGGGGGGGCGATTAGAGGTGAAAGGTCACGGAAGGAAACAGCCAGGAAAACACCCAACCAGAATTGGTAGCCCTTCCCTTTTCCTGAATGCATTGGCTCCTTGGGAGCTGATTAAACCCAGGTGCCTTGCTTAAGGGGCAATGACAATCATAGCCACACCCTAATAAACAGGGGGGCCCAGAGTCAAACCTACACGTGCATTCCGTTCAGTACAGCGGATTAAGGGGTGATCTAATAGAAGTATTTTAGATGATTAAAGGAGATGAACGGGTAGGTTGAGAGGAGGAACTATTTCCTCTGGTGGGGCAATCCAGAACAATAACCTTTAAAATTAGAGCTAGCCCATTCAATGAGTGATATCAGGAAGCACTTCACACAAAAGGTAGTGGAAATCTAGAACTCTCTCTCCAAGGTAGCTACTGAGGCTGGGGGAGGGGTCAGCTGAAAACCATCAAAACTGCAGTTGAAAGACTTTTGTTAGGCAAGGTTACCGAATCACGGTGGGTAGATAGAGTTAAGAAAGCAGATGAGCCATGAGCTAGTTGAATGATGGCACAGGTTCGAGGGGCTGAATGGTCTACTCCTTTTTTTTTTCCTGTTCCTGTGTCCCCATTTGGTGCCCAGTTTGTGTTTCTCTGGGAACACTTAACCTGTATTTTTAAACAGATGCTGATAGAGATGCAGAATCTCTGATAGGGCATGTGCTGCAACTGTCATCGACATCATCTCACACATACACATACTTCTTCACTGCAGCAGGCAGGTAAATAATTGGAAGCTTTCTGTCCAATGACTATGGAGGTATCGCCGGGAAGCAAAACATTGAAAAAATGAAGTGAAAAAGTAGTAACAAGCTCCTTTCGTGACCTCTGGTCATCCCGAAGCATTTCATAGCCAGTGATCTACTTTTGAAGTGTAATCGTTGATGTAATGTATGAAATGTGGCAGCCAATTTGTGCACAGAAAGATCCCACAGACAGCAATGAGATAAATGATCAGATGATATATTTTTTTGTGATATTGGGCAGGCGCAGCCTCGGCTTAACATTTCACTCGGAAGGTGTAACAGTGCAGCATTCCCTCTGTACTGCACTGGAGTGTCAGCCTAGATTTTGTGCCCAAGTCCCTGAAGTGGAATTGAACCCAGGACCTTCTGAGCCATGGCTAACACCGTTAGGAGACACCTTTTGACTCAATTCAGATGGGATGGCTGAGGGGTTGCTGCAGTTGAATCAGCCAGCCTACCTGCTGCTGATTGGTCTGTGCGATTCCCACTGGAGAGTGTTTGGTTTGGGTTGGGTAAACAGCTGACTTGGCTGCAATGCCCCACTTGATCAAATAGCCAGAGCATACTCTATAGGTTCACATATGAGCAGCCGTGACTTTAGGTGAGGTACGAGCATGTTCTAGTTGAACAGAACGCTACTTTGTGGGTTGGAGGGGGAGGGGTCAGTATTTTTAGCCGGTTTGAATCTTTCTCTGTATCTTCTCATTCCCTTGTATGAAGTGGGGGAAGGATTTGCCAGCTGATTAACAGTCTGACAGACTGCCGCATGACCAACCCTCCTTCCATGGTTGTAACCATGTTTATACCAGCTGATAGGATTGTCAGACTTATACAGCGGTAGAATTTTATTGTCTCCTACAACTCATACGATTGGGCACGTGGGGAAGGGGGAGTATCCTGCTGGATGTTGGCCCTGAGTTCTGGTTTCCATTCACCAGATCTGTCTGGAGCAGGGTTCGAACCCTGAAACTTCTGATTCAGAGGCGAGAATTCTACTTATAAAAGCAAAATACTGCGAATGCTGGAAATCTGAAATAAAAACAAGAAATGCTGGAACCACTCAGCAGGTCTGGCAGCATCTGTGAAAAGAGAGAATTCTACTGTTGAGTCCAAGGCTCGGTCATGTTTTCAGGAAAAAAACATCAGAGTGTTAAAAAAAATTATTAAGTATAGTCAAATGTATATTTAAAGTCCTCCTTTGATTGTGGAGTTTTAAGTTGGAGCAAAGACACAGATGCTCATACATGCACTCCTGGCTGGCTGGGAAGGCTCTCTGTATCTTATCCTGTGGTCTTTATTCATGGCCTTTAAGCAGCATTCAATCAAACCCTTGGCCATCTGGCTGCCAGATGTGTTGTGATTGCTTGTGGCAGCAGTCAGTGGGACTGGCCTGTGAGGGCTATATGCAGCATGCATTTGCTAAGTGCAGGATCGAAAATCCCAAAAGCCTGCCAAAAGGCTCCTAAAAGGTCACTGGCGCAACTGAGAAGGCTGAGATTTGCTTGGACAGGATCCTCCAGCGCATCACAAAGCTGAGGAGAAGCGTGACAAGGTTATTACTTTTCAGTTCCCCCTCAAGTCACAGGAAGTGATGCAAAATCTATGCTTTACAGAAAGCGGATACGGCTGAAAAGAGGCCCTGTCAGCATTCCGAAGGGATCGTTCCCTCCGCGACACCCTGGTCCACTCCTCCATTACCCCCACCAACTCGTCTCCTTCCCACGGCACCTTCCCATGCAATCGCAGGAGGTGTAATACCTGCCCTTTTGCCTCCTCTTTCCTCACTATCCAAGGCTCCAAACACTCCTTTCAGTTGAAGCAGCGATTTACTTGTACTTCTTTCAATGTAGTATACTGTATTTGCTGCTCACAATGTGGTCTCCTCTACATTGGGAAGACCAAACGGAGACTGGGTGATTACTTTGTGGAACACCTCCGCTCAGTCCAAAAGCATGACCCTGAGCTTCCGGTTGTTGCCATTTCAACATAACTCCCTGCTCTCATGCTCACATCTCTGTCCTGGGCTTGCTGCAGTGTTCCATTGAACATCAACGCAAGCTCGAGGAACAGCATCTCATTTACCGATTAGGCACTCTACAGCCTGCCGGACTGAACATTGAGTTCAATAATTTCAGAGCATAACGGGCCCCCCTTTTTAATTTTAGTTATTTTTTCTTTTTATTTCATTTTGGTTTGTTTTATCATTTTTTTTACCATGTGCCTGCCCACTCTTTTTTCATGTTTGTTCTTTGGGCCAAGGCTGTTCATTTTTCTGTCAATTAACACCCTCCCTGCGCTAACGCTTTGTCTTTCAGCACACCATTGACATACTGTTTGCCTTTGCTCCATGACCTTCTGGTCAGTTATTCTCTGTGACCCTCTGTCCTATCAACACCTTCCCTTTTGTTATCTCTTGCCCCACCCTGGTCTTTTTGCTTAAAACCTATTGCATTTCTAACCTTTGCCAGTTCTGATGAAAGGTCACTCACCTGAAACTTTAACTCTGCTTCTCTCTCCACAGATGCTGCCAGACCTGCTGAGTATTTCCAGCATTTCTTGTTTTTATTATTAAAGCAGAGGACAGTTCAAGATGCTGTACTATAGTGCAGTAAACGGGTTGATGTTTATTCATTGTTACAGTGGGGACTACAGGCCCCCAGTACATCGTGGGATGCTTCTGATTGAGCTGTCTAATATATTTTTAACTCCTTGATATACTGGGTTTCTTGCTAATTCATGTGTAATTTTCAACAAAAACTCGTTTAAAATTATTCGCCCACTTTCTGTGCTGACTGTGTTTGGGTTGAAACGGCTTTACCCCTTGGATTACATTTGGGTGATCTGATGGAAGATTGAGATTCGATTGGAAATGGTTTACTTAGATCAGGAGATTGCAGGTGTTGTGTTTATCGCTGGCCCTGAGATACCAACTAAGCTAGCTCTTGGCTCCATGCCTATTTTTCTCAAGTGAGATTCTGCAAACTAGTGTCAGTAAGCTATTGGACTCCTGTCTCTGGGAGTAATGCTGCTCCTGTCCTCAGACATGATGTCCGTTTAGGCACGCTTTGCAGTCAGAATGACTGCACAGTGATTGGGAATAGGAGCATTCCCTCCCCTCCACAATGGGATTCAGAGCTGCTGAAGCCATTTACCCTTGCTGCTGATCAGGTACTGGCTCTCTGCCACATTTGCCTCTCTTGAGAACCGTAGGATTATTCGATACAGATGGAAGACGTAGATGAGGAACTGTTCTGTGATTCCAAGTATCCTCTGTTTAACACAATCAGCTGTATTTCAAGCCGGTGAATAAAATGTCTTTTGTTGAATTAAGGGAAAATTGCAGCTCTTTTAATGGCTTTGTTGGTAGCACTCTCAGCTCAAAGTCAGAATGTTGTGTGATCAAGTCCCACTCCAGACACTTGATCAGATAATGCAGGCTGACATATGGAGGTGCATTAAAATGAGGCCCTGTCGCCTCCCTCAGATGTACAGGAAAGATCCCACGGTGCTATTTTGAAGGAGGGCAGAAGTGTATTCCCAGTGTCCGGGTTAATATATATCCTCCAACTAACATCACTAAAAAAAAACTATCTGATTGTTAACTCATTGCTGTGTGTGGGACCTTTGCAATTTGCTTTCTGACATTACAACAGTTCGAAAGTGCTTCCTTGGCTGAAAAGTGCTCTGAGACGTCCTACGGTTGTGAAAGGTGCTATATAAATGCAGTTTCTTTCACTTAGGATGAAATTAGTCTTTGGCTTTAGCATAAAATGGGGGATGGCGAATGGGCAGCCTGATTTGCACTGGTTTTCTTTTCCTCGGCATTTACTGTCAGTAGTTGAGGCATACGGAACATGTCACAGGTCCAAGCTTACCCAACCCCCTCTTTCCCCCCCGCATCCCCCTGCACCACCCCGCCATTCGTGCTGAATGAACTGATGTCAGCTGGGCAACAGAGCTTGAATTGGTTTCATGTTTCGGACTCGCAGTCACCACCTGGTGACCCATGTTGGAAGTGCGTGTGGTCCGATATTGGGCAAGGGGAGGACGAGGCTCTCAGTTGTGTCTGGTGGTCAAAGCCTATGGGCACTCGATGTCCAGGCTCAATAGGTAAAGCAAGGCCACTCAAGGTGAAGTGCTGAAGGGCAGCTGGTGTTTTTTTTGGAGCAAGGATGCGAGAGAGTCTTGTTTGTGAGTGATGAAAGAATAACGCTGGAGTGTCCCATTTTTGCCCAGTTGAAGTTGTTCAAATCAATGCTTTATTTTCCATTCATTCTGTCAACTGAATGCTGAATTTTAACTTGCGTGTGTTGCATAGAAAATCATCGTAAACCCTTTTACAAAGCCTCCAGACATAGCATTAACAAAGCACTGGTGTTGCTCAGCCTTTCACTGAGATCAGCAGAGTTGAGGTTAGGGACTGCAGTTTTGAGATGGTATTATGTGAATTATAAGAAACAAATGTGGAATTTTGTAGGAAGACTGTGTTGCATTAAAGAGAAAATGTAACGAGATCTGTTTTCAATGCATTTCCCATTCGGCTTCTGTAAAAAAACAGTTTTCAAAAAAAAAAGCTATTGCTTTAAAAAATTTTTAAATGGCACACAGCCGCCTTCTGTCCTGTGGCCAAGATGCTGTGGAACATTTCCTAGTGTCAGCCAGACATTCTTCATGTGGTAATTCAGATAGTGCGTGCCAGCTGTTTATTTCACTGTCAGAGGAAGAAATGACATCTGAGTACTTGCTGCTCTGGTGGTGGAGTAAATGAAAGAGAGACATGCATTTATGCAGCACTTTTCACGACTTCAGGATGTTCCAAAGCGCTTTACAGCCAATGAAGTAGTTTTGAAGTGTAGTCACTGCAGTAGTGTTGGAGACATGGGAGCCAATTTGTGCACAGCAAGCCCCCACAAACAGCAACGTCATGATGGCCAAAGAATCTGTTTTTTGTGATGTTGGTTGTGGGATATATATTAGCCAGGACACCAGGGAGATCTCCTCTGCTCTTTATCGAACCAATGCAGGGAGATCTTTCACCTGAGACAGCAGATGGGGCCTCGGTTTAATGTCTCATCCACTGTTCTCCCAGCTGTGGAGTACTCGCTGTTCCCTGGTTGTGGAGTACTTGCTCCGGTTATACACTGTCACTTTAAATTAAATAGCTCTGAGGCACCACTGCCAAAATCCTCCCTTGGTCATAAACTGTTCACGACGCTGTCCTGTGGAAACAGCTACTAATGACGGTTTTCCTTTTTATTTTAAAGCTGTTTGTGGATTATGGGGACAACTGCCAGTGCCGCTCAGCAAACAGTATCTGTAGGACAACCCAGCGACAACAGCCAAAGCAATGGATTGACAGACAGCAGGCGATCGATCAATTCCAGCAAATTCCAGACACTGAGCATCCATAACAAGGCCAAATCCATCATCACCAATAAGGTGGCGCCTGTGATGATCACGTGAGTCTGACTGTTCAGGTCGAACTCAGCCATGCAGCTGGACAAATCTCCGTGGCCAAAGCACACCCTTCCCATAGGCCCTGTGTTTGAAGTAAAATATTGCATGGAATTCTACAGCACAGAAACTGGCCATTCGGCTCAACAGGTCTATGCTGGTGTTTATGCTCCACACAAGGCTCCTCCCATCCTATTTCATCCCGTCATTGTATGCTATTCCTTTCACCCTCATGTTCTTATCTAACTTCCCCTTATATACATCTATACTAATCACTTCAACTACTACCTGTGGTGGCGAGTTCCCCATTCTCAGCACTCTCTGGGTAAAGAAGCTTCTTCTCCGGAATTCCTTATTGGATTTATTATCTTATGCTTATGTCTCTGAGTTTTGGGCTCCCCCCCCCCTCCCCCACAGGTGGAAACATCTAGGTTTATCTTATCAAACCCATTCATTGGGTGGAATTTTGCCAGCCCTTGACACCGCGGGGGGGGGGGGGGGCATGTAAAATTTAGCAGGGAGAGGCCCACCTCAATCCCCAACATCGAGAAGGGCCCGCCGCATAGTACTGGCGGTAGGGGGACCTCGATGCGGGGCCTTCATTTAAATATTGAAATGAGCAATAATAAGATGCAGATTAACTTGCCTGTAGGTAGCGGCCGTCCCACACTGATTTTACGGCTGCTGAACGCAGCTCGCCCGCCTTTGGAACCCCGTACGGAGGTCCGAGGGGAGAAACTGTTGGGGAGGGGGTCGGACTAAAATTATCAGGGTGGGGGTGGGGTGGGGCGGGTGGGGGGGGGGGGTTTGGTGGGGGGATGATGGGAAGGGGTTGAAGGTTAAAGGAAAGAAAGTTTGGTGGAGGGGAAAGGTTGTGATGGAAAATTTAATGTTCTTGGTGGGAGCGGGGTAAGACAAATAATACTCGGATTATTCATTGAGGGGGTGGGAGAAGGGAGTGGAAGTGGGCATAACAATTTATTTAAAAACTTGCCACTTTAAAAACTTAAATGTAAATGAAGGGCTCGAAGTCCTTTAAAAATGGCGCCTGCACAGTGGCACCGGATGCCGTTACCTTTGCATCATTGGGGGTGGCTGCTCTGCCCCCTCTATTTAAATGAGCCCCCGTGCTGATAAAATGCAGCCCATAATTTCACCGATAGCTGTCAGGTTACCTATCAGTCTTCTCTTTTCAAGAGAAAAGAGCCTCCGCTTGTTCAGACTTTTCTGATGGCTGTACACTCTCATTCCTGGTATCAGTCTTGTAAATTTTCTTTGCACCTTCTCCAGTGCTTCTTTAAGCTTTTTTTTTAAAGTGGGGACCAAAACTTTGCACAGTAATCCAAGTGTGGCCTGAGCAAGGTTCCATACAAATTTACCCTAATTTCTCTGCTTTTGGATGCTGTTCCTCTAAAAATAAACTCCAGTACGATGTTTGTATTTCTTATGACTTTGTTAACCTGTGTTACTACTTTTAATGGTTTGTGAATGTGAATCCCTCAATCCCTTTGCTCTTTACCCCATTCAGACACTTATTTTCCGAGGAGAACATGGCTTTCTTCATTGCCTTTAGCAAAATGCACCACCTCTCACTTACCTACGTTGTAATGAAGTTACCAATTACACGCCCATTCTGCAAGTTTATTTTTGTCGTCTTGTATTTTGTTGAGTTGCTTTATAAAGTGCTGCCTGTTAACAATTCTGAATTATTATTCCAATTTCTTTTGTGAGTTTAAAGGAATAACTCCGATCCACGGTGATGTTCTGTATATTCTTATTTATTCATTTGTAGGATGTTGGCATCACCAGCGAGAACAGCATTTTATTGCCCATGAGAAGGTGGTGGTGAGCCGCCTTCTTGAACCGCTGCCGTCCGTGTGGTCTAGGTACACCCACAGTGCTGTTAGGGAGGGAGTTACAGGATTTTCTCCCAATGACAGTGAATTAACGGTGATATAGTTCCAAGTCGGGATGGTGTGTGACTTGAAGGGGAACTTGGAGGTCGTGGTGATCCCATGCTGCCTTTGTCCTTCTAGATGGTAGAGATCATGCGTTGGAGAGTTTCTGCAGTGCGTCTTGTAGACTTTGCATCCCTCAATGAACTGCACTGGATCACTGTTAGTCACAGAATCTTCAGGGCTGATTAGTGTTGATGATTGTTGAGCTCTCTTGGTTTGCCTCAGTGTCCCTGAGCAAGGGAGGGAAGAGAGGGTTCTCGTCACCGATTTCCATCCAGTGATCCCTGGATATCAGATCAGGACAGGACCATTCTTGGCCTTGGTACATCTCTAGGTCAAGTAGGCTGTGGATATTGAGGGGATAATTTTAACTCACCTGCCCAGCATGGAGACTGACCGGATCAGGTGGTGCGCTGGTTTGACAGCGTGCCCAGTTTTACACTCCATTGTAAACACCGTGTCCCCTGACTATCGAGGCTCACAGACAGTGGATCCTTGAGTAAGATAGTGAGGTGGGACGGAGGGAGGATCTCTGATTTCTTTCCCGTCCCCATCCAGAATGAATCCTCACGGAGAGAAGCGGAGAAAATTTGACTTTTTTTATTTGTAAACAATGTTTCATAAACCTTTCCTGGATTGGCTGTTACAATACTGACATGAAACCTTCAGGCCAGAGAACATGTTTGGATCTGCAAAGGGTTAACTTGTAAAAGGTGCCACTTGGAGCGGATCTCAGCTCGGGGTTAATTATGAAGACTTGCCAACAACTTTGGCCTCTTGCACATCCCCCACATCCTTTGTTCCCACCATTGGCGGCCGTGTCTTCAGCTGTCTAGGCCTTGAGCTCTGAAATTCCCTCCTTAAATCTCATCGTCTCTCCATCTCCTTCAAGAGGTTGCTTAATTTCTGGTTTGGCAGACTCTGCAGCAACTATTTTTTTTTAAGAGCTGGTGCATATTTTTGTCACTTTACAATGACAAATAATCCAGTTAGGTTTAATTGGAAGATATATAGCCCTGTGAATTGAAGTACAGTAAATGGTGTGAATAATTTCTGATGGCAGGTTTCCAACCCCAAGCAGCTGCTTGGACGGTCAAACCTTGTTAGTGACAATAAAAGCAAACACATTTCCAGGAAGATTCTTCAACTTCATTCCTCGTGAGGCCAAGGTGCTAATCAGGGTCATCAACTCCCGGGATAATCCCGGAGTCTCCAGTAATTAAAGATTAATCTCCAAGTGGGAAAAATCACAGGGGATTTTTTTTTTAAATTGTTTACATTCTTTTAACACATTTGTTTAGCAGTTACAAAAATATTGGAGATGGGAATAAAGGCTGTTTGGATGACAGTCACAAATCATCCAATTGGGTAATGATAAAATGTATTTGCTTTCCAATTGGCTGTGGGAAGACCCGGGTGGGTGTGTTGGGCGACCAATGGCGGGAGTGTGGATGTGGTTGGAGGCGGGAAGGTCATGTGATGAATCCTCCTGGAATGCGTCCAACCCAAGTTGGCAATCCTCATGCTGACTCATACTGAGAGTTGGTTCTATTGATGCCAGGCACCCTCTGTACCTCACTCAACCTTCTTGTGAGAGCCCAGACTGGGAAGGTTGGCAGGTTATTTGTTGGCAGTGTCACTACTAAGTCCAGAATTGCCAACTCTGGGTGGATGTAGTCTTGGAGGTTTTGTCGCATGACCTTCTGCCGACCATCCCGCCCAGTCAAATAGCCATTTTTAATGCCCCTACGATCTTTCTCCTGAGTTGCTTGCAGTAGTGTCCCGTAGATTAATCTTCAATTCCTTCCAGAACAATCCTGGAGGGTAACAACCCCAGATGCATTCCCGCATGCACTTTCCAATACAAGCCACTAGGTAGTGATCAAGAGCAGGTACCCTGGCTGATTTATCCATTGGGCCTTTGGCTGTGCTCGGTCTAGTCTCATTACTAATGTCTCCTGTTTTATTTGGTAATGTGGTTGTGCAGCATCTTGGTGTGTGGTGATATCAGCACAAGGAAGCATTCCCAGTTGGAACCTTCAACCTCACCAGTGTGGGAATAGTACTGAGTGAAGACTGAGCAATTCTCCCAGAAAGATGGGGTAAGGCTGAGCCTGTCTCTTCAGGTCTCTTGTCCATGCTTCTTAAAGTCCATATATATCCTGACATTGGCAGAGGGATCTTATCGTTGGCCTACTTGTCTCGAGAGACAATGGGTAAGCGCCTGGAGGTGGTCAGTGGTTAGTGAAGCGGTTTGTGAAGCAGCGCCTGGAGTGGCTATAAAGGCCAATTCTAGAGTGACAGACTCTTCCACAGGTGCTGCAGATAAAATGGGTTGTCGGGGCTGTTACACAGTTGGCTCTCTCCTTGCGCCTCTGTCTTTTTTCCTGCCAACTGCTAAGTCTCTTCGACTCGTCACTCAATAGCCCCGCCTTTATGGCTGTCTGCCAGCTCTGGCGATCACTGGCAACTGACTCCCATGACTTGTGATCAATGTCACAGGAATTCATGTCGTGTTTGCAGACATCTATAAAGCGGAGACATGGACGGCCGGTGGGTCTGATACCAGTGACGAGCTCGCTGTACAATGCGTCCTTGGGGATCCTGCCATCTTCCATGCTGCTCACATGGCCAAGCCATCTCAAGCGCCACTGGCTCAGTAGGGTGTATATGCTGGGGATGTTGGCAGCCTCGAGGACTTCTGCATTGGAGATATGGTCCTGCCACCTGATGCCAAGGATTCTCCGGAGGCCACGAAGATGTACTGAATTGAGACGTCGCTCTTGGCTGACATACGTTGTCCAGGCCTCGCTGCTGTAGAGCAAGGTACTGAGGACACAGGCTTGATACACTCGGACTTTTGTGTTCCGTGTCAGTGCGCCATTTTCCCACACCCTCTTGGCCAGTCTGGACATAGCAGCGAATGCCTTTCCCATGCGCTTGTTGATTTCTGCATCAAGAGACAGGTTACTCAGGAGGACGCTGATATCGAGGAGGTCGTGCAGGCTGTGGGCTGGCCCACTTGCCAGGGTTGCGACCCTCACCGGAGGCCTCCTCCTCTTACCCCACAACCAGCCCCCCCCCCCCCCCCCCCCGCCCCACACCACCTTCCCCGCCGCCTAGCACCCATTTTCCCCCACCCCCTTCCCCCCCTTGCACCCCCTTCCCAGCTCCCCCTCGCACCATCTTCCCCTCGCACCCCCTTCCCTTTGCACCCCATCCCCCCTTCCCTCTCCCTCCATGAAATTACACAGTTTACTTGTTAGCTCCTATCCCTGAGGAGGGGCCCTGACAACTCCACTGCCTTGTGGGCGTCTCGGGAGAGATCAAGGTTAAGGGGGTAAACCCGAACAGAAAATCTGGAGCGGAACCCCGAAGGCGGTCATGTGTCACCTTTGGCATGTTTCCGGCAGTTCCTGCAGCCATACCGGTGCCAAACGTCGTGCTCTGCACTCCTTTGAACCCCACCAGGAAGGCCGAGAGGGAGGTTTTGACGCTTGGTCAACTCACAACCTCCATACATCCGCCCAGGCATGCTCGATGGAGAGGTCACTCCATAGTCACCTCACAGCGATCAAAACAACACGGAAGGTTACAAGTCCAGCTCAATTGGCGTAGAGATTGGGCGCCCCGGTTTGCTTTGTCAGTGGGAGAGCTCATCGCATCTCACTGGACAGCTACCGCCCGCCTCAAACCGGGCAGCCCCCGGTCAGTAAGGTTCTGTCCCGCCACAGTCCACCTGCTTCAATGGGTGCTTGGAGCTCAGGGTCATTGCCCAACAAGTGGATTGTAACACCACACCAAACAGCACGACAAAAAAAAGGAAAGAAGGTACCAGCCCTTCGTTTTGCAAGCTGGAATGTCAGAACTATGTTTCCTGGCCTGTCGGAAGACCCTACACAAATCAACGATTCTCGGAAGACCGCCATCATTAACAACAAGCTCAGTAGACTCAATGTGGACATTGCAGCATTTCAGGAGACACGCCTCCCCGCGAGTGGATCTCTAACAGAGCAAGACTACACCTTCTTCTGGCAGGGTAGGGATCCTGAAGAACCAAGACAGCATGGAGTGGGCTTCGCCATCAGAAACTCTTTGCTCAGCATGATAGAGCCACCTTCAAATGGCTCGGAACGCATATTGTCCATCCAACTGCTCACCGCCTCTGGTCCAGTACACCTACTCAGCATCTTTATTTATTTTATTTTTTTATATTTAGAGATACAGCACTGAAACAGGCCCTTCGGCCCATTGAGTCTGTGCCGACCATCAACCACCCATTTATCCTAATCCTACACTAATCCCATATTCCTACCACATCCCCACCTGTCCCTATATTCCCCTACCACCTACCTATACTAGGAGCAATTTATAATGGCCAATTTACCTATCAACCTGCAAGTCTTTGGCTGTGGGAGGAAACTGGAGCACCCGGAGAAAACCTACGCAGACACAGGGAGAACTTGCAAAATCCGCACAGGCAGTACCCAGAATTGAACCCGGGTCGCTGGAATTGTGAGGCTGCGGTGCTAATCACTGTGCCGCCCATTATCTATCTATCCTCCAACACTCTGCTCCCCACCTGCAGTTAAAGACCAGTTCTACGAGGAACTCCATAATATCATTAGTAGCATTTCCAATACCGAACATTTGTTCCTGCTGGGGTCTTTAACGCCAGGGTTGGGGCCAACCATGACTCATGGCCCTCCTGCCTTGGGCGCTATGGCATTGGAAGGATGAATGAGAATGGACAGAGACTGCTGGAGTTGTGTACCTATCACAACCTCTGCATCACCAGCTCGTTCTTTCATACTAAACCTTGTCACCAGGTTTCATGGAGGCACCCAAGATCGCGTCGTTGGCACCAGCTGGATCTCATCATCATAAGGCGAGCCTCTATAAACAGTGTCCAAATCACACGCAGCTTCCATAGTGTGGACTGCGACACCGACCACTCCCTGGTGTGCAGCATGGTTAACCTCAAACCAAAGAAGCTGCATCACTCCAAGCAGAAGGGCCACTCGCGCATCAACACTAACAGAATTTCTTATCCACAGCTGTTACATAAGTTTCTAAATTCACTTGAAAAAGCCCTTCAAAACACTCCTACAGGGGATGCAGAGACCAAGTGGGCCCACATCAGACGTCATCTATGACTCAGCTTTGACCACCTATGGCAAATGAGAGAAGCAGAATGCAGACTGGTTTCAATCTCACTTTGAAGAGCTGGAACCTGTCATAGCCGCTAAGTGCATTGCACTGTTGAACTACAAGAAAGCCCCCAGCGAGTTAACATCCGCAGCACTTAAAGCAGCCAGACGCACTGCACAAAGAACAGCCAGGCACTGTGCAAATGACTGCTGGCAACACCTATGCAGTCGTATTCAGCTGGCCTCCGACACCAGAAACATCAGAGGAATGTATGATGGCATTAAGAGAGCTTCTGGGCCAACCATCAAGAAGATCCCCCGCCCCCCACCCCCCGCCAAGTCTAAATCAGGGGACACGATCACTGACCAACGCAAGCAAATGGACTGCTGGGTGGAGCACTACCTAGAACTGTACTCCAGGGAAAATGTTGGCACAGAGACCGCCCTCAGTGCAGCCCTGTCTCTGCCAGTCATGGATGAGCTGGACGAACAGCAAACAAAATCGGAATTCAGTGATGTAATTGGCAGAGGGATGGGAGCAGGAAAACTCTCGGAGGAAACCATTGGTGTCCACAACAGGCCATAAAAAAATAAATCCCTTTCCACTCCCCCCACTGGCACCTTTCCAGCCTCAGAAAATATTCTTTTGAGAGGAAGGTCAATGGAGTGACTGAGTCACATAGCTGGTTTTGTTTTATTTTACTCCATCCCTCCCATTCCTCTCCACTGCACCCCACCCCAGTCTCGACTCTGAAAGTGTTTGCTCCTTCACTGCAGATAATTCCATTGATAGCCAGTAGAATGGCTAACAGCTGTCACAAGAGGACACGAGGTGAGGTATGTAGATTGGGGGCGAGAAACCGATCTGGACTTGCTGTTTAAAGAAAGAGAACAAACCAAGGTGAAGGCACAGGGACCATAGTGCAGACGCACACATTGAAAAGACTAAGATCAAAGAGAGGAAGTGACGAGGTACGAGGTGATACAAGATGTCAGAGAGACAAAGGAATGCTCGTGGTTGCATTGATTGTATCCTTGTGATGACGTGTCAATGGAAAGCTGCCAGTAAGCTTAATAATGCTTTTCTATTGATTTCAGATCGAACTGTCAGGAAGAGTTTCAGATTCATGATGATTTGTGTAAAGCAAATTATACAGTGGGGAGAATTTCGGATAACTTGCCGGAACACTATCTTGTTCAGGTAAGACAGGAGTGTAAGTAAAAAGATGTCCCGGAATATGTAAGGGGCAACTGAAGGTGTTGTGGTGGGCTTTCCCCACTGACCAGCTGGGTTTAAGCAGTGCTTGGTGTGGATTAGGAAGATCCCAGGTTCAGTTGACTATCCGTGCTGAGCCAGGTGCTATCAGCTGAGCGGCAGCAGCATCAGAGCATCTTACAGAATAGGAGGAGGCCATTTGGCTCACCGCACCTGTGCCAGTTTTTTCAGAGAGATATCCAATTTCCTTCCACTCCACAGCTTTTCAGGTAGTGAGTTCCAGACCTAAATGACCCTCTGTGAGGGGGGGGAAAAAATCTCCTCATTTCTCCTCTAGTTCTTCTGTCAATTATTTTCAATCCATGATCTCCTGGTTACTGAGCATTCGTCAAAGGAAATAGTTTCTTCCTGCTCGCTCCATCAAAACTCCTCTTGATTTTGAATCGCCCTATTTGATCTCCCCTTAACCTTCTCTGCTCTGAGGTGAACGACTCCTGCTTGCCCAACTCCCCACAAAACTGAACTCTCATCCCTGGTACCATCCTGGTAAACCTCCTCTGCAAGGCTTCGACATCCTTTCTAAAGTGTGGTGCCTGGAATTGTACACAATATTCCAGCTGAGGTCTAACCAGTGATTTGTAAAGGTTTAGCATGACTTCCGTGTTTTTATATTCAAAGCCCCTATTTACAAACCCAATATCCCTTTCTTAACAGACTAATCAATGTGGCCAGCCACCTTCAAAGATTTGTGAATATGCACCCCCAGGTCCCTCTGCTCTTTCACCTCCCTCACAATGTTACTATTTTGATTATATTGCCTCTCTATGTTGTTCCTCCTAAGTGTGTCACGTCACACTTACCCACATTAAATTGCATCTGCTATCTGTCTGCCCATTTCACCGGTCTGTCTATGTCCTCCTGAAGTCTGCTATTCTCTTGCTCATTAATTACTACATGGCCAAATTTTGTATCATCTGCAAACTTTGAAATTCTACTCCTCTACCAAAGTTCAGGTCGTTTATATATGGGTAGGGTGTGAAGAAGTGTAATCCAGGTAGCTGTGGGAGTCGATCGGCTTATAATGGATATCAGTAGACAGCCTATCACCAGAGATGGAGATAGAGAAGTCGAGGAAGGGAAGGGAAGTGTCAGAGATGGACCATGTAAAGGTGAGAGAAGGGTGGAAATTCGAAGCAAAGTTGATAAAATATTCCAGTTTGGGGCGGGAGCAGGAAACGGCACCGATACAGTCATCAATGTATCGGAAAAAGAGTTGGAGGAGGGAATTAATGAATGAATGAGTCTGGAAGACAGAGGAAACAAAGGTTAGAAAATTTAAGAAAAGTGTTTGGCAGTGCTCAAGGGTATGCTGAGATCGTCATGGATAGCACGTTTAGCGAGGTGGTCACATCGCAGGCAAATGCTGCAAAGGCAGGAAGGGAATGGGTGATCACCAGGCAGAGTAGAGGAAGGCACATAGTGCAGGAGTCCCCTGTGGCCATCCCCCTCTCTGACAGATATACCGCTTTGGATATTGTTGGGGGAGGTAGCTCAGGGGAAAGCAGCAAGAGCCAAGTTCATGGCACCATGGGTGGCTCTGCTGCACAGGAGGGAAGGAAGAAGAGTGGCAGGGCTATAGCAATTGGGCATTCAATCGTAAGGGGAACAGGCAGGCATTTCTGCGGCCACAAGCGTGACTCCAGGATGGTATGTTGCCTCCCTGGTGCTCGGGTCAAGGATGTTACAGAGTGGCTGCAGGACATTCTGAAGGGGGAGGGTGAACAGTCAAAGGGCATGGTACACATTGGTATCAATGACATAGGTAGAAAGAGGGATGAGGTCCTGCAACAAGAATTTAGGGAAGTAGGTAGCAGATTAAAAAGCAGTACCTAAAAGGTTGTAATCTCTGGATTACACCCGGTGCCATGTGCTAGTGAGTATAGGAATAGGAGGACAGAGCAGGCTGAAGACATGGTGCAGGAGGGAGGACTTTAGTTTCCTGGATCACTGGATCTGTTTCTGGCGAAGGTGGACCAGTTCAAGTTGGATGGGTTGCACCTGAACCGGAATGGGACCAACATCCTTGTTGGGAGGTTTGCTCATGCTGTTGGTGGGGGGGGGTGGTGGTTAAACTAATTTGGCAGGGGGATGGGATACAGAGTGGAGGTACAGTAGGGGGTGATGCACAGTCAAATATAGAAGAGAAACTGAGTCAGTCTGGAAGGCAGAGCAAATATAGACCTGTTAAGGCACAAATGAAAAATGCAAGGCTGGATTGCATCTATTTTAATGCAAGGAGTCTTACTAGTAAGGCAGATGAATTGAGGGCATTGATTCGAACATGGGATTATGATTTATTGCTATCACAGAGACATGGTTGAGAGAGGGGCAGGACTGGCAGCTCAATATTCCAGGGTCTCTAATTTACAGGCAAGACAGGGGAGGGGGTAAAAGAGGAGGTGGTGTTGCACTGTTGATCAAGGAGTCAATTACTGCACTAAGGAGGGGTGATATCATCGAAGGTTCCTCAAATGATGCTATATGGGTAGAACTTAAAAACAAAAAAGGGGCAATCACTTGGTTGGGAGTGTACTACAGGCTGCCAAACGGTCAGGGAGAGATAGAGGAGCAGATATGTAGGCAAATCTCAGAGAGGCGTAAAAATAATAGGGTAATAATAGTAGGGCATTTCAACTTCCTCAGTATTAGCAGGAATAGTCTTAGTGCAAAAGGCTTAAAGGGGGCGTAATTCTTAAAATGCATACAGGAGAGCTTTTTGAGCCAGTATGTAGAAAGCCCTACAAGAGAAGGGACAGTACTGGACCTAATCCTAGGGAATGAAGCCAGACAAGTGGTAGAAGTGTCAGTGGGGGAGCATTTTGGGGATAATGACCGTAACTCTGTAAGATTTAAGGTAGTTATGGAAAAGGACAAAGATGGACCGGAAATAAAGGTACTGAATTGGGGGAAGGCCGATTTTAAGATGATAAAACAGGATCTGGCCAAAGTGGACTGGGAACAGCTACTTGTAGGTAAGTCTACATCAGACCAGTGGGAGTCATTTAATGAGGAAATAGTGAGAGTTCAGAGCCTACATGTTCCCGTTAAGGTGAAGGGTAGGACCAACAAGTCCAGGGAATCCTGGATGTCAAGAGATATAGAGGATTGGATAAGGAAAAAAAAGGAGGCTTATGGCAGATCCAGAGTGCTGAAAACAGCAGAGGCCCTAGAGGAGTATAGAAAGTGTAGGGGGGTAATTAAAAAAAGTAATTTGGAGAGCGAAGAGGGGACGTGAAAAAACACTGGCGGGCAAGTTAAAGGAATATCCTAAGGCATTTTATAAGTATGTTAAGGGCAAGAGGATAACCAGGGAAAGAGTAGGACCCACTAGAGACCAAAGTGGCAATCTGTGTCTGGAGCCGGAGGACATAGGTGAGGTTTTAAATGATTACTTTCCATCTGTGTTTGCTATGGAGAAGGACGATGTAAGTGTAGAGATCAGGGAGGGGGATTGTGATATACTTGAACATATTCGCATTGAAAGGGAGGAAGTATTAACTGTTTTAGCAGGCTTAAAAGTGGATAAATCCGCAGGCCCAGATGAGATGTATCCCAGGCTGTTATGTGAGGCAAGGGAGGAGATTGCAGGTGCTCTGACACAAATTTTCAAATCCTCTCTGGCCACAGGAGAGGTGCCAGAGGACTGGAGGACAGCGAATGTGGTACCGTTACAGGCTGGTGAGTCTAACATCAGTGGGAGGGAATCTATTGGAAAAATTCCTGAGGGACAGGATTAATCTCCACTTGGAGAGGCAGGGATTAATCAGGGATAGTCAGCATGGCTTTGTCGGGGGAAATCATGTCTAACAAATTTGATTGCATTTTTCGAGGAGGTGACTAGATGTGTAGATGAGAGTAAAGCAGTTGATGTAGTCTACATGGACTTCAGTAAGGCTTTTGATAAGGTCCTGCATGGGAGATTGGTTAAAAAGGTAAGCTCATGGGATCCAGGGCAATTTGGCAAATTGGATCCAAAATTGGCTTAGCAGCAGGAGGCAGAGGGTGATGGTTGAGGGTTGTTTTTGCGATTGGAAGCCTGTGACCAGTGGTGTACCACAGGGATCGGTGCTGGGACCCTTGCTGTTTGCAGTGTACATTAATGATTTAGACATGAATATAAGAGGTATGATCAGTAAGTTCGTAGATGACACAAAAATTGGTGGTGTCGTAAATAATGAGGAGGAAAGCCTTAGAATACAGGACAATATAGATGGGATGGTAAGATGGGCGGAGCTGTGGCAAATGAAATTTAATCCTGACAAGTGTGAGGTGATGCATTTTGGAAAGACTAACAAGGCAAGGGAATATACAATAGATGGTAGGAGCCTAGGAAGTACAGAGGATCAGAAGGACCTTGGTGTACTTGTTCATAGATCACTGAAGGCAGCAGCACAGGTAGATAAGTTGGTTAGGAAGGCATAAGGGATACTTGCCTTTATTAGCCGAGGCATAGAATATAAGAGCAGGGAGGTTATGATGGAGCTGTATCAAACCTTAGTTAGGCCACAGCTGGAGTACTGTGTACAGTTCTGGTCACCACACTATAGGAAGCATGTGATTGCAGTGGAGAGGGTGCAGAGGAGATTCACCAGGATGTTGCCTGGGCTGGAGCATTTCAGCTATGAAGAGATACTGGATAGGCTAGGGTTGTTTTCCTTAGAGCAGAGAAGGCTGAGGGGGGACCTGATTGAGGTATACAAAATTATGAGGGGCATTGATAGGTTAGATAGGAAGAAACTTTTTCCCTTAGAGGAAGAGTCAATAACCAGGGGTCATAGATTTAAGGTAAGGGGCAGGAAGTTTAGAGGGGATTTGAGGAAAATCTTTTCACCCAGAGGGTGGTTGGAATCTGGAACGCACTGCCTGAAGAGGGTGTAGAGGCAAGAACCCTCACAACATTTTAGAAGTATTTAGATGAGCACTTGAAACGTCATTGCGTACAAGGCTACAGACCAAGTGCTGGAAAATGGGATTAGAATAGTTAGGTGCTTGATGGCTGGCACAGACACAATGGGCCGAAGGGCCTGTTTCAGCACTGTATAACTCTCTGACTCTGACAAGTAAATCAATAATTCTAATACCAACCCCTGCAGGACCCCATTATACACTTCTCTCCAGTCAGAAAAACATCTGTTCGCCACCACCTTCTGCCTCCTTTTCCTTAACTAATTACATACCCACGTTACCACTGTCCTTTTAATACCATATGCTTTTACTTTCCAAATATGTCTGTTATCTGGTATTTTTCTCAAAGGCCTTTTGAAAGTCCGTATGTACAACAGCTCCTGCCCTACCTTCTTTAGCCCTCTCTGTTACTTCATCAAAGAACTCAATCAGGTTAGCCAGACATAATTTAGCAGATCCATGCTGGCTGTCCCTTATTAACCCCTGCTTCTCCAAGCGAGAATTAAATTTGTCCTCGGCAATGATCTTTAGTAGTTTTTCCACCACTAACGTTAGACTGTCACTGTAGAGTTGGTCTTTGTGGCCACTCCAGGCGCTGCTCCACACACCACTGACCACCTCCAGGTGCTTGCCCATTGTCTCTCCAGATAAGGAGGCCAAAGAAAAAAACGTTAGACTGATTGCCCTGAGGTTATAAGCTTTATCCCTCTCCCCTTTTTTGAAAAGGGATGCAATAATTGTAATTCCTTAGTCCTCTGCTGATTAAAAGATTGTGCTCAGCACTCTGTCTCCACCCTAACTTCCCTCAAAAAATCTGGGATGCAGCTCATCTGGACTGGGTGGCTTATTAACTTGGAATGATTCCAATCTATCTGTCACCTCCTTTCTCTCTATTTTTATCCTATCTCTACTCCTCCCTCCTCGACTGCCACAGGAACTTCATCTCCTTTTATGAAGACAGTTGCAACGTACTCATTCAGTACCTCGGTCATGCCTTCTGTCTCCAAGATTTCCTTTTTATTTGTCCCCAGTTGGTCCCACCCGACCTTTTAACTATCCTTTTCCCTTTTTGTGTGTAGTAGGAAGCCAGAACTGGATTGATTTTTGCTGGGTTAGCACTTTTGATCATTGTCGCATGCTGCCGAATATGGATAAATGGCAGCATCCAACACTTTGACTCACAAGTGACGAGCTGCTGCTCAGTTGAGGCACCAGGCAAATTCTCTCAACTTCCCTCTTTGATTTTAGCTCAATGGTAAGAGTCTCACCTCTGAGTCGGATGTTGTGGGCTTAAGGCCCACTCCGGAGATTTAAGCATATAATCTGGCCTGACATTCAGGGAGTGCTGCACTGTCAGAGGTACTGCTTTTCAGATGAGGCGCTAAACCGAAGCCCTGTCTATCTTCGTTATTCTTTTCTGTAGACAATGTACGAAAACTAAATTTGGGATTGGCTGTGATGCCCCAGTGGCGAAATAGCTGCCTCCACTCGAGCTGAGATGTTCCGATCTGCGTTATTTTAACATAAAGCTGATCAGAAAATCTCGGCTACTTCTGTTTGGTTTCAGACATAAACACCACTTGACCGGATGTACTCTGGCTGCTAGCACCTCTGGACTCAGAATGAGTTAGAGGGGCAGAAATTCAACTTGGGTGGCATCGCAATGGTGGCCTATTATACACCCTGCCTGCTATTCAGTACCATAATGTTGGGGTGTATAATGAGCAGTCAGTGCTATACTGCCCATTGTGGCCTACTGCCCAAGATCATTTTCTACCCAAGGTCTTCAGGTGAGCAGAGTGGGGCTAGTGTGCCGGTACCGGGTTGTGGGGAGGTGAGAGTAAGTAAAGGTGGGAGCGATTCAGACACGTTGTTACATCATTTGGCAAGATTTCACTGAATCATACACTACAGCAGGAGGCCGTTCAGCCCACCGTACCTGTGCCAGCTCTTTGAAAGTGCTATCCGGTTGGTTCTACGCCCTTGCTCTTTCCCCTTAGCCCTGCTAATTTTTCCTTTTGAAGCACATAATCCAATTTCTTTTTGAGAGTTGCTGTTGAATCTGTTTCCACCACCCTTTCAGGGCAGTGTATTCCAGATCCCAACAATTCAATGTAAAAAAAAAAATTGCCCTCATCTTCCCTCTGCCTGAATACAATGCAGTCGGTCTCTGATCATTTTGCCATGTCAATGTGTGTATTGCATGCTCATAAGGAATGCAGGTTGCTTGGCTACTGTCAACCAGTGCTGTTTAAAGGGGCAGTCCCCTCAGGTGTGAGGTGGGTGGTGAGAGAATGGGCAGCAAGAGTTTTAACACATTGCTACCTGCAATTGATACATCGGAGAGGATTTTCACTGTTGCCTTGCATGTTTGTGAACACTTTCTTGTTTGCTCATTGTTCCTCTTCCCCCTTGCTATAGAGGCAATGTCCCTTTAAGATTGGAGTCCGAGTTGAGTGTTTGCATGTTTGCACGCTCCATCGCTGAGTCATTTTCCCCGTGATTGAAGCACCAGCTGGTGATAAACCGTCTCAGTGGTAACTGGCTGCACTGGCTCACCTTTGTGTGGTTGGACTGTGTACGATCTGTGCCAATTCTGAGGGCATCAGTATGACTAAAACCCTGTCTGTAAAAAGAAAAGCGAGTTGGCTTGCAGTCCAGTTCACCATGAGAGACACATTCACACAGTTCCCAGGCCCCCGTGTTGACTATCACTGATTCAACTTGACAAAATACCTCTTCCGTAAAAAAAAATTCTCTGTTAAGAATACTGCTCTATTAAAAAGATTATTGTCTATCCAATGATAGAACCCTGAGGCAATTAAAATTCCTTTTTGGTATACTTTTATCATACAGGCCTCAGGCCTGCTTCACCATTCAGATAGAGCGTGGCTGATCTGTAAGTCATTTGGGAGAAAATTCCAGATTTCTGAGTGGTAAATATTACTATATAGTATACTTTAAATTTAACTGTGGGATTAGGAGTAGGGGACACAGGCTTAACCAAGTAAAAGATAATTTCAGGACTGAGATCCTCCTTTGTACGGAGTGATCAACATGGGAAATAAACCTCCAGCTAAAGTGATGCAGCCAATAATCCCGGAATAATTTAAGAAATGATTGGACACGACTGGATGGATGGATGAATTAGGATGGGCCAAATGGCCTTTATCATCTGGAACCATTTTCAGACATTGTGTTCTCATGTGAAATTATGTCTATAATTTTATATTGGGTGTGGGCTTTGGGTGCATTGTAAAAAATTTCTGTGATGTCTCTGACTGCTCGGTAGGAAGCTGCCCACACATTGTTGAACTGAATCGCACAGACTGAGGTTCGAGTGTTTGATCTCATCATTTGATGCTGATTTCCTCCTTTTTCTTCCCTCCACTCCCTCCCTTCTCCCTCCTTTCCTTCACTTTTTTCCCCCTCCTTCCTTTCCTCCTCCCCTTTCCTCTTTTCCTCCCCGGCCTCAGCTGCAGTGTGGCACTGAGTCAAACAGGGAAAGCAAATTTCCACTTCAATCCGTGCTGAGTTTTCACATCTCAGCTGGAACACGTGGATTTCCTACTCCTGATCCAGTGATCTTATGGAAAAGTGCGCAAGCATTGGGCATCCAATATGGACCAGCTCTGTCTCAGCTGGGATACCCTTCAGACTCTTCAAGGGAGGGACAGGAACAGTTTACTTTTTAAAAAGGCCTCTTATACTAACTGCTTTGAAAGCCAAGACATGGGAATGGGCGGGTAAATGTGCATTGAATCAATTTATTTGAAAAAATATTTAGTTGTTCCAATATCTATAAAGCAGAGACTCTCCTTACACATAGTTCCAAATAATCAGCCATTTCAAATAAAATAAAACAAGATGTTCCATCAGGATTAGTGAAACAGACAAACTCCGCTATAGGTCCATTGTTTTGCTTCTAACTTTCATCTTTCTGTGCAGTTGTCAATTGATTATCTGCAAAAGTTTCCCTAAATTGAAGCCAGGCTTAATAAAGCAAAATCTTTGGCATGGGATCTTGCAATCAAACAATTTCACCCATTACCCAAGTGTTCACTGAATGAGATTGGCTGCTGGTCCTCTCCCCTCCCTATCTCTATATCCTCCTCCAGCCTTACAACGGTCAGATCTCTGTGCTTCTCCAAATGTGTCCTCTTAAACATCCCCTATTTTTGATCATTTCACCGTTGGCTGTGCCTTCAGCTGCCTTGGCCAGAAGCTCTGGAAGTCCCTCCCTAAACTTCTCCGCCTCCCTACTTCTCTCTCCTCCTTGAAGACGCTCCTTTTAAACCTCCTTCTTTGACCAAGCTTTTGGTCACCTCTCCTGATATCTCCTTGTGGCTCGATATCAAATTTAGTTTGAAAGCGCTCCTGTGAAGCAACTTGGGACGTTCAAGGTGCTATATAAATGCAAGTGGTGGTGTTGGTCAAACTGAAACAGGACTTCTGATGATTTAAAGCCAAAGATAAGGCGACTGATTGAGGATCTGACTTGAGGGACTTCCTGGCTATTGTATCTCACCACTCCAGCCGTTTATTTAAATGATGTTTAGTTTAGTTTAGTTTAGAGATACAGCACTGAAACAGGCCCTTCGGCCCACCGAGTCTGTGCCGACCATCAACCACCCATTTATACTAATGCTACACTAATTCCATATTCCTACCACATCCCCACCTGTCCCTATATTTCCCTACCACCTACCTACACTAGGGGCAATTGCTAATGGCCAATTTACCTATCAACCTGCAAGTCTTTGGCATATGGGAGGAAACCGGAGCACCCGGAGGAAACCCACGCAGACACAGGGAAAACTTGCAAACTCCACACAGGCAGCACCCAGAATTGAACCCGGGTCGCTGGAGCTGTGAGGCTGCGGTGCTAACCACTGTGCCGCCCATTGTCCTCAGCCTGCCTCTTTTACTTGATGTGCCTTTGATTCACCTACAATTTAACTTTCCATTGTCTTTCAGGGAAAATATTTTATGGTTTGTGACATCTACAACAAGATAGATGTCTTGAACACTACTGGCAGCTATGGAGTGCCCAACTTCAGGCAGGCCAAAGGAAGCTATCCAGTGTTTGGAATGGGACAACCCAGTCTGAATGGTTTCAAACAGGTTCTCCAAGTGCTGCAGCAGGAAGGTTATGAGGTCAGTGCCCATCTGTGTTTCCCTGCTAATCTTTCAGTCTGTCGTGTGGAAACCCAATACCACAATTTAAGGTGGGTTTGTTTTTGTCTAGTTGTTCAATGCTGTTGACAATATTGAACACCCTGCCTTATTTTAATAAGTAAACCCTTTCCGTACAGGAATTGGTTATTGGAACCAAATCCTATTTTGCTTCAGATTATCTCAGCAGGTTTGCAGGTGAGGCTGCATTAAACGATTCGCTAGTGAGAACAGCCTAGGTTTCACAATCGATACTACACTCAACTGTCACCCTAGATAGCATACTAAGGTCCAGGAATTGGTTTGAAAGACAACTTGTGACTCAGAGGTGAAAGTACTACCACCTGAGCCCCACTGACACTTGTCAACTGACAAATAAAAAGCACCAAAAGAGCAAACTGATGGGCCGAAGGGCCTGTCTCTGTGCTGTATAACTCTAAGCTCAATTGATTCTCTCCTGGCTACAGAAGAAAAATATGAAAGATTTGAATGAGCTCCATCTGTGCGAAAAATTAGGAGGGAGCTTTTTGAAGTATATAAAACACAAACTGTTTTCTTCAAGGTAAATCCTGAGTATTAAGTTAAATTAAACAGCATGGTAAGAATTGAGGACATTAATATAAACGAGTGGAAAAATAACTAGCTCAGATATCAGAAGGAACTGTTTTCATGAAAAGGGAAATAAACATTTGGGGAAATCTGCTCTATCTTGAGGCAACATCAGGAGGCTCCGAAGCCTAGTTTGGAGCTTTGCGTGGTGAAAGCAGTAGGAGATGAGGCTGTAGCACTCTAGCCCAAGTTCTAAAAGCTGTTTGGCCAAGGAGTCAGCCTTTGCTCATTGATACTGCTCTTGCCTCTGAGTCAGAAGTTTGTGGGTTCAAGTCCTACTCCAGAGGCCTAAGCACAAAATCCAGGTTGACTCTTCAGAGCAACACTGAGGGAGTGCTACTACACTGTTGGAGGCATTGTTTTTCAATTGAGATGCGAAATTGAGACCCTATTTGCCCTCTGTAGTGGTAAAAAAACCAATCCCATGGCACTCACAGAAGAGCAGGGGAGGGTTTGGTGTTCTGGTTGACATTTATCCCTCCACCAAACTTTTCACTAAAATTTATCTCAATGTTGTTTGTGGGAGCTTGCTTTGTGTAAATTGGCTGGTCTGTTTCCTACATGACAGCAGTGACGACACTTGAAAAGTACTTCATTGGCTATAAAATACTTTGGAACATCCTGAAATCACCAACTGTGTTGTGTCAGCTGTGGCTCAGTTGGTAGTACGTTCACCTCCTGAGTCACCAAGACTCTGGGTTCAAATCCTGCTCCAGGTCTTGAGCAAAAACTCCAGACTGACACTTCAGTACACTACTAAGGAAATGCTGCACTGTTGGAGGTGCTGTCCTGTGTATGACATATTAAACAAGGCCCCAGCCGCCTGCTCTGGTGAATGTACAAGATCCCATGGCACTATTTTGAAGAAGAGCAGGGGAGTCCTCCCTGGTCAATATTTATCTCTCAATCAACATCACAAAGATTATCGGGTCATTATCACATTGCTGTTTGTGGGAGCTTGCTGTGCGCACAGTTGGCTGCCGTGTTTCCTGCATCGCGAAAGTGACGACACTTCAAAAGTACTTAATTGGCTGTAAAGCATTTTTAAGTCCGATGGTCGTGAAAAGGGCGATATAAATGCAAGTCTTTTTTAATGAATGTTCTTTCTCTTTGCAGGAAATTCTGTTTTTCTGTGTTCGAGAGGAGCCTGTGGTTTTCCTACATGTGGATAATGACTTTATTCCATACACTCCCAGAAGCAAAGAAAATCTTCATGAAAACCTTCATGACTTGGGGAGAAACGTGAAAGTGGAAAAACTAGAGCTGAGCATCAGGAAGGAGGTAGAATTGGATAGTATTCATCCTAAATACTTTACCATAGATAGTCTCTTCCTTGCAGGTGAAGTGCTTTGAAACGTTTGAGAGCCGTTGTGAACATTCATCCAAATCTGACCCCTTGCGCATACCGCACTTCCTTCACGGCACCTGTGATGGCCGTGCCTTCAGCTGTCCAGGCCCTAAGAATTCGAATTCATTTGCTAAACCTCTCCACCATTAAGACCCTCCTTAAAACCTACCTCTTTGACCAAGTGTTTGGTTACATGCACTAATGTCTCCTTCTTTGTTTCTGTGTCAGTTTATTTGTTTGATAATGCTTCTATGAAGTGCCTTGCAATGTTTTATAATGTTTAAGATGCTCCAGAGAGGCAAGTTATTGTTATTGATGAGGTGGTGTATAAATGTTGGTGTGCTCTTTCCATCCTTGTCCTTATAAAATGTTAAAAAAATATAGTCATGGAAGATAATGCAGTATAATATTGTGTAAGATATTAGGCAGGATATTATGTGATCTGTCAGTGATGTTGCAGTTTAAGAATGTGTGAAACTTGAGTTCCAGAAAAATATGGTGTCATTACTCGAAACCTTCTCAGTGTTGACTCCACTACCATATCCAATTGACTGTTTGTTTGTCATGTGCAAGCCTATCCAGTGAATGTTGACTGGCTTTTAGGCTGTTGGATATCACAGCTCAGCCTGACTTGACGACCCTATTCAGGAGAGTCAGTATATCGCAATCAAGATGGGGGACTCGAGTTGACGTTTTTAGTTGCACCTTTGGCCTCAGCATCCCTGATGTAAAATTGTCCAACCCAACTGCTGCTCAGTCAGAGATTTGCTCAGTCAGCTCAGTAACGGGCAGGATGACTGGCACATGGGACCTTACTAGTTTAATAGTCAATGTTTGTACCAATGCTGCCATCAGAGAGGTTGGGCATACCATTGTACCCAAAGCAACCGTGTCACTGTAGTAACCAAAATGGGGATTGTCCCGAGTGAATATTACAACAATCCCATGTATTAAAAATGAACATTCTGTATATTTTTGTGTTCAATTTTCAGCTTTATAACTTCGCTCAGTTGAATGAAAATATCAATTATGTCTACAATGACATAGAACACTTTAAGGATGAACCTCGGGGCATCTGTATTTGCAGTGAAGTGGACATCCGTGTAACAGAAGAGGTTTACAAAAGACCTTTCTTTACCAAGCCTTCTTGCAGGTATGGAGCGTGAGTTACTAATGTTATCTTAACTGTTAAAGATCCCATGACATGCACATTTGGGGTGTTTTCTCTTGATAGAAATGTGAATCCACAGCATATAACTGCAACAACATGCAACAATAATTGGGCACCCTCACTCAAAGGATGGTTAGGGTGGGACATTGTGCCGAATGGACTACTATTCTGAGGTTGATACCAAAGGATAAGTCAATACTCGAAGGTACTTCCCTCAGTGTTTACATGGAAAAAATGCTCAAATTACGTATTTGTTTTGTGCCAAGGGATGCAAACTAATTTCCAGCTGAATTTCTAGTGGGGACCCACCTTTTACCCTCCTCAGCTGAAGACCGCAATATGTAAGCTACACTAAAGACACAGATACCAAACGGCTCTAATATATCCCCTTGGTGTTCCAGTGGCAAGGTTTGATTCCTGGTTTGGAATGAGGACATTACTGGAGATGCTACAATTGCCTTCAGAGTCGCCAACATCGGAGAGGAAAAATATGTCCGGATGCCTGCTCATGGTCCAATGGCTGGAATGAAAGTGGAGAATGGGACTGGGGTGGGGGTTGTGGTGTTGATGGGGGTCAGTTGTGAAGCTCCCCCCCCCCCCTCCCTCAGTTTAATTGCCTGCCTGCTCTTTCTGTTCAGGCTCACACATGAAGACTGACAACTTGGGTGACCTGTTGCAAAGCTGTAGTAACCTTGGAGCTGTATCCTAGCATGCGCCCAAGAAAAGGGGAGAACATTTTTAAATGGTGATGGCGAAAGCGCTCTTTTGTGCTATTTTTCCACAGCCATTCACACGTGTAATATGCAATGGCCTGTGTGAGCCATTACTATTGTGATTGCCTTTAAGAATGCTGTCCCTTTAAGATCTTGGTATGCAAATGAGCTGAGTACCAGGATGCAGTCATGTGACTACATGCCAGATTCACTGTGCTACTGTAATACCAAGAGGCAGATTCTGTAAATAGTTAGCTTTGTGCTGTATATAATAATTAGCTGTTAATAAACCTGTCTGAGGTCTACAATCAACTGAACTGCACGCATCTCATTTATGT
This sequence comes from Heterodontus francisci, assembly GCF_036365525.1. Classification (NCBI taxonomy): domain Eukaryota; kingdom Metazoa; phylum Chordata; class Chondrichthyes; order Heterodontiformes; family Heterodontidae; genus Heterodontus; species Heterodontus francisci. The sequence continues at coordinate 20,914,827 of NC_090412.1, read as the reverse complement.
TGCATCAGACAACATTAAAAAGTTTCTCAGTACATGGTGGCAGCTGTGGTGAGAAGACAAGATCCAAGATTGAAGACCACAGGAAAACAGTTCAAAAACTACCTACAGCGACAAGAGAGGAAGTTAAAAGAAACACTGGCCCAGTGAACGATAGGTTGCAAATCAAACACTGCGATCGGGTGAGTCAGGAATCCCCGTTTTAAAAAAAAAAAAGCTTTGAAGTGATTAGAAAATGGAGCTTTTTAAAAAAAAATCAATGGTCGAAAACAACAGGGAATACTCAATCCCTTTCTTAGGCTGATCAGGTCCGTGCCATTACAGGAGACGCCCAACAGCATAAAGTGCAGGAATCCTCCATTCACGCACCTCGCTGCTGAAGCTAAAAAAAAATCCCATTAAGTCACTCCAATGCTGAAAAGCTTTCAGTTACTGAGCCAGAGTTTTAAAAAAAACTCATTAAACCACTCAACTGTGAAGAATTGCCTATTGAACAGCTGTATAAACAAACTCTAGCAAAAGAAAAAGCGTTTGAAATGCCTATCAAACTACTGTGTAACCAGACAGACTAGAGGCTGGAAGCTAGATAAACAGCCAAGCTGCTGCTGTCCATCAAATTAGCCAAGAGAGTTTCTTAATGAGGAAACAGTGCAGAGCCAGAAAGCAGGTTCTAAGCAGAAGAACAGCAAAAAGATGGATTCCAAGTTTCCCAACATGAACTCGAAAGCTGTGGATATCCTATCTGAGTTCTAACTATTCAAACAGACATTGCAGTTATGCTTCACAGACCAAGTGATGGTAGAACCAGAGAAGCAAGCTCTAAACATAATGATAGCAATTGGAAATGAGGGATTGCACAGAATCAATACCTCAGGCATATTTGAAGAGGACCAGAAAGGTCCAGCAAAACTATTGAAAGTGCTGGAAGATCAGCTCAGATTATGAGTAAATTTCAAAATTCACCGCCTGAAATTGATGTCCTAGAGGTAACAGCCACAGGAATCAATAGACCAGTTGGTAAGCAGGTGGTGTTGTAAGGGCAACTAATGTGACTTCTCAGAAGCTGAGCTGTCAGACAGAATAATGGAACTGGTGATTGTATCAACACCCATTGAAGCATTTCAGAAAGACCTCGGGTGGAGGGGAGGGGGGTGTAAGAAAGGTTACAGCATTGATTCCCTGCTGGAAGATGACAAGAAATATGAAGCCATTGTAGCTGGACAGCAACATCTGCAAGCACTAGGTGCAATCAACAGTATCGACACCATAATCAGGTCGAAAACAGCAGGCAAGCTGTGTCACTCACAGTGAAATTGCCCTGCACTTCAAGACCTGTGCAAGGTGTGCAGTGCAAAAGGACAGTGGGCCCGCCTATGCAGGAATTCTGGCTCCAAAGATGCAGCCAGAAGTAACGGTCGAACGCATGCAAACAGATGACAGGCGTTGAAACAGGGCAACAGCAGCAAGGAAAGTGCCAGAGACCTGCATAAACGCAAGCCAATGCATGAGGACCGCAGCAAAATAGACCTAAGACAAGACCCAGAGAGAAGTAATGCTCAGTCAGATGACGAACAGGCTTTCCACATTGTGAACCTGACACATCATGTTGATAAAGTTCAACAACTGGAAGCTTGCACCATCGTTAACATCACATGCCCAAAGAAAGCTGGCAAGCATACACTCAAGGCCAGGATCGACACCGGCGCTAGTGCAAGTATTTTACAAAATCCTCAAAGCTATGTACCAGAGTCACTGGGAATCCATGATACAACCGACAACTGTCAAGTTATCTGCATACAATGGGTCACCCATCCCTTGCAGTGGCACATTAACAATGCAATGCAGATATGGTAAATCAGCATGGAAACTATAAACGTTCAACCTAGTAGACACGAGCGGACCAGCAGTGGCAGGACTATCAACATGTAAGGACCTCAATATCATAACCATCCACAAGTTCACCAAGGTACCCACTACAGTAGAAGAGACCAAGAGTACCCACATTGAGTCGGTCCATGACCAACAACAAATGTACCCGACGGTTTTGAAGCCATTGGAAATTACAAAGGCGTTGCCGTACTGTACCTCCAAGAGGATGCAATTCCATCAATCAACCCTCCCAGAAAGTGATGCGTGCACATACAAGAAAATCTTAAATGCAAGTTCGATGACATGGAACGCAATGGCATCATCCATCGTATGCATCATCACACAGACTGGTGCGGCTCAATTGCGTGTGTACTAAAGAAGGATGGAGCAATCGGTATGTCTAGATCTGAGGCATTTAAACCTCTCCCTAAAGAGATGCCCCCACAAGATCTCGACATGAAAGGAATTGAACGGCAAGTTCACAGGAGTCAAATTCTTCTCCAAGTTGGATGCCAAACATGGATATTGGTCGGTACACCTGGCTAAGGAATCTCAAGAAGCCCCCACATTCAGGATATCATTTGGAAGATACTGTTTTCAGAGACTACCCTTTGGCTTATCTGTCAGTCAAAATCTGTTTCAGCAACATATGGACAGAATTATAGAAAACGTGCCTGGATGTATATGCATTGCCGATGACGTTGCAGTAATGGGCAAAACCAAAGAAGAGCATGATCAAAATCTCCATTCAATGATGGTAGTAGCTTGCCTTGAAGAGCTCTTTTTTAACATCAAGAAGTACCAGGTGAATGTAGGTCAGATCAATTTCTTTGGCTCCATCTATTCCGGTTGTGGAATCCATCCTGACCCAAGCAAAATGGAAGTGGTAAGGCATCTGCCTACCCCACAAGACAAGGAAGCCCTCCAGAGATGTCTTGGATTTTCCAACTTTTTGGCACCATATAGTCCAGATTTTTCTGACAAAGCATCATCACTGAAAGAGCTCTTAAAACATGTACCATTTCTTTGGCAGGAGGACCATCAGCATATGTTTGAGTCGCTCAAACAAGCATTGTCAGCAGAAACCTGTACCCTGCAGTACTAAGAACCAAGGAGAAAGATCATCCAGGAAGTCGATGCCTCATAGAAAGGGCTAGGAGCATGTATCCTACAGGATGGCAAACCAATTGCATTTGGGTCCAAATGTTTATCCTCAGCACAGTCCAATTAATCAAACATAAAGCGTGAAACACCTGCTCTGGTGTTTGGGATCACATGTTTGGCAACCAGTTCACGGTGTAAATTGACCACAATACACTGGAGATGATCTGGCACAAACCATTGACAGGCGCACCACCTCGACTACAGCAACTCTGAGTACAGGGGTACGACTTCGACGTCTGCCACAAACCGGGTACCAAAATGGTCACCTCGGATACGCTGAGCAGATTGCCAAACCCGGGCGAGGTTCCACTGGATCTACAAGTAGACAGCATGGACATCGAGGTGGAAGATGTGCTCAAAATCATCTTATTGCATTTTGGTCAGCACAAATGTGACCAACTACAATCAGAAACAGCAAATGACCTGCAACTGAAGGCACTGTGGAGAGTCATCATAGAAGGCTGGCCTGACACAGTAAAAGAGGTGCCAGAAATCCTCAGATGCTTTTGGCCTTATAGAGATGAACTCCGGTATCTTGAGAGGCGTCACCTTCAAAGGAAAACAAGTGATTCTGCCAAAAGCTCTCCGACAGGACATCTTGTCACAACTTCACCAAGGCCATATGGGCATAGAGCGAACAAGATGTCTGGCACAAGACACTGTTTATTGGCTAGGGATCAATAATGACATCGAAAGGTTAGTGAGGATGTGTGAGGCATGCCAGAGCCACCAGTCGCAACAACACAAAGAACCTCAACACCCTCACGAGATTCCATCAGTCCTTTGGTCCAAAATCGCCAATGACCTATTTTCCATTAATGGAGATGACTTTATCGTAGTCACTGACTATTTCTCCAAATTTCCAATTGTCAGACAAGTAAAAGATACTTCAAGCGCAGTTGTCGCAGACACATTGAGTGCTACATTCAGTCTATTTGGTGCACCCGACAAAATCATTTATGCCAATGGACTATAGTATATGGGCAAACCTTTCAGGGATATGTGCACCAAATGGGGCGTAAGCCATGTGACATCCTCACCACATTACCCTAGGTCTAGTGGTGTCGTTGATTGGTTCACACTGTCAAAGCACTTATCCTAAAGTGTAGGACAACAAAACAAAATTTTCGTGTTGCCAAGCTCCACCTCAGAGCTACACCTATGGATATGGGCTTACCGTCACCAGCAGAGATCATATTGGGCAGACGAGTGTGGACGACTCTGCCAAGCCATCATTTGTCCAAATTCTCCAAGATGCAGGAGAAACAGGAGAGAATGAAGGTGGTGCGTGACCGACATGCAGGGGCGAGACTACCTCAGCTGCACCCCACAATGAGAACAAGGTTGCCTACAGAGGTGTTCAGAGTGTGCGGTGAGCCTAGGTCCTATGAGATAACAACATCTAGTAGAGCGGTGTTGAGAAGGAATCAAATCCAACAGAGAGTACAGTACAGTACTCCAATTGCACAAGGTGGACTCGAGGGAGCAAGCATCGACGGTGGGGGTGTGACAGGTGAATAGGACGGCAGCCAACACATTGACAACATGCTGGCAAATGCAAACCAGCCAAGGGTGAAATCCACATCCCCAGAAGGTTATACCATAACCAGATCTGGAAGAGTTGTCAAACCACCAAAACAATATATGGACTTCTAAGCCTCCTACATTTGTAAATTTCACGATCTCTATTCATATGTAAATAATTTTGATATCTAATGTTATATGTTTCTACTTTTAGCATACCAGACTTATCTTCGGAAAGAAGGGGGATGTTGTGTGATTGCCTTAAAGAGTGATGTCTCTTTAAGATCTTAGTATGCTAATGAGCAGAGTACCAGGATGCAGTCATGTGACTATGTGCCAGATTCCCTCTGCTACCATAACACCAAGAAGCAGCTTCTGTAAACAGTTAGCTCTCTGCTGTATATAATAGTTAGCTGTTAATCTGTTGAACTCCGGGCATCTCATTTATGCTGCATCAGACAACATAAAGTTTTCATTTACAACGATGACCACTCCACTCTGGGCTAGCATGCGGCAGCAGTATAGTTGCAACCCAGCCCCAATATAACCCATGCCAGCGTGGAGTGAGGTAGGGGGAGAAACAAAATAAAATGTGCTGGGTCGTGTTGACAATGTGTTGAAGTGTTCCTGTGGGAAAAAAAAACAAATGTTTGAAGCAAGGCTGCAGTTAAGAGCTGTTTAGTCTGATTTCACTGATGTACCTTTTCGAGATGTCACTGTGTCTCCTAAAATTCCATAGACAGTTCCATGTTTATGTAAAAGAGATACATTTCCCACTGTTTTACTGGAGCCTTTCTTTGCTGTTTATTTTGAATGTCCTGTGCTACATCAAGTGCCTGGAAGAAGACATGTTCCATATAAGATGACAGCTTGGCTCAGTTGGTAACACTCTTCCCTCTAAACTCAACTGCATAACTTCAGCACAAAATCCAGCCTGAAACTTGAGGGAGTGCTACGTTGCTGAAGGTGCTGTCTTTTGGATGACACATTTAACCAAAGTCCAAACTTCGCAAAAAGCAAGGTCCCACAAATTTGTAATGAAATCAATGATGAGTCAATCTGCTTTAAGTGGTTGAGGAAGACCAGCACTCCCTGCACCTCTTGACATCTTTGTTGGCATCTTTAACAGTGCCTTGAAAGGGCAAATGGGACCTTGGCTTAATGTGTCATCTGAAAGACAGCATCTTCAGCACTGCAGCACTTTCTCAAATGTCATGCAGGACCATGTGCTGAAGTCATGGAGTGTGGTCCTTGGATGAAGCTCCTGTGCCTATATGGAGCCCCATTCCCCAGACGGCTAATGTTTAATATTCGGAGCTAGGTGGGGTAGATCCAACCCACTTTGTAAACTGCAAATTTGCACTGGGTTAAATTTATATCACAACTGGTGCAAAGTCCAGTGGAGCAATTGCTCAACTCTTGGTTGAGTGGGCTTGGTAATTGAAATATTGACCTGTTTTGCCACTTTTATTCAGCTGAAACCACTTTGCATCAACATGAAAATGGCAGCATAACCTGCACTCTTATTAATGGGGTGGATTTTATGAACAAATGATACTTGTGGTACATTTGGATGCTGAGGTCACCACATCTGTATGATTTTCCTGATAACTTCACACCCATATTCCAGCACGTATCTCCCCATGTGAAGCTCTGCGTTGAGAGCACTAATTCATAAAACGACCCCATGGTATTCCCAGTAGTTACCATATTTAAATAACTCCAACTCCCCATCCCTTTTTAATAATAGCCTCATGGTTGAGGGTTGGATTTACTCCATACAGTGCAATTCAGTAATTTTCCAACATTATCTTTTAATTCTATTCTTTAAAAGGAAAATCTATTTGAATTGATTTTTGAACACTCCAACATGACCTGACCGTGATCTAACTCCACTCACACACCCTCTACCTGGCCCAGACTGTCAATTCCCCTTTTGTACTACGGACAAAGATCACTCACCACAAAATCGTGCACTCCCAGCGCATAATTATCTTTCCATTTTTTAGCCCACAATGCCCCACTTAACCCCTGCCCCCTCCACTGCCCATTGTTACTTTTTCTTAATTGATATTAGCTAATTATTTCCCATATTATTTTCGATGCGTGGTGGAAACTAATGAAAACCAGCGGGACTTTATAATCCCCAGTCAAGCTATTGAGAACTTGCTTGCAAATGTGTCATTTGTGTGCTATTCATTCAGTCACTAAATTACATCCCGTGGACCTTGGTAATGAACGGTTATTAGTCTGTAGCTGCTAATACACAATTACATAAGGGTTTCCAATGGGCTGAGGGTGTGTGTATTTGTTCATGACTGTGATAATGTCTTGTTTTATGTTTGCTATTTAAGGTATCATCGGTTGCCACTGTCTGTGGATGGACTACCGCTACAAGCACAGATAGATGCCTTTATTAATTCACTCAGGGTAAGTGTGCACACTTGACATAAAATGGGACCATTGTAAACTTCCAGACCTGCAGACCCTTGCTGTTTTTTTTTTTAACCTCCAATTCTTGTGACGGCTTGTGAATTCCTGTCAAAGTGGCAGCTGTAGCTCAGTAGTAGCACTCTCACCTTGGGTTCAGGTCCCTCTCCAGAGAGTTGAGTGTGTAATTCAGACTGACACTCCAGTGCAGTACTGAGCTGCACTGGCAGAGGTCTCATCTTTTGGATGAAACCTTAAACCAAGGCCCCGGTTTGTTCTCTCACGGGTTCTCCCTGGTGTCCTGGCCAATATTCACCCTTCAACCAACATCACAAACAAAAGCAGACAATCTGGTCATTGTCACGTTGCTGTTTGTGGGAGCTTGCTTTATACAAAGTGGATGCTGCATTTCCTATATTACAGCAGTAACTACACTTCAAAAGTACTTCATTGGCTGTAAAGTACTTTGGGAAGTCCTAAGGTCATGAAAGGTGCTAGATAAAGGCAAGATCCTTCTTCTTGCTGGGGTACAGTTGCGCAGGCACTTCCAGCCCTCTGGTGCCTCAGCTTCCTTGTGTTCCTTACCCTGAATACCCCGTCCTTTTAGGGTTCTGTTGCTGGCCCTTCACAAATGGCCAACACCAAAGCAACTCACCCGATTTCCCATCTCCAGACCAGTGAGATATCTATTGCTGACTGGATTGTAATGAAGGCCTGGGACTAAAATCGGTTGGACCCCACACTCCGAGCGGAAGCTGTACGATTAACACACATGAAAATCACGCAGCCCACCTCCAACCCCCATACTTTGTTCTATCAATTTCATCCTTTTATTTTCTATTTAAAGCCTTTTGCTTTCTCACTCCCACCTCAATACTTTATCAACATGAAAGCAACTTTGAAAAAATGACTGCTAGATTAGATGAAACTGACTTCTTTTAAGCCAATCCAATGGCACAGAACACGAGATGAACAGGGACATGCCTGGTCTTCCTGAATCTTTGGGGTTTTCCAAATCGATCAAAGTGGGGCTGCTGACTGCCATATAAACCACAGTGGCGATTCCCTACTATAACTAGGGTAAGTTAGAGTGACGTTCTGTTACTGGACTGATAATCCAGAGGGCAGGGCTAACAGTTCAGATAATGTAAATTCTGATTCCACCACCCCTCCCCCACCGTGGTCGTTTGAGAATTTGAATTCAGTTTAAGAATATCATATGGAAATAATAATAAAAGTGCCAAAGCTGTCAGATTGTCCTGTAGGGAAGGAAATCTGCTGCACTTACGCAGTCTGTACTTTCTGACTCCAGTCCCATACACAATGTGATGGACTCAACTGCCTTGGGGAGTCTAGCAAGCCGCAAACTGCTAGCGCCTTACCTAACAGCACTGTGGCAGCACCTGCACCATACAGACTACAGCGGTTCAAGAAGAGGGCCCACCACCACCTTCTCAAGGGCAGCTAGGGATAGGCAATAAATGCAGGCATTGCCGATGACACCCACATCTTTTATTTTAAACAAAGAATTGTGAGCCCCGAGCGGCAAGTGATGTCTGTGGTGAACCAGGATCTAGATAACGAACGTGACCACCTGTGCAGTCATTCCCATTCCCAAGTACCAGGAGATCAGATTCCCATTGGGAAATACGCCATCCTTTCCGTTTTTTTTTGTCAAAGATTTTTTTATTTTTGTATCCCTTCCCCAAGGATATTGGCGATCTCTTGGCCTCGTGTTTTTAATCTTTCATGGTGTGTGGGCATTGCGAGCAAGGATGGCGTTTGTTGCCCATCCCTAATTACCCTTGACAACCGAGTGGCTTGCTAGGCCATTTGAGAGGGCAGTTAAGAGTCAATCACATTGCTGTGGATCTGGAGTCACATGTAGGCCAGACCAGGTAAGGACGGCAGATTTCCTTCCCTCAAGGACATTCATGCAGGTAGAAGTCGGTTTGCTGGTTTATCTTTAGTTGTGAAGTGATTTGATCTTCCCACATCCATCAGACTTGGCTTTGTAATAATATAAAAGCAAAATACTGCAGATGCTGGAAATCTGAAATAAAAACAAGAAATGCTGGAAATACTCTGCAGGTCTGGCAGCGTCTGTGGAGAGAGAAGCAGAGTTAATGTTTCAGGTCATTGACCCTTCATCAGACTTGGCTTTTGTGCTACTCTTATCTCAGTTACAGTTAGTTGCTTCAGTGCAAATGCAGACCACTATTTATGGTGATAAATAGCAAAGGAAAATTAACTGTATTGGTTGTGTCTTTTGATTTTGATGCTTTCGCTGTTTGGTAAAGCTTGAGTCTGTTGGGATTGGAATGTGGTTTAAAAAGAGTTCTTTTTCTTCCATAACTAATTTTCTTCTCCCTCCTCATTTGCTGGAAGCCTCGACTCTTTTATTCAGGAACTTATCCAGTACCTCACCCCATTGTGAGTGGCGACAGGCTTTTCGATCATGAGGGGGAGGGGTTTTGAGGGCTGCAAAAACCCAGGGCACTGAAGAGTGGGGATCACAAGGCCTGAGGTGGGGTGACCAGAGGCTTGGAGACAAGGTCAGGCACTTTTGGGGAAGGGTGGCAGGGGAGGTTGGAGACCTGGGGCAGTGAGTTCAGGGACTTGTGGGACGGGGTGAGGTCAGAGGCCTGGTTGGGAGGTTGGAAGCCTTGATGCAGGAGAATCGCAGTCCTCGGGGTGGGGAGGGAGATCTGGGGCTTTGTACCAAAGGTCGGTGTGGAGGGGGGTGGGGGTAGGTGTAAAGTCACTCACCTCCTGTATCCACCAAACCCTCACCTGGATGTAATTGCTGGGTTACCCCAGGCTCGGGAACCCAGTCAACACCAGTTAGAGTTGAAAAACTGAATGAAAATGAGGCCTCATTATCATATTTAAAGGAGCAGCTGCCCCGCCCCCAACCCCCCCCCCCCCCCCCCCCCACCCCCCAGACTGGGTTGGTCACCTGCCCAACTTCTGGCCTCAGTTAAAAGTGGAAGGAGGCGGGTTTGGGTTGGGTTTCTGATTTTTAAGACTACACAATTGCCATGGATCCTGCCCCTCATCTAGTGTGCATATACAGTGGACTTCTAGCAGAGGTTGTTAGGCAGCGATCATGACCCGGAGCCCTGGCTGCATTGTTTTCCCCTTCACCCAGGGATACCCAGACCAATTGCAGTGCTCTTATTACCAGCATAGCTGGAGATCAGCTGACCCAGCACAGAGCAGGGACTAAATCTGAGACAATGGGCAGGATTTTCCTGTGCGTATATGAACCCCGCCATCAGGTTCAAATGGGGGTCTGAAGCCCAGATTGTGTGCAAACATCACCGGTGATTTTCCCCGGATCGTCCAATTCATGGCCAATGGAGGGGGGGGGGTGGGGTTGGTGCTCACCATCCAGTTAAGGACGGTGGAAAGGCAATGTTAGAGGAGCCTTTCGGATGAGATGTTAAACCAAAGCTGCCCTCTGGTGGATGTAAGATCCAACGACACTATTTCGAAGAAGAGCAGGGAGTTTTCCCTGGTGTTTGGTCAATATTTAACCCTCAACGCATGTCATTATCATGTTGCTGGCAGCTTGCTGTGCTCAGATTGGCTGCTGCCTTTCCTACAACAATGACTACACTGTAAAAGTACTTCACTGGCTGTAAGGGCCTTTGGGATGTCCTGAGATCATGGAAGGAGCTAATTAAATGCATGCCTTTCCCTCCTTCATCTTAGCATTTTTATAGATTTTTATGAATAAAGTATATTTTGGAAATAAAAAAAAAATCTTAGCGTCCACCTACACATTCCAGATACACCAATCACTAAAGTAGTGACACAGATTAATAAGGCCATTAAAAAGCAAATCACTGGGGTTCATTTCTAAAGGGATAGAATTGAAAAGCACAGAAGTTATGTTAAACTTGCATAGAGACTGCAAACAACACTTAGAATACTGTGCACAGTTCTGGCCTCTATATTCTTCAAAAGGATGCAGAGGCACTGGAGAAGGTGCAAAATAGATTTATAAGAATGTTACCGGTACGGAGAGGTTATACCTATCAGGAAAGATTGAACAAGATAGGGCTCTTTTCTTCAGAAAAAAGAGCGAGAGGTAACCTGATAAAGGTTTTTTAAGACTATGAAAAGTTTGCTAAGGGCAGATGTGGAGGACTCATTGCCACTTGTGGAGGAGACAAGAACTAGGGGCCAAAAATATAAGATAGTCACTAATAAATCCAATAACGAATTCAGGAGAAACTTGGTTACCTGGAGAGTGGTTAGAATGTGGAACTCACTGCCACAGGGAGTAGCTGAAGGTGAGTAGCATAGATGCATTTAAGGGGAAGCTAAATAAATACATGGGGGAGAAACAGATAGAGGGTTATACTGACAGGATTTAATGAAAAGGGATTTATGAAAGCTTGTGTGGAGCATAAACACCAATAGAGACCAGCTAGGCGTCTTCTGCCCTATATATTCTGGGTGATGTAATTCTAGCAGAAGCTGATTGGTATGGACCAAAAGTATGAACCCTCTGCTGATTTAACACTCTTTAGCACTCTTACTGCCCAGATGGGTATTATTTTCTTGAGCTACAGCCACGGATTGAACCAGGGGGGCTTCAAATCAATGTGGCTCATTACACACTGCCATTCATAACTGGGGAACATTGTGTCCACATGTTTCTGTCCTGGTAATGTACCTGTGATTTTCCAGTCTGGATTAGCAACAGGTGAAGTGACTGTGGTGTATTGGGGAAATGACGTCTGCATTAGCAGACACTATGTGGTGTATGTTCAGATAGGAAATCCCTGTTTTAACCTAACCCACTCAATGAGAATGGACAGGTTTACATTAGACGCAAGCTCAACTGACTACAATGGAGTGTAGAATCCGGTGGGGAGAGGCGGATGTCATACAGGCATCCAGGCTGAACGCAGGTGAAATAGGCTAAAACCAGAGCTTTCGAAAGTTTCTGACGTTTCTCTGTTAATATCTCATTGTGTTTTGTAAAGAAAAATTGCAGATCACATTTTGCACATATTAAACTGACGGTGACACAATGGTTGAAAACATTACACAGTGGCACAGTGGTTAGCACCGCAGCCTCACAGCTCCAGCGACCCAGGTTCAATTCTGGGTACTGCCTGTGTGGAGTTTGCAAGTTCTCCCTGTGTCTGCGTAGGTTTACTCCGGGTGCTCCGGTTTCCTCCCACAAGCCAAAAGACTTGCAGGTTGGTAGGTAAATTGGCCATTATAAATTGCCCCTAGTTTAGGTAGGTGGTAGGGAAATATAGGGACAGGTGGGGATGTGGTAGGAATATGGGATTAGTATAAATGGGTGGTTGATGGTCGGCACAGACTCGGTGGGCCGAAGGGCCTGTTTCAGTGCTGTATCACTAAACTAAACAATGGGCTTGATTCTGTGTTGTTTCAAGCCTGTCTGCTTTTCTTCACCCTTCTCAAAACAGTTTGGCTTCCGTCATCCACCCGTTCAGTATTTCTGTTTTCCCATTTTTGGGTAGGTTATGCAGTACAGACTAACCACTCTGCACTGGGCAAGCTGACCATTTTAGTACAAAGTGCCGGAGCCCTTGGAGGGTTGTGTACTTGAGGTTCTATTCTGCAGATTACAGTAACCAAATAATAAAAATCCTGGCTTCTTGGGTCCTTTCGACAAGTGTGCAGCTGAGTTTACTGTGTTTGTGCAAAATTCATTGTGTTAAACATTACAGCAATGGAATCTAACAGATAGTGATGCGATGAATAACTTCTATGCTGTTTAATGGAAAGAATATTTGTTACTGCGCCCAGTTTATAAAGTCATGAAGTATTGTTTGATATTATTGAGTATATATTTTAAAATGGAGTTGCAATAATTTGTCATATAGGTATTGAAATTCAAATCTTGCTATTGTGTACCCTGTAAAGGTATATATTAAATCTGTACCTGCAATGAATCCGAGCCAGGGAGATGGGGAAATTTTATGCATTCTTTGGATGTGGGCATCACTAGCAGGCGGGCATTCATTCCCTAACTGCCCTGAGAAAGTGCCACAAATCATTAATGTAGTGAAATATTGTGAGGAGGTGCCCCTCACCTCAGGGTGGCCTGTACTTGTTCCCCTTTTATAGTCAACATCAGTTCAACGTGGTCAGCTAAAGACAGTTTGGTGTTCTGTACATTTTTATTGTTGGGTTCACAGCCAAAAATACACTTCTCACAGACCTATGTCTTCTCCTCCCTAAAAGATCTTGCCCTGATCTGAAGCATTGGGTTTGATTATCTCTTGCTTGTTCTACTTAATCAGGGACCCCTGTGATGACATATTAGGAGGCTAACTGGCTGCCACCATAAAGAAAATGATGGACTTGCGTGTATATTGCATCCTTCACAACCTCAAAATCCCAAGCCCTGATTCTACGTCCTTAAACTAACAGGAGTAGATGTGCTCTCCATTACAATCCTCAGAGGAATGATTGCAGTCAAATGGGTCAATTCATATCTGGTATACTTAGCAAAATGAAAACATTTGTTCCTTGAAATGTCCCTTTTTATAACAACCATGTTTATGTGGATCAATTTTTTTTTTAGGAGACCCCAAATCTCTTGCTTCTTCAGGACTCCAAAAGACCTCCTCCTGCATTAGTCTTCAGCTGCCAAGTTGGAGTAGGCCGGACAAATTTAGCAATGATTCTGGGAATTCTTGTGCTACATCACAGGAAAGGCTCTCCCGAGAAATGGGGGTGAGTGGACATTTTGGGGCTGAATTTTTAGGCCCCGTCGGGAGGAGGCACGAAGGTGGATAGGTGCGTAAATTCACGGCACTGGTTGGCGTGCTGGTTCCCCGGCTCCATTCTGCCCCTCAGCTATTTTCCCGTGGGCGGTATGGTGGTGGGGAGGGGCAGCAGGGTTACCTGCCCGTTAGCAGCGGCTAGGCAATTGACCCCGTTAAAGGCCTGTTGTCGGAGGTCTCCAGGTGCCCGGAGGTGTAGAGGGACCCAGACTCCAGGCAGGCTTACAGGCTCTCCCTGCCAGCCTAGCTTCAGCTGCAGCTTCACAATGGTGGCTCTGCCTTTTATTTGATGGTTTAAAAAAAATTTGGAGAGAGGGCTGTTCCGTCTTGGAGCACCCTCTCTCTCGCTTCTTCAGTGCTGGATGGTCTCGCATCCAATCCTTCAATTGGATGGTGAACCCTCCCTCTGGCCACTAATTGGCCAATTCGTGAAAAATCGCAACCGGGTAACTGTTCCCCAATACAGCGCAGGCTTCTGACGCCCATTTGACCATGATGGCAGGGTCCCGATACCCCCAGGGATAATCATGCCCTTTGTCATCCAGTAGAAATTGGAATCAAAAACGTGAACTTAACTAAAATGTAAAAACGGGTAGACTTTCTCGTGCTATAATGTTCCAACATACTCCCTGAAGTTTCCCAAGGTCTTTGTGTTTTATTTTCAGACCCATGTCCCGATACCTGACGCTAAAAAAGACGGGTTTCTTGCAATGCTAGAATATCCATGGACTTTTGACTATTGCCAGCTTGGCTCAGTTGGGATCGAGTCTAAAGGTTGTGTGTTCAAGCCCCACTCCGGGATTCGAGTACACAATCTCGACCTACACTTCAGCACAGTACTGAGGGAGTGCTGCACTGTCAGTGGTACTGAATATCAGATGAGATGTTAAATTGAGATTGCCTTCAGCTATTTAGGTGGATGTTAATGATCCCATGCCATTGTTTGAAGAAGTGTAGGGAGTTCTCCTGTTGAACAGGCCATTGTTTCCCCCCACAAACAAAAACTGGTCGTTCATCTCATTTTCTGTTTGTGGGATCTTGCTGACCACAAATTTAGAAACTTGGTTTGCCTGCAATAGTGCCTGCACTTCAAAAGTAATCCATTGGTTATAGATTTCTTTGGGATAGAAGGATGTGATAAAGAGCTGTGCAAATTTATCATTCTTTCTTAACTTATCCTTCTTGCTCTTTGCAGAGCTGACCAGAACACCAGCATTAAAAAGAGGGAGCAATTGCAGGTTATCCAAAACTTTGTCAAGGCCCTACCAGAAGGACAACACATTGTGGAAGAGGTCAGTGTTTGTTCGTTACTTGAGGGCGCAGGCATGATTTTCCAACAACTTGAGAGTAAAAGATTAGAAAATATTCCCTTGTTGGGAACTAATTCAAGAATGAGAACTTGGTTCATATTGCCGAGTGCCCAAATTTAATATACTTGTCCCTATCTTTAAATTTCTCCGTGGTCTTGCCCCTACCTATCTCTGTTCTTCCTGCAGCCATACAATCCTGCCACTCTCAATCCCTCCAGCCTCAAGTGCTTCGTCTTTCACTTTGCTAGACCTTGGCACCAACCAATCTCTGGAATGACCTCCTCCAACTCTCTCTATCTTCATCTAAAATCCATGTCTTTTTGATAACCCGTCCTAATTGTTCCTTCATCGCTTGGTGCCTGTTTTCCTTGCGCCTCTGTGAAGCACCCTGTCCCCATATCCCTTAATTCGCTTAGTATCGAGAAATCTATTGCCCTCTATCTTAAATACGCTCAGCGATTGAGCATCCACTGCTCTCTGGGGTAGAGAATCGCAAAAACTTCAACACCTTTGAGTGAAGAAATTTCTCCTCATCTCAGTCCTGAAATGGACTGCAATGAATGCAAGTTGATGTTCGTTACTATCTCTCATAGTCTGGATGACACCTTCCAGTGGGTCATTTGGCAAGATGAGGCAGTTTGGGGACTTTGTGACTATCGTCACCACTTTTTCTTCAATGGATTGTAGAAAGTGTAATATGAGCATGTGTGGTGAGAGAGGGGATCAGAGCAGGTTCAGAATGACACCTCTCTCACACGGAATGTCATGGTATTACATAACACTCTCAACAGCAAGGTCTGAGATGGGCAGGTTTAAAGTTCTAAGTAGCCCTGGACTTCAAGTAAGAAATCTTTAAGGTTAGCTCTCCCCAACTTTATGTTCAAGACTTTGTAGTTGAGATGAGATTTTCAATCATATGGGCATGTTGTTCTTGGAACCGAATTTCCAGGCTTTCTAATTGGGGAGAGCCAATAAGTGAGGAGCAGAGTGCGAGCCAGAGTATACATGAGAAACAGACCGGAGAATTATTTTGGATGTGTGAAAGTGAAGCTGAAGTCATTTACTATTAGCTGAACTGTGAGGTTGCCTTTTTGCCTATGATCATCTGCCATGCATTTGGAGTTTAAAGGAAAAACAATCACTATTGTGCCTGGTTACTGTTGCAGCTGTGAGCCATCATAGCAAATTTTAAGTAGCTGTTTGAAAGTAAGCTTTCTGGCCTAAGTTAAATTCTAGGTTGATAAGTCATAGATTCTTACAGTACTGAAGGAGGCCATTCGGCCCATTGTAGTAACACCAGCTCTTTGAAAGAGCAATCTGATTTGTCCCATTCCTTTGCTCTTTCCCCATAGCCCTGCAATTCTCTTCTTTTCAAGTATTTATCCAATTTCCTTATGAAAGGTTACTATTGAATCTACTTTCACTGCCCTTTCAGGCAGTGCATTCCAGATCATGGTAACTCGCTGTGTAAAAATAATTTTTCTCATCTCCTCTCTGATTCTTTTCATAATTACCCTATATCTATGTCCTTTGGTTACTGACCTTCTGGCCAGTGGAAACAGTTTTTCCTTATTTACTCTATTAAAACCCTTTATAAATTTTGAGCACTTCTATGTAATTTCCCTGTTGCCTTCTCTGCTCTAAGGAGAACAATCCCAGCTTCTCTAGTTTCTCCATGTAACTGAAGTCTCTCATCCCTAGCAGTCTCGTAAATCTCCTTGAATAAATGATGTGCTGTGTTTTACAAAGTATTTGGAAACCCGCCACACGGAGGATGTTAAGCAGATAACTACTCCCTGATGGCTATGGTATTGAGCCACAGAGTTCATGAGATCCCAGATTCAATCCCTGGTCTGTGTTAAGTTAGTTTATTATAGAGCATTGGAGAGGACGCTGAAGTTATCTTCAGAAATCTCCTGATTGCTATCCAGTCTGTATGTGGATGTCAAATGACCACAGTCAAGGTCAAACAGGCTGTTCAGACTCTCAGTCTGGGCTCACACATGAATAAGGGCCTCTTGGATTTGGTATTGTGAAGCTGCTACCTACAGGAGACGAGGAGAGCAAACCTTTGTGTGGAAAAGTACCTAACCAATCTTCCCACAACTGTTTGTGTTTCCCTCCAATCAGGTGGACACAGCCATTGCACTCTGTTCTGAAATGCATGACGTTAAAGAGACCATTTATGAGTACAAGCAGAAGCTGGAGGCCATTGGGGAGAATTACGAGGTTCAGGTAAGTGAGTTTCTGTGGGAACTGTGGGGTGTGGGGGTGAGGGGGGGGGGAAGGATCTCAAGGTACAAAGCAGTAATCTGGCAGGGTGGGGGGGGAGGTGGGGCTTAGCTGATGCAACACAAGCCATGGCTCAGTGTGTGACTGCATGACCCATGTTGACCTGAGTGATACAGACCAGGAGGTCACTGTTGGATCTGGGATGGGTTAGCTGGTCACAATAACCCTCCCACTACCAGGCCAAGGAGTGCAAAACAAAACAGGTAGTGTTGCATGGTCCCTGCTGGAAATTTGTGGATATTGAGGAAGAATTGAATCAGGATGGGCTATGATGTAGCAAACCACAGGCAGTCACTGTCTAGATTAAAATGGAGAAACCCGGCTTGAGGCAAAGTATGGCAGGGTATCCCGCAATTGTGGAACTGCACCCATCGAGAATCAAATCCTTCTGGAGAGGAGGGCAGAAATCTGGGGGTGTTGGGGAGGCGTATGTTTAAAGTTCAGATTATTTGGTATTCAGTTGTGTCCTGAAATTGGTTTACTGCTTATAATCTGTTATCATTGCAGTGTTTTAATGTAAGTATGAATTTAAATGGAAGAGTTGCCTCCATATTTGGTCACAGGCATAAAATAACGCAGGACCTCACAGAATATTGAGTTGTCGATGGAAGTGATGCTGAGTGCAGTGGAATACAGGTTTATGCATCTGCTTTGGTCGGACTCAAGTACCAAATGCGAGGGTGATTTATGTGGCGTTGTAATCTTAGCGCAATTCCGTATCCCAGTGCAGTGCTTTGCGCAATGCAAGGATTTAGCAGCTATTTGGGCACAGGGGCAGCTCACCCAATTTCCCATCCATGTCACGCAGGCTGCGTATTGGGCACGCAGTCCCTGTGTTTGAAGCCCTGCGTCAGGAGCGCTAAGTCGTAAAATGTACCCCCTCCTGTATGTAAAACAGACAATGCACTCATTAGGGCCAATCTTGCACACGGGTGCTACCAACAGGGCATTGCACCTGCTGCCCGTGATCGCGGTGGAGCATCAGCGGGCACTCATTAAAATCATCCCAGTTATGTTTTTATCAGTATTTTTTTAATGGTAGAAAATTTAATATGAGTTAACAAGGATCAGCTTACTGGGAGTGCTGTCTTTTATTGCAGCAGTGTACTGTACCAGATAATTTTTGATGATGAATTACAAAGGGATTCATTATCTCCCATTATGAATGGCGCCATTTCACAGAGAGTAACCTTGGTGAGTGCGTATTAGATAAATCGTGACTGCTGTGAATGCTTTCAATGGAATGGAAATGTGTTAACGTGTTTAGTAGCAAGCTCATTCTCAGTGAAGGGTTTCATTTGACAATATATTAAATGATTATAAATTTTAATGGGGATTTTCTGTTGTAATCTAATTCTTTCAGCAAAAGCTCCCAGTAATTAGACCCTTTTAATATTCAGATTTGCGAATAGAATGCATTCGTGAAATTATAGTGCATCACCCATTCTGATGCTGACAGGATGCCAGATGATGCGCTGTTTTCTAAGGATGAGTATTGTACCATATGACATAAAGCTGAGTGCTTTTTTTGCCATAACGTCTAATTTTTAAGGCAATATGGCCTCAGCTCAATCAGAGTGAACTTGGCAAGTGAACTTTGCAGGTTGGAAAGTGCTTATAAATTTCAGGCTGGTGGTAGGTCACCAGCCTTGCATCTGTAATAAAACCTGAAGTTTCTGATGTATGATGGGTATGTGCTAGACGCGGTTCTTTTGTGTGTCTAGATACTGTATTATTTAGACTTTTTAGAATCATACAGCACAGAAAGAGGCCATTCAGCCTACTGTGCATTTTCCAGCTCTTTTTGAAAGAGCTATGCAATTAGTTCCATTCTGCACAATTTTCCCCTTGAAGTATTTATCCAATTTCTTTTTGACGTTTATTACTGAATCTGCTTCTTCCATCCTTTCAGACAGTGCATTCCAGATCATCATAACTTGCTGTGCAAATCACCTTAAATCTTTGTCCTCTGATTACTGGCCCTTTTGCCACCTTGGACTATTTTCTTAGACAATCTTCGTCTCATTTTCAGTCAGTGAATTGCTTCCTAGTTATGCTAGCATCTTCACGGCCATTACAGCCGTGTTTGCTTGAACACATTCTTTCCTAAAGCTCAGTACTATAAAAGTGTTGGCCTTCGCTATTCCAACCGCTTACAGCCTTTTAAAACCCAAGGTTGGTTCCATATAACAGCTATTTCTTGATTCATTTCACCTTTCCTCCTACTCCATTTTAATCTTGGTCATCCTATTCTCTAGGCCGTGGCACCTGGCCTACTGTTTCTCCGTTTCAAAAAAAAAAGTAGCTGTTTTGTGACTTATTTTTCTGTGAATTTTATTTTCTGCTATGTTTAGGGGAACAGCACCAAAGAATATTTTCTCCAAAGAATACTACAGAGCACAGGGCTATATTTCCATCTCATCGCTTTCAACTACTATCTACATGAACAGGTATGTGCATTGAAGAAAGCTAATTACATGTGACTTGTATCATACAATAGGTTGACCAGTACACTCTGAGCTTTGGGATTAAATGTTAAAATGTGACTCCAGATTTTGTAAGACCCTTGTTCAAAAGGGACTGCGGTCAAAAAATCAGACACAGATCCTCACTTGAAAGGGAGGAGTCACCGTGCTCACTCCTTCCGACATCCTCACCCCCCCCCCAGCGCCCCCCGCAACATTGGCGACAGTGCTTCCATTAGTCCTGCATTAGGAATCTCTTGTAGGTTCGAAACTGGATTAAGACGGCCCGAAGCCATTTCACAGAGGATCCGCACAGACAGCGGAAAAGGAAAACTTGCATCCCATCAGTCTGGGCTGGATTGAACCCGGTGCCCAAAGCTGAAAGGTCAACACAGCAACACCCAATTCCTGAGCAATTATTTTGAATGTCAGGAGCAGCTTGCTGAGTGCAGTCACTGAAGAAGGTGATGTGATGATAATGACATGCTATAGAAAAGTAAACAGAAAGCATTCCTTTCACCAATTCCCATTGAACTGACCGTGTTACCTTTTCTTATGTTCACATTGGCCACAATGTGTAGCTTTCGTTCTGCTCCATGACAGCACATTCAGTGGCAACGTCCAGGGATACAGATTAATTTGTTTTAAGGTGAATATTTTCACCCTGAAAGCAGTGTAGGGGTGGGGGCACGATGGTGTAGGGGGTAAGATTCCTACTCGGGATCTTCCTCACGTTTCCGATGGTCCCAGACTGCAAAACTGAGATCTGCTGGATGGGAGATCCTCCCCTGCCCTCTATCCCTAATGTTGGCTGCGCTTAATTTTTCTCTGTCCCCTTGTGGGCAGATCCTACCTGTCCGCATCCCACCTGTCACATGCTGATGACAAAGGGCGGGGCTTAGGCCTATGGGGACCTTTTACCCACCTGTGCTCGACCTGGGGTTGCCAACCCTGTTTGGCCATGCTGCTGGAGGTTTCATCACCTGACCTCCCACCATCAACCATACCCCCAGTCCAACAGCTGTTCCACCACCATCCCCAACTCCAATATTTTTATAACGAAGGAGCAAAGCTATTCTACGGAAATGATTTTTTTTTAAATGCCCAAATGATTTCCATCCCGCACCCCAGTGATGTCCAGGAGATGAATCTTTAATTTGTGGAGACTCCTGGAGGGTTGGCAACCTTACCTCCACAGTGGCGCAGTGGTTAGCACCGCAACCTCACAGCTCCAGCGACCCGGGTTCGATTCTGGGTACTGCCTGTGCGGAGTTTGCAAGTTCCCCCTGTGTCTGCATGGGTTTTCTCCGGGTGCTCCGGTTTCCTCCCACATCCAAAGACTTGCAGGTTGATAGGTAAATTGGCTGTTATAAATTGCCCCTAGTGTAGGTAGGTGATAGGGAATGTGGGATTACTGTAGGGTTAGTATAAATGGGTGGTTGATGGTCAGCACAGACTCGGTGGGCGAAGGGCCTGTTTCAGTGCTGTATCTCTAAATAAATAAACGGCACTGTGAGGTGAAGGACGAATTGCAATGACATCTCATGAAACTGCTGGAGACGTTCTGGCTGTTCCTGTCTCTTCTCCCCATCCACCACCCCCCCCCCCCCCCCCCCACTTGCCTTCAGCTCAACATGCAGCAGAGCTGGCGGCAGAAATCCCCCCGCAGAACTGTGCGACCTGTCGTGCCTAACACGCACTTACTCTTAAAGAATCCACGGAATCCGATTGGTGAAAGGTATATCAATATTTTATTCACACACTAAATCATCAAGTACAAGCTCTCACTACTTGCACAGTATACTACCCGTCAAGACACGAGGTGATCAGTCTCGGACTTGCAGTCCCAACTCTTGCAGTCCCCCCCCTGCGAAGACCCTGTTGGCACCCAGCACCCAGGATATCGGGGCAGGGCTGGATGGGGGAGGTGGGGGGAGGAGGTGAAAGTTCAACTTCGACCCACTTCTCATGCTGTTCGAGGCATTGGTAATCTTCTTTCCTCAACGTTCCTTTGTCTCAATTTTATAGAGAACGTAGGGAAAGTCGGCATTGGGAATGGTCCATCGGTTCCAATAAAGCCTGGCTCTCTGCGAGCTTAGCTCTCTCCGTTTATGTGCCTTTCCATAAAGGGTCAAATTTTAGTGAAAAAGTGGGCAGGAAGATAAAATCTGGAACGCCACTTCTCACACACACACACAAATTTCTTTTCTGATAAAATTCATGAATGCAAAGAAATGCACCCCTTGTCTTGACTGAAATGGAATTTGATTGGAGGCCTTTAACATCCCATTCGGGCTATATAAAGCTTCTTGGTTAAACCATTAGCTGGCGATATCTAACCTTCTGTTTCAGTTTAACATTCCATGATCTAATAACCATGTTTCTGGCATTTCAGGAGATTTGAGTTGGTTTACAGATGCTGTCCTGTCGTATTGCTGACTTGTACTAACATTTATGTTGCTTTTCAGTACCCTTTGGCATTTTCGCTTAACTTCAGCAGGTGGATGTGCAGACACCCCTGGATGTATAGACTCTTAGCTGGTATGAATATGTCCGAGCTTACAGCCCCTTGCGACTTAGTAACAAAAGGCATCAGAATGTTGGTAAGTTTAAATCTGAACATAACCAGTGGGTTAAGATTTGGAGATTGTCCTCCTGTGGCATGGCATCAGATTTAATTTGATATTGCCCCCGCGAAAAGCCTTGGGACTTTTCACTATGTTAAAGGTTCTCGATATAAATGCAAGTGGTTGTTGTTGTTGGCATATGTCTTATTTTGGGCCTGAAATAGTTAACCAATTTGCTGCAAGAGGGCTCCCCTACTTGGTATTAAATTGACATCGCTGTTAGAAGTTTCTAGGGCTTTTATTGGCTCAGATATATTTTGTGAGCTCTCGCCAACCTCCAATACCTTTCCCATGTTGCCACCCTTCACACCTCCATCGAGACAGCGAGTGCCATCAGGCTATTAGATTGTGGTAAACATTTAATCCAAGCCTGAGCCGGCCCTCCATGAACATTTGACACGAGTTGCTGGATAGCAATCAGGAGCTGGAACCTGTGTCAGATTTGCTTTCCCCACCACCCCCCCCCCCCCACCCCCACTTAAGGGCACTGAGGCCAATGGTGGTGCCTGCAGCCCTGCCCGCTCTGAGATTGAGCTAAGCCAGCACAGCCTGGAGGTGTATCTCTCAGTTTCAGTGCACTTGCCCATTGAGACTGAGAGAGTTAGTTTCTGCTCCAGTGAACCAGACATTCCTGCTGTAACCAAAATGTTTGGTTTGCCACAGCTGCCTTGGCAACGTTTGAAGAGTACACCACAACCTTGTCAAACTATTTTAATACGCAGTCTAAATATAGCTGAATAATCTTCTCGGCGACAGACAGTGTTGCATAATTTCCTCGTTATTAAGGTAGTGAAGCATCTTTTTAAATGGCAGCTTTTGTCGGTTAAGCACGAAATGGAGATTAAACACAGGATCTTCCCTATTTGTGGCTTGATGCCACAATAGGCAGCAAACTTACCAACTGAGCCTTTGTGTTGGGAGCTTTGAAAAGTTTCTCAGTGAGCAGGAGAAGTACTCTCACCAGAGTGATTTGAAAAGTATTTAAAATGTTGTCGACTTCGGAGAGGAAATAACGGTTTGTAATCCAGAGGATTATTTTACAGTTTGTTTGCAATGCATCCAGGATCAGTGTAATGATACAGTTCCACATGCAAAAAGTGTGTTTGATAAAAGCATGAAATGTGATTTTAAATCCTATCTCATCTTTATTCCGTCAATGTACTGTATTACTCTGTCTTTGTTGTTTAATTTCTCCTGCCCTCCATCCTATGATAGACCTTCCCCTTTTATTCTTCCCACCGTCCCCACTTTTACTTGCCCGAAACCTATTACATTTCTAACTTTTTCCCCATGTTTCTCTCTCGCTCGCGTTCTCTCTCTCGCTCGCTCTGTCGCTCGCTCTCTCGCTGTCTCCACAGATGTTGCCTGAGTTGTCCAGCATTTCCTGTTTTGATTTTAGAGCAGGAAGCTTTCCCAGTGTCCTGGCAAAAATTCCTCCCTCAACCAACACCCGAGGCCCTTAAGAGTCAGCCACACAGTGTGGGACCGGAATCACGTGTAGGCCAGACGGCAGGCAGGAGTGGCAGCTTCTTTCCCTGGCTAGGTTTTCATTGACAATCCGATAGCTTTGTGATTATTTTCCCGCTGCTGGCTCCCAAATAATGAATTTTATCACATTCGGTTATCTCAACTTGTTACGGTGGGATTTTAACTCTCACTCTCTGGGTTAACCAGTCTTGTACCTGAACCACTCGTCTCCACACCCCATAATGATAATCAGAATGACTTACTGGTTGTATAACACTTTCTGGTGTTTGAGTGATGCACTGTATCTCTGTCTATTTCTAAAATACAGTGTACCAGCCATTACCCACACTCTATTTATCGACCTCCTCAATTAACTACCAGAAAATTTGTGGAACAAGGCTGTGCAGGAGATGTTGCCTCAGTGCACAATGGCGAACATTACTTTTGTACTTATCTTTGTTCCTTTTACTAGGGCATTACCTTACATTACATGCAGCACTAAATTGTAGGGATTGCTCTTTATCTGTCGATGTTTCCATTATCCACTTTGTGTGTTGATTATTTTTTTTATTCATTCGGGGGCTGTGGGAGTCGCTGGCTAGGACAACATTTATTGCCCATCCCTAATTGCCCTTGAGAAGGTGGTGGTGAGCCGCCACCTTGAACCGCTGCAGTCCATGTGGGGTAGGTATACCCACAGTGCTGTTAGGAAGGGCGTTCCAGGATTTTGACCCAGCAACAGTGAAGGAACGGCGATATACTTCCAAGTCAGGATGGTGTGTGGCTTGGAGTAGAACTTGCAGGTGATGGTGTTCCCATACATCTGCTGCCCTTGTCTTTCTAGTTGGTAGATGTTATGGGTTTGGAAGGTGCTGTCTAAGAAGCCTTGGTGCATTGCTGCAGTGCATCTTGTAGATGGTACACACTGCTGCCACTGTGTGTCGGTGGTGGAGGGAGTGAATGTTTGTAGATGGGGTGCCAATCAAGCGGGCTGCTTTGTCCTGGATGGTGTCGAGCTTCTTGAATGTTGTTGGAGCTGCACCCATCCAGGCAAGTGGAGAGTATTCCATCATACTCCTAACTTGTGCCTTGTAGATGGTGGACAGGCTTTGGGGAGTCAGGAGATGAGTTACTCATTGCAGGATTCCTAGCCTCTGATCTACTCTTGTAGCCACGGTATTTATATGGCTACTTCAGTTCAGTTTCTGGTCAATGGTAACCCCCAAGTTGTTGATAGTGGGATATTCAGCAATGGCAATGCCATTGAATGTCAAGGGGAGATGGTTGGAGATGGTCATTGCCTGGCACTTGTGTGGCTCGAATGTTACTTGCCACTTATCAGCCCAAGCCTGGATATGGTCCACGTCTTGTTGCATTTCTACATGGACTGCTTCAGTATCTGAGGAGCCACGAATGGTGCTGAACATTGTGCAATCATCACTGAACATCCCAAATTCTGACCTTATGATTGAAGGACGGTCATTGATGAAGCAGCTGAATATGGTTGGACCTAGGACACTACCCTGAGGAACTCCTGCAGTGATATCCTGGAGCTGGGATGATTGACATCCAAAACCCACAAACATCTTCCTTTGCACTCAGTATGACTCCAACCAGCGGAGTTTCCCCCCTGATTCTCATTGACTCCAGTTTTGCTATGGCTCCTTGATGCCTTACTTGGTCGAATGCTGTCTTGATGTCAAGGGCAGTCACTCTCACCTCACCTCTTGAGTTCAGCTCTTTTGTCCATGTTTGAACCAAGGCTGTAATGAGGTCAGGAGCTGTGTGGCCCTGGCGGAATCCAAACTGAGCGTCACTGAGCAGGTTACTGCTGAGCAAGTGCTGCTTGATAGCACTGTCGATGACACCTTCCATCACTTTACTGATGATCGAGAGTAGACTGATGGGGCGGTAATTGGCTGGGTTGGTGTGCACATATAAGTGCATTCGTTGGTCTGTCTGCTTGTATGTGCATACATGTCCAAGGGTGTTGGTCTGTGTGAGAGGGTGATGTGCGTGCTTGTATGTATGTATGTATGTGTGTGTCTCGGGCGGTAGGCGATGGTGTGTTCCTCCCTATTGCCCCTGGTGGTGCTGTTACTGCCATTGAATAAATGCCAAAGCTGTGTTTCTGTTGTGTCAAACAAGCAAGAAGCAATCATGATTCAGCTTTTCTTTCTAGCTTGTTGGCGCTTTTCTTCGGGACAGATAGCGCAATTTGGAAAATGTGTAGCGGTCGCAATATTTCTGGAAGTTGTGAACAATCGAATAATTTGAGGCCAAGCTGTTGTTTGAAAAATTGCACT
This sequence comes from Heterodontus francisci, assembly GCF_036365525.1. NCBI lineage: Eukaryota > Metazoa > Chordata > Chondrichthyes > Heterodontiformes > Heterodontidae > Heterodontus > Heterodontus francisci. Next base: position 20,888,594 of record NC_090412.1, on the reverse strand, counting down.
GTGCTTGTAACTTTCTGATTGGCACAACTAGTAGATGAGACTCTGCATTGCAGACTCCGAATTTAACCCTGAATATGCTGATTCCTGGATTTTCAGTCACCCTATAGTTGTATCCAGAGCATTCAATTTGCTTCAGGAGGTTTTGGCCTTGACTCTTTTCTTGTGAATGAATTTATTAATCTTGGCAAACTCTTGCTTGTGGTGAGTGCTATTCCGATCAAAGATTATTCTTATTCAACCTCATCAACCTTGAGTTCTTTGACATTTAATTAAAAAAAGGGTCTTTAAGCTTGTTTGTAGCCATTTAAATGGTGTTCGTTTTGCTTTTTTTTTTAACAAAGCTGCTCACCGTTCTGAAATGGACAAGGAGGCAGGGGAACAGGGCGGAAGGAAGAACATGAAGTGAAAGGTGGTTTGTCAGTTGTCAGAAGGAAGAAGGTTGACATTAGAAAGTGGGCGCAGAGAAAGAAACAACATGTAGTTATACATCCTCCAGAACTCCTCAAAAGGCTTCACAAGCAATTAATTACTTTCAAAGTCACTGTTGTTGTGTAGGAACATGCAGTGTATGCTTGAAACCTGCACAGAATAGGTAATCTCATTTGATAGGTGATCCCTCTGTCACTTCCAGTCCCCGAGCACACACTCCATTGCAATCTTTCCGATGTTCCTCTATTTTATTGATTCCAATATGTTCATTATTTCTCTAAACCATCTTCAATTGTTGTTTCAAATGTGCCATCTGGTTCAGCACCCGCTCCCCTCCCCTCCCCCTCCCCACTCCACCCTCTACCCTTTGCATCCTAGGGGTCCGCACTTATACTTTGCTCCCAAGTTTAACTTGGGAGAAAACTGTGAATACTCCTTTTCCTCCCTCAGTCTTCCCTCCTTCCAACAAAGTCAGGTGGGAGGAGGCTCGGGTGGAGCATAAACGCTGGAGTAGACCTATTGTCTATGCTGTAATTTCTATGTAATTGACAGCAAGTTTTTAAAACCTAATCTTTTCATCACCTAATGACTACTTGACATATTTCACCTTTCCCAACTACTATGGGCCTTGAAATCTTTGCCTTGGTTTCTCCACTATAATAATCCATGATGCCAGCAGTGGAAATGAGTGTTGATCAGCAGATCTTGGAATATTGCTGTGTTTTATTTTAATTGAACTGCAGCGATCTAGCCTTCAAATCTTTTGACATTCTTCCAACAGGCGTGTCCTAAAATAGAAAACTGCAATTTTTCTCCTGCCTGGAGATCAGGTTTCAGATCTGGAAACAAAAGAGGCTTCTAGGTCCAGAATAGGTCAGTGATCAGAAACCTGGCCTGCTATGTAGGGTTAGAGCTTCTGTTCCTGGTCGAGATTGCAATTGTTAATGTTGAAGAGCAGAACAAAGACATATCACACACTACACTCTTACTGCTGGAAAGTATGAATGGTGTCATCCCTGATGGTTTAGTTGGTAGCTTTATTGACCAATGTGGAGTTGAGCCATACTGACTTGGATGCCTTGCTTTTAAAATTCTCATCCTTGTGTTCAAATCCCTCCATGGCCTCTCCTCTCTCTGTCTTTGTAACCTCTTCCAGCCCTATAGCCCTCCGAGATCACAGTGCTCCTCCAATTGTGGCTGCTTGCACAATTGGCGGCCGTGCCCTTAGCTGCCTAGGCCCTAAGCTCTGGAATTCCCTCCCTAAACTTCTCCACCTCTCCCTCCTCCTTTAAGTCATTCCTTAAAATCTATCTTTTTGACCAAACTTTTGGCCACCTGTCCTAATATTTCTTATATGTGGCTCAGTATCAGATTTTGGTTGCTTACACACCTTTGAAGTACCTTGGGATCTTTTGCTGTGCTTAAGAAGCTATATAAATGTAAGTTGTTGTTGATGTCTGGGGTGTGATCCTTGATCTCTGCTGATCAAGGTGCTCCAAGAAGTCTCATTGTTCCTGGGTTAGACACAGTGTTCACTTGGTGTTCTGTAAATGCTATTTGGAAAGTGAAGGTGTATGGAAATCAGGTGAGGACATAATTGATTTTAACTGCGATACACCATATGGTCAAATAGCTCAACCACACTGTGTGGACTTGCAAATGAAGAACAAGTCATTTGGGTGACTATTCCGAAATGAGCGGGTGGGGGGTGCAAAGAACTACGAGAGCTAGTTCCCCAAATAGCTCAGCTGCTAGGTGCACAAGCCAGAAGGTTCTCTGGTTTGAATCTTTGGTTCATGCTCTGTTAGTGGCTCTCGCCCAGGGCAACCATAGCAGTGCTGGAGTTGGCCTCAACAATGCTAGATCAAAGGGGAGGAAGTTTTCCAAAGTTCCCACCAGTTCATCATCCATAATGTTCTTTGTGACAACCCACCACTTGTTGAATGTTGATGCTAAGGCATAGGCTTGAAGAATGGCCTCTTGGGGTGGAAAGTGAGGGTGGCTTTCTTTGAATGTTGAATGGAGAGATGTTTTTTTCCATCAATGACTGAGTGTCAAGCACTATAAAGGCTGCTTGCAATTCAACCCATATTAGTTCAATGAACTCCCATTGAATAGTTTCTTCTATTTCTCATATCATTGCCCATAGTCAGTTGACGAATGTCAGTTTGTTTTATACTCAAGATGATGGAATTGGAGGAGAAACTTCAGAAATTCACCCAGTGGCCAAAGGGTACAACTGTTTTGTGACAGTTGACATAACAAAAGTTGCTATAGCAATTTACAATGGGAAATGTTGGCTGCAAAAATGTGACCAAAATTGGTGACAGCAGGAATCAAAGTTTGTGGATAGAATGTGCTCATCCTATGCAAGATTGTGAAAGTCTTTAAAGATTTAATATCTAAACTACTGCATAAACCTAATCTTGAATATTTCTCCTATCGTTGAAAGGCTCTTCAAAAACATTTCTGCCACTTTTGAAAAAAATATGCAGGAAGATTGTCCTCTGATAGATGATCCCTCTCTCACCTTTAACTTTCAACCTCTCATTCTAATATAGTGTTAATTTTTTTATTGATGCTATGGTCAATGCAACTACCTCATTATAAACATCTGTTTAATCCTGACTCTGCTAAAATCAACAAGCATTGCAATTTTCTACTTCAACTCATCTTTCCGCTAATTTCTTAAACTCCTCCTATCTTTCCTTCCATCTTCAAGCTTCATGATTTTAAAACTGAAGCACAGTGTGCTCTAACTATTGCTTATAAGGTTGCCTTGTTTTTTCTTGTATTCCTTTTGATTTTTGCAATGCCCTGCATTAGACAGTCTAGGCCCTTCATCCAGGGGTTTTCATGAGAACTCTCCTTTCAGAATTAATGTTGTCAATCGTAAAACCTTGCCAGGAATTGAAACTTCTCCTTCATGCGCAGATAACCTTGTAATCTCAACTTGATCCCAAGCAACATACTTTCTGAATATTCCAAGATCTCCTCACCATTATCCCAGTTTCTGTTTTCTTAACACCATTACATGAGGATTAATGATCTTTTATGGTGAGGATACACACTATATGGTGTCAGTGTAAATCTTCTTGTATGGTATATATCTTCATTATATAGTGTACGTCACTGTATGGTGTACATTTCTAGCGTTTAATATGTTTCACTGTAAAATGAATCTGCTCATACAGAATCAAGCTGGAGTGGGCTGAGTTAACTAATCTCAAGTGGGGCAGTGTTGAGGGAACTACAGTTGCCTACAGTGACCCTGACTTAAGGAAAGTGAAATTGGTCAAGGTCCCTGCTCCCTCTGGCTAAAGAAAAACTTGCATTTCTTTGGTGTGTTTCGAGACCGTAGGACGTCCCATGGCACTTTACAGCCAATGAACTATTTTGATAGTGTAGTCACTGCTGCAGTGTAGGTGACAATTGATGCTTCTGTGCATATGGGGATGCTGAGGAAGGACTGTACAGGGCTCAACTGTGATGCTGCCCCCCACCCCCGCACCCCATGGCTGGATAGCCTGCCCAGCATCCATGTTAAAGTTTACCTAAGGTTAATGGGTGAGGTGCTATAGTTTGGGCATTCTCCCAAATCTTTTAATCTTGTGTTCACAGAGAAAGAGCTGGTTTCTATAAGCAGTTTCCTATGATGTTAAGCTTGTACCCTAAACATGCAGTGTATGAGATGGAGACCAGGTTTCACAATGACTTTATTTTTGTTATATTGACCACTGGAAATCTAGTGAGATGCCAACAACACTTCTCTGAAAGGTGTTAAATACCCCATCAACTGGCCAGATTGTACAGGCTAATAATAATAGTCAGATTTATTTACTAATAGAATAATACACAGATACAGCAAAACAGGAGTTACTTAAAGGACAGTACTCAAAGAAAGAAGAAAGAGTTGGTTTGCGTATAGCACCTTTTACAACCCCAGCATGTTCCAGACACTTCAGTCAATGAGGTACCTTGGAAGTATAGTCATTTTCATGTAGGAACAATGTAACAGTTTCATTACATAATTTGATAAGTGAGAGAACTCTTTGATTAACTGCTCTTTTATTGCCTTCCACAATGCTGAGTTGTGATGTGAATAATGCGAATGATCGATCCGTAAAGTGCAGATCTTTAGATAGAGTTAAAGATATTGAAAGAAATCTCCAGCATGCTATAGCAGCAACTTGTACTTATAAGCAAAACATTCAAAGGGGCTTCATAGGAGTGTTATCAGACAATATTTAACATTGAGTGTCATAAGGAGAAATTAGGACAGGTGGTTAAAAGCTTGGTCAAAGAAGTAAGTTTTAAGGAGGATCTTAAAGGAGGAAAGAGAGAGAGGGACAGTAAGATTTAGAGCAGGAATTCCAGAGTTTCTACTACAACATTGAATGACTAACAAGCAAGTAGACGCACACTGTCTGCTTATTGTTAGAAAGAAGTACAAATTAATTTTCACATAAGCAATGCCTGCAGGCCTTGACTAATTTACAGATCAGCCATCTGCCTTTTGTCTCTCTGCCAACCGGGCGCTAATCTCCATTTTGAAACCGCGGAAGGAAAGAAGGTTTCCATTTTGATGCAGGTTGAAAACTCTGCTTCCTTCAAAGAATTACTAAAGGAGAACCACTTTACCTGAGATAGTGACCAGGTGGGAGAGTTAATACCTTCAGGAGAGAAAGGAGGAGAGCTAATTGAAGAGAAATAAAGAATTTGTTCCTCAAAGTTGGATCACCAATTGATCTGACAGGAATATTGATAGTTGTATGGGTAGTGGCCAGTTGTATAGAGAGGCAACCCTGGGACAGGCTTTAAATAGGCCAGAGTTTTTCTGTGACCTAGAAGGTGCATAACCGTGTTTCCAAGGCACATAAAGACAAAAGCTGAAAGCTTCCTGGAATTTTTATTGAATTGGATTGGAGAGAGGAATCGGCCAGGTGTGGGAACAGGAAGAGCAGCCACTGTTAGGATGAAAAAACTGGACAGGTTATGAATGGGAAGGCTGGCCAGAGTTAGGTGAGGAGGATCAGACTGGTTAGGAGAGGAAGACCTGGATGGGTTAGGGAGGGGAAGACCAACCAGCGTTTCCACAACTGACCATTAGCCAAAATGTAGCTGTGAGTGTGGTTGTGTGAACATTGGGTGAGGAGAGCATTTTTGATGATGGCGATGCTTCCCGCAGTCTAATATCCCCACTCTCCAAGCTGGCACATGAGTACTCATGGAGGTACATGTGGGCATCCAGGTCTGGGGCATATACTCCACTGGTAAGAGAAAATTATTAAGGATAAAAAGTTGTCTTATTGTAAATATAATTACCGGATTAGTAACTCCTGTTTTTGTTTACCAGGTTGCCGATGAAGCTCAGGATGTGCTCAGCACAGTGAGCGAAATGAAAGTGGCCAATTTCAGACGGGTTCCAAAGATGCCAATCTATGGCATGGCACAGCCCAGTTCAGAGGTAGCTCAACTTGTTCTACTGGTATCTTACTGTAACATGGTAAAGAGTATCAATACACAATCAGTTTGTCCTCCCTCCTACAACCAACAGGCCTTTAAAATGCAAGGCTGGCATCACTTTACCTTGGTTTCTTCATTTACCTCTTCACTTTTTTTCTCTTCTCACTTCTCCTCTCTTCTACCCTCTTTTTTTACCCTTGGTGATGCTTTGTCTTGTGTATCTTGGCTCTTCCTTCTGGTTTCACAACAAATCAGTCACCTTTTGCCTAATGCACAGCAGAATTAGTAATTGCAAATCCCAGACAAAGATCCTGTGCAGATCTAACTCGGGGTTGAATAATCTCCAGTCCCCCAGGGAAATTAGAGGAATTTGTTTCTTGTTATGGAGAGGGTTGTTGGGAGCTGGAGTGTCTAAGCAGAAAGTGGGGGAAGCAGAATCCATATTATCTTTTAAACAGGAGGTGGAAGGGTATTTGAAAATGCAAAGCTTAAAAGGTTATAGCGAAAAGGCAGGGAAATGGGTAAGTAGATAAACCTGTCAGAGAATTGCACAGACATGATGGGCTGAATGGCCTCCTTTTTGTGTAGTAAAATTATACAATTGCAAGTACTTTTGTCTCCTTTTAATTGTATATATAGAGTGATGGATATGGGGAACAAAGCAACATATTTTAAAAGACTGACTGTGTTTGATCTGTCAGTCAGCTGTTTTGGACCAATAAATGAGTGAATTCACCGTGACTGAGGTAAAAGTGAGTGTGTCTTTAGCAGCGTTTAATGTGGGCAGAACAATTAATGAGCGTTCTAGACTGGCTGCAACAGGTTGCAAAATCCATTTACAAAATTAAAAAGGTTCACGTCACAATCTGGAAACTGGTCAGAAGCATTGGTGTGAATATGGCAGCCATATCGTGCAAACATCCAACCATTTGTCCTGGGGGCCACATCTAGGCCCTGAACGCTGCCAGTCCGGCCCTCAAAACCAACACCGCTTGAGTCCTATTGATGCTTCTCATTTGCTGCTTTGTCCTGTTTGAAATTCATGGGCCTGAAGGTTCGAAAGGGGCTGCTTTTAGTGCTGTTGCCTGATTGGGGGTTAAGTCCTAAATCACAACACCAAGACCTGATGGTATCACTAACGTGAGACAACAACAGTTTAAGGGGAGCATGTATTTCAGCCTCGATTGTGGCCACTGAGACTCCACACTACCTATCAGTGCCACTCTGAAAGATAATTGCTTGGACACAGCTGCCATATTGGATACATCCAATTTGGCCTTTAGTGAGGGTTTCCTTTCTGTTGGCAAGATATTTACAGAACGCGAAGTCACTTGTGATAATACCTGATGCAGCCTATCATTACGCTAACAGTTCAGTGGCTCCTCTTGACAGGCATGTGGCTCAGTCCTGACATACCTGACTGACCAGAAGAGGAAATACAGCAATATTCTGTGGGTGACCTTGCGAGAGGAGCTGGTGCTAGATGCGAGTGGACAAGTGTACACCCCCCGGGAATCAACCTGTTTAGAGCAACCCATCAGCGTACCCACCGACTCACCAGAGCAACTGGAGGTGGGTAACCATAGCGATGGTTTCTAGAAGTTACTTGGCAATGATATACAAAAGTATAATGTGTGAGTATCAAGTTTCTCTCCATTATTTAAACTAGGAACAAAGGATTATTGGCTCCGTTAAAATAGTGGGGCGAGGAATTGATTTTTTTTTTAAATGAAAAGGAAGAACTTGCATTGTTTAGCATCTTTCACAACCTCAGCACATCCCAAAAGCACTTTACAGCCAGTAAAGTAAGAACATAGGAACAGGAGTAGATCATTTCGCCCCTCGAGCTTTTTTCACTATTCAGTGAGATCTTTGCCGATCTGTGATTGCCTTTGCCCCACATCCCTTAATACCTTTGTCTAACAAAATTCTATCAACCTCAGTTTTAAAATTATCAATTGATCCAGCATTAATTATCCTTTGCCACCTTTTCTCTGTAGAAATGTTTCCTAATTTCACTCTTGAAAGGCCTGGCTTTTAACTTTTATGCTATGTTCCTTAGTGCTAAATTTCCCAACCAATGGAAGTACTCTTGAAGTTTAGTCACTCTGGGGATAAAACGGCTGCCAATTTGCGCACAGCAAGCTCCCACAAACAGCAGTGAGATAATGTTCAGATCATCTCTCGTAATGATGTTAGTTGAGGGATAAATATTGACCATAACACTAGGGAGAACTCCCCTGCTCCTCTTCGAGTAGTGCCTTTTACTTCCACCGGAGAGGGCAGGCAGGGCCTTGGTTTAAATTCTCATCCGAAAGACGGCACCACTGACAATGCAGCACACTAGCCTGAGGCCGAGTTGGAGAGGGTACCTAGAAACATCTGCGGAGGAAAAAAGTAAGAGATAAAATAAGTTGAAGTCCTTGGACGCATCACATAAGTGAATTTGATTGCATTTGTCTGATTTTTGATCATCTGCTATCCTGGTATATTTTTACCATAAAAAGGTAAATTGGAGTGACAATTTAAAATGGGCGCCCAAGAAAGGTTTAAAATCATTGTTGGTCAAAGTAATTCTTCAGCAAAAAAAAAGTGCATTTCATTTTGTTTATAAAATACTAAACAAAAGAAAAATGAGCATATTTCTGGGTTATGTTAATGTGTGGCATGGTTTTTTTTTAAAGAAACTAGAGAGTAGCCTTATAACTGAGATCCTGGCAACGAAGGAATTGCTTGAAGTGTACCTGGACCAGACGAAGCAGCTAAAGCTGTTTGTACATTGCCTCACCATGCAGGAGATATTCAACCAACTCAAGAGTTCCCACCAGGGCCTGCTTTACAAACGTGTCCCCATCCCTGATTGTGGTGCTCCAAGAGAAAAGGTAAAGGGACATTGAAACAGAGAGAGAACCGTGACTGGGCTGTTGGAACCTTTTCTAAAGGTTTCTTTGTGTTAAGTCCTTAGTGTCGCAAAGACAGAGCAAGTGGATGGACATTCTGAACCCATACAGTGAACTTTGAACTCCTTGGCCGGGAATTTATGCTGCAATGGGGGTCTCGGCTTCCGGAAAATGTGAAGCCGAGAACCCAGCGTCGCCTCTTCACCAGAAGGCTCGCCGAATTCTGTGCCCGTCAGGCACTTAAGTGGTCAGCGGCGGGTCTTCCACAGGATCAAGGACCCCATTGCCACAAGTCCTGCCCTTGGAGAGCTGCCAGCCAATCAAAGGCTGGCAGTTCTTCCACTGAGCAGCGCCACCGCGGAGGTGGTGGCTGCTGCCGTTGGAACACCTGCCGCAGGTAGGTTCCATGGACCCAGGCAACAAGTAGGTCCGGGTGGAAGAGGACTCGCGGGGTGGCGGTTGCAGGGCATCAGGGGGTGGATGTATAAAGGGGTTGCTAGCAAGGGCAGGGGGTGGCACTCAGCAGGCCCCCCCCTTCCCGATGCCAGGTCTGTCGTTCAGGCACTAAGTGCCTTTTAACAAGGGGCCACCCCAGAGTGAGGAAGCAGCCCACATGGTTTTTTTGTGCCACGTGCCGAAAGGGCCACCTGCCACACAGCTAATTGTGGCTGGGGTGGGATGAGGCCCTTAATTAGGGTTAATTGTCTAGTTAAGGGCCTCAAATGGCAGCGAGGCAGGAAGGCTATCCACAGGCCTTCCTGTTTGGACTAAATTTTGTCGGTGGTGGGAACCCCCCCCCCCCACCTCCCCACTCCCCACCCCACCCCACCCCAGCATCCCACCCGATTTTCTTTTATGTTCTCGCTGCCTCCAACTCTGCCAGGGAGAGCATCAAATTCCCCGGCTTGTCTTCCCCTCCCCTGCACCCCATCCTGAAGCTATTAACTCCGATAGGCTATGGTTTCATGGATGTTAATATCCAATTGGCTATTTTTCTTTGTGTATAATCCCAGATTTGTGTGGAGATTATGACACTGAGTTCATCGCAACTGAACCCAATGTGTTTGAATGATTACTTTCCATTACTTGATATCCTTCAGAAGCAGTAATCCTGGCTGACATTAGCCCTTCCTAGACCATTGACACTGGCCATTACAGTTCTTTTGTCTACACCTTTATCTTGTGTTCATGATGGTCTCCATGAGCAAAACAATAATCTGAAACCTCCATTTTATGCGTGCCATGCAAGGGCTACAGTGCTGTACCATTTGGCTTCTATTTATTAATTAACTGCTAAATAAATCTGACTGACAGTTTTAGCCTGTCAGTGTTTTCATCTTTTTAGGAGAGACAAGAAATGTGATGGACATTCAAGATCATCTCCAGTGAACTATATATCCCAAATAGTCGATTGTTAAACTTAAGCTAGCCTCAATAAGGCATGTTTGCAACCTTGGTATTATACTTGACCCCAAGATGATCTTCCGACCATCACTGAGACCGTCTTTTTTCACCACCTGTAAAATTGCCCGACTCCGCCCCCATCTCAGCACATCTGCTAAAACCCTCATGCATGACTTTGTTAGCTCTAGACTTGATTATTCTACTACTCGCTTGACTGGCCTCCCATCTTTCACCCTCCATTAACTTAAGCTCATCCAAAACTCTGCTGCCTGTGTCCTAACTCACAACAAGTTCTGTTCACCCATCACCCTTGCACTCACTGATCTACATTGGCTCCCGATTCAGCAATGCCTCAATTAAAAAAGAATGTATCCTTGTTTTTAAATCCCTCCTTAGCCTCGACCCTCCCTATTTCTGTAATCTCCTCCACAACCAAAAGCTTCTCTGTGCCACTTGCGAGAAATGAATACTTGAGAAAGAAGACCCTTAGCGCTCCTGCAACATTAAATCTGTTCAAAGCATTTCAAAGCTCATTTACCTATCCCCTAACTATTTTCTTGAAATTAATTCAAGGTGTTCCTTCTCATTAAAATAATTTCTCCAGCCCTCCGTATTGTAAAGATGCTGAAGCCCCCTGACCCAAAAGAACATTCTTCAAGTGAGTATTATCAGATTTTTCAATGATGAATGATGAGACAACCTGTCCTCACTCAAATACCCAGGATGAGGATGAGGCACTGCAGCACCTTTTTTGGCAAAAAACAAAAGGAGGAAAATAAAGGGAACTGTTTTTAACAAAAAAAATGTAGATTTCACTTGAGGAATTCTGACTGAATTCACCATATTTTCCTTTCTAATTTCTCGCTAACTGATCATTTATTGCTGTTACTTCATTTCCCCTCAAGGACTTTGATAAGTTGGTGGAAGCCGTGGCAACGATTTTAGCGGAAGATTCCAGTTCGGCGATCGTATTTAACTGTCATAATGGGAAAGGAAGGACAACGACAGCCATGGTGATATCTGTCCTCGTTTTCTGGCACTTCAAGGTTGGTGCCTCTCTCCAGTCTTCATCAGCAATGGGCTGAGACTCTCAGCCAGGTTAATTGGGTTGTGTGGCACAGATGACTTTAAGTTGCCCACACTCCTGGCGCTGGTTATTGGAGAGTACTAGGATTTAACTGGTCCAGGTTTAATGTAGCAAACCCCCTGTTTAGAACAACTTGAATTGCCAGAGATTGATTACCATAGCTTGGCCTAAATCTCCTGGCTTTATAATGGTTGTAACACTGTCAAGGCAAACAGTCTAGCTCCCTGTTTTACAGATTAAGAGACACGATGGTAGATTTTAGTTCTCAGTGCCTAGAATGTAAACCCATTCAATATAGAACTCATTGATTTATACAGAATGAGACTCAGGCTGGTTCTATAACAATGTGCGTTTATATAACACCCTTAATGTAAGAAACCATTCCAAGGTGTTTCACAGGAGTGTTATCAGACAAAATTTGATACCAAGCCACATAAAAAGATATTCGGACCAGGACTTACTCAGGTTATTGAGCACAAGGGTGATGGGTGAACGAGACTTGACCTGAATTAGAATACAGAGAGCTGAGTTTTGGAGGAGCTTCAAACAGTCATGCATTCCCCTCCACCAGATCACTGGGGTGTGACGATGAAAATCTACCCCAACAGGGGTGGTGGCTGGCGGTGCTTTTGAACTGAAATCAGTGACCTGGGCAACAGAGAGAAAAAGCAATCGCTGGGATTTCTGCAGCTGGATACGGTTCGTGAACCCCCATGGAAAGTGCAGATGCATAGTCATTGGGTGAAGACCAGATCTGAGTGTGATGTGATGCTCTCCATAGTCCAATAGCTGGCTCACATGGGGAAAATCATCATTTTGCTGTGTGCTGAGGGCTGTTTGGTGCTCATTGAGCCATCTCTGAATGCCAGTCACTCATTTCAGATGGAGGGAGGGGAGGAAAAGTTTTCCAATCGTCCAGGAAAGCTTCATCATAGTTCAGGGCCTCTGTGGGTCAGGAGAGGGTAAATCATTTTTGGGAAGTTCCTCCTTTTACACTTTCAGTACTGATCTACCCGGCAAACTGACAAACTGCTTCTCCACTTCTCCATTTTTATTCTAGGGTATTCCTGAAAACAGGGAGGATGAGCTTGTGAGTGTGCCGGATGCCAAGTACACAAAGGGAGAGTTTGAGGTATGTGAAAGCCAACTCGCCAGGTAAACAGGACCTCCAAGGACACTCTCCACAACTCAGCGATTATCTGCAGTACACAAATTCATCAAATGCTGTTCACATTATCTACCCAGTCATGTCCTTCTGGTTTAAAGCTATAGTTCTCTATACTTGGGGCCCTGCTGGTATTTAGATTCTGCTTCTGTGCTAAGTGGTCCTGCATAGTACAGGAGCTGCCAGCATGCTGGGTGCAACTCCACATAAACTACAAAACGATGAAGGTCCAGCTGTAGATGCACGAGAGAAGCTATCGGCTGCTGAAGGCCTGAGCAGGTCAGCCATGGAAAAACTACCAGAGTTTGTGAGCGGACTTCCTCAGGACTCCTCCTGCTCTGTTGCTATAACTTTAGTGCACACCCTGTTAGGACGTAGTTCTCCTTGAGAAGGTGGTGCTGAGCTGCCTTCTTGAACCCCTGCAGTCCATGTGAGGTAGGTACACCCACAGTGCTGTCAGGAAGGGAGTTCCAGGATTTTGACCCAGCGACAGTGAAGCAATGGCGATATAGTTCCAAGTCAGGATGGTGTGTGACTTGGATGAGAACTTGCAGGTGGTGATGTTCCCATGCATCTGCTGCTCTTGTCCTTCAAGGTGGTAGAGGTCGCAGGTTTGGAAGGTGCTGTCTAAGGAGTCTTGGTGCGTTGCTCCAGTGCATCTTGTAGATGGTACACACTGCTGCCACTGTGTGTCGGTGGTGGAGGGAGTGAATGTTTGTAGATGGGGTGCCACTCAAGCAGGCTGCTTTGTCCTGGATGCTGTCGAGCTTCTTGAGTGTTGTTGGAGCTGCACTCATCCAGGCAAATGGAGAGTATTCCATCGCACTCCTGACTTGTGCCTTGTAGGTGGTGTACCAGCTTTGGGGAGTCGAGACGTGAGTTACTCACCACAGAATTCCCAGCATCTGACCTGCTCTTGTAGCCACAGTATTTATGTGGCTGGTTCAGTTCAGTTTCTGGTCAATGGTAACCCCCAGGATGTTGATAGTGGGGGATTCAGCGATGGTAATGCCATTGAACATCAAGGGAAGATGGTTGGATTCTCTCTTGTTTGAGATGGTCATTGCCTGGCACTTGTATGGCCTGAATGTTACGTGCCACTTATCAGCCCAAGCCTAAATGTTGTCCAGGTGTTGCTGAATATGGACACGAGCTGCTTCAGTATCTGAGGAGTCGCAAATGGTGCTGAACATTGTGTAATCATCAGCGAACATCCCCACTTCTGACCTTATGATGGAGAGAAGGTCATTGATGAAGTAGCTGAAGATGGTTGGGCCTTGGCACTGCTGCCTCGCTGCAGCCAACTGTGCTTAGGTCAAGCTTATCCGAATGTTACCGTGCAGTCTTTCCTCCGAATTTGACACAGAAGACAAACATTTATTTTGTTCACTTCCACACAGTTCTGTAACCCTCTTTCAAAAAGTCTACTTGCATGCCCAGACTGGCTCCTCTCTGCTTGCTGGTCTTGCGGAATGTGCCTGTTGCTGTGGTAACTGGGCACAGTTATTCAGTGATGTACAAGAAAGTTGTACCGAGGCTTTTCAGGTTCAGTATACTTGCCCGTGACACTGGTGGAACCCTGTGTGTTGAGGCTCATTTATTTGCAATGCTGCCACTTAACACAATAAAAGCCCAGCGAGCTGGCAATGTTTCCAATTGCAGAGCTGCAACGTTAATTTTGGACATCTTTCCCCTTCAGATTGTGATGCAGATTGTTCGACTCCTGCCTGATGGACATAAAATGAAGAAGGAAGTGGACTTAGCTCTGGATGCTGTGAGCGAGACCATGACTCCAATGCATTATCATCTGAGAGAAATCATCATCTGCACTTACAGGCAGGTGAGTTACTGCCCACATAACCAGACCAACCTCCTGTTCAAGAAACCTTTCAGGTACACGCAAGTCAATCTGACCAAACCCTGCAAGTCGGGCAAAGGGCACATGGGGTCATTTGAGTAAAAAGGCATGAGATGGAACAGCGGAGGTGAGAATGCCGGAGTCAATTGAGAAATCATTGGATGCAGTGAATTATGAACCTGTGGGGCCTTCCCCTTTTTCTTATTTATTTGTTCTTTTGGATGTGAGTGTCGCTGGGAAGGCCAGCATTTATTGCCCATTCCTAATTGGCCCAGAGAAGATGGGCCGATCGGCCTGCCTCAATCACATTTCTCTTGTGAAAGTGATATTTTGTGTTTTGTCATCTAATGTGTCAGGACAATTATATCTTACCTGCCAGTTTGGAGTGGGTTGCAATTCTAACATGAGTTTGTGAGGCAGAGGTTTGAGCCGAACGCATCAGCATTGCTTCTACTCTCAACCTTCATGTGAGTCTTATCTGTATTATTCTGGTGAATCTGCACTGCCCCACCCCCCCTCCCCTCCAAGGCCCATATATCCTTCCCGAGGTGTGGTGCCCAGAAATGGATGTAGTACTCCAGACAGAGTCACCAATTTCAAAATTTTTTTTCCCCCCCTGTTTAGGATATCCACTGTCGGCCCCAGGTTCTCCAGCTTTTCTACTTGAGGCAGAGTCAAGCTTCCTCTCCCGTGCCGCCAAAACAGATTTATGATCCAGCCTCAGAAATGTGCCGGTGTGGCATTGTTTTCCATTTGCCACTTTTTAGCTGGTAAGACTGCCAACCTGGTAGTTTTAGGATGTGGGCCCATTCAGAGTGGGGACTGGGTTGAGATGGCCCAACTCATTTCATGTGGGTCCTTTCACAGTCAACAGACAGTCTGAACCTTTAACCTGAAGGTGAAGTTGCTAACCCATTGTGATTCAAAAAATGAATTCAGCAACAACTTGCATTTATATATCGTAGTATCACAGAAACTTACAGCACAGAAGGAGACCATTTTTTTCCACAGTGCCCGTGCCAGCTCTTACTGCATTTGTGCTCAGTCCCATATCTCCGCTTTTTGTCTCCAACCCTGTATTTCCTCATCCTCCAATACCTGCCCAACTCCCTTTTAAAATTTATTTATGTATTCAGTTTCAGCACCTTTGATGTGGTAGAAATGTCCCAAAGTGCTTCACCAAATCGTAATCAAACAAAATTTGACATTGAGCCACATAAGGAGATATTAGGACAGGTGAGCAAAAGCTCGGTCAAGGAGGTAGGTTTTAAGGAGCCTCTTGAAGGAGGAGAGGAGTGTAGAGAGTTGGAGATGTCTAGGGAAGGAATCCTTGATCTTGAGACCTAGGCAGAGAGGTTTAAGGAGGGAGTTCCAGAGTTTAGGGTCTAATTAAAGGTCTGGATCTCCGACCCTAAGATTTGAAGAATGAACTGCAGACATAGCAGCAGTAACTGGAACCTTACATTGTGTAATGTATGGGCAGGACAAAATTACCCAGCAGGTAGCCTCAGTCAACTGGATCATGTTGTGTATTTATTTCAATGACAATTGGGTTAACAGACTGTGGTTCCATTTCCTACTGAGGAGACCTTGTTGAGTCTTTGACACCTCAAAGAAAAGAGAACTGCAGTGACATCTATATCAGTATTGTGCACCTGCCTGTTCTACTCCACTAAATTGTTAAAATCCGATCAAACCCTCTCCCCCTGTGTAAACCAGCCTTTTAGTTTCTCAAACATGTGCAATAAAAATGTAATTTATTTTGATGTAACGATATACCGTCCATGGCCTCACCCCTCTCTACCTCAGTAACCCCTCCAGCCCAACATCCGCCATCCATTATGTTGGATCTTGCCCCTTCCTTTCTCCGCTTGATCGTTGATGCCCGCAGCTTTAGCCCAAGGTCCCAAGCTCTGGAATTGACTTTCTAAACTCCTTCAATTCTCCACCCCATCTCCTCCTTTAAGACTGCTTTAAAACCCACCTCTTTGACAGTTTATGGTCACGACTGTTTGATATCTCTTGGCTTTGTGTCCATTCATTTCTGATTACACCTCCGGAAAGCTCCTTGGGATAATTATTCTACATTAAAGATGTTTTCAAGAGGCCAACCTTGGCTCAGTAGTAGCACTCTCTGAGTTAGAAGGTTGTGGGTTCAAACCCCACCTAAACATGTACTCCAGGATGATACTTCAGTCCAGGACTGAGGGAGTGCTGCACTGTCAGCGATGCCATCTTTCACCTGCTCTTGCAGGTGGATGTAAAAGATCCCATGGTGCTATTTTAAGAGTGGGAGAGTTCTCACAATGTCTAAACCTATGTTAATCCTTCCACCTAAAACCTATTCATCTGGTCATTAGCCCATTTGCTGTTTGTGGGATCCTGCTATGCTGTCCCACATTTTCCTACATTACAAAAGGGACTACACTTTAAAAATATTTCATTGGTTGTAAAGTGCTTTGAGACATCCTGAGGTTGTGAAAGGTGCTTTAGAAATGCAGGTTCATTCTTACTGTTATCTCTTCGAAATAAATAGAGCCTCCAAACTCTCAGGCTCACTACAACTGACCTCAGCTAATTTGGCACAAACTGGGGATAAAATCTGATCATTGTGGCTCGATAAGATACGTTTTCTGTGGAAGGGATGGTGTTAATGATTTGGGGGCGGGGGAGGGGAGAATAAAAGGCTGGAACAGTTAACTACAAGTATATTAACTTGCTTTCAGAACGCAGATTGAACCTGCTGATATTAATAGATGTTGGAAAAGAAACGCATAATCCATATTGTTATATCAACAGGCACACTACTGCCTTTTAGTACATTTATATATAGAATTCGATATAGCGTTTCATCCATGAATGAGAACAGAGTTTGTTATTGAATCTCAGCAGTAGATGGTGCACTTGCTCCACTTTATGAACCAACCATTCGCTCATAGTGAACGAACGATGAGGAGGTGACAATACAGAGCCAAGTCTTCCTCAGCTCAATCGCTCGTGACATTGAAAATGTATCCCCTGGCAGTGAGAAGTGAAAGGTGCAAATAGAGGGAGAGAGGGAACGGGCAGGGATAGAGGGAGGGGACGTGCTTATGGCCTCCATGACTGTGAATGAATTTCTAATTACAGTCCGTAATTGGCTTGGAACAGACCTAAATTGTTAGCTTTAGACGTGTGTGGGTGACCTGCCAGTGAGGAAGGTCCACCCACAGGAGAAAGCTGGGAGAGACTCGACCTCATGGGCTTGGGCAAGTATTTACAGTCGATGGGGGAGAGGGGGTAAAGCAGAAATGAGCATTTTAAGAACAGATGATGAAAATCTGTGCTGGCTTAATAAAGAAAGAGTAAATGCAAGAGTTGGAACTGATTGGCAGAGGCAGGTTCTCTTACACAGCTTCAAATACAATCGTTGAGCTCCCTGTTTATTGGTATTTTTGTGGCTTTTATTTGCATCTACTCGAGTAGTGCTGCATAGTGTTGTCTCTGGAAGTGCTCCATTGGGCTAAGATGAGCTACAAAATTACCACACACTATAATCACCAACATTCAGATGCTGGGCTCGGCCCCTGGACTGTTGGAGCTGTCAGCACAGTGAGGGGAGGAGACACTTTGCATACGTGGCTGACTGAACAAAAACACTCTCATTGAGGGTTTGCTCTGTCATTTAGATGTGTATGTGTAGGGAGTGAGGGTGTACATGTAGGGAGTGAGGGTGTACGTGAAGGAGGTGTGAATGGAAATGCCATGTACATGGTGTGTTTTTCATTGAGAAACCCGAGTGATGAGCCAAGACCCATAATGCAGGACAATGCCAGCCCTGTGCAGAATAAGGTGGAAGTTGTATTTATCAACATAAATCAAAGCATGGTGGTTAGACGACGCCAAGTTTGGGTTTTAAAGGCTGGTGGATTGCCACTGTTGGGTACGATGACGAATCTTGGTTTGTAGTGAAACTATGTGAAATAAAGCATGGGCGAAACATCCTTCCCCATCAAATAAAATGAAGACCATTGAGATTCAGATTGTACTTAATGGCCCAGATTTTGCAGTCAGTGGCACAGTGACGATGTTCGCCACTGACTGCACTGAAAGATTCACATTCACGTGGTTCAATGGCTGGAGCCAGGGTCTGTAGAGTTCTTCGAAATGTTATCATTTAAATTTTCATTTAAGATTTGAAGGGAAGATCTTGTTTCTGGATGGGTGTTCAGGGTTGGATGACATCAAGTGATCATTAAGATTCAGTTGCCTTTGGAGGCGGGGCTCTCAATGTGCTGGTAAAGATCTCTTAGCTGCCCCCTCACAGAGTGGATGTGTGAAATTGTCTACAAACCACCCAACAAGTCTGACCAAACCAACAACGAAGCACAAAGTGATATTTATTTTGCATGTCTGTTTCGAGTAAGATGGTTCATAATGTCCTGGGACATTCATTGACCAGGGGTGGGGGCGTAAAGGCCGGCTACCCGACCCAAACCCGACGGGACCCGACGACATGTGTTGGGTTCGGGTCGGGTCGCATTTCCGGGTCCGGCGTTCAGGTTTGGGTCAGGCCGGACACGCTCTATCACCACTTCTGGTAAATGACTCCAATGTTAATGTACCTTTTGGACTTTAAAGGTGGTTTTGCTACAGTTATTTTAAGCTTGTGCAGATAAGCAATAAAGTGAAAAAGGGAAGGTAGGTTAACTGATGGTCGGGTGGGGTGCAGGAAAAAATGGAAGGACTCTGGCCGGGTCGGGCTCAGGGTTGGATGTGGTTCTGTCAGGCTCGGGTCGGGTTTCATTTGCAGACCCAAGCCAGCCTTCAGTAGGGAGGGGGTTGGGGATGGGGAGGTGGTGTGTGGCCTTTCTGAAGGACCTTAGTGAGTATGAAGAGAGGGGTAGGCAGTGTTGTGTTAATTATTGAGAGTTATATTTATAAATTCCTGTTTGTGTTCCCCATGAGTGTTGTATTTACATATTAACCTGTAGTCATTCTGATGTGTTCAAAATAATGTTATTAACATGAACCATTTTAACATGATAGCAATTTACAAAGTAGAAAAATAGCTCTTTACCATATATAGTATTAAAAATCTTGCACAAAGCAGCTGAAGTTGACCGTGATCAGCAATAACTACCTCAAAAGTCGTGCAATGAGTCTTTGCTGCTGAAATAAAATGTCACTTGTTTCACTTTCCATCTACACTGCTCTGTTATCTAATTTCCAGGGGAAGGGAGAGGGATTTTGCCACTCTCAAAGTCCAGGTGCTTCAGCCACCAGCTGCTCTCTAGCTGCCCTGGCAGCTGCAGCTGGAGCTTCCTCAGGTGGTCCATGAGGTGTCAGTAACATCCATGTTGGGATTGTCCATTTCTGGCACAATCTCTATGGGGTGGAGGGTCAGTCCTTCCTGCAGGGCAAAGTTGTGCAGTAGTGCCTCCTGGTCAGCCTACAGGTATGGTGCCTGGCCAATTGTCATAGAGTCGTAGAGTTATACAGCAAGGAAGCAGGCCCTTCAGCCCATCGTGTCTGTGCGGCCATCAAACACCTATCCATTCTAATACCACTTTTCAGCACTTGGCCCGTAGCTTTGTATGTTATGGCATTTCACATGCTCATCTAAATACTTGTTAAATGTTGCGAGGGTTCCTGCCGCTACCACCCCTTCGGGCAGTGTATTCCAGATTCCAATCACCCTCTGGGTGAAAACATTCTTCCTCAAATCCCCTCTAAACCTCCTGCCTCTTACCTTAAATCTATGCCCCCTGGTTATTGACACCTCCACTAAGGTAAAAAGTTTCTTCCTATCTATGCCCCTCATAATTTTGCATACCTCAATCAGGTCCCCTCTCATCCTTCTCTGCTCCAAGTAAAACAACCTCAGCCTATCCAGTCTCTCTTCACAGCTGAAATGCTCCAGCTCAGGCAACGTCCTGGTGAATCTCCTCTGCACCCTCTCCAGTGCAATCACATCCTTCCTGTAGTGTGGTGCCCAGAGCTGTACACAGTACTCCAGCTGTGACCCGACTAGCATTATATACAGCTCCATCATAACCTCCCTGCTCTTATATTCTATGCCTTGGCTAATGAAGGCAAGTATCCCATATGCCTTCCTAACCACTTTATCTACCTGTGCTGCTGCTATTCAGTGATCTATGGACAAGTACATTCCATTTGTCACAGCTCCGCCCATCTTACCAGCCCATCTATGTCAGCCTGTAATCTAAGGCTTTCCTCCTCATTATTTATGACACCACCAATTTTCGTGTCATCTGCGAACTTACTGATCATACCTCCTATATTCACGTCTAAATCATTAATACACTAAAACAGCAAGGGTCCCAGCACCAATCCCTGCGGTACACCACTAGTCACAGGCTTCCAATCACAAAAACAGCCCTCGACCTGCCTCCTTCTGCCTCCTGCCACTAAGCCAATTTTGGATCCAATTTGCCAAATTGCCCTGGATCCCATTGGCTCTTACCTTCTTAACCAATGTCCCATGTGGGACCTTATCAAAAGCCTTACTGAAGTCCATGTAGACTACATCAACTGCTTTACCCTCATCTACACATCTAGTCACCTCCTCGAAAAATTCAATCAAGTTTGTTAGACATGATCTCCCCCTGAGAGAGCCATGCTGACTATCCTTGATTAATCCCTGCCTCTCCAAGTGGAGATTAATGCTGTCCCTCAGAATGTTTTCCAATAGTTCCCCTACCACTGATGTTAGACTCACCGGCCTGTAATTACCTGGTTTATCCCTGCTACCCTTCTTGAATAATGGTACCACATTCGCTGTCCTCCAGTCCTCTGTCGATCCCTGCACTGGCCTGTCATATAACGGAAACCATACAAAACTGGTGCACAGAGTGCAAAAGGCATGATTTCCCATCACAGGTTTAATCTTTAAGATATTGCAGTACTTTTTAGAAAGATAGTCTCATATTGAAGTCATCTTAGAGTGTCATTTGTGTGTAAGAATGTCATATGTATGTAAGCAGGGTATTGAAAAGTTACTTCAGTCTTGCTAGAGAGTCTTTTACATTGAAACCACGTCAGTCATATAATTGTTGATAAAAAGTTATATACATATAAAAATCTTTTAAGAGTTCACTTCAATCTTGTTTTAAAAAAAGTCAGACAAATAAAATCCATTCGAGAAGTCAATAAGTAATGCTAAAAAGTTATATTAACAACTAACAAATACAATTCAGTATTTAAAATGTCTACATTTGTCTCTGAAATTTCCCATGTGCTGCTGCCGGTGCCTTTCTAAGAATTAACCTTCCCGAACATAAAAGTCAGTGTTAGTTGTGGGCAGTTAGTCCAAATTGGCAAACTATGGGTCTCTGCTGCTTTACAAGGCAGGTCAACGAGACCCTCAGTGGTGGCTCTTCTGGAGCATGTTCCAGTTTTTTTGGCACAAGCATACACTCTGGCAGTTGTGGTGCTGCTGCAACTCTCAATAGTGGTGAACGTCTCCGCACTCGTCCCTATTGGGACCGCAAAATCTGGCCCATTATGTGAAGCCAATGAGAGAGAGGCAAAGCGATTAACAGAAAAAAAATAGCTGCAAAGGAAACCTATTACACCACCAATCGGCCACTGATCTCTGGTATTATTTAAGACTTACATTTGGATTTCTTCCATATTAATCTTGCTGCAGTAATTAAGCTGGTTCACTCAGTTCCACTATCACTGACCAGGCTTAATAGGCATACCTAATGGGGAGAAAGAACTTTCATTTAGATAGCACTTTTCACATCCTCAGGACATTGTAAAGTGCTGTGCAGCCAATGAACATAGGAATGTAGGAGCAGGAGTAGGCCTTTCAGTCTGCTCTGCCATTCAGTTGGATCATGGCTGATCGTCTACCTCAACACCACCTTCCCACACAATCCCCATATCCCTTGATGTCATCAGTATCCAGATATCTATCGATTTATGTCTTGAACATGCTCAATGATTGAGCTTCCACAGCCCTCTGGGGAAGAGAATTCCAAAGATTCATCACCCTCTGAATGAAGAACTTTCTCCTCATCTCAGTCTTAAATGGCCTACCCCTTATTCGAGACTATGTCTCCTGGTTCTAGACTCACCAACCAGGGGAAACATCCTTGCTACAACCACCCTGTCACACCCTGTAAGAATTTTGTAAATTTCAATGAGATCACCTTTCATTCTTCGAAACTCTAGAGAATACAGGCCCAGTTTCCTCAATCTCTCCTCAGAAGACAATCCTGCCATCCCAGGGATTAGTCTGGTGAACCTTCATTGCAATCCCTCTAAGGCAAGTATATCCTTTCTTAAATGAGGAGACCAAAACTGTACACAATGTTCCAGGTGCTGTCCCACCAATGTTTTATACAAGTGAAGCAATATACTTCGACTCCTGTACTCAAATCCCCTTGCAATGAAGGCCAACGTACTATTTGTCCTCTTAATTGCTTGTTGCACCTGCATGCTAGCTTTTAGTGACTCATGAACAAGGCCACCCAGGTCTCCTGGACATTAATATTTCTTAACCTCTCACCATTTAAGAAATACTCTGTCTTTCTGTTATTTCTACCAAATTATTTATTTATTTAGTTTAGAGATACAGCACTGAAACAGGCCCTTCGGTCTACCGAGTCTGTGCCGACCATCAACCACCCATTTATACTAATCCTACACTAATTCCATATTCCTACCACATCCCCATCTGTCCCTATATTTCCCTACCACGTACCTATACTAGGGGCAATTGCTAATGGCCAATTTACCTATCAACCTGCAAGTCTTTGGCATGTGGGAGGAAACCGGAGCACCCGGAGGAAACCCACGCAAACACAGGGAGAACTTGCAAACTCCACACAGGCAGTACCCAGAATTGAAGCCGGGTCACTGGAGCTATGATGCTGCGGTGCTAACCACTGCGCCACTGTGCTGCCCTGCCTGAAGTGTAGTCAAATTCAGCAACAACAAAAACTTGCATTTACCTAGCACCTATACGTATCCAGCGACATGAGGAAAAACGTCTTCACCTAGTGAGTGGTTAGGATTTGGAATGTGCTGCCTGAGAGTGTGGTGGAGGCAGATTCAATTGAGGCATTCCAGAGGGAATTGGATTGTTATCTGAAAAGGAAGAATCTGCAGGGCTATGGGGAGAAGGCCAGGGAGTGCGAATTTGAATTATCTATTCTAAATTGATTTCAGATTAAAGGTGAATAGGAGAAATATTTTACAGATTAAAAACTAAAGAACAGTCAGAAATTTAAAAAAACAAATTAAAATCTAATTAAATAAAATAGAGATGCAGGGCCAGGAGATGTGTTGTACCTGCATGATGTGGGAGTTGGTGGACCCCATTGTGGTTCCTAGAGACCACATCTGTAGCAAGTGTTGGCTACTCAAGGAACTCCAGCTCAGAGTTGATGAGCTGGAGGCTGAGCTTCGGACACTGCGACACATCAGGGAGAGGGAGAGTTACCTGGACGCTGTATTCTAGGAGACAGTTACACTCCTTAGATTAACTACCTTGAATTCGGTCAGTGGTCAGGGACAGGAGGGTGTGACTATGAGTGAGGCAGGTAGAGGGATCCAGGAAGTAGTGTTGCAGGAGCCTCAGCCCTTGTCCTTGTCCAACAGGTTCGAGATTCTTGCTCCCTGTGTGGACGAGAGCAGGGACTGTAGGGAGGATGAGTAAACTGACCATAGCATTGTGGTACAGGGAGCCATTCAAGTGGGAGGAAAAAAAAGAAATATAGTTGTAATCGGGGATAGTACAGTTAGTGGCATAGACACTGTTCTCTGTGGCCAGGATCAAGAGTCCCGAAGGCTGTGTTGCCTACCTGGTGCCAGGGTTCAGGATGTCTCATCTGGGCTGCAGAAGAACTTGGAGTGGGAGGGGAAAGATCCAGTTGTCGTGGTCCACGTAGGTACCAACGATATAGGTAGAACGAGGATAGAGGTTCTGCTGAGGGAATATGAGCAGCTAGGGGCTAAATTAAGAAGCAGAACCAAAAAGGTAATAATCTCCGCATTACTACCTGAGCCACGAGCTAATTAGCACAGGGTCAATAATATTAAAGAGGTAAATGCATGACTCAAAGATTGGTGTGGGAGAAATTCATGGGACATTGGCACCAGTACTGGGGAAGGAGGGACCTGTTCCGATAGAACAGGCTCCACCTGAATCATGCTGGGACCAGAATCCTGGCGAATCGCATAACTAGGGCGATAGATAGGGCTTTAAACTAAACAGTGGGGGGGGAGGGTTCAAAATTAGGAAGTCAAAGTTAAAGGAGTACAGGTTAGTGATGAGGCTGATTGTTACCAGAAAATAAAAGGTAGGGACAGAATGTGTGAATGTCATATTACACCAAGGAATCGTACAAGAGTAGGGAAATTTGATAATAGACTAAACTTAAAGGCTTTGTATCTGAATGCACGAAGCATTCGGAATAAAATTAATGAGTTAACAGCGCAAATAGAGATGAATGGGTATGATTTTGTGGTGATTACTGAGACGTGGTTGCAGAGAAACCAGGTTTGGGAATTGAATATCCAAGGGTACTCAGTATTTCGGAAGGATAGGCAGGAAGGAAAAGGAGGTGATGTAGCTTTGTTATTCAAGGAAGAGATCAGTTCTGTAGTGAGAAATGATATAGGCACTGGAGGTCAAGACGTAGAATCAGTCTGGGTAGAAATAAGAAATAGCAAGGGAAAGAAGACCCTGGTGGGAGTAATCTATAGGCCCCCAAACATTAGTTCCGCAGTGGGGCACAGTATAAACCAGGAAATACTGGGGGCTTGGAAAAGGTACGGCAATAATCATGGGTGATTTTGATATGCATATAGGCTGGATTAATCGCATTGGCAGGGGTAGCCTCGAGAGAGAGTTCATTGAATGTATTAGAGATTGTTTTTTGGAGCAATATGTTGTGGAACCAACCAGGAAGCAGGCTATTCTAGATTTGGTATTGTGTAATGAGGTGGGATTAATCAATGATCTCATAGTTAGGGACCTTCTAGGGAAGAGTGATCATAGCATGCTAGAATTTCAAATTCAGTTTGAGGGCAAGAAACTGGAGTCCCACACTAGCGTTCTGGAGTTAAACAAAGGTAATTACATAGGCATGAGGACGATTTGGCCCTAGTGGACTGGGCAGGAAGACTGAAAGGTAGGACAGTTGATGAGCAGTGGTAGATGTTTAAGGAAATATTCAATTCCTCCCAACTAAAAATATTCCAGAGAGGAAAAAAGATTCTAAGAGGGGGAAAAACATCCATGGCTAAGCAAGGAAGTTAAGGACAACATAAAGACAAAAACTAAGGCATACCATATTGCAAAGGCCAGTGGCAGGCTGGAAGATTGGGAAATTTTTAAAGATCAACAAAGGGTTACTAAAAAAGTAATAAAAATAGCAAAGGTAAATTATGAAAGAAAACTAGCGCAAAATATAAAAACGGATAGCAAAAGCTTCTATAAGTATAGAAAAGGGAAGAGAGTAGCTAAAGTGAATGTTGGTCCCTTGGAGGATGAGACTGGGGAGTTAATTGTGGGAACACAGAAGTGATGGAGACACTAAATCAGTATTTTGCCTCAGTTTTCACAGTGGAGGACTCTTGTACCATCCCAATAGTAACAAGTAATGCAGAGGTTATAGAAAGGGAGGAACTTGAACAATCATCATCACTAGGTAAACAGTACTGAGCAAGCTATTGGGATTGAAGGCAGACAAGTCCCCAGGACCTGATGGCCTACATCCTAGGGTTTTAAAGGAAGTGGCAGCGGAGATAGTGGATCCATTGGTTATAATATTCCAAAATTCCCTGGATGTAGGAAAGGTTCCAGTGGATTGGAAAAATGCTAATATAATGCCCTTATTCAAAAAAGGAGGGTGGCAGAAAGTAGGAAACTAAAGACCAGTTAGTTTAACATCTGTCATTGGGAAATTGTTAGAATCCATTATTAAGGAAGTAATAACAGGACATTTAGAAAATCAAAACGCGATCCGTCAGAGTCAGCATGGTTTTTTGAAGGGTAAATAGTGTTTGCCTAACTTGCTAGAGTTCTTTGAACAAGTAAAGTGGATAATGGGGATCCTGTAGATGTAGTATATCTGCACTTCTAGAAGGCATTTGATAAGGTGCCGCACAAAAGATTAATACACAAGGTAAGATCACATGAGGTTGGGGCAATTTATTAGCTTGGATAGAGGATTGGCTAACCAACAGAAAACAGAGTGTCGGGATAACTGGTTCCTTTTCTGGTCAGCAAGATGTAGCTAGTGGGGTGCCACAGGGTTTGGTCCTCGGGTCCCAACTATTTACAATCTATATTAGTGACTTGGATGCAGGGGTAGAAGGTACTACAGCCAAATTTGCAGATGACACTAAAATAGGTGGGATACTAAGTTGCAATAAAGAAATAAGAAATTTACAAAAGGTTAAGTGAATGGGCCAAAATTTGGCAGATGGAGTTTAATGTGGATAAGTGTGAGGTTATCTATTTTGGTTGGAAGAATAGAAAGGCAAATTATCTAAATGGAGAGTAACTTCAGAGTGCTTTGGTACAGAGGGATCTGGGTGTCCTCGCGCATGAATCGCAGAAAACTAGTATGCAGGTGCAGCAGGTAATAAGGAAGGCAAATGGAATTTTGGCATTTATTGCTAAAGGAATAGAGTATAAAAGTAGGGAAGTGTTGCTGCAACTGTACAAGGCATTAGTGAGACTGCACCTGGAGTACTGCAGACAGTTTTGGCCCCCTTACTTGAGGGGGAATGTAGTTGCATTGCAGGCAGTTCAGAGGAGGTTCACTAGATTGATTCAAGAGATGAGGGGTTTGTCTTATGAAGAGAGATTGAGCAGTTTAGGCCTTTACTCTCTAGCGTTTAGAAGAATGAGAGGAGATCTAATTGAGGTATATAAGATGATTAAGGGGATTGACAAAGTAGACATAGAGAGGATGTTTCCTCTGGTGGGGCAATCTAGAACGAGAGGTCATAGTTTTATGATAAGGGGTAGCAGATTTAAAACAGAGATGAGGAGAAATTACTTCTCTCAAAGGGTCATGAGTCTGGAATTCACTACCCCAGAGTGCGGTGGATGACGGGACATTGAGTAAGTTTAAGGAGGAGATAGACAGATTTTTAATTAGTAAAGGGTTGAAGGGTTATGGAGAACGGGCAGGAAAGTGGAGTTGAGGCCAAGATGAGATCAGCCATGATCGTATTGAATGGTGGAGCAGGCTCGAGGGGCTGAATTGCCTACTCCTGCTCCTAGTTCTTATGAGTGGCATCAGTAAACTGCTCTTTTGGAGCCGGTACAGACATGATGCGCCAAATGGCCTCCTTCTGTGCTGTAACAATTCTATGGTTCTGCGATACCTTTAACAAAGCAAAATGTCCCAAGGTGCTTAGAGTCATGAGGTCATTTACAGCACAGAAGGAGGCCATTTGGCCCATTGAGTCCATGCAGGCTCTCCACCGAGCTATCCAGTCTGCCTCACGACCCCGCTCGATCCCTGTAACCCCACAGAATTATAAGACAGAATTAGACATCGATCCACATAGATATGAGGACAGATGACTAAAAGCTTGGTCAAAGAGGTTTTAAGGAGTACCTTGAGGGGAGAGAGATAGAGAGTTTGCATATGGCAAAGTCCCACTAATGACAATGAGATGAATGTTTTGGTGGAGGAATAAATGGTCGTCAGAACACCAGGAGAATGGCCCTTCTTTGAATAGTGCCATGGGATCTTTTAAATCCCCCTGAACTGGCAGACAAAGGGATAGGTTTAATATCTCTTTCAGTACTGCAAGGAAGTGCCTCTAGATTATATCCTGGAATGGGACTCAAACGCACAATCTCTGATTCAAATGCAAGAGTGATGCATCTAGCCAAGTAGACATAATGATTAATAAAGGTGTCAGCCTTGATTCAGTGGTAGCACCCTCGGTTGAGTTCGGAAGTCATGGGTACAAGCCCTACTCCAAGGACAGGCGCTTTGGAATATCACAACCTCCCAAGGTCACCAGCAGTGGCTTAAGGAAAAGCTCACCACCACCTTCTCAAGGGCAACTAGGGATGGGCAATGCATGCCAGCTTTGCTAGCGATGCCCATCTTCTGAGAATGGATTTTTAAAAAAATTGAGCACATATCTAGACTGATTATTTTGGTGCAGTACTGAGGGAATGCTGCACTGTTGGAGGTGCTGTATTTCAGATGAGATATTAAACCATGATCCTGACTGCCCTTTCAAATTGAAATAGAGGAACTCATGGCACTGTTTGTAAGAACAGCAGGGGAATTCTCCCCAGTGCCCTGGCCAATATTTATTCCTTATACACCACATGAAAACACATGATCTGATCCTTGCTGCATGTGGGATCTTGCTGTGTGCATATTGGCTGCCATGTTTCCTACAACAGTTCGCAAGTACTTTATTGGGATGTCATGAAAGACACTATAGAAATGCAAACTCTTCCTTCTTAATAAATATAAACATTTGGTAAGTTGTGTGTTAAGTGTGATGCTGGAATTCAACATCACGTTAACTTCCCTGGAAAACTGTTCTTCTTGTCAGGAAAGAGATTATGAAAAATATAGGATTTAATAAAGCTTTATTAAGATAAAACAAACTTTATACATCACTGAAATGCATCTGTACAGTACAGCAAAAGCATTTATCAAGGTACCACGTGAAGATGCATCAATGCTTTCTTAATAGCTCTAGGTAGCTCGTTTCCGACGATGCTTATAACACTAGATGCCTAATATGACACAGCCTTGTATAAATCCTGGACATATTCCAGGAGTATTCATCTCCTAACCACCTGCCTCCAACTGCCTCGCCCTTACACCCTCACGAGTGGCTGCCTACCACATCCAGCCTCGCAGCACACTGCCTTCAACCAGCCTATTAGAAAGCGAATAAACTTTTCATCACCCAATAGGATGAATCGTGACTGTCACGTAAACAGCTTTTATTCTCTCCCTAATATTTTAAAACTATTCAAACAAAAATGTTCAAAGAACGGAATGCCTGAATTTTCTACTGGGAGGAATAATCTTTCGTTCCTGGAGACTCTAGGGCAATCCTGGTGCTTGGTAACCTTACGTTTTGTGGAAAAATCGCTATTAAAACTTTTTTTTTTTTTAAAAAGTCTCCATTTCAATGGGAGTGAGTCTGTGGGGATTTGGAAGAAAATATAATCTAAGGCCAGATGGATGCTGAAGTCACCTCCGTCTCCTCTTACACCATTGCAGACGTGTGTCTGGAAAAGCAGTCTCCTGAATTGATCGGCATTTTCTCAACCCTCGTTGAGTTGCTGAGTGCAAATGTCGCACGCCGACAGCTGGTGCAATGTGTTTTCACATTTAAGGGTCTTATTAACAGCAACCAAAGCTTTAACAGATTGTTGTTACAGCTGCATTGTGATTGGTTGCTAATTCTTCAACATGTTAGCAAAATTGCAATATCTGAATTCAGATTTCAGAATCATGAGCTCCTGCCATCCCACTACTGGGAAGAAAATAATGGCAAAAAGAAAGAGCCTGCATTTCTATAGCCCCTTTCATGACTTCAGAACATCCCAAAGCACATTACAACCAATGAAGTATTTTTGAAGTGTAGTCACTGTTGTGATATAGGAAGCACAGCAGTCAATTTGCACACAGCAAGATCCCACAAATAGCAATGAGATAATGAACAGATAATCTGTTTTAGCAATGTTGGTTCAGCGATAAATATTGACCAGGACTTTAGCGAGAACTTCCCTTCTGTTCATTGAAATCATGCCATGAGTTCTTTTATGTCCACCTGAGCGAGCAGATGGGACCTCGGTCTACTAATGCTACATCTGACAGTGCAGCACTCCCTCAGTGCTGCACTGGAGTGTCAGAGGGAGCGTGCTGCTGTCAGTCAGGCAAACCAGGCAGTGCTGCAGAAGGACTGCCCCTGAGATCTAGGCAAGGGTAAGGGAACTTGCTTGGAGAAAGAGAGACAGACAGACGGAAGGCCTAATTTACAGGCTATTTCTACACTGGCAGTTTTACCATGGGTCTACAATTTATCTTTTACTAGGCAGTCCTGGGAGTGACCGTAGGAAACTTGGAACAGGAGGAGGCCATTCAGCCCATCCATCCTGCTCCACCATTCAATTAGACCATGGCTGAACTGTACCTGAACTCCATTTATGCACTTTGCTTCCTATCCCTTGATAACCCTTACTGAACAAAAATCTATCTCCAGCTCGAAAGCGCCAATTGACTTTCAACATTCACTGCGTTTTGTTGGGGGGCCCGGAGGATACAGAGTTTCTAGGTTTCCACTCCTGAATGGCCTGACTCTAATTTTAAAATCATGCCTCCTCGTTTGGGATTCCCAGACCAGAGGAAATGCTTTTTATTTGCTCTGTTGAATACTTTAAATCATTTTAAACACCTTGATTAGATCACTGCTCAACCTTCATTACCCGGATAGTGGTCCCATTTACCCATCACCTGTGTGCTTGCTGAACTTGTTTCCAGTCCAGCAAAGCTTCAGTTTAAAAATTCCCCTCCTGTGAGCCCTGGTATCCTTCTGATGAACCCTGCGCTATGCCTCCTCCAAGGCCAATATGTCCTCCCTGGGGTACATTGCAGTAAGTAGGGTGGATAGGAGGGTAGTGGGACAGAGACCCGAAACCTTGCCCCCACAGGTGAGGCCGGGCGAAGGGAACATGGAGCTTGGGGCAGGAGCTGGCCTGATCTGGCTCTGTTTGCTAACACCTATGCCCCCAACCACCCCACTGCATTCCTGCCTGATCCCCCACCCCCCCACCGCTGTAACAATCCAGTCCTTTGAAAGTGATCGGATAACTGATTAGAAACCATTTTCAGTAAGTACTGTCACTTGGAGAAATGATGGTGTTGAGATGCAGGAGGCTGATTTTATATCATTCCTAACCGAACGTAGTGACTGCGAATGGCTTTGAGAGCCTTCTGAGTACATGAAGGTACATGACAGAATTTATTAGAAACCATTGACTCTTTTAAATAGGAAAGTCACAGTCTCTTGGGAAGAAAGGGGACGGTGGGGGGGAGGGGAGAGGCGAAGGTGGGGAGAGAAAGTAGCTTTGAACTAAGGATGAATTGTTGCAGTGATTCTCCCTATCTTATTCGGCCAGCCCAGCAAAACCTCATATTGCCATTAATTCCCATTTCAGAACAAACAGGCCTTTATCTAAGAGCTCTTTCACTATATTTCAGCAGACCAATCATAGCCATATGTGGCCCTTCAACCTCCCCCCCCCCCCCCCCCCCCCCCATCCCCACAGTGAATTACCTCAGCCCTGAAGAACATTAATGGGATCCTGGGATACAATGGAGCTTTTTTCTGGAATACTTTCTGATCACTGAGCTGATAAAGCACTTTTTCTCCCTTACCCTCTCCCCCCACTCCCAAGAGTTGCCTCTTGCAGGAAGCATGGCTCCTAGCTGTTAAAGAATGCATCATTCCAGTCAAGGTTTCTACAGTTTTATGTGTTCTGTGCAGCTGTAACTCACAAAGTTGGGAGATATGCACTGCATCTCATCTTGTAAAAGCCACAGATAATTCCCTGCAGTGGGAGTTCCTGGAATCCAAACTCTTCTGATCATTCAGCCAGTTTTCATACTCCAATTGTGCATTGCTCAAGACAAATGCAGTCTCTCTCATTCAACAGGATCCATTAAAGTATTGAACAGAAGTGTTTTCTTTTCAGCTGTCTGTTTTCTGCCACCTTGTCACACAGCTGCTGCCAAAAGCAGTATTTACTGTGCACGGCAGGGAAATGAATTTCCAAATGGGCAGAAACATGGTCAGATGGCGCATGTGAAAAGCATTTCTCTTTGGGCGAAAGAAATGATTTAACTTGTGAATAGGCAGGTTAATGTCCCACTGGGAGACTCTTAAACAGTTAATAGGTTTTAGAAAGTGTTTTTGTGCAGCTGGGCTTCTGTACCAGGTTAGACCTTTGTTCTAAAGTGACTATTTTCATATAGTACAATTTACCGAAAATGAGTGAAGGCTAGGATGGGAATAGTACCATTAAGGGTAATACCAGAGTTAACAATAGCAAGATGGCAGAAATATTAATTATTTTGTTTCAGTATTTATCAGGGAGATAGAGCAGGTAGACATGACATTGAATGATAAGCTGAGTAATGAGAAGTACATTTAATTTTTTTTCAAAAAGGGGATGTTTTGAATGAACTCGAAGTGGATAAAGCCTGGGGTCCAGATGGATTATATCCATGCATTTTAGAAGTATCTAGGGAAGCGTTGGAGAGGCATTGCTACACGTATTTAATAATCTGTTACAAAGAGGTGTAGTGCTAGAGTACTGGCAGATAGCTAATGTAATTCCTATATTTAAGGCGGTGGCAGAACATGTCTAGGGAATTGTAGACCAGTCAGCTTAACATTGGTGATAGAAAATATAATGGAATCTCTACTAAAGGAGAAAAAAGAATATCTAGAAAAAAAAATAATGAATAGTTGGTATGGATTTCAACTGGGAAAGCCTTGCTTGTCCAATCTTATTGAATTTTTGAGATGGTAACAGAGAGAGTAGACAATGCGGTAGATGTAATTTATCTGGATTTTCAAAAAGCCTTTGATAAGGTGCCCCATAATAGTCTAATGAATAAGGTCAAAGAATGCGGACTCGGGACAAGTGTCAGAATGGATTGCTCGCTGACTATAAGGCAGAAAGCAGAGAGTCGGAGTAAAGGGTTGTTATTCAGAGTGGCAGAAGGTGAGAAATGGTTTTTCGCAGGGATCAGTGCTGGGACCACTGCTGTTCACAATTTACATTAACGATTTAGACTTTAGAATCAAAAACACAATTTCTAAATTATTGAATGACACCAAATTGGTTGGGGGTGTGGTGGGTGGGTGGGTGGGGGTAGTTAATACTGAGGAGGACTGCAACAATTACAGGAGGACATTAATAAACTTGCAGAATAGGCAGATAATTGGCAAATGAAGTTCAACACGGGTAAATGTGAGGTAGCACATTTTGGTAGGAAGAACAGGAAGGTCACTTATTACTTGGAAGGTGCGAGTCTAGGCGGGGTAGAGTATCCACGGGATCTCGGAATACAAATACGCCAAAGTTGTGCCGCAGATTAGCAAGGCCATAAAACAAATCGAGCACTAGACTTTGTTTCTAGAGGGATAGAGTTGAAAAGTAGGGAATTTATGCTAAACCTGTATCGAACTGTGGTTGGACAACACTTTGAGTACTGGGTGCGGTTCTGGCTGCCATATTATAATGAGGATATAGAGGCAGTAGAGAATGTGTAGAGAAGGTTTACAATGATGAAATTAGAAATACGTGTATATGCATATCAGGAAAGGATGAACAGACTAGGTCTCTATTCCCTCCACAAAAGAAGGCGGAGGGGTGACCTAATAGAGGTCTTTAAAATTATGAAAGATTTTGATAGAATAGATACAGAGAGAATGTTTCCACTTGTGGGGAAGTGACCGAGAACTCAGATAACAAAGAGGAACAAGCTGGTGGGTAGAGAAGGGAATGAGAAAGAGCAACTGAATGTGCAGTTGGGTTGCTGAGGGGTGCAAATAGAGAGCCTAAGATTGAAAACAGACAGGAGGGAGAGGAGATAAATCAGACTAAAGGGAGGTGAGATAATACAGAGCCCCAAACTCTGTTCCCTAGCCACTGACTCCATCCCTGTCCCTGGCAACTATCTGAGGCTGAACCAGACGGTTCACAGTCTTGGTGTCATATTTGACCCCAAGCTAAGCTTCCAACCACATATCCACTCCATCGCTAAGACCACCTATTTCCATTAGAACATAAGAAATAGGAGCAGGAATAGGCCATTCACTAAGATCATGGCTGATCTGCCCCAGACCTCAACTCCTCTTTCATGCCAGCTCCTCATAGCCCTCAACTCCCCGATATTTCAAAAATCTATCTACCTCCTCTTTAAATACTTTCAGTGATCTAGCCTCCACAACTCTCTGGGGTAGAGAATTCCAGACATTCACTACCCTCTGAGAGAAGAAATTCCTTCACATTTCAGTTTTAAATGAGTGTCCCCTTAATCTGTAACTATGTCCCCTAGTTCGAGATTTTCCACTAGTGGAAACATCTTCTCAACATCTACCCTGTCAAGCCCCCTCAGAATCTTGTACATTTCAATAAGATCACCCCTCATTCTTCTAAACTCTTATGAATAAAGGCCTAAACTGTTTAGCCGTTCTTGATAAGTCAACCCCTTCATCTCAGGAATTAGCCTAGAGAGTCTCTTTTGAACTGCCTCCAATGCCAGTATATCCTTTCTTAAATACGGGGACCAAAACTGTACGCAGTACTCCAGGTACGGCCTTACCAAAACCCTGTACAGTTGTAACAAGACTTCCCTATTTCTAAACTCCAACCCCCCTAGCAATAAAGGCCAAAATTCCATTTGCTGCCTTAATTACTTGCTGCACCTGCATGCTAACTTTTTGTGTTTCATGCACAAGAACACCCAGATCGCACTGTGCTGCACTTTTTTGGACTCTCTCTCCATTTAATTAATAGTCTGCCTTTTGATTCTTCCTAACAAAGTGCATGACCTCACACTTTCCTACATTAAATTCCATCTGCCAAGTTTTTGCCCATTCACTCAACCTATCTATATCCCCTTACAGGTTCCTTATGTCCTCATCACAACATGCCCTCCCACCTATTTTAGTATGGTTAGCAAATTTGTATATATTACACTCTGTCCCCTCCTCCAAGTCATTAATATAGATGGTAAATAATTGAGGCCCTAGGACTGATCCTTGTGGCACTCCACTAGTTGTCTTTCCAACCTGAAAAAGACCCATTAATCCCAACTCTCTGTTTTCTGTGAGTTAACCAATGGAGTCCACCTCTATACCATCACTTAGGTCTACTCCTGCCTCAGCTCATCTGCTGAAACCCTTATCAATGCCTTTGTTACCCCTAGACTTGCCGGCTCCAACACACTTGAGGCCAGCCTCCCATGTTCCACTCTCCATACACTTGGGGTCATCCAAAACTCTGCTGCCTGTGCTCAAACATGCACCAAATTCTATTCACCCATCCCCCCTGTGCTTGCTGACCTACACTGACTCACAGTTAAGCATTGCCACAATTTTACAATTCTCAGCATCGTTTTCAAATGCCTCTATGGCCTCGCCCCTCCTTATTTCTGTAATCTCCTCCAACCGCAAACCCCACCCCCCAGACCCAAGATACCGGCACTCCTCTAATTCTGGCCTCTTGACCATCCCCAATTTTGATCGCTCCACCATTGTTTGATTAGATTAGAGATACAGCACTGAAACAGGCCCTTCGGCCCACCGAGTCTGTGCTGAACATCAACCACCCATTTATACTAATCCTACACTAATCCCATGTTCCTACCAAACATCCCCACCTGTCCCTATATTTCCCTACCACCTACCTATACTAGTGACAATTTATAATGGCCAATTTACCTATCAACCTGCAAGTCTTTTGGCTTGTGGGAGGAAACCGGAGCACCCGGAGAAAACCCACGCAGACACAGGGAGAACTTGCAAACTCCACACAGGCAGTACCTGGTTTTGCTTTCAGCTGCCAAGGCCCTAGGCTCTGGAAAACCCTCCCTAAACCTCTCTGCCTCTCTTTCCTCTTTGAAGATGCTTCTGAAAACCTGCTACTTTAACCAAGCTTTTCATCATCTGCCTGAATATCTCCTTATGTGGCACGGTGTCAGTTTTGTTTTCAAACATTCCTGTGAAGCCGCTTGGGACATTTTACTACATTAAAGGCACTATATGAATACAAGCTATTGTTGTTGAAGTTTTAGTGGCCAACCTGGAAAACCAAGGCCGTTCCCAGCATGTGTACGTATTCAACTTTGATTAAAAAAATGATTACGCATGCAGGACTTAATAAAGGCAGGAAATCAGAACTAAACACAGTGGTTTTATAACTTTTGGAGAGTGATGTGTATATTAGTAACTGGACCAATCAATTGATGCAAGCACAATTTGCCAAATAGTTGAAGGTTACTTCATTGCATGTAGTGGTTTTATCTCAGCTAAAGCTCTTAGTGCATTTACTTGTCAATATGATACATTTAAGTTGATAATGGAGGCTTAATGATTAATTTTAAATTGGCAGACCACATCCACATATGGATTTTCAGTAACAGTAAAGACTTTGCGATTTGGAAGCCAACTGGATAAAATCCCTGCTCTTCAAACCCTGTTTCTATAAAATCCCATCTCTGTAAAATCCCTGTTCAATAAAATGCTCTGCAACTATAAACCCTGTCTTTATAAAACCCTCTGCATCCATAAAAACCTCTGCATGAATAAAACCCCCTGTCTCTAAAACCCCTACCCCTCTAAAACTTTGTATCTATAAAATCCCTGCTCTTAAAACCAACACACATATGAATGGAAGAAGTGGACTTTTCTCTATAAAATTGTGCAGCTATGAAGACAGATCTTCTGTATGTGGGATTATTTGCTTATTTGAAACATGGAATCATGCAATTCAAGGACTGGGTGACACAGTAGGCTAGATGCTATCCTCTCACCTCAGAAACCTGGTTTATGAGTTGAATATTTTAAACCTTCAGGAGAAAAGGGGAAGGGAGCAAGAAAGAA
Source organism: Heterodontus francisci (assembly GCF_036365525.1). Lineage (NCBI taxonomy): Eukaryota > Metazoa > Chordata > Chondrichthyes > Heterodontiformes > Heterodontidae > Heterodontus > Heterodontus francisci. The sequence goes on along the minus strand of NC_090412.1, from coordinate 20,851,647 downwards.
ATTCTTTATCACTTGCTCCATCCCACGTTGGTGATCTGAGGTTGCTGTTACGACCAGGTGAGGAAGGGGTCTAGGGCTCCCCTCTCGGCCTTTTCCTGGTTTGGCCGTAACAGGGTTTAACTTTTAAAACAGTATTTTTGGCTTCCCCTCAGTGAGTCCTTGCTCACTGATCTCAAATTGTAATTGTAAACAAATCGACCAGACAGGTTTTCTCATATTTAAACAAGAAAGATGTAAGTTTATTAACCTTAAAACTCTAACTCAGTTAAAACTACTAAGAATATGCGATGTAACCATGCTAGCATGCATACACGATAAACACACACACAAATAGATACCGAGGAGGAGAAAGAATTAAAGGGGGGAAGGTTTGAAGTGTGGATGGAATTCAGTTACTGGTTTTGGGTTGGATGTAAAGTCTTTGAAGTTAAGTCTTGCAGTTCTCGTTGGGGCCCAGTGCACACTTTCAAACTTGTTTCGCTGGTACCAGAAGGTGGCAGGAGTCTTCTGTCTTGAGGCTTAAGTTACTTAGTTACTTCTGTGAGTCTCTAGAACTTTGCTTGAGAGAGAGAGGTGCTTTCTTCTTGACGTTCAATTGCAGTCTGCCTCAAAACTTTACTTGGAGCACAATTCAATCAGTCCCCAGGTTGGCCAGCAGGTTAGTCATGTGACTAGCTCCTTGTTTGAAACAGCCTCACCTGCGACGTTTGTGGATTCCTCAAAGCTTACCAGACAACTGGTCATGCCAAATGACAGTGAGGTTATGCCAATGTTGTAGCCTCTAGTCCTGCTGTGTTTGCTGTTTGTGCCCATTGATTTTGTCTTGTTCCAAAAAAAAACTTCTTATTAACAGGACCTTAGAGCATTGCTGATTGGCAACACACATATATAATTAATAAGAATGCAATCACATTGCGGGAGAGCAGTTTATTTCCAGTCATTTCTGGCAGGGTTTCCAACTTGTTTCTTCCATTTCTGTACCTGGTGCAGAAGGTAACCAGTGAGATTAACAGACTATTTTGGGCAACAGCCCAGACTCTCCGGGGGTTCGAACTCGAGATTTGCCCAACATGGGAGGATACTGGGAATACCAACACACCTAGTCTGAAGCTGGAAATCGCACAGACCTGCAGGCCAGACACAGAGGCAGAAGGTGGGCTGATGGTAGGTCTATGGTTAATTTTAAAGCTGGAGTTTAACAAAAATCGATCAAAGGCGCTAAAGTATAGGGGGAGAAGGCGGGTATAGGGAGTTCGGTCACAGATCAACCATGATCTTATTGAATGGCGGAACAGGCTCGAGGGGCTATGTGGCCTCATCCTGTTCCTGTGTTCCTGGTTTGCTGTTGAGGCCCCACCCCCGGGCCCATGCGCATACATGGGAAATTGATCGGGACTGACTTGACTTGGATGCCCACTGTCAAATAGCATGTGAATGCTTACTGTGTCAATGATGTAAGGGTAGATCCAGATAACTTAGGAACATGTAGTTAGGAGGGAATTATGGGCAATCAGTGCCGCCAGAGGGTATAAAACATATGCCAGAAGTCTTCAGAAATAGTGCGACAGATTTCTGACCTGCTATGGTGCGATTTTTGGCATGAATGGGGGAGCAATAGCAGGAGGTAAGTTTTTTTTTTTTTAAATTAATTTAAAAATCCTTCACTGGGACTGCACCCAAACTGCCCATCTGACTCGATTTTCGAGCAGGCCTTTAAGTGGGAGGTAGGTGCATTTCCTTTAAGTGGGGGAAGCCTTTCTCAAATCAGGGTTCCACATACTTTTTAAGAGCCTGAGCAGTTTAGAGCTACCAATGGGCAGTGCCCCCTCGCACTTCTATTGAGCGTAGAGTGGCCTAACCTGCAGGCCTTAAAGGGGCGGCCGCTGCAGGCTGCTTCAAAAGAGAGTCGGGAAGAGCTGTGCCACTGATTTTGTGGAGCTCCGAAGAGTAATTTCTTCTCCTCCTGGCCCCACAAACACCTTCCCACCCGCTGCCGCCTGCTCAGCAGCCTCGCCTTCCCAGGATTGCCTCCATCCCACCACCACCTTTCTATGTTTAACGTTAGGTCCAGCTGAGTAGAAGACCCACTGAAATTCTTGCATTCACGTGACTGACAATCCAATTCAAATGAAGTCGTACTGTGAAAATGGTCCTCTCTCTGGCTATTTGGTTGGGCATTGCAGTTCTAACACTCTGCCCATTGCCAGCCCAATGTGCGCCACACTTGTGGATCAGCCTCTGCAGTGTTTATATTATTGGGCATCACTTGAGAGGTCCTGGGGCTGATGAGGAGTCTCACTAGAGACTCTAACAAAGGTAGGAGTTTGAGCTAGAACACTGTAGTCCAACTCTTCAACCTGCCAAGTATTTCCAGCATTTTTGTCTTTCGTCTCCACCTTGGCAGCTCTTTTAAGACACTCCTTAAAACCTAGTCATTGACCATGCTTTTGCCGTCCAAACGTCTCCTAATGACCTGTCCTAATGTCTCTTTCTTCTTTGACTTGGTGTCAAATTTTGTATGATGATACTCATAACCACACAGAAGAGTTTAGAATGTGGAACATGCTATCGCAGGGACTGGCTGAGGTGAAAATCATAGTTGCATTTAAGGAGAAGCTAGCTAAGTGTATGGTGGAGAATGGATTAGAAGGATATGTTGATGGGGTAAGATGGGAGGAGGCTTATGTGGAACATCAAACACTGGCATAGACCTGTTTGGTTGTAAATTCTATGTAAACCCCCTGGAAAAATTAGACAAAGCCAACTTTGCAAAACATATTCAAACATGGCTTTCAAAAGGGTATTGGAAAAAGTTTACAAGGATATGGGGGAAAGGGCAGGAGAGTGGGACTAGCTGAGTTTCTCTTGCAGGGAGCTGGCATGGACATGATGGGCCGAATGGCCTCCTTCTGTGCTGTAACCATTCTATGATTCTACAACCTCTAAATGATGCAATATCTTTTGTGGTTTTGTTGTCATGTAGCTAGGGGCAATGAGAGTGTTTATGTAGTCTACTGTGTAATTTGGGTTACGAATAGTTTATACTTTTCCTTTGCAAAGGAATGTATATGTTATTAGAATATGATGGGACATGCTGTCAAATATGAAAAATATTTCATGGGAATGAGATCAACATAATCAAATCAAGGCTTTTGACAAGGTCCCACATGGCAGACTGGTTTAAAAAAAATAAAAGCCCATGGGATCAATGTAAATGTAGCATGGTGGATACAAAATTGGCTCAGTGGTTGTTGGTTGTTTCCAGTGGCGTTCCGCAGGACTCAGTACTGGGTCCCCTGCTTTTTGTGGTATATATTAACGATTTGGATGTAAATGGACGGGCATGATCAAGAAGTTTGCAGGCGACACAAAAATTGGTCGTGTGGTTGATAGCGAGGGGGATAGCTGTAGGCTGCAGGAAGACATCAATGGACTGGTCAGATGGGCAGAAAAGTGACAAATGGAATTCAACCCAGAGAAATGTGAGGTGATGCATTTGGGGAGGTCAAACAAGACAAAGGAATACATGATTAATTGGAGAATATCAAGGGAATTTATGCGGCACAGTGGTTAGCACCGCAGCCTCACAGCTCCAGTGACCCGGGTTCGATTCTGGGTACTGCCTGTGCGGAGTTTGTAAGTTCTCCCCGTGACCGCGTGGGTTTCCGCCGGGTGCTCTGGTTTCCTCCCACAGCCAAAGACTTGCAGGTTGATAGGTAAATTGGCCATTGTCAATCGCCCCTAGTGTAGGTAGGTGGTAGGAGAATGGTGGGGACGTGGTAGGGAATATGAGATTATTGTAGGATTAGTATAAATGGGTGGTTGTTGGTCGGCACAAACTCAATGGGCGGAAGGGCCTGTTTCAGTGCTGTATCTCTATGGCTAAATTAAGATCTGGCTGAGTCCAGATGACTCTGCAGAGGTTGACACAATGATTAAATAAAGATATGTTGTACCTGATTTCAGGGACGGATGTACCTGTGTCTGGGGATATCAGGTATTATTATATTACAGATTGGTGCATAATGATACAGCTAATTTAACAAGAAGCATTCTATTTTCAGTTTAGAAACCAATATGGATGGCAATAGTCCAAAAAGGCTTTTTTGACATGAATAATAAATGCCAGCTATGGAAAGTTGATCATAACATGGAGACTTACAGTCTGTCTTTAGGAGACATCTACAGCTTAATGAAAGCTTGACTTTGTCTAAAGGTTGACTTCATGATGAGCAGAATTCTACAGCAATATCCTCATCTTTCTACACACAACACAAATCAATTAATGCTACTACAATGTTCCTTTCTCTATAAAATTCACCTGATTTGAACTAAAATAATAGTTTAGAACCATAGAAAAATTACGGCATAGAGAGAGGCCATTCAGCCCATCGTGTCTGCGCTGGCTGAAAAATCTAGCCGCCCAATCTAATCCCGCCTTCCAGCACCTGGTCCATAGCCTTGCTATATATTACAGTACCTCAGGTGCATGTCCAGGTACCTTTTTAAAATAATTGAGGGTTTCTGCCTCCACCACCATTCCTGGCAGTGAATTCCAAGCACCCACCACCCTCTGGGTGAAAAGGTTTTTGCTCATGTCTCCTCTAATCCTTCTACCAATCACCTTAAATCTATGCCCCCGATAATTGATCTCTCTGGTAGGGGAAATGGGTCCTTCCTGTCTATTCTATCTTGGCCCCTCATAATTTTGTATGCCTCAATTAAGTCACCCCTCAGCCTCCTCTGTTCTAAAGAAAACAACCCTAGCCAATCCAATCTTTCCTCATACCTGCAACTTTCAAGCCCTGGCAACATTTTTGTAAATCTCCTCTGTACTCTCTCCAGATCAATTATGTCCTTCCTGTAGTGTGGTGACCTGAACTGTACGCAATACTCCAGCTGTGGCCTAACCAGAGTTTTATACAGTTCCAGCATTATATCCCTGCTTTTGTGTTCTGTACCTTAGCAAATAAAGGAAAGCTTCCCATATGCCTTCTTCACCACCCTGTCTACTTGTTCTGCCACCTTCAGGGACCTCTGGACATGCACTTCAAGGTCTCTCACTTCTTCTACCCCTCTCAATATCCTCCTGTTTATTGTGTATTCCCTTGCTTTGTTTGCCCTCCCCATATGCATTACCTCACACTTCTCCGGATTGAATTCCATTTGTCACTTTTCCACCCACTCAACCATTCATATCATTCTGGAGTCTACAGCTATCCCCCTCTTCACTATCAACTGCACGGCCAATTTTTGTGTCAAAAAACAAATTTCCCAATCATGCCTCCCACATTTAAGTCCAAATCATTAATATATACCACAAACAACAAGAGACCCAACACTGAGCCCTGTGGAACGCCACTGGAAACCGCTTACCATTCACAAAAACATCCGTCGACTACTACCCTTTGTTTCCTGTCACTGAGCCAATTTTGGATCCAACCTGCCACATTCCCCTGTATCCCATGGGCTTTCATTTTACTGACCAGTCTGCCATGTGGGACCATGTCAAATGCCTTACCAAAATCCATGTAGACCACATCTACTGCATTACCCTCATCAATCCTCCCTGTCACTTTCTCAAAAAGCTCAATCAAGTTAGTAAGACATGACCTTCCCTTAACAAATCCATGCTTACTATCCCTGATTAATCCTTTCTAAGTGGCAGTTTGTCCTGTTTCTCAGAATTGATTCTAATAATTTACCCACCACCGAGGTCAGACGGACCGGCCTATAATTATTTTGTTTATATCTCGCATCCTTTTTAAACGATGGTACAACGTTCGCAGACCTCCAATCCTCTGGTATCTCGCCTGTATCCAGTGAGGATTTGAAGATGATCCTCAGCGCTTCCGCTATTCCCTCACTGGCTGCCTTTAACAACCTGGGATGCAATCCATCTGGTCCTGGCAATTTATCCAATTTCAAGGATGTCAGACCCTCTAGTACTTCCTCTCATTATGCTTATTGTATCTAATATTTTACACTTTTTCTCTTCAACTACAATGTCTGCATCATCCCTCTTCTTTGTGAATACAGAGACAAAAAACTCATTAAGAACCCAGCCCACATCTTCTGCATCCATGCATAAGTTCCCCTGTACATCTCTGATAGGACCTACCCTTTCCTTAGTTATCCTCTTGCTCTTAATGTACTGAAAAAACATCTTCAGGTTTTCCTTGATTTTACCTGCCAATAATTTTTCATGTCCTCTCTTTGCTCTTCTAATTTCCTTTTTTACTACACCCCTGCACTTTCTATACTCCTCTAGGCTTTCAAAAGTATTGAGATTTTTGTGATCGTCATAACCTTACTTTTTCTGCTTTAACTTGCCCTGTAAGCTTCGAGATAACCAGAGGGCTCTAGATTTGGCAGTACCACCCTTTATCTTTGTGAGGACATGCCTACGCTGTGCCTGTAGAACCTCGCTTTTGAATGCCAATGTCAAAATTTGTTTTAAAAAAATGAGAAGAATATGTCCCATACAGTTTTCCATTAAAAGTATCCTTACTGCACCAAGACCTTCCCTGAAACCTGTGGTAATAGCAACAGAAAGCAGTGAAGTGTCCTTCAGTGAATGTCACCTGGCATGCTGACATGATTCTAGAATGGGCTGCAAAATCTAGAAGCAACAGGGCTCCTGTAAATAGTGATAACTTAATTGTAAAACCACAGACATTGTGTATGTAGATATTGTAAGTGTAGATACATATTAACATGCCTTTTTTTTACTCCAGCTGATTGTGCATGAGGTGTTTGTGATTTATTCATCCACAGTTTATTGTACCGATAAGATAGAATATTCTCTCGAAGCTTAAGTACAGGCGACAGGAGTGCAGCCCTCACTTTGGAAATTGTCTCAACTGAAATTAAATTTTGTTTATTTCTTAAAGGGAACATGTCCAGGCGTTGCACCTTTTTTTTTTAATTAAACAAAAGCGAGGGAGATAATACTCCCAAGTGCATTCTCCATGGCAATGCCTCAACCAATCAGAGTTGAGTTGCCAACCAATCAAGCACCCTTTTCTCATGCAGTGTACATTGTTGCTGCCTTTGAAATTTTGCTTTCTTGCATCTGTTTTGCTGACGAAAAGCTTCGACAGCATGTCTCTTTTTTTTTTCTCAGCAGTTATGTGTAAAAAGTAATGCTGTAATTAGTTAACATGTTCAAGGGAAGTGTTATTGAAAGAAAGAGCTTGCATTTATATGGCGTCTTTCTCATCCTCCAGATATCCTAAAATGCTTTACAGCCTATTAAGTACTTGCGAAGTGTGGTCACTGTTGTTACATAAGTAAACACAGTAATTTTCACACACCAATGTCCCACAGATAGCAATGAGATCATGGACCTGATGATCTGCTTGTAGTGGTGGTGCTTGTTGGACAGGACACGAGGAGAATTCCCTCCTCCTCTTCAAATAGGTCCATGGGATCTTCTACTTCACTCAAAGGGTTGTGAATCTTTGCAATTCTCTAACCCAGAGGCTTGTGGATGCTCCATCATTGAATATATTTAAGGCTGGGATGGACAGATTTTTTTTGTCTCTCGGGGAATCGAGGGGTATGGCAAGCGGGCGGGAAACTGGAGTTGAATTCTAAGATCGACCATGATCATTTTGAATGGCAGAGCAGGCTCGATGGGGCGTATGGTCTACTTCTGCTCCTATTTCTAGTGTTTTTGTGTTTTACATCCACCGGAATGGGCAGATGGGGCCTGATTTTAATGTCTCATCTGAAAGATGGTACCTGTTACAATGCAGTGCTCCGTCATTACTGAAGCCAGCCTGGAGTATATGTTCAAGTCTCTGGAGTGGGATTTGAGCCTATGACATTCCATCTATTTAAGGTGACAATGCAGGACCTCATTAGTTCCTAATAAAGACTGACCAATAGTTAGATAAAAGCTTGCCAACATTCACTTCATTCCATGATCCAAGATTCATGACAGCCTGTGTAGAGTTCTCATTCAGGTTAATATGCTGAAGACTGAGCTATATCATTGAGTTACGGAGATATCTAGAAATATATTTTCCCAAATTTTCCTTTTCTCTTTTACTGAAGGTGCTGACTTGAGCTGGATATGGTTTCTCAGATTCTTCCCCACCCCTTGGCCGGAATTTTCCACCTCCTAAACGAGCGGAGGGGTGGCAGGGGTAGAGGGTGGGTCGTAAAATTGAGTAGGAGGCAGGAGGGGGCCTCACTACAATTTTACACAGGGAGGCAGCGGCGAGAAATGGTCTGTCTACTCCAGGCCAATCAAGGCCCTTAAGTGGTCAATTAACTGGCACTTAAGTGTTTCCACCCGCCGCCACGGGTATTTTACCCTTGACTGGTGGGCAGCTGAGGCCTCAACTAGCCCGCCTGATGAAACCAGGTGGCCTTCTTGCGGGCTTGGGGGGGTGGGGAGCCTCCTGAACAGGCACCCTGTGCCCTACAGAAGGTCAACCCCAGAACCCCCACTGCTCCCAACACACAACACGTCCCCCCCACCTCTTGCCTCACCGGGGCCAGACCGATTGTCCCCGGTGAGCCCCGAAAAACTTGCCTTAAAACTTACCTTTTCTCTGCGGCCGTTCTTTATCTTCTTCCGATGGCTGGGTGTAGTCCCAGTAGTGACCACCGCTCCTGGTGGCGCTGCTGGGACTAAGAGCTGGTGACAGCTCTATTAGGCAGGACTTCCTGCCTTGAAGAGGTGGAAGTCCCGCCCAAGACCAATTAAAGGCCTGGGGAGCAAAAAATCCCGCTCCGGTTCCTCCGGACCTCCCACCTAATGAAAAATTCCGGCCCTCATGCCTCTCCAAAGTGGCCAGTTCTCAAGTGTCAGTCTAAATGCTAAGTTTCATCTGGTTGGGTGAGGTAGGAGATTACAGCTGGGTCCTCAGAACATAGCCATGTACTTTCACTTTGCAGCTGGATATATCGCATAGTGACCAGGAGTAGGGACTCAGCCTGATTTATTTTCCCCATTTCCAGAGCCCAGAGTGTTGAAAATAATTGCAAAATCTCAGCTGGTGCTCTGGCTGAAATTGTGTAACTGAGCATATTCTGGGAAGTATATTGGAACCAAATTCATTAACCCATTAAGAGAGGTAGTCAGTACATTGTTGTAATTAATGCATAGTTCATACATAGCAAACTTTCCCCAGAACCTCCAGCACCTGGAAGGACAAGGGCAGTAGATGCATGTGAGCAGCATCACCTCTCAATTCCTCTCCAACTCGCACACCATTCCAACTTGGAATTGTATCACTATTCTTTCATTATTGCTGGGCCAAAATCCTGGAACTTACTACCTAACAGCATTGTGGGATTACCTTCACCACATAGACTGCAGTGGTTCAGGAAAACTGCTCACTAACTACCTTCTCCATGGCAACTAGGAATAGGTAATAAATGCTGACCTTGCCAGCCATATCTGAAGAAGGAATTATAAAATAAATCCGTAACCTGTTAAAAAAATATTTCTAATAATGCACTGGGCACATAAAATAATGAAATAATTCGATGATACAAAAGCTATTCATCAAAGTTCAATGGTGGCACTTCACACTGTCTCCAAACTTTTGTGGGCTATTTATAGCTCTGTTTTCAAAGATTTTCTGTAATACAAATATGAGCTATTTGTGTTATAACCTTTTAAGATCAAACTCCTTTAGCCAGTGACCATCATTATTGCAGTGTGAGTTCAAAACCTGCTCTTTTTTTATAGTATTGTTAAGGGACTCGGAATATAAAATTTATTTTTACAGTACGTTAATGTGAACATCCTAAATGGTTCAGTTGGTACATTCACTGGCCAGTGAGGTATGCAGATGAGACATGCATCAGGCAAGTGTGCATCTGTTGCGCAGGCATAGGATCAGGCTCAGTTGCGATGCTGGATTTCGGTGAACTCTTTAAATATTGGGGGAGGCAAGATGACATTTCCAAGCTCCGTTCTGTCCAATGTCCAGATATTTTCTAGAATGAGTCATTTGGGTTAGTTCTGCAGTCCCAGGAAATGTGAGCTCTAGAAAAAAAATCATTTCCAATTTGTATCTGTTGCTCAACCACGGACAGAGCTTCTGAGAAAATCTTACTCGACACAATTAAGAAGAATTATTCTCCAATGTGATTTATCATGATGTCCTGTGCATCCGCAGAAGTGACAGACATGGTAAATGAGCCTATTGTTCGGAATATTGTGCCGCAGACTGTCTGGAAAGTACCAGTCAACTGGTGGGAGCAGGAATAGAAGCACACTTAGATCCAGCAAGTTGACTTCATTGAGTGAAGGCTCTCTTTTTTTTCAATTTGAATTGCTTTGGTACATGTCAATGCAGGAATTTGCAAACAATAATTAAAGCCTCCACAAATCGCTAACTCCCTTGTTTTGGATGCCCGCGTGCCAACAAAGGTAGTCAGCCTCAACCAAAAAAGAACCTAATTTCTTTCTTTTAAAAACTGTATTAATATTTGTTCGGACAGTGCCTTCAGACTCTGGCGGAAGTTGAGTGGAGTTGTGCCAATCTTTCCACCGGGTTTAGAGCTGCCAGCAGAGCAGGCCTGTATAAGTGTGAGTGCTGTGTATTAGGGGCTGATGCAGTAAAACGTTAATTCATCCCTTTGAACCCTTCCACATGGTGCTCAAAAATCACAGACGACCCGACTGGACTTTGTACAGCCGGGCTCAGATGCAATTCTAAACTTGTGCACATTTGGTAAGATCAGTGTCGCTTCTCTTTTAACTGCAATCAGGTTTGTTCCAAAACGCTGGGGATTGGGGGATAAAAGTGATTAAGTGCTTGTGGGTGCAGTCATTTGACAAAAAGAAAAGTGGCAACATGTTTTTGTGGAATCTGGACTCCAAGATGTCTGCAGCTGGTGTGCAGGAGCACAGATGCCTCTCTGTATTCAAACTATCAGTTTAAAACCAGACGCTGGGTGAAATGTCAGACTCCATGCCTGCTTGATGCTGGAGGCAAGTCTTTGCTTCTCACTCCATTTCTAGTTAATGACGATTCCGAATTCATTCAGCTGCACATAGTTTAACTCCATTAAATTGTGCTGGCAAAGTAGCAAGTGAGGTTTATTAAGCCCCGTGATTGATTTGAAGCGTTCAATTAGATGTAGAAAATATGATTAAATCCCAGACTTTTCTCTCGCTGTTTTTCTTTCCATATTCCTTCAATTAGCTGAATGGCTCCACAGTTACCACATTAGTGCTTAGATAATTGAGAGCTAAAGCAACTGGAAGTCCATAAATTCTATGATAAAAGGTAATAACAAGGCCCAGGCAGATGGGTGTGCACATGGCCCAGGCAGACCAGAGTGCACGTGCTCTAGTTTCCAGGCAGCCTGCAGCACTTCCAGTCTTTCAGGCAGAAACTGTGTCCATGTTCAAGATTAGATTGGATGGTGGACAAAGGAAAAGGGGTTGAAGGGATATGGCAAAAGAGTGGGTAAATATGAGCAGGACGGTTTGTTCACGTGGAGGGTAAATGTGGACATGGACTGGTGAGGCCGAAAAGCTTGTTTCCGTTTTATAGCTTCTATGTATTTCTGTGAGCCCTGGATGCATCACCAGGCACTTGGTAAACACTTCAGTCTGGTGTCAGGTGAGCAGATAGCAACTGGATTCATCGCCAACATGGTCTGTTACCATCCCACTGAGGATACAGGAGTGTTAAGAATTTGCTTTAATTCTGGGATTAACGGCACTGATGTTGGTACCAAAGCACTCAATTATAAAGAAAGAACTTTCATATATATGGATCTGCTCATGTCCTCTGATGTCCCAAAGTGTTTTACAGTCAATGTATTACTGCAAAAGTACAAACGTATGGTGGGCAATTGTGCACAGCAAGATCCGACATACAGAAACTGAATGAATGACCAGCCAATGTGCTTTTGTTCTTTCCTCAACGAACAGCAACAATGTGCAGTGCACCAGACAAACTCAGTAATCTTAAAATAGTGAAATTGGATCTGAGCAGGTGGAAAGGGCCTGAATTTAGTATTTTATCAGACAACCTTGGGCGGCGCAGTGGTTTGCACCGCAGCCTCATAGCTCCAGCGACCCGGGTTCAATTCTGGGTACTGCCTGTGTGGAGTTTGCAAGTTCTCCCTGTGTCTGCATGGGTTTCCTCCGGGTGCTCCGGTTTCCTCCCACATGCCAAAGACTTGCAGGTTGATAGGTTAATTGGCCATTATAAATTGCCCCTAGTATAGGTAGGTGGTAGGGAAATATAGGGACAGGTGGGGATGTGGTAGGGAATATGGGATTAGTGTAGGATTAGTATAAATGGGTGGTTGATGGTCAGCACAGACTCAGTGGGCCAAAGGGCCTGTTTCAGTGCTGTATCTCTAAACTAAACTAAACCTTCTGACTCGAACGAAAGTGCTACCATTGAGCCAAGCACACAGCTGTGCGTAGATCAGAATGTGTAGCTGCTGCTGTTTGTCCAGCTGTGACACCATTGTGGAGTTGGATTTACTATTCTGTTCTTTCTAAAGTAATACTGTACTGTAAGCTATCCTGAATAGAACACACCAACATTATAAGGTTCTCCTTTAATTTTAGGCTCAATAACAGCAACAACTTTCATTTATATAGCGCCTTTAACTTGTTAGAGCGTACCGAGGCAAGCCACAGGACAGAAAAAAATTTGACACCAAACCTTATAAGGAAATATTAGAACAGGTGACCAAAAGCTTGGTCAAAGAAATAGGTTTTAAAAGGACAAAACAAAAAAAACTGCGGATGCTGGCAAGGTGAAATAAAACCAGAAAATATTGGAAATACTCAGCAGGTCTGGCAGCATCCGTGTAGGGAAAAACAGAGTTAAGGTTTGAGGTCCGTGACCTTTCATCAGATTTTAAAAGGAGGGGAGGTAGAAAGACGGGAGGGATTAGGGAGAGAATTCCAGAGTTTAGGGCCTAGACAGTTGAAGAAAGTTGACGGCCACCAGTGGTGGGACCAAAGAAATTGGGGATGCTGAGAGGTCAGAATCTGTCTGTATAACAATTAGTACGTTGAATTACTATTCATTCATTGGCTGTGTTGCACCTCAAAATATCCTTCAGATATGAAAGGAGCATAACAAACCAAACTTCTTTCTGTTCTATTTACATCTTCAACTAGTTCTGAAATCAAGATGGCGGCTGCAACTCCTAGACAAAATAAACTGAGGGACCTGGTTAGTTCAGATTGTAGTGTTTGAATTGAATGCCCTTATGAGAGATTCTTTGCTGATAATTATTTCAAAAAATTAGGAAAGCATGACCTTTTTTTGGGTTGCCCCATGAATTAATATAGTTCTTTCTCCTCTCTGAACTTAAGTTCTATTTTCCCTTTTCCCTGCTACCCCTGGATCATACAATCATTGAGAAAATGCCAACAAACTGCTCCAAGGCTACGGCTGCTTGGAAATTGGTTATTCTGAGTTGCTTACAAAGCATTTTATGAGACTGGCTCAGGGATATATCCATCCACCCAAGAGGAGATGTGCCTCGCCTCATGGAATGAAACCAGGAAAGGGATTCTGTTGGTTTTTTTTCATTCGTTCAGGGGATGTGGGCATCATTGGCTATGCCTGCATTTATTGCCCGTCCCTAATTGCCCTTGAGAAGGTGGTGGTGAGCTGCCTTCTTGAATTGCTGCAGTCCTTGGGGTGTAGGTACACCAACTGTGCTGTTAGGAAGGGATTTCAAGGATTTTGACCCAGCGACAGTGAAGGAATGGTGATATAGTTCCTAGTCAGGATGATGTGTGGCTTGGAGGGGAACTTGCAGGTGGTGGTGCCCCCATGCATCTGCCGCCCTTGTCCTTCTAGGTGGTAGAGGTCGCTGGTTCGTAAGGTGCTGTCGAAGGAGCCTTGGTGTGCTGCTGCAGTGCATCTTATAGATGGTACACACTGATGCCACTGTACGTCGGTGGTGGAGGGAGTGAATGTTGAAGATTGTGGATGGGGTACCAATCAAGTGGGCTGCTTTGTCCTGGATGGTGTCGAGCTTCTTGAGTGTTGTTGGAGCTGCACCCATCCAGGCAAGTGGCGAGAACTTCATCACACTCCTTATTTGTGCCTTGTAGATGGTGGACTGGCATTGGGGAGTCAGGAGGTGAGTTACTCACTGCAGAATTCCCAGCCTCTAACCTGCTGTTGTCGCCACAGCATTTATGTGGCTGGTCCAGTTCAGTTTTTGGTTAATGGTAACCCCCAGGATGTTGATAGTGGGTGATTCAGCAATGGTAATGCCATTGAACATCAAGGCAAGAGGTTTAGATTCTCTCTTGTTTGAGTTGGTCAGTGCCTGGCACTTGTTCGGTGTGAATGTAACTTGCCTCTTATCAGCCCAAGCCTGAATGTTGTCCAGGTCTTACTGCATATGGACATGGGCTGCTTCAGAATCTGAGGAGTTACAAATGGTGCTGAACATTGTGTAATCAACACTGAACATCCCCACTTCTGACCTTATGATGGAGGGAAGGTCATTGATGAAGCAGATGAAAGTGGCTGGGCCTAGGGCACTATCCTGAGAAACTCCCGCAGTGATGTCCTGGGACTGAGACGATTGGCCTCCAATGACCAGAATCATTTTCCTTTGCGCTAGGTATGACTCCAACCAGCAGAGAGTTTTCCCCGATTCCCATTCACTCAAGTTTTGCTAGGGCTCCTTGATGCCACACTCAGTCAAATGCTGCCTTGAGATCAAGGGCAGTCACTCTCACCTCACCTCTTGAGTTCAGCTCTTTTGTCCATGTTTGAACCAAGGCTGTAATGAAGTCAGGAGCTGAGTGGCCCTGGCGGAACCCAAACTGAGCGTCACTGAGCAGGCTATTGCTGAGCAAGTGCTGCTTGATAGCAGTGTCAATGACCCCTTCCATCACTTTACTGATGAACAGGAGTAGACTGATCGGGCGGTAATTGGCCGGGTCAGATTTGTCCTGCGTTTTGTGCACAGGACATAACCTGGGCAATTTTCCACATTGCCAGGTAGATGCCAGTGTTGTAGCTGTACTTGGACCGCTTGGCTAGGGTGCGGCTAGTTCTGGAGCACAAGTCTTCAGTACAATTGTCGGAATGTTGTCAGGGCCCATAGCCTTTGCAGTATCCAGTGCCTTCAGCCCTCTCTTGATATCGCATGGAGTGAATCGGATTGGCTGAAGACTAGCAACTGTGATGCTGGGGACCTCAGAGGAGGCCGAGATAGATCATCCACTCAGCACTTTTGGCTAAAGATGGATGCAAATGCTTCAGCGTTGTCTTTTGCATTGATGTGCTGGGCTCCCCCATCATTGAGGATGGGGATATTTATGAAGCCACCTCCTCCAGTTAATTGTTTAATAGTCCACCACCATTCACTGCTGGATGTGACAGGACTGCAGAGCTTAGATCTGATCCATACGTTGTGGGATCGCTTAGCCCTATCACATGCTGCTTACACTGTTTGGCATGCAATTAGACCTTTTGTTTTAGCTTCACCAAGCTGACACCTCATTTTTAGGTATGCCTGGTGCTGCTCCTGGCATGCCCACCTGCACCCTTCATTGAACCAGGGTTGGGCCCCCGGCTTGATGGTAATGGTAGAGTGGGGGATATGCTGGGCCATGAGGTTACAGATTGTAGTTGAGTACAATTCTGCTGTTGCTGATGGCCCACATTGCCTCATGGATACCTAGTTTTGAGTTGCTAGATCTGATTGAAATCTATCCCATTTAGCACGTTGGTAGTGCCACACAACATGGTGGGTACCCTCAGTGTGAAAATGGGACTTTACCTCCACAGGGACTGTGCGGTGATCACTCCTACCAATACTGTCATGGACAGATGCATCTGCAACAGGCAGATTGGTGAAGACGAGGTCAAGTAGGTTTTTCCCTCTTGTTGGTGCCTTCACCAACTGCCACAGACCCAGTCTAGCGGCTGTGTCCTTTAGGACTGGGCCAGCTCAGTCAGTAGTGGTGCTACTGAGCCACTCTTGGTGATGGACATTGAAATCTCCCTCCCAGAGTACATTTTGTGCCCTTGCTACACTCAGTGCTTCCTCCAAGTGGTGTTCAACATGGAGAAGCACTGTTTCATCAGCCAAGGGTCGGGGGGTGGGGGGAGGGCGGTAGGTGGTAATCAGCAGGAGGCTTCCTTTCCCATGCTTGACCGAATGCCATGAGACTTCATGGGGTCCGGAATCAATGTTGAGGACTCTCAGGGCAACTCCCTCCAGACTATATACCACTGTACCATCACCTCTGGGATGGGGATGGTGATGGTGGTGTCTGGGATATTGTCTGTAAGGTATGATTCCATGAGTATGACTATGTCAGGCTGTTGTTTGACTAGTCTGTGGGACAGCTCTCCCAATTTGGGCACAAGCCCCAGATGTTAGTAAGGAGGACTTTCAGGGTCGACAGGGCTGGGCTGCCATTGTCGTTTCCGGTGCCTAGGTCGATGCGGGTGGTCCGTCCAGTTTCATTCCGTTTTCTTAGACCTTCTCGTGGTTTGACACAACTGAGTGGCTTGCAAGGCCATTTCAAAGGGCATTTAAGAGTCGACCACATTGCTGTTGGTCCAGAGTCATATGTAGGCCAGACCAGGTAAGGACAGCAGATTTCTTTCCCTGAAGGACATTAGTGAACCAGATGGGTTTTTACAACAATCGACAATGGTTTCATAATCACCACTAGACTGTTGTGGTGGGATTTGAACCCATGAGCCCAGAGCATTAGCCTGGGGCTCTGGGTTACTACTGTAGTGACATTACCACTACACTGCCACTTCCCCAAATTATCAAATTCTAAGTGACAATTCCTAGTCCAGTCATTCCATGTGTGTTGCACAACCCAGATTAATATACTTTTGCCAAGTCTAGTTCAGTTCAGCTTTAAAGGAAAAGATTTCCTGTGATGATATTTACAATGATACATGAAAGTGTGATGTCTCAAGTGTGATAGGAAATAGGTGTGGCCCTTACAGAAAGTGAGTACTATATACACAACTTAATATCTTACTACGAGGTTGCATGTGGCATTGAAAATACATTTTTCAAAGAATAAACAATGGCAATTGAGTTGGGAAACTTAAGAAACTCACTCTACAAAGCCACTTAAGTGATCAGTGTTCACTTTGGTGCCACAGATCGTGAATGATCCAATTATCTAGTTGTCATTCTGATAGGGTTAGATGAAGTATGGTGGGAGGAGACTTGTATGGAGCGTAAACACTGGCATATGCCTGTTGGGCCGAATGATCTTTTCCTGTGCCTGTAAATTCTAAGTAACTACATCGTGACAGTTGACATTGAAAAATTGAATGGGAAATAGCAATTTAGAATTGTAAATGGTGACACAAAAGCATGGCCAAAAATCATGGCAACAGAAGTAAGGTTTGTGGACAGAAAGTATACAGACTATAAGATTCTTTTAATAATTTAATAGATAAACACTGCACATACTAATTCTAAGTAATCAATGACAAACTACAAAAGCCACTTTCTAAGATTCCTTCAATTCACAAATGCTAAACAGAAAAATGTCCAATATAAACCAGGAAAATATGAAATTAAATTTGGCTAAAGCTTTAATTTCTATAGAAAACTATAATGGTTAGTTTTATATCTATTTGGATGATAATTGCACCTTTTGTAAGAGTACAGGGTGCTCATCTGTAATTCTGCAAAATAATGCTCGTGATGTTTCATAGTAAATATACCATGCCTTTCTTGACCTCAGGATGTCCCAAAGGGCTTCACAGCTAATGATGTACTTTTGAAGTTTAGTCAGTGTTGTAATTTAGGGAAAGGGGATTGCTGTAATTCTTCCAAATGATCCTCCAGTCTAAAATGTACTCTGTATCTCAGAAACGGGAATCCTTGATATTGCTTCTTTGTATTATAGAAATAAGATTCTCATGCAGTTAACTAAAAAAAGTTGCTATAAATTTAGTGTATTTCGAATTTACCTTCTGCAACTCATTAGATTTCCAATTTTATAAATGGTCAAAAGGTATAATTAAAAAATATATAAACATACAGAATAAATCACAGGACTATAAAGGTACTGCTATAGCAAAAGCCATTGCCTTCTAGCCCTGTTAGTTTGAGATTTTGCTCAAACAAACCAATAAGGGAGGCAGTGGCGTAGTGGTTATGTCACTGGGCTAGGCTAATATTCTCGGGACATGGGTTCGAAACCCACCACAACAGATGGTGAATTTTGAATTCAGTTAATAAATTTGGAATTAAAAGCTAGTCTAATGGTGACCATGAAACCATTGTCAATTGTTGTAAAAACATATCTGGTTCACTAATGTTCTTTAGGGAAGGAAATCTGCCGTCCTTACCTGGTCTGGCCTACATGTGACTCCAGACCCACAGCAATGTGGCTGCCTCTTAACTGCCCTCTGAAATGGCCGAGCAAGCCACTCAGTTGTCAAGGGCAGTTAGGGATGGGCAACTGAGTGGCTTGTCAGTAATGCCCACATCCCATGAACGAATACAAAAAAAATTCTAGAGAACTGCTAGTGTGATTACTTAGAGCTCTTAAATGAAATTGCCCAACAGCAACATGACCCAGACTCCATACTGATGCAGTGAACCTTTCTAAAATCAATATTGAGGCTCACATCACTGCTTAATAGAATGTGATGGAAGAACACATTCATTGACCCCCTGTTCCACAGATGGTTGAAAATGCCCACAGGGCATTGGCAGTGTGGCATCGTGGAACAAAGGGGCTCTTGTTACACCACACATATCACTGTATTATGCTGTACTACTGGCTGTCAACTCCTAGGCAAACAATAACCATAGCGCCAATTTTTGAGCAACTCCCAGCGAGAGTTCATAAGATCATAAGAACTAGGAGCAGGAGTAGGCCGTCCGGCCCCTCGAGCTTGCTCCGCCATTCAATAAGATCATGGCTGATCTTTTCGTGGACTCAGATCCACTTACCCACGCTCTCACCGTATCCCTTAATTCCTTTATTGTTCAAAAAGATATCTACCTTAGCTTTAAAAACGTTTACTGAAGAAGCATCAACTACTTCACTGGGCAAGGAATTCCATAGATTAACAACCCTCTGGGTGAAGAAGTTCCTTCTTAATTCAGTCCTAAATCTGAGTTACCTTGGCTTTAGGAGCCAAACACAAGAGTGCTGAATTGAACCTAAGTCAATAAAGTGCACATTTTGGAGCCAAGCTCCTTTCTAATACAGAGCTGGAGTCCTCCAGTGGACTTGAGCTGATCTCCTTGGGACTTCCTCATGTGCCAAGGACGTGTTGACAAGATCTTTACATAATATTGCAGTAGTAATTAAATACTTCACTCCAGTCACGACAGTGAACTTGGGACTACCCACATAAAAATAGGTTAATACTGAACAGTAAATTGTGTCTGACTGTAAATAGCTACATGATTGAATTTGGAAACAAAACTGGTAACTACTTGGCTGTAGCCATGGTTCTGTTTACCCTCAATGAAGAGGTAATTTAGCAGTTTGTTTGAACTTCCCCCTCATCAGACATGTAAATACCTTGACTATTTTTGGTAACCTATTAAAAAGAACATTTAAGAATTTTAAAATGGTTGTATAATTCTGAATAAGTTGGCAGGATGGAAAGAAGAAAGATCCTCAAAATGTATTGGTAATCGAAATGTAGAGGTTCTGGCCAGAGTACTGTTCTGTTGTGACATTAGAAATATAGTGTAGAGCTGAATGTTATACAATGGCCAAGCAGTAAACAGAATGGAGAGCAAGTCCTTTTAAAGAGGTTGGATCGAGGCGGTGCAGCGGGTTAAACACTGGCCTCTTACCTGTGAGGCCAGCATTTAAATTGAGCCCAGGCTGGTCTATTTTCTACATTACTTCTACCTGACTCATCCCATATGCGCTCTCCACATTGGGCATACAGCTAGGAAAATCTGGATGTATTTTGCAGCTATCTACAATCCGTCTTTCTTTGACCTCTTACCTCGTCCAATGCTCCTTTTTACAACTCTCAGTCCTCACTGCTTTGTGGTTTGTTGAATATTCTGAAATAATTCTTAACCGTGATGTTGTTTCAGGCCCACTACACAACCACTGCGGTCTGGTACAATTTACTTCCTTCTGTGTAGTTATCTGTGACTCAGAAGGTAGCACGCTTGCCTGTGAGTCAGAAATCTGTAGGTTCAAGCCCCACTCCAGAGACTTGAGCACATCATCAAGTATGACACTCCAGTGCTGCATTGTTAGAGGTGCATGCATCTTTCAGATCAGGTAGTAAACAGAAGCCTTGTCTACCTTCTCAGGTCGACGTAAAAAAATCCCATGACCGCTATCCGAAGAAGAGCAGGGGAGTTATCCCCTGTGTTCTGGCCAATATGTATCCCTCAAAAAACATCACTAAAGAGATTATTCTGGTCATTATTATATTTCTGTTTGTGGGAACTTGCTGTGCATAAATTGGCTGCTGCCCTTCCTGCATTACAACAGTAACTGTGCTTCAAAAGTACTTCACTGTAAAGTGCTCTGGGATATCCTGAGGTTATGAAAGGCGCTACATAAATGCAATATTGCTTTGGGCTATATCTTGCTGAATGAAACCGTGCAATTTCAGCCTTATTATATTCTGCTTGTGAACTTATTTTGTGACAAATTTGGAAATGCTGGAATTCTGATATGGTGTAAGGGCCAGTTACAGAGTACAGTCCTCCTGGACTCAGTGCAATCTCGCCACACAATTCTACTCATTCGATGCAGTGCATAATACTTCAACAACAACATTGAAACCAACTAACTACCCAGCCATTTTCAAATTGATCTTCCACTCTCTTCCCACATCAGTTTTCTTTAAGCCGCATACAAACTTCTGTGCTGTTGTTCCGATGCCCTTTTAAATGTAATGTTTACTACATTGTAAACACTTTGAGGCATACTGATGTTGCACAAGCTCTATTAATGGTGTACATGGGTGGGGAAAATCAGGCAACTCCATTTTGAAAAGATCCCATTGTTTTACGTGCATTGGGATAAGATCATAGAAAAGAACTTTGCATCAATTTATTCAAAGCAGAAAGGACAGAGGAGAAACAGATGGTTCGATTCATGAAGACCCTTTCATGTGTTGTAATTGTTGCTTTGTATATCCTTTACATAGAGTTGTTCACATACTGTGTTCACACAGTGGCGCAGTGGTTAGCACCGCAGCCTTACAGCTCCAGTGACCCGGGTTCAATTCCGGGTACTGCCTGTGTGGAGTTTGCAAGTTCTCCCTGTGTCTGCGTGGGTTTTCTCCGGGTGCTCCGGTTTCCTCCCACAAGCCAAAAGACTTGCAGGTTGGTAGGTAAATTGGCCATTATAAATTGCCCCTAGTATAGGTAGGTGGTAGGGAAATATAGGGACAGGTGGGGATGTGATAAGAATATGGGATTAGTGTAGGATTAGTGTAAATGGGTGGTTGATGGTTGGCACAGACTCGGTGGGCCGAAGGGCCTGTTTCAGTGCTGTATCTCTAAACTAAACTAAACCACCAATATGATGCTCTCTTAAAAGGGTAAAATGCTGCTTCTGCTTTTGCAACACTTCTTCAGGCAATTCTGGCAGACAGAGGTAATTCTTACCTAACCTGCTCAGCAGAAAACTGACCAGATTGGGTCAGACCACGGTTTTACACTATGTCCCATTTCACACCCCATTCATTTTACTCTCTACTGAATATTTTCATGTCTGCCACCCCACTTCACCCACTGCAAGACAAATACAGCCTTTTTAACTCTGGGACCTAACATATTCCAAAGTAAAGGGAGTCTGTTCCAAACAAAGTGCAGTAACCTGTTAATTGGGGATGGTCTTTACTATTAATGGAGTTGATTGCTATGAATTTACAATCAGACTTTCAGTTGGGACAAATGAAAAAGAGGACTGGGTATTTCCAAACCAAGTGAAGGATATCATTGAAATGCTTGTGGGCTTGATCTGATTTGACGAAATAACTGATTACAGCCCCAACCCACTTAATAATTGCTTATGAAGGGGCCTCCTTTAAAGACTAACAGACTGCAACATTTGGTGTATCTGATAGCAACAGCAAGAAAGCCATTAAAGCTATTTCTGGGTATAAGTGTACTTACTCCAAGATGAATTGACTTATGTTAATGTGGAGCACATGGACCTGTTCATATCATGACCTTATACTTAAGACTTAATACTGAACAGGAACCCTTACAGGTCCCCTTGTTTAAAAATTATAATACAATGTTAATCTCTGATTTAAAGGTGTGTTGTGTTCATGTTGAAAGGTTCACCTTCCTGAAATTACTATATTTTCTGAAATTTCAATACAGTGATTCTGTTTTCCATCTTGGAAAATTTCAATTGCTGTAGATCATTAGTTGTGTTCATTTTGGACATTTTGTCTTTTGTGGAGGTATTATAATTTTGATGAACTAAAAATAATGGGAGATGAATTCATTTTGGTTCGATTATCAAACAGTAATAACCATTTGTTTTTGGATAAATTGGATGAATAGTGCCTTAATCTCTGTAACCTTGGTAGGGAGAACAATTAGGCAGTAAGTTATAGTGGCCTTTTCACCCCTGTAACTCCCATATACTAATAATTGACAACATATGCTTTGTGGCAACACTTCTTGAATTCTGTTTCACATAAATGTTGCAGGAAAACCAATATAACCCACTCCCTTCTTAGCAACACTGTGGTGCATTTATATTCAGGCAAAATCTTTAAAAGACTACTTTAGAAAGTCATTGGAACAGTTCCTGGTTAGAAAAGAACCTTCTGAAAGGCTAAATTGTGCCTTTATTTGAGATTTTTCAGTGTTAAAGGGGACAAGGGCAGTGTCAAATCGAAATGTGTTTGCAGGCTACAAACAACTGTACCCAGTTGAAATGGGCAATTTGAAACAGCAGAGCCTTTCCTTTAGACCTATCTACACCCATAGCCACTACCAGCTGGTCTCATGTTTAGCTATGTATGTGTGAAAAGCTTTTATTGCTGGAATATACTTTCCGATTCCAGTTTCTACTTTTGTCCCAGTAGATTGACCGGGATGGACCCTGAGTACAGGATTTTCCCTGCCGTCAGGGTCAAATGGGGGTCAGAAGCCCACAATGTGTGGGGAACAGTCACCTGGCTGTGATTTTACCCAGATTGACCAATTAATGGCCAGAGGGCGAATTCACCATCCAATTAAGGACGGTGGACGGGCTCACTAAGCTGGAAGGCCAATAGGAGGCCCTCCAGCTCTGAAGAAGCAGCAGGCTGCTCTTTCAGGTAAATGAGAGCGAGGGTTACTCAAGACGGAGACGCCCTCTCTCCAACTATTTTAATCTGAAATTTAAAAATGGCTTCAGCGGACGGGACACCATTGTGGGGTGGGTGTGGGATGTGTGGTGGGGTTGGGGGGAGCCCCTCTACAGGGCGTCCTTCAGCTGCAGCTGAAGCCAGGCAAACAGGGAGGGAAGGCCTCTAAGCCTGCCTGGAGTGTTGGCCTCCCGTTCTGCTGCCAGGAGGCTGCATCCAGGCAGCTACACTGTTCCCTGACACTTCCGGGGACCTGGAGGCCAACTGGAAAATTCTAGTGGGCTATTGACAAATAGGCCTTTAACGAGGTCAGTTCACTACCCACTGTTTACGGGCGGGTAGCCCTGCCGCCCCACCATCCCCCCTCTGGGAAAATCGCCCGGGGATGGGATGGAGCCGGGGAACCGGCACCCCGTGCCTGTCTCTATCGAAGCCTAAAAGTTCAACCCCTTTAATTACCTCCCAATAGAATAACGGGGGATTGTGTGCACCAGCGCCCTCCCATCCTGACTCTGCCATGATTCATGGAACATCACCTCATGTCCACAAGGGCCAGTGGTACCCACACCACTGCAGGTACATCCCTAGAGCTGGAGTCTTCCACGTGGCTGGAAAGTCCCTCACTTGGGTGGCACAGTGGTTAGCACCGCAGCCTCACCGCTCCAGCAACCCAGGTTCAGTTCTGGGTACTGCCTGTGTGGAGTTTGCAAGTTCTCCCTGTAACTGCGTGGGTTTCTGCCAGGTGCTCCGGTTTCCTCCCACAGCCAAAGACTTGCAGGTTGATAGGTAAATTGGCCATTGTAAATTGCCCCGATTGTAGGTAGGTGATAGGAGAATGGTGGGGATGTGGTAGAGAATATGGGATTAATGTAGGATTAGTAAAAATGGGTGGTTGTTGGTCGGCACAGATTCAGTGGGCCAAAGGGTCTGTTTCAGTGCTGTATCTCTAAATAAATAAATTGCACCCCAGCCAGCTTCCCTTCAGCCCCTTTAAGGGAGGCTGATCCAGATACTGCAAATAAAAATAACTCTATCTTCAGAGGCATGAAACTGCTTTCCTCGCTTACCATACATAAAAACAGAAAATGCTGGAAATACTCAGGTCAGGCAGCATCTTTGGAGAGAGAAGCAGAGTTTAACGTTTGAGGTCTATGACCTTTTCATCAGGGGTTTTACAGTGCTTTGTTTTAAACACAGAAATGTAGCTTTCTGAATCTATGAATGTAAGTAACTAGGGATTCAGGAGAGCAGGTCTTTTCTTCTGAAGGCTGATTTCAGAAGAATTGTGGCACCAGCAAATAAAGGAACGAATGAATGAATGAGACCTATATCATGCCCCAGAAATTGGTCTGTGCAGTGCTTATGGTCAGAGCAACAGCATTTCAGCATATCCTCCAATTGGTCCTGAGCAACACTATGTGAGCTCTGCTAGTTTGAGGCCCCAACTTGGGAGCATGTCTCATTGAACAGGAGGATTGGGCTTGAATCGTTGATTCCCTGCAGCTACTACATTGAGTGAGTTGATCATTTTCAGGGCCAGTGCGTTCTGGAGCCTCATTAGACTTTCGTTACAGGCAATCCTCCATCGATTGATCCATGCTGATATCAGCAGTCCTTTCCACCTGTTCATAAAGCAGACTCATTCCTAGGAATTCCTGCTGTGGCTTTTAGGAGCTTGATTCTTAAAAGACCTGACTGACCATTTGGTATTGCATTTGAAGCTTCTTTTTTATTGTGATGCATCTTTTGGTGCATTACTTTCTGCTGCTGTCACATTTTTGCATGGCAAGGTGCCTTTTGCAGATCTCCTTTTCCTCTCAGCACTGCGACTTATAGCTGTCACTTCCTTAGTAGCATCCACTGTGCTTCCGATGGCAGTGCTGGATTAGTTTTTCTTGTGGCTTTATTTTTGCACAAATCAGAAATCTTAATGAATGGCTAAGGGCCACAGTGCTGGACATCACATGAAAAATGTAGGGGCACAAGATCAAGTAAATTAACTGTTGGTGCTGAAGAGGCAGCAAGGTTAGATTTTGAAGGATTATAGGAGGAAGTGAAGACTAAGAGATATGGAGATCCTGGGAAAGTTAGAATAGCAAATGTTGCTTGATTTTATCATCACATGATTGTTGATGGAGGAGCAAGTAAAGTGATATATTTGGAGTTTAGGAGGACGCCACATGGACTGGGGTGGTTCAAGAAGGCAGCTCACCACCACCTTCTCGAGGGCAATTAGGGATGAGGCAACACGGGCCTTGCCAGCAACACTCGCATCCCATGAACGAATCTTTTGGGGAAAAAAAAGGGAAAGCTCAAGAAAGTGTAAGAGGTAAGTCTGGTAACCTTAATCAGAGCCAGAATGGTCTTCTGGACTAATTCGATCAGCTAATGGGCAGTGAGGGTGGGCGGCAAGAGGAATTTTCCAGATTATTTTTCCCTAATTGGCCTGGTTACACCTCTCGCATAGGAGATCACAGGGCTCTGGGCGGGGTGGGAAGTGTCTGTATTGTGATGCGTTAAGACTTTACAATTGCATGGGATAGGCTGCACGGAGCTGTAAGAGAAGGACTGGTCTTTAAATGGTGCCTTTCACAGCCTCAAGCCATCCTAAAGCACTTCATAGTCAATGACGTGTAGTCACTGTTGTAATGCTGCGCAGTAGTCAATTTGCACATAGCAAAGCCCCACAGACAGTAATGAAGGAAAGATCAGATTATCTGTTATTGTGATTTAGCTTGAGGCATAAGTATTGACCAGGACCCCCCCCTCCTCTTCGAAATAGTGCCATATCCAACTGAGAAAGCAGACTGGGCCACAGTTTAACGTCTCGTCCAAAAGACAGCACATCTGACAATGCTACATCCCCTCAGTACTGCACTGGAGTAGCACTTGAACCCACAACCATCTGTCCGTCATTTATTTGTATGTTCATGGTAATATATATATTAACAAAATAAAGGCAAGACAGGGTATTGCAGGTGTGAGGGCAGAGCCATGAGAGGTTTGGGTGTTGAGCGTTCTCTTCTGTGAGAAAGAATCTCCCAGCTGCTGGTCTGTGCTGCACAGACCCATCTTGCAGTAATGAGTAACTGGAGAAGAACCACTGATCCCAGTTGCCGCAGACCGTGATATCTTGTGATTTCTGGTGATACGTCAGACAGACATGGGGTTGAGCCTCTGGGAAAAATGATCAGCGATTTTATTTTCCTGAGAATTGCTGATTATTTTTCAAAAAAGCCACACGGTCCTGCTTGAAGTGAAATGCCACTTGATCTAAATCCAGATTGACGCTGGGTGCTGAGTCGGCATAAAGTTGCTTTTTGATATCCTGAAAAACCTCTCTCATATTGACCCCATTAAAAATACTAATGGAATATAACAGGATTGTGAGCTGGCACACTTTGTTGTATTTAACATTTTCAGAGCCATCCAGTAAATGTCACATCCACTGTTTTTGTACTGAAAGATACTGAAATTAAAGGCCAAAATACAACATAGCTGCTGTTAACTGGAAAACTTGTGAGGAATTCTTGGCAATGGAGGTGAATAGCAGCCTGGAATGCTACACATATATGCATACAAATTCAAGCAGGCATTTAAATATACTTATTGCCTTTCTTAGAGGCAGTTTGAGTGAGCACGGCATAGATTTTGCCATGGTATTTCAGAGCGTTAGTGTTACGAGAAATAGCAGAGAGCTATGTGCACAAAGCTGTCTTAAACATTTCATTGTGAGGAAAAACTATAGTCTGAGGCAGTCAGCTCTTTATTGTCATGCCGACAGCACACTGAATGCTTTGGCCTGCGATTACATTCCTCCAACCAGCAGGCAGCTGAACCATCAAAATCTGGTGCTAATGTGTCGCCAGTCGATGACTCAAAGTTCCGAGGAGATTTGCGTGGCTGGAAAAGTAAGGCGATGCTGCAGCCACGTATGAATTTGTTTCTGGAATTTGAGGCTTCCTCTTTCTCAAGTTTTATTTGTCACAGAAACGTCTTCTCGGATTTCTTGGGGAAGGGGAAATGAAAGGCTCGAGTGCAGCAAAAAGACTTTTTAAAAATCACATATTAGTGATAGAGTTTGAAATGCCAACAACTAAATCTAGCTTCAGGTGTCATGCCACCCACAATGGTTCAATGGGTTTGTCAGTGAGTAACTGAGCCATGCATTCCAGTAAAAGAAAGACTGCATTTATATAGTGCCTTTCATGATCTCAGGACCTCCCAAAGTGCTTTGCAGCCAGTTAAGTATAGTCACTGAAATGTTGCCATTATTATATTGTGGGAAATGCAGCAGCCAATTTGCGCACAGCAAGATTTCACAAACTGCAGTGAAATAAATGACCAGATTATCCGTTTCACATGTTGGTTGAGGGACAAATAGCGGCCAGGATACCGGGAGTGCTCCCCTGTTCTTCTTTGAATAGTGCCGTTTATAGCCACCTGAGGGCAGATGGGGCCTCAGCTTAACATCTCGTCCAAATGTCAGCACTTCCGACAGTGCTGCATTCCCTAAGTACTGCATTGAAATGTTTGCCTGCATTAGGTGCATTGGGGTGTGAAACCACAACATGTTGACTGAGGGATGAGTGCTTACACTGAGCCACAGGAGGGTACCGGGTTCCAATGCCTTGTCTGTGCCGGGTTCACTAATTTAAGCTGTGGTAGTGATTAAAGGTACTGTGGTCAGTCTAGTATCTCAGGATTAGGCAGGGCACATTGGACACCCGCTGCTTCTAATATCCATCCAGAAAACCCTTGCTTGGAGGTGCTTGTGGGAGGGGGCCAGATGAGGGCAGCATTGGGCTTCCACATGACACACCCTGCAGTTGAATATCTGCCATCAGAAGGTCCCACCATCTCGGAGGTTTCTTTTACTTACAAAGAGTAGCCCTTGAACAATCCAAATAACATAGACCTTATTTTAATGACAAAACTCAAAACAAGACCATACAGGATGTCTTTCAGCTCTTCAACTCCCAGCCTCTTTCAGGGCCTGGATCCCTTTTATGCTCAGATGGATGGGGAAAATCTCCTTCCACTCCAGGTGCAATTATTTTTCAAAGAGTGGTTCTTAAAGGAGCCATGCCCTTGCTGTGGGATCAGGGCCCTCAGAGCCTGTGGCTGACATCCCATCTCTCAGTCACCCTGCCAAACTTGTCTGGAGAGGAGATGCAAAAGTAGAATGAGATAAAAAGATGCTTTTTTGGAGGACATTTTTATCCATGGGTGGTTTGAATCTTTGGAAATTGCAGTAATAACAATGGCCTCATCTTCTGCTATGAAGGTGCTGACTCATCAGGGTACAGTTCTAGTGGTAACATCACCCAAGTGGGCCATTCTTCACTGTGACCAAACTGTTGGACCCGTGTGAGCCTCAGACCTAAGCCTAATCCACGTCTATGTTCACACACGCACACTTTCTGATCGGAGAAACCAGACAGTGATCAAGACTGCAGCTCTTGGCTGATATTTTTTTTTCCCCCACCCATTAGGTGTGAAGGTATTTGTTGCTAATTCTAGCACCCCGACTGTTTTCTCTGCTGAACTCGGCAAACTAGTCATGGGACTTGAAATGCCTGTGCATTGTGTGACCTAATGCTACGTTGCCAGGTTCCGAATCCAACTCAGTCATCGGACAGCCTACTTTTGTAATAACACTGAGGAAAGCTGAGAAGACTGCTGCACTGATTTAATTTGTTATCAAAAACTTGGCCGCCGTTTGTACAGTGCGATGCAGGTGCGGCAGAATAGATGCATTAAAATCACGGTGGTTTAATGGCTGTTCAAAAGGCACTTTTATATTGTGTGGGACCCGTGCTGGTGCTACAGAGTTCTCCAAACGGGGCAGGAGCTTTGACGGAGATTGACGGAAGACTGGGAAAAATGGCACAACTGTCGTTTATATTGAATTTTCTGGGACTCCTCCATCAATGTTATGTTGGCTTGAACAGGAGAATCCCGATGGGAATTATTGACGTTGGTTTGTGCTGAAGTAAGAGCAAAATACTGCGGATGCTGGAACTCTGAAGTGAGAACAGAAATTGCCGGAAATACACAGCAGGTCTGACAGCATCTGTGGAGTGAGAAACAGAGTGGTGTGTGCTGAGGTAGGTAGTCTCAGCCAGGATGGTGGGAGGGGGATTACAGTTGGCCTCAGTGCCATTAGAGGATTTTTACCCACGAGAATGGGATGCACGAGGCACTAGCTGTCAATAGGTGAGAGCCAGATGTGGTTTTTACCCCTCAGTCATGTGAATCTCAACCAATTCCAGCCCACCAGAGACTCCTGGCACCAAAAAGGGTCGGGGACAGAGGAAGCCCAGAAATGTAAGTTTTTAAAGAAAAAATGTTTTGTCACAGTTTGTGGGCTGTGCAGGGTAAGCGTGTCCCTTTCAGGCCCACGAGAGAGCCTTGGGCATTCCCCAGCTCTGGGATTTGCACCCCACCCTGACCATGAAGCATTCTCGACCCTCCCCACGCCACTCTACCTCACCATTTAGCTTACCTTTGTGGCCCCTGGTAGCCTGAAATTTCTCTCCTGGCCACCAGCAAGGTAATGACTCCTCATCTAATTGAGGCCTAGGAGTTAAGATCACTGTGGTGATCATGTGGTGCCAGGCTTCAAGCTTGCCACTCTTGCCCCTCACTCCTGCACTTATGCCCTGAATTACAGAGAAAAAAGTGGCTAGGGCTGATTTTGTGTCAAGTGAACCCTCTGTCAAGTGTAGATATTGGGTGAGGACAGGATCAGACTCTGCTGTGATGCCCAACTCCCCATTGCCCCCAATCCACATTCACTGTTGAATAGCTGGTATTCACTGCCTAGGTTTACATATGAACAATGGCTGAGGTTCATCTGTTGTTGAAACTGAGTCCCAACAGCAGGGGCCATAATGTTAGGAGGAGATGACGTGGGTGAAGGGGTGGGGCTTGGGCGTTGATCTGAGGAGTGTTTGAAAGTAAATGAAAAATCTCTCATGTCATTGAGTGATGAAGTGAATTAGATTCCTGTAACCTTTAACAGGGCAGATAACCGATCTATTTGTAATGTAAATGGACAAAGATAAGAACAACAGTGCTGTACGGCGTCCGGTAATGGAGCAAGGTTATTCTGAATCAGTATCAAGGCAGTTTGCCAATTGTTTCAATTAAGTTAATGGAATTCACCCTGTCTGTGTTAGAGGCAGAAAATGGTGCAGACTCTAGATACTTTTATTGAATAGAAACTTTGTTAGATTTGTCCTTCTAACTAATTTCATTGGCTACATTTACAAATTCTTATTTATTTGCTTTATTGAGTTTTTGCTTATGGGCTTAGTGATTTGAGGCAGGTTGTGCTCAGGATTGTTAGCACTGCGGAAATCAACAGGGCAGATTTCCCTGGGTCTGTGCCCAGGTGCGGTGAATATTAGAGGATTGGCTGGCTTGCAGTGAACACGTGTAAAGATCTCACCTGGTCTTCTGATCTCGTGCGATCAGCTAACATCATCATCAATCTCCCCTGATGCATTTTCTTTACAGACTATAAAGCCATTTTAGTGCTTCGTAAAGGCAGAAATTGCAAATGGTTCCTTTCATTCTATGATTCTTTCGTCCATAGGGTAGCTTCCGATAGGGATAACAGGACCTTGTAAGTTACTCTGATAGTAAATGCTGAGTGAGATAAATGTCTATTTTCTTTGACATTTCTAGGACTGATTATGGGATTCTGATCCTCAGACGGGAAATTACTTCATTTCAACGGTGGTTTTGAAGTAGGTCTCCAGACACAAAAGTACAAACTCTTGCAGTGCAAAACCACGAACCCACGGCTAGAACTTCCCACGATTGTCTGTGGTTTATGATTCCCAATTATAGATGATTCAGGGTGTCAACCTTGTGTGAGCCTCGACTGTTTCTGATAAATATTCTGTCCCTTTAACAAGTTAAATATTGCAATCTTCTGCTTAAGGACAAGTTTAATCTAACTACATGTATTTCCTTCTCCTATAACAGTAAGGTTTTGTTAAGTGCAAGCTTTCATTTGTGCACTGGATGAAAAGGAAGTTTAATACCACAACTTTGGATGCTTTTTTTCCTCAATCGTCTGTCCTGTTAATCCTCTGTTAAAAGTTGTAATATCATACAGCAGTGTAATGATTAAAGTACTGGATTAGTAACACAGATTCCAACCTGGCAAGCTATGAAACTGAATTCAGTAAATCTGGTAATGTGCAGGCTAACGGAAATCAATCTTTCATTTCCATATAACCAAAACCCTTTCTTACATTTTTGATGGTAAAGTTAAATTGAAATTTATTTTCTATTAAGAAATAGCATGTAATAAAGCACACAAAATGTGAAGCCGATGGCACTTATTTACATTTATGCTCTTCTGCTTTCCTTTGACGAAAATTTATGATTTGTTCTTTTGATTTAATTGTTTCTTCAGGAGAATATCCTGAGACAGACGTGAAGTGGGGTTGGTTCAGCCCTCCGCAGAACCCATGTCTGCTTTTGTATGACTGTAGCTAGTTCCAGCCAAGTCTGAGTAGGCTGGCAGAATTCAACATATGGTCTGGATTTGGTTGAAATAAAGGCTGACTCTTAACAAAAGAATGATGAGTCTAACCTTGTGTGAACTGTCAAATAGAATCATGGTCGCTTGACTGAAAAGCAGCAAGTCCCATATGCCTGGCTGTGCTGAGGAGATCAATGCTGGGAGTCACGCTTATTTCAGTGATGTGATTAATTGAGTCGGGTTTGACATTTGGTATCGCAAATCAAACATTTATTGTATTTTACAGATCAAAGACTTTAAAGCAATATTTGGCAAAGAGACTCTTGGGTACATTTTTAAACATAGAAAAGTTTAGAAGATGAAAGAAGAACAGAGTTCTAATTCTGTGGGTTAGCATATTAGAAACAGTAAATAGCCATTTGTCCTTCCTTTTTTTGATAGACTTTTATACTCCCCTGTCACTGGAAAGGGTTCTTTCTGCCAGTCTGAAAATGTTAACCAGTAAAAGGTCTCTCTCAATTTGGATGTACCAGTGATCTATAGAACATCAAGACCCATGATGATGACATAGAAATCGAAAGGGTTTTGAGCTAAGTTGGAGAATAAAGGGTTCAAGAAATGTAATGTTTTTTAAAAATAAATATTGCAGAGCATCTCTTGCTAAGTAAATACTGGAATTCCAAATATGTAAATACTTCCAAGATCTCTTAATTTGCTTTTGCTCCATCAGGCAGCTATAGTTAAGAATTTGCTATGGATTTGTCAGGGCCCATCTATTTTCCTGAAATGTACAATGTGTGTATCGAACCACAGCTGGAATTTCATTTTAAGTCCCAATCCCGACCCCAGGCTGAATTCTGGGTTAGCACCCTGGAAGCAAATTAATTAGCCGCCTCCAGGAGCCCTATCTGATTAAGGATGGTTGGCAGGCTCCCAACGCTGGAGGGCCAATAGGAGGCCTTCCAGCACTGAGAGATCGGCAGCCCCGCCGGCGGAGATGGGAGCGGCTGAAGTAGGTATGAGAACAAGAGGGTGCTTAAAGATGGAGGCGCCCCGTGACGACTTTGCAAAAATTTATAAATAGAAAGATGCTTCAGCTGCCAGACTGCCTTAGTGGAGGGAAAACCCTTCCACTGGGCAGCTAGCAGTCGCAGCTGTGGCCATCTTGCAATCGCCGTGACGGGGGGTGGGGTAAAAATGCAAGAAGGAACGTAGGCCTCCTGGTCCCCTGCCTTCATTCATCGGCCAAGCTTCGGCCTCAGTGGGGGGGGGGCCCCACCTGCTGACTGGAAAATTCCAGTCGACGTCCGGACAGTGGCATTAATGGGCCCTTTAGTTGGCTAATCGGCCAACAAAATGAGCTGGAGGCGCGACCATGCCGACAAACCGGCACACTGGCCAGCTGCGGGGAATTGCAGGGCCACTCACCTCTGCTCCGGCCTCTGCAGCACTTCGGAAATCCGTCCCCGTGTGTCGATGAATGATCAGGCTTTATGGTAATCCAGAAGCTTGCTTTAGTTGTTTCTTCACTCAGTATTTGCTCATTTGGGAGGGTATGACTATATTGAGACATGGAGAGCACTAGCTGGTGTGGTGATGGTCTGCTGATGTCCAGCTGTATCATTTGGTGAAATTGCTTCTGACAAAACCCGTGTTGAATCAAAATCAGGATGTTCGGCAGCGAGTCCTATTTCATCAGCAATCCCTGAACGATTTCACAAACAGCTTCTTTGGTTCCAGTTTCTCTGCCAAAAAAATGCTGGATGTAGCCTGCAGGTTGCTGAGCACCTGACAAAGAAGATTATTAATGTTATGGCTCAGACACTGATTAATGTAACTTTTCTACAACTTGCATTTATCTAGTGCCTTTAATGCAGTAAACATCCTAAAGTGCTTCACAGCAACATTATCAAACAACCATTTGGCACCAAGCCACATTAAGAAATATTAGGACCGACGACCAAAAGCTGGGTCAAAGAGGTAGGTGATAAGGGGCCTGTTGAAGGAGGAGATAACAGTCAACAGGCAGAGAGATTTCACGAGAAAATTCCGGAACTTAGGGCCTAGGTAACTGAAGGCATGGCCACCAATGATGGGGAAATGGAAATCAGGGATGTGCTTGAGGCCTGAATTGGAGAAGTGCAGAGATCTTCGAGTCCTTTAGGGTTGGAGGAGGTCACAGAGATGGGGAGTAACAGGGCCATGGAAGGATTTGAACACCAGGCTGAGAACTATAATGAAGACGTTGCTGTACCAGGGCTAAGTGTAGGTCTGTGAGCACAGGGAGTTGGGTGAATGGGACTTTGTATGAGTTATGGTACGAGCAGCAGAGTTTTGGATGTGGTATGAGGATTTCCAAGAGTATTGGGTACAGCTGGTAGCCCGTGTATGGCACAGGTCATGCAGCCTACACACTGTCCCAGTGTGCAGGTTGAAGTGCTATTCTTTGAGTGGGTAACTTGAATAGCCAAATGGTAATCCTGTTGGCTAAATTTTGTGCATTAGCTACAAGGGTACCTGAGGTACAAATCCAAATCTGGGTTTATGCTAATTACCTAAAAAGAGGTAATCACATAAATCTGGGAACAGTCCCCTCAGTGCGCGATGGGCTAGTTTTCCTGACACAGACATTGCCGGTCCTGCAAACTTGGGGATTTGCTGTCCTCAATCTGAATAGGAAGGAAAGATGCGTGTCGAGGAGAGAGTGCTCCCTGCCTGCTCGCCAGCCTTTCCTCAGAGTTTCACCAGAGGTCAGCCTGCACTGCCTGCAGGCAGAAGGCGCTGCTTCACAAACCACTGACCACCTCCAGGCGCGTATCCATTGTCTCTCGAGATAAGGAGGCCCAAAAGAAAAAGATTGGATCTATCAGCGGTGAAGGGATTAAAAAGGTGGAGGTTAAGTGGAAGATTACCTCTGTTATTTATAAGAAAATTATAAGAGTACATATAACAATGACATAACTAATCTAATTATTAAAAAATATTTGTGGTTGTGATGTGCGTGACACAGGCAAGGCAATATTTATTGCCCATTCCCAAATACCCTGAGGACATTAAGAGTCAACCACAAAGTATGGGACTGGAGTCACATACAGGGTCAGACTGGGTAGATGTGGCAAATTCCCTTTCTTAATGAACCAGTTGGATTTTTTGTGACTTTATAAAAGGGCTGAAATGCAGGATAGCAAAATATTGTGAAGACTATGTGGTTTGTATTGTAGTTGAAGGATTTCAAAGACAATAAACACAAATGGAGGCTAGAATTTAAATTGACCTAAGTTTTCCAACCAGTTTGGTCTTGATCATGTTTAGGGGACATTGTAAACAAAAATAGCTGCAATCAGGGTTGTGAGAGATCACCATAGGATCTGTACTAAGGTCACTTCATGAAGTTGTCCAGGCTCATGTTTCTAGTATTCATGCAGGAATGCAACCCATTTCTCTGAAGCAACTTGTAGAAACTGCGCTGAACATGGTTTTGCAAACAATAAATGTAGGTGCCAGTGCCAGTTAAGCTTCAGCACCCTTAATATCCTCTGGTAGGAGTAATACTAGTAGTCTGGAGCCTCAGCCCTCATCTTATAAAAGGTTCCTCAGACACCAGTCAAACCTGGCAGCGTAGGAACAGGAGTAGGCCATTTAGCCCCTCGAGCCTGTTACACCATTCAGTTAGATCATGGCTGATCTGCCTCCTAACTCCATATACCCGCCTTTGCCCATATCCCTCAATACCTTTTGGATAACAAAATTCTATCAATCTCAGATTTAAAATTTACAACTGATCTAGCATCAATTGCCACTTACGGAAGAGAGTTACAAATTTCTGCCACCCTTTTGTGCACAGAAGTGTTTCCTAATTACTCCCCTGAAAGGTCTGGCTCTAATTTTTAGACTATGCCCCCTCGTCCTAGACTCCCCAGCCAGTGGAAATAGTTTATGATGCAGTCTACATGAGGCCTGAGTAAATGACCCTAACCTATTTTTTTTTTTTGAAGGTTCCTTGTGGGCCAGAAGGAGCTGAAATGAAGGCCCTTCACCCCCACTCCCACATCCACCCAACCCCGTACTTGCCTTGCTGGAGCTCATTTATTGTCAGTCGCCAGTGGTAGCCTCACCATCCATCAATTCTGACTTCTTCCCACTGGCAGTGGCATCATATCATCCCCATTAGCTTTGAGTGGGAGTCAGTTGGGACATATAAATGAGGCCAGGGTGATAAACCCCCCCTGGCCTCATGCTCCGGGTACGGGGGTGGACTTGACAGTTCACCACCAGCTTCAACCACGCACACCCAATTCCAGTCCCATGTTAAAATTGTTCCTTAAATGTCCCTGCAACCGTTGATGAAAGGACCCCATTTTACTTATGCGCAGAAGGTTTCTGCATAGGAGTCATTAGCATAGGTTTAAAAGATGCAACATTGGCTGCAGGATCATGGGTGCACATTGTAAGAGGGATGGGAGTGGGTGAGACAGAAATTAGCCGACAATAGGGAGTCCATGGTTTCTCATTATCAGCCTAGCATTAGCTGGTGCCTCCATCTGTAGGGATGTTTAATGGAGTTTGAATGAGGTGACTTACTACTATATTCCTGTATGTGATAATTTTATGCAGGCATTAACCCATTTATTTTAATCTGGTTACTGTCTATATGTATACAAAATTATGAGGGGCATAGATAGGGTAGATAGGAAGAAACTTTTTTTCCCTTAGCAGAGGTGTCAATAACCAGGGGACATAGATTTAAGGTAAGGGGAAGGAGGTTTAGAGGGAATTTGAGGAAAGAAAATTTCACCCAGAGGATGGTTGGAATCTGGAACACACTGCCTGAAGGGGTGGTAGAGGTAGGAACCCTCACAACATTTAAGAAGTATTTAGATGAGCACTTGAAATGCCACAGCATACAAGGCTACGGGCCAAGTGCTGGAAAATGGGATTAGAATAGATAGGCTTGATGGCCGGCACGGACACTGTGGGCCGAAGGGCCTGTTTCTGTGCTGTATAGCTCTATGACTCTATGACAATAATAGAGTAGTGTAGCCCAAACATGTTAGATATTTGTGCATGAATATCAGTGATCTATCCTACTATTTATAATCTAGCCAGTAAAAACACCTACAATAGGTGACCTAAATCATTTCTCTTTTCAAGTGTGTTGAATGATTGTGAGCTGCTGTGAACAAAATAAGCTGATATTTTTTGTTTTGATAAATCATGAATCATGGTGACTACACTTGCTATTGAAACTGTCAACCAAGCAGAGTCAAAATGACCATGCAAGTGACAATTTAGTGTTGTTACAGCTGATTAATTCAGCAATGCTATTCATTTTGGTCACTGATATATATCAAACTATAGTAGAAATTCAGACAAGTGGCTCATGCATCTAGATGGCGGACATTCTTTCAGTGATGTGTCGTGGGCTGTTAGTGCCAACCAGATATTTTAACATGCACAATGCAGCTGTAAATTGTCACCTTTGGGAAAAGTTGGTATCAGGGTGAAAAAATGCATGAAAATGATTTAATTAAAATGAATCTTTCAACAGTTCTTCCCAAATTTTGACCATCTCCTTATGTTTGAACGTTTTATTGTTTTCATTGGATTTAAATTGTTATGTTAGCGAGCTGTTTCTCAGATGCATAATTGACGAGCCTCATTCTTCCCAGATCTCACTTTAAGACACTATGCAGACTAGGAAGCTAAAAACTTTGAACCCCCATTTGTTCTCAGCCGGGGCGCTACACTGGCATTGGGAGTCCCACGGACAGGGAGAGGACTCAGCTAAAGGTTCCAACTCCTCATCATCCAGTGACTCCTGCTGGCAAGCGGTGACCTGGGGTGAGGACAGAATCTGTGGTGATGCCCTTCCCAAAATTCAGTTGGCTGGTGACCCTCACTATCCAGGCTCACATGAAGAATGACCAGTTGTGTAAAATCCATGTGGCCATCCAGCATCCCTGGAACAGTACCTTAGCAATCTCTTAGGAGTGAAAGGTACAAAGTAGGATGGGGAAAATTCTTGAAATCACAATCAAAACCCTACTTCCCCAAAGCCAGAATTGCCCTTGAATCAACAGTGCCTTTGTGTGAGATAATTCAAATTTACATGGAATACTTTTGTTTAATGAATGTTGGGTTCATGCCTTTGTCATTGAATGAGGGAATTAATTTCCATTCAAGTACGATTGAAACTAATTTGATTTTGAAAAAGGTACAAATGGAATTCAGTCATGCAATCCATTAGCACCTCATGTAATATGATAAACGGACTTTAGACCCATTGGACAAATGGTATATAGTTCTACAGTGTGTAAAAATCATTGTTCTAATGCTCCAATTGTAAACATTAAATGTTTCTTTATTCTTATAAAGGAGCTGTTCTAGTTTCACATATGTACAGCTTTCACACGGAGCCTGTATCATTTTAGTTTCCACACAAATCATTCCCATTTTGTACTGCCTGTCAAAAGGGGGTAAGGCAGCACTGTGTTGTGCACAAGGAAGTCAAAAGACTAATAAGTTGAGAAAAGGAGCAGTGAAACTGCCAGTAAGGCTAAGCTCTGAGTTTTATTAATGTACATAGGCCCTCTGTGAATACCTCAGCAGGCCAAGGCACTGTTTGTCTGCAGCTGTGGCCAGGCAATTCAAGAGATTTTTTATTGTGAGAAGCGGTTCACGCTCAAAGTTTGCTGTGTAGTCATTTTTTTCCCCATTGCAGTGCATGAAAGTTCCCAGGGTAAATGTTGGAATGCAGGAGCTGGGAATATGACTGGAGCAGCAGGCGGGGTGCTGTGGGGGGAGAGAGTGGGAAAGGAGGTGGGGGCTGGGTGCTGGTGGTTTAGTTTAGTTTAGTTTAGAGATACAGCACTGAAACAGGCCCTTCAGCCCACTGAGTCTGTGCCGACCATCAACCACCCATTTATACTAATCCTACACTAATCCCATATTCCTACCACATCCCCACCTGTCCCTATATTTCCCTACCACCTACCTATACTAGGGGCAATTGCTAATGGCCAATTTACCTATCAACCTGCAAGTCTTTTGGCATGTGGGAGGAAACCAGAACACCCGGCGAAAACCCACGCAAACACACGGAGAACTTGCAAACTCCACACAGGCAGCACCCAGAATTGAACCCGGGTCGCTGGAGCTGTGAGGCTGCGGTGCTAATCACTGGGGTAACTGAGAAAATGTTTTAGTATATTTATTCAACAAACCTTTTCTTAAACATTCTCATGGGAGACAGTTGGTCAGTGTTATGAACTCATGATGCATTTTCTTAATAAATGTTTTTGTTTTCTGCGCCTCTGTATACTTGTCCTGACGCAGAAATTTTGTTTTGGCTGTTGCAGATAAAAGCAGCTAAATCGGAGAAGGAAATGCAGTTGTTGCAGCTACGAAGCCTGCAGTACCTGGAACGATACATTTACCTCATCCTCTTCAATACCTACTTGCATCTGGAAAAGAAAGATTCCTGGCAAAGACCCTTCAGTGTTTGGATGTATGAGGTAAAAGAAAAGCCTGCCACTGTGATATAGTTTTAAACTAGTCTTCTTCCTTAAAGAGATAATCGAAGACCTCAAACATATGAGCAATGTGTCCTTGGTAGCTGGCTGGTCAGGTGTACTCTGAGTCCCAGTACGACAAGTGATCAATCTCATAACATACAAACACAAGTTACATTCACGCCAGGCAATGACTACCTCAAACAGGAGAGAATCTAACCATCTCCCCTTGACATTCAATGACATTACCATCGCTGAATCCCCCACTATCAACATCCTGGGGGTTACTATTGACCAGACACTGAACTGGAGTAGCCATATAAATACCATGGCTACAAGAGCAGGTCAGAGGCTAGAAATCCTACAGCAAGTAACTCACCTACTGACTCCTCAGAGCCTGTCCACCATCTACAAGGCACCAGTCAGGAGTGTGATGGAATACTTTCCACTTGCCTGGATGGGTGCAGCTCCAACAACACTCAAGAAGCTCAACACCATCCAGGACAAAGCAGCCCGCTTGATTGGCACCCCATCCACAAACATTCACTCCCTCCACCACCGATGCACAGTGGCAGCAGTGTGTACCATCTACAGGATGCACTGCAGCAACTGACCAAGGCTCCTTAGACAACCCCTTCCAAACCCACGACCTCCACCACCTGGAAGGACAAGGGCAGCAGATGCATGGGAACACCACCTGCAAGTTCCCCTCCAAGCCACACACCATCCTGACTTGGAACTATATCGCCGTTCCTTCAGTGTCGCTGGATCAAAGTCCTGGAACTCCCTTCCTAACAGCACTGTGGGTGTACCTACCTCACATGGACTGCAGCGGTTCAAGAAGGCAGCTCACTGCCACCTTCACGGGGGCAATTATGGATGGGCAATAAATGCTGTCCTAGCCAGTGATACCCACATCCCATGAATGAATTTAAAAAAAAAGATCACAACCTCCGTTCTAAATCTGCCTCATCACATAGAAGTGAAGCTCATGCAGATGGTCCGAGTGTTGTTTTGGGAAGTATATTGTCTTTCAAGGATTGGAAGGTGATGTCATTTAGATCACCACTGAATTCCTG
Organism: Heterodontus francisci; assembly: GCF_036365525.1. Classification (NCBI taxonomy): domain Eukaryota; kingdom Metazoa; phylum Chordata; class Chondrichthyes; order Heterodontiformes; family Heterodontidae; genus Heterodontus; species Heterodontus francisci. The sequence continues at coordinate 20,811,275 of NC_090412.1, read as the reverse complement.
GAAGACAGAACTTAGAAGGTAGAAGAAAAGAACACTTCCTCAATTACTGCCTTGAGCCTGCTCAAAATATTTGTGTTTGGAAATAAAGTGCAGCTTTTTTTTCGGAATCATCACTGCTCATGGCGGCCAACAGAGGTAATGTCAAGATTTTCTGAGTTTCTGTTCCTAGTGGGGAGCCTGGTCTGCAGACTGCATACATTGGAAATTTTCTGGCATGCCCTCCACCGCCATCATTTGGCTGGGATGGCACATTTGCACAATTTGCCCTTGGGTCTTTGGGAGCACACCACCAGCAAATGACATTGCATCAAAGAACCAGCAACTGGGGTAATAGAGGTCACCACTGTTTGCCTTAGCATGGTGCTATATATGAAGAATGTTGTGGAAAGGTTATAGTTCATATTTGTAAGTGTGGAGAACCACACTGAGCTCAGGACAGTGTATTTTCGGTTATTAGGCCTGACACCCAGGATGAGAACATTAACAGAAATCTAAGTTAAGAAACTGTTACACAGGTTAGTAGTTTTGCTTTGTAAATGACAACTTAGTAATAAGGATTAAGATCTACAGGATAAGGACGCAATTAAACAAGTAGATGAGAATATGTCAGATTCAATAATTGTGACTTTTGATGAAAAGTCAGATAAGCAAAGGCAGTGACCTTAGCAAAACCTTTGCATTTATATAGTGCCTTTTACATCTTCAGGATATTACAGCCAACAAAATGCTTTTGAAGTGCAGTCACTTTGCTATGTAGGTAAATGTGGCAGTGAATTTTCACACAGCACAGTCCCACAAACAGCAGTCTTGTTTTGTTAAATCTTTGATAGAGACAGCAGCCTTCATGTGAGGCACATTGACAGTCTCTGCTTCCTTTTCAAATCTAGCTTTCAATCACCTCTCCTATCTCTTCTGTTAATGGATATAATGAAAAATCCCTCTTCGTATATGCCAACATTTTCACCAATATCAAAGAATTGAGCCCCTAGAGACGCTAAGAGTTTGTGTTTTGTGCACCTCTCAGAATTTCAGTCAGCACATACAGGCCTCAGACAGATCACTAATTCACATCCCATTCAGTCTCGTAAAACATGGCACATACTTGTCTAGGTTCCTCACCACAAACATATGCACATGCAGTTGTGAAATCCACGCACAATGTTTGTTCACCACTTAAAAATGTGATTTATGAAAACTCCAAAAAGACATTGCTTTGTACTAACACAAAAGTGAAGTACTGTTCATGTTCCATGCCCAGCAACCTTTGGAAAGTCCTGGAGAGATTTTAACATACTAAAGCTGCTAAATAAATGTCAATTCTTCAGGAAATATGTACAAAAATTATTTTCATATGTTTGGACATAGAAATTCAGTAGTCAAAGACACAACCTGGAGGGATTGCAGTCCTGATATACCAGAATGAGACCTCGACTCCAAGGGTTAAATTACGAGGAGCGATTACAGGATTGTATTCACTGGAATTTAAAAGGTTAAGGGGTGATTTGATCAAAGTTTCCAAGATATTAAGGGGAACAGATAGGGTAGATGGAGAGAGACTATTTCCGCTGTTTGAGGAGTCTAGGACTGGAGCATGGTCTAAAAATTAGAGCCAGACCTTTTAGGAGTTAAATTAGGAAACATTTCTATGCACAAAGGGTAGAAGTTTGGAGCTCTCTTGCAGAAAAGGCAGTAGATGCTAGATCAATTGTTAATTTTAAATCTGAAATTGATAGATTTTTGTGAATGAAAGGTATTAAGGAATAGTGGGCAATGATGGATATATGGAGTTAGATTGCAAATCAGCCATGATCTCACTGAATGGTAGAACAGGCTTGAGGGATTAAAGAGCCTACTCCTGTACCTATATCCATAAATAATTTGACTTCAGATAATGCAGTTTAATATCATAGCAACACCTTTAACCTAAACTCACCCTCCTCCCAGAGACTGCAGTGACCAAGGCAGGCACCTTCTATCTCTGCTATCTGGAAAAGTAATGCCATTTATTATACATGCTAAATTGATATCAAAATATAAAATGCACTGGAAATAGGCAGCAGCTCAGTCAGCTCAGTGGAGAGCTGTTACCCTGTTGGGTGTGGGCTTTGTCTGCAGTTGTAATCGGTTCTTCACAGTAACTGTGCCCACAACTGCAGAGAGTTCACCATAATGTGTAACATATCAATTTTAATCTCCATCTAGTGGGACTTGAGGTCAAACAGGGATCTCATCCCTATCTAGATCTATGAACTACAAATAATTTTCTCCTGTTTTATTTCATCAACGGTGTGTTACAGCTTTCAAGAGTTATTCCTATAATATCTACAGCACTATTCAGGCAGAAGCAGTGAGTAAAAATTATGGTCTTAGGAATCCCTTTGCAGGACGGACCAGAAAGCAAAAATCACAGTTTGCTGATATGATTTGTCCACCTTCTGTGACATTAATAGTTACTGATCTCAAAGAGTATACAGTGATTGAAATGAGTATTTCTTTAATACCTAGTTGATAATCATTTGAATTACTCTGGTTTCCCTATGAGTTGTTGCAGAGGAAACAATCTTTCATTGAAAAGCTTTCAGGCAGGAAGGTAAGGGTGAAAAACATGCTTCAGTAGATACTGGCAAACTGCAGAGTGTTTTTTTTTAAAGGTTGTGCATGCTGTCAGACACTGTAAAAGTCGTCCTGCAACAATGTTTGGTTTATGAAAAATCTATGCTGGTTTGGCTTCAGTTTCTACAGGATGTTTTACATTACATGCAAGGTAAAAATGGACGTTTTTGTTGGTGCTCAAAAGGTTTAAGTGCTTTAGTGATTCTTCCTTTCATTTCACACCCATCAATTAATCCAGCTAATAAAATCCAAAAGACATTTGTACAATGCTTCTCCTGTGCAGGTGTGAGACACAGAATTTATCCCAATGGAAAATATAACAATACACAAAGTATAGTTCGGCAGAACACTGTAGCAGATGAATCTTTGGTTGATTTAATTGATCATGTCTTTTTGCCTGTTTTGTACTAGAGTACAGTGATGGGTCTGATATAAGAGGACTGTCTATTCTTATAAATTAAAAGGAAATCCAAATTTGAGATGACAAGCTTTTACAAAATAAGTTTGTGAAGTTAGTTGTATCAAATGGTCTGTGAATTTGCTTTGATTTCTTTGAGAGTTATTGGTGTCGACTGCACCGTGGAATGTCCTGTCTGCCCTCATTGTTACATCTGAGTGAGCATTGCGGAGGGGGTGAGTGAGGGAGAGAGATGTTGTAGTCTCTCCCTAGTGCTGATGTCACAGCAACATCTGGGGGAAAACCACAAAATCACAAAAAACAGCGGTAAGTGAAAACATTTGGAATAGGATTTCAATTCAGATTGTCTTTGAAAACAGAATGATGGTTTTAAATACATATGGTTAATATAATCAGTAAACTAGGGGGATTGGGTGGTGGTGTTGCTTTGCACACTATCCTTTCATCTTTTGAGTTGTGGGTTTGAATCTGAGATCGGTCAGATAAAAAAAAAACCTGTCATCTCTGCTGACTGCAGGGATATTCTGTGAAATTATTTTGGACATTTTCAGCCTAGTTTATGGCGGTTGTGAATTGCTTATAATTCAACTAGTTATAGTATAATGCATGACACCAGATAAGTCAACATTGCGACAGAGTGTCACTGGTTCTTTGGTGCTTGCTACAGGGAACTAAATGCAGCAGTGTCCTTTTGAGCAAAACAGTGGTGATTTGAGAAGATCTTTGTCTATCAGTACCAACCGTTTCTTTGCCAGGAGGATAAGAACATTCATTTGATCCATTATGCCCACTTACACAGAACAGATCAGCTTCTTTGGTACAAGGGCATGTGCTCGTAACCATATGTCACCTGATTATCTAATATAAATCTCTTAAAACACTCAGTATTCAATGAAACATTGATAAATTCTTTGTAAATTCTGAGAACTATCTTTCTTTTTGTAGGTCCAGTATACCTATATAACCAACCGCTGCTTACAAAGTAGGGCAAAATATAAAACCAGCTTTCATTTAGCAAATGAGCATCTACTCCACTGCAGACTGATGTGAAGGTTAACTGAGAAACTGGAGACATTAATCACCATTATGTTTTTGTGAATAGACTGGTGATCGGTGCAGAAATACTAGATATGGTATTGTACTGGCAGGAACTAAATTGATGCAGCGTCTCAGAGTACAAAGTGTATTGAAATACAATGAACACAAAAAAAACTCTTATCAGAACACACCTTTGGGCCGTGCTCCACCATGGAGTGTCATATAGAAATGGATGAATGCTGCTTTATGTACGTAATCCTTAAGATTGTTAATGAAGTTGGTGAATATTTGAGGGTCAAGCACAGATTCTTGTGAAAATTCATTAGCCGTTGCTCGTCAACATGATCCCATTTCCTCAGTTGCCACTCATTATTTGCTTTCATTGTGTAACTAATTGCCAATTCACAAATCAAATGCTCCTTTTAAAGGATTGCTTTCATTTATCACTCTTGTGGTCTATCTAGCCAGATACCTCTTGAATGACCTGTTTTAATTGCAATCTGTTAGTTGAACCATTTACACAAAGAGGCCCAGTAAATTAGCAATCATTAATCTCTTGGACAATATTGTTAGTTTTTGGAGGCAGTACTCTCAAGAATGTTGATTTGAATAACCAGTTTGAAGTGGCAATTTAAGGGTTGATAACCTTGATCAGCAAGGATTTTATTTAAATGCTGGAAGACGCATGATTTCCTGACTGTTTTTCACCAGGTCTACCACAAATATTAAGCATCACAGTATATGTCCAAGGTGACTTAATTTTTTAAATAAAAAAGACAGCTGTATGGCTTCTCTATGATACTAAGTCTATGCCAGCCCAGGACATCAACTTAAGAGCATTCCACCAAGTGTACATTCATCATCTTTACAAGACCAGTTTACTTAAACCAAAATTTCTAATTTTAATTTCCTGAGATGTCCCCTACTTTCCTCTATTTTCCTATATTTATCTCTAATTGTAATTTAAAAAAATCTTTAAATGTCCTTTTATATTAGCCCAGTTTTCATCTGTTGCTAGTTCCTTAATTTTGTGATGTGCTTATATTTCCCTTGTACTTCTCTTGCTCCCATTATCACTTTGACCTCTGTCACTGGAGTAAATTTTAACTTCAGATCTTTGGTTAAAAAGAAATGCAATTTCTTAACTGGCAGACTGGTACAAAAGGTGAAGTCACACGGGATCAGAGGTGAGCTGGCAAGATGGATACAGAACTGGCTCGGTCATAGAAGACAGAGGGTAGCAGTGGAAGGGTGCTTTTCTGAATGGAGGGATGTGACTAGTGGTGTTCCGCAGGGATCAGTGCTGGGACCTTTGCTGTTTGCAGTATATATAAATGATTTGCAGGAAAATGTAGCTGGTCTGATTAGTAAGTTTCCAGACGACACAAAGGTTGGTGGAGTTGCAGATAGTGACGAGGATTGTCAGAGGATACAGAAGGATATAGATCGGTTGGAGACTTGGGCAAAGAAATAGCAGATGGAGTTTAATCTGGACAAATGTGAGGTAATGCATTTTAGAATGTCTAATACAGGTGGGAAGTATACAGTAAATGGCAGAACCCTTAGGAGTATTGACAGGCAGAGAGATCTGGACGTACAGGTCCACAGATCACTGAAAGTGGCAACGCAGGTGGATAAAGTAGTCAAGAAGGCATACGGTATGCTTGCCTTCATCGGTCGGGGTATAGAGTATAAAAATTGGCAAGTCATGTTGCAGCTGTACAGAACCTTAGTTAGGCCACACTTAGAATATTGCGTACAATTCTGGTCACCACGCTACCAGAAGGATGTGGAGGCTTTGGAGAGGGTACAGAAGAGGTTTACCAGGATGTTGCCTGGTCTAGAGGGTATTAGCTATGAGGAGAGGTTGGATAAACTCAGATTGTTTTCACTGGAACAACGGAGGTGGAGGGGCGACAGGATAGAGGTTTACAAAGTTATGAGTGCATGGACAGAGGGGATAGTCAGAAACTTTTTCCCAGGGTGGAAGAGTCAGTTACTAGGGGACATAGGTTTAAGGTGAGAGGGGCAAAGTTTAGAGGGGAATGTGCGAGGCAAGTTCTTTACACAGAGGGTGGTGAGTGCCTGGAACTTGCTGCCGGGGGAGGTGATGGAAGAAGGTACGATAGCGACGTTTAAGAGGCATCTTGACAAATACATGAATAGGATGGGAATAGAGGGATACGGACCCCGGAAGTGCAGAAGGTTTTAGTTTAGACGGGCATCAAGATCGGTGCAGGCTTGGAGGGCCGAATGGCCTGTTCCTGTGCTGTACTGTTCTTTGTTCTTTCTTTGTTCTTTGTTTTGCTGCTGTGAAGTTTTCCAGAAGAATTTCCTGAACTGTGTTCTCATATCACAAAATTCTACTCTGTTAAAGTCTGGCTTTTTATTATTCCACTACCCATCCCCCCCACCCCATGTTTGGCACTTGTCCTAATTAATATGTTCATTTTGAATATGATCCTCAAAAATTACATGCTTTCCTGCCACAAGGCTGCTTTCTTTTTGGTGCCTCATTGCTGAACACCAGACATAACACATCAACTTTACAAATTTGATTTGCGTGGGATGACAAAATGCATTCTCCAGTTGTTTCATTTATTGGGTTTCCTTCCTTTTTCCCTTCACTCCCCATTCCTTTCTTACAGTGCTGACCTGCAGCCCATTTACACTTAAGGTCAATGACTCTTTTTTTTTCCCCGCAATCTCCATTATGTGCCCATTTTTATGGAAGCCAGCTAAAAGTGGTAATTAGTAGTTTGCTTCTCATGGCCTCTTTCCTACTCTAACTTGAGCTCAAGCTAAGCTTTTTAACAAACATTTTCTTCCCTTCTTACTAGGCATCTCCACATCACACACTCAATGAGAGGGCAGGCAGCCAACCAGTTACAGCTGAACTTCAGTGCTCTGGTGATTGTTTTTGGAGCACAGAGATACTCTCTGCTTTAAGTATTCTTCCCTCTCTCTGTGGAAGTACCTGGCCTCAAGTTATAATCGCACTCTGATTTGTCTGATGTGCTTCACAGTTACTGCATGACTGGAATCAGAAACTAATTGTACACAAAATCCGAGTACAGCTTTTCTGTCCCACAGCATATTGAACTGCACGATGCAGAACCACCCAAGACAAATTGATTTGGATTGCTAAACCCTGAACCTCCTGATTCTGAGGTGAGGGTGCTACCCACTAAACCACAGCACAGTATAACCTCCAGCTTCAGTTATCACATCATCTTTAACTTGTAATGCAATTCCTTGCTTCATTTTATAATAGGTCTGTACCTCCTAAATACTCTTTGGGCTGAATTTTATGGCCCCTCCCCCGAGACGGGTTTGGAGGCGGGGGCCCCAGAGAATTGCAATGAGGGCGGAGGGCCTGTCACAACATAATTTTGTCAGGGGCGGGACAGGCCAAAGATGACCTTCCCGCCCAGAGGCCAATTGAGGTCCTTAAGTGGCCTATTAACAGCCTCTTAAGGGCCTTTTCCTGCTGCCGCTAGAATTTTACCAGCGGTGGGGGGGAGGCCTCTGCCACACGGGGGGGCGGCACAGTGGCGCAGTGGTTAGCACCGCAGCCTCACAGTTCCAGGGACCCGGGTTCGATTCCGGGTACTGCCTGTGTGGAGTTTGCAAGTTCTCCCAGTGTCTGCGTGGGTTTTCTCCGGGTGCTCCGGTTTCCTCCCACAAGCCAAAAGACTTGCAGGTTGATAGGTAAATTGGCCATTGTAAATTGTCACTAGTATAGGTAGGTGGTAGGGAAATGTAGGGACAGGTGGGGATGTTTGGTAGGAATATGGGATTAGTGTAGGATTAGTATAAATGGGTGGTTGATGTTCGGCACAGACTCGGTGGGCCGAAGGGCCTGTTTCAGTGCTGTATCTCTAATCTAATCTAAAAAATCTAATCTAAAATGAGACAACCTCACTATGGGCTTGGTTGGGGGGGGGCCCTCCTCTGTGGGCAATGTGTGGCCCACAGAGGGCCCCTGTTGGGAAAACTTCCAAATCCCTGAACCACCCTTCCCCTGCACTAAACGCCCACCCTCCTCACTGGGGTCTCTTGGTGTGGCCCTGGCAACCCCTCCTCACTGACCTCATGTGTGGGCTCCAGCACTGGGCCTGGGTCCAAGGCCTCTTGCAGTACCTGCAGTGGCCACCACTTCCAGTGGAGCTGCCAGTACTGCTGAGGTGTCAGCCCTGTAATTGGCCGGCAGCTCTTGGAGGTGGGATCCCCATCCCTTTAAAAGATCGGGGATCCTGGCACTGTAGGTTAATTGGCCCGGCACTGTAGAATCACACCAGGGGAAGGAGGTGGGATGGGGGTGGATCCAGCTGGGATTCCCCCTGCCTTTTCAGTCTGGTGCCAGGAGCCTCAAAGTGGGCACAAAATCCAGCTAAAATATGTCATTTATCAATCCTCTGGTTTCTGCATTGCCAGTGACGCAAAAGGTTGTTGAAGTACAGTTCAATGAGGGCATAGAACCTAGAAAAGGTAAACGTTTGTTCTCACAGTTGTGGATATTAAAATACTTAATTCAGAAGTGCACCATTAAGCCTAAAACACCTTGGGCATTGGCTGTTGCTGAGTTCCAAATGGTTTCATAGGGAGAGTGGGAGCGGGCATTTCTGCTCTCTGATCCGATTCTGTGCTTTTAATGTTGCATGTGGGATTTCAGTGGCCTTTTTCTAGTATTTGCAATTTTCACTGGTTAACACTGGGCATTCTAATTGTATTTGAAAGTTTTTCAGTTCTCTATTTCATCTCCCATGACCCAGAATACAAACTGCCAGGATGTCCTCCACCAGCAAATTCATTTATGCTAATGGTTTTGGCCAGCACCATTGAATCTGGCGGTTGGGAGTATCAGTAATTTTGTTAATTCTGCCATTTTGCCTGCCAGCACCTTAAAGAATCCAGATACCGCCAATATTGAACCCTTACTCTCAAATTCCCCATAATGTTTATATCTCTTACACTGAATGTTACCAAATGCCCAATGATGTTTAGTATGCCCGTATGAAATACCACCAATGGCGCTTTCTTTCATCTTCCAGTACTTTATTCACAGCTCCGCCAACAGGTGTAGGATCCCGATTCGCATGTCTAAACAGCCTCCCATCTGTTTTGTGTAGGAGTGCTTGGTGTGCCCATTTAAAAGCCTGCTTGAAAGATACTTCAGGCGAGCAAATGGGTACACGAGGTCTTTACCAGCCTTTCAACCAACAGTAACCTGTTTTTCAGGTGAGAAATGGATGACCAGGGAGTTGACAGACTCCTTGTGCCTTGTTCTTGCTCCTCCATTGTTTCATCCAAGCTTACGGCTGTGAATCAGTCAAGTTCCAATCTTTTCTATAATATTTAGATTTTTCTCCTTGCGTCCTTTTTTTTGGTGACAATTATCGATGGGAAGGTTACTGTCCTGCTCATTGCAGCATCCAATTGTTAGTGATTCCGGGGTTTTCACCTTGACCACTTGATGCAGGATTTCATTGCATATATAGATCACTCTTTGCCAAATTCAACTTTGGTTCGGTTTTGGAAAATCTATATGGTGAATCTAATGCTCCAATTCGCTAGTCCCTGTCACTGATAGAGGAATGTTCACTTTATTTGGAAAGGCAACTTCAGAGTGTTGTGCACAAAGAAGATATGTTTTAATAAAGTAAATAAGTAAAGCATCCAAAACTGGAAGAGGTTGATTAAAATAGCCTTATTCTCATAGGAATGGCAAAGTCTTCTTTTAAGCAATATTTTACACATTATGCAATATTGGTATTTCATTAAAATAAATATTTGTAAATATAGTTCAAATAGACCAGCTAATAGGATTTACATGAATGCGCCAACGTTGTCTAAAGCTTTATCCAGTTCATAAATGATGCATATATTGTAGCTGGTTTATTTGTGAGCTGCGTTTAACTGTTTGGGTTTTTTTATTCGTTCATAGGATGCGGGCATCGCTGGTTAGGCCAGCATTTATTGCCCATCCCTAATTGCCCTTGAGAAGGTGGTGCTGAGCTGCCTTCTTGAACCGCTGCAGTCCCTGTAGGGTAGGGATGCCCACAGTGCTGTTAGGAAGGGAGTTCCAGGATTTTGACCCAGTGACAGTGAAGGAATGGCGATATAGTTCCAAGTCAGGATGGTGTGTGGCTTGGAGGGGAACTTGCAGGTCGTGATGTTCTCAAGCATTTGCTGCCCTTGTCTTTCTAGTTGGTAGAGGTCGCGGGTTTGGAAGGTGCTGTCGAAGGAGCATTGGTGCGTTGCTGCAGTACATCTTGTAGATGGTACTCACTGCTGCCACTGTGTGTCAGTGGTGGAGGGAGTGAATGTTTGTGGATGGAGTGCCAATCAAGTGGGCTGCTTTGTCCTGGATGGTGTCGAGCTTCTTGAATGTTGTTGGAGCTGCATCCATCCAGGCAAGTGGAGAGTATTCCATCACACTCCTGACTTGTGCCTTGTAGATGGTGGACAGGCTTTGGGGAGTCAGGAGGTGAGTTACTCGCTGCAGGATTCCTAGCCTCTGACCTGCTCTTGTCACCACGGTATTTATATGGCTACTCCAGTTCAGTTTCTGGTCAATGGTAACCCCCGGGACGTTGATGGTGGGGGACTGAGCGATGGTAATGCCATTGAATGTCAAGGGGAGATGGTTAGAGTCTCTCTTGTTGGAGATGGTCATTGCCTGGCACTTGTGTGGCGCGAATGTTACTTGCCACTTATCAGCCCAAGCCTGGATATTGTCCAAGTCTTGCTGCATTTCTACACAGACTGCTTCAGTATCTGAAGAGTCACAAATGATGCAGAACATTGTGCAATCATCAGCGAACATCCCCAATTCTGATCCTATGATTGAAGGAAGGTCATTGGTGAAGCAGCTGAAGATGGTTGGGCCTAGTACACTATCCTGAGGAACTCCTGCAGTGATCTGGAGCTGAGATGATTGACCTCCAACAACCACAACCATCTTCCTTTGCGCTAGGTATGACTCCAACCAGCGGAGGGTTTCCCCCCTGATTCCCAATAACTTTAGTTTTGCTAGGGCTCCTTGATGCCATACTCGGTCAAATGCTGCCTTGATGTCAAGGGCAGTCACTCTCACCTCACCTCTTGAGTTCAGCTCTTTTATCCATGTTTGAACCAAGTCTGTAATGAGGTCAGGAGCTGAGTGGCCCTGGCAGAACTCAAACTGAGCAGGTTATTGCTAAGCAAGTGCTGCTTGATAGCACTGTCGACGACACCTTCCATCACTTTACTGATGATTGAGAGTGGACTGATGGGGTGGTAAATGGCCGGGTTGGACTTGTCCAGCTTTTTGTATACAGGACATACCTGGGCAATTTTCCGCATTGCCGGCTAGATGCCAGTGTTGCAGCTGTACTGGAACAGCTTGGCTAGGGGCACGTCAAGTTAAAGGCCTGCTCAGGTCAGGGTAAAAAAAACCCTACCCAAACCCGACAGGACCAAATCGGATCCAAGCCCTTACCGGCCTGCGTCCCTCCAATTTTTCCTGCACCCGACCCGACCACTGGAATGTTCCCTTTACTTACTTTGCAACTCCCAATCTTCAGGAAGCTGCAGCATGAGCTTTGATGATATCGTAGAGATGCTCACTGCGCAGACTGAGTGTCCCTCCTTGGCGTCCTGGACTCCCAGCTCAGGTAGGTTTTTTACTTTTAACACTTACCTGCAATTCTTCCTGTGTGTGTCTGACCCAAACCGAGCCCAAAAGTTGGACCCGGAACAGCGACCCGAACCGAACCTGACATGTCATCGGATTCCGTCGGGATCGGGTCGGGTAGCAGGCCTTTACAGCAAGCTCTGGATCACAGGTCTTCAGTACTATTGCTGGAATGTTGTTAGGACCCATAGCCTTTGCAGTATCCATTGCCTTCTGTCGTTTCTTGATGTCATGCAGAGTGAATCGGACTGGCTGTAGACTGGCATCTGTGATGCTGGGGACTTCAGGCAGAGGCCGAGATGGATCATCAACTCGGCATTTCTGGCTGAAGATTGTTGCAAATGCTTCAGCCTTGGCTTTTGCACTGATGTGCTGGGCTCCCCCATCATTGAGGATGGGGATATTTGTGGAGCCACCTCCTCCAGTTAGTTGTTTAATTGTCCACCACCATTCATGACTGGGTGTGGCAGGACTGCAGAACTTAGATCTGATCCGTTGGTTATGGAATTGCTTAGCTCTGTCTATCGCATGCTGCCTACGCTGTTTGGCACATAAGTAGTCCTGGCTTGTAGCTTCATCAGGTTGACCCCTCATTATGAGGTATGCCTGGTGCTGCTCCTGGCATGCCCTCCTGCACTCTTCATTGAACCAGGGTTGGGCTCCCCGCTTGATGGTAATGGTAGAGTGGGTGATATGCTGGGCCATGAGGTTACAGATTGTGGTTGAGTACAATTCTGCTGCTGCTGATGTCCCACAATACCTCATGGATGCCCAGTTTTGCATTGCTATATCTGTTTGAAATCTGTCCTATTTGGCACAGTGGTAGTGCCACACAACACGATGGATGGGATCCTTAATGAGAAGACGGGACTTCATCTCCACAAGGACTGTGTGGTGGTCACTCCTACCAATACTGTCATGGACAGAAGCATCTGCGGCAGAAAGATTGGTAAGGACGAGGTCAAGTATGTTTTTCCCTCTTGGTTCCCTCACCACCTGCCGCAGACCCACTCTCGCAGATATGTCCTTTAGGACTCGGCCAGCTTGGTCAGTAGTGGTGCTACCGAGCCAGTCTTGGTGATGGACATTGAACTCCCCCACCCAGAGTACTTTGCCACCCTCAGTGCTTCCTCCAAATGGTGTTTAACATGGAGGAGCACTGATTCATCAGCTGAGGGAGGGTGGTAGGTGGTAATCAGCAGGAGGCTTCCTTGCCCATGTTTGACCTGATGCCATGAGACTTCATGGGGGTTCAGAGTCGATGTTGAGGACTCCCAGGGCGATTCCCTTCTGACTGTATACCATTGTACTGCCAGGTCTGGCCTGTCAGTGGAACGGGACATACCCAGGGTTTGTGATGGCGATGTTTGGGGCATTGGATGTAAGGCATTATTCCATGAGTATGACTATGTCAGGCTGTTGCTTGACTAGTCTGTGGGACAGCTCTCCCAACTTTGGCACAAGCTCCCAGATGTTAGTAAGGAGGACTTTGCAGGGTTGACAGGGCCGGGTTTGTCATTGTTGTTTCTGGTGCCTAGGTCGATGCTGGGTGGTCCGTCCGGTTTCATTCTTTATTGACTTTGTAGCGGTTAGAAACAACTGAGTGGCTTGCTAGAGCATTTAGGAGTCAACCACATTGCTGTGGGTCTGGAATCAGATGTAGGCCAGACCAGGTAAGGACGGCCGATTTCCTTCCCTAAAGGACATTCGTGAACCAGATGGGTTTTTACAACAATCGACAATGGTTTCATGGCCATCATTAGGCTAGGTTTTAATTCCAGATTTATTAATTGAATTCAAATGCTACCTTCTGCTGTGGTGGGATTCAAACCCAGAGCAATACTCTGGATCTCTGCATTAGTAGTCCAGTGACAATACCACTATGCCACCGCCTCCCCACTTTGATCTGCACTTTTATCCGTAACTGCAGTTTCGGAAGGTTTTCAGCTGGAATTTACAAGCTTATTCTGCTTCTTTTGTCACTGCTTGTTTCACATGTTAAACTTAATGAAGTCTGGGTTTCTTGTTTTCGTTGTTACATTAATCACTATCTGTGGTTTGGTCAGCTGTACTCATACAGTAAAGACTGGAATTTATGTGCATTCCTTACAAATTACTGTCCAGCTGACAAGTCCCCCATCAACTGCAGTAGTTCTAACTTGACACTAAATTTGTATCTATCAATGTAATAATGCATCATATCAACAAATTTTTTTCATGAGTTGGAGCCATTTCTCACATTAGAAATTTATTTCTCCATTATCTTTTTTTGAAATAGTTTGAAATTTAGGAAAGATCGCTTTCATAAAGGCAGGCATCTAGCAAGATTTCTGCTGGGTTTTAGTTCACCAGGCAGCATTATAGTTGGGAGGAGAGTGCAGATGCCAACAGGATGCCTTGTTGAGGGCCATTATATAAGGCCTTGAGTTTGTCACAATCTTGGCCCAGATTGAGTGGCCAGTGCCAAAGTGATGGGGCTTGCCGCAGACCTCAAAGAAAGCTTCCTGCAAAGATCTAGCTCTCTCTGTGCAATTAAATGTGAAATCCAGAAGTTGCTGTCAGTGATTCTCTGCTTCTACATAGCATGCACAGTTGAAGTCCCCACCAGACTGCAATTAAGTAGAAGTCACTGAACTGATGAGAACTTGCCCTTTTGCGCTATTAGTCTTGCTGTAAAAACACTTGGAAAAATTTACACCTTGTTGAATGAGGTGCAACTGCGTTTTTGGCAGCATTCGTAAATACTGCTGAAAAACTTCTCTGGCCCTGGAAAAGTAATTTTATATTTGTGGAGTGTCAAATTTCTCCATTATGATGAAATCATATTCTTAAATTTTATTAAAAAGTTTGTTTGGATTCTTATTTGAATTTCCCCTTTCCCGACGTCAATTTGAATCTGACCACAAGTCAAAGGGATTTCAAAGTATCCAACAACAGTGATGTCATCAAGCAGGGTAACAGCCAATCATGTTGTATTCTCACAGACAGCAAATCAGAAAGCAGAAGCTACTGATTCTCCTTCACTTTTAATTACATTTTACAGAGAGAAAAATAAATGTTTGGAACATACACATGGGATTAAGATAGAACCTGAAATATCAAACAGACTTTAAAAACATTTGAAAATGTGGATTTTTTTTATTATAATGGGGAAATTTGACATTCTACAAATATAAAAATATTTTACCAGGGCCAGTAAAGTTCTTCAGTAATTATGAACTTAGTACGCAGCTTAAAAACCCAGTTACACCTCATTCAACAAGGTGTAACTTTTTCAAGCGTTTTAACAGAGAGACTAATCGCGTAAATGGGCAAGTTTTCATTTGTTCGGTGATTTCTACTTGATTGCAGTCTGGTGAGCTCTTCAACAGTGTGCTATGGAGAAGCGTAGAATCACTGACAGTAATTTCTGGATTTTGCATTTAATTGCACATACATGTGGACGCCAGACATTGTTGTCAGTTTAAGGAGTAATGACAGTGAACATTGACAATTACGCCGTCATTACTACTGCAAAATCTGGGTCAAAGCTTTATTGTAGCAGGTCTTATTTTAATCCCATTTTCTTGGAAATTATAGGGAAATCTCCAGATTGCATTATTTTATACTGTTTACTTCTAAATGCGGTTATATTTCTAAGCCTGGTCATTTTCTTTAGCCTGGCACCTAATTATTTTGGGGCACTGTTGCATGTACACTGGATTGAGTCTGACACCTGGTGAGAGCAATGCTGAGCTTTGCAGAACTTGTCAGTAAAAAGGGGAGGTCTAAATATTAATGTCACAGCTGACTAGATAGCTTTCTAATGGTACAATGAAGTTATGCTGCAGCTGGTGTTAAGCTGAAGAAAGCAAAAGGAAGGGGTAATGTTGAATTTAGTTAGGCTGCGCTTTAATTATTGTGTACAGATTTTGGCACTATATTATAAAAGAATATGAAAGCAATGGAAAAGGTTCAGCACAGATTCTCTAGGATGCCAGCAAGGATGAGGGACTACAGTTATGAAGAGAGGTTAAAGCTTTTTGACTAGAGGTGTTAAGAGTAAATGGTGACTTGATAGAGGTCTTCAAAAAGGGTTTGAATGAAGTAAGTAGGATACAAATTTACAATAAAAGTTAAAGGGAAGGTTACACAAAAATATAGAGGGTGATTGGAATGTCAAATTTTCTGCAGCAAACAATTATTGAAGCAGCGCCTATAACTTCTTTTAAAAGATTAGACGTTCACTTAAAAAAGAGGAACATTAAATGACATGGGGAGGAAGCAGCAGAGTGGGATTTGACTGGGTCACTGATGATGGGCCGAGTTAATTGTTTCTGTGCTGCACAATGGTTTTCCAAAGCAGTAGAGTACCTCACTGATTTGTTCAATGAAAGGAAAAGTGCTGTTCCTTCGGCGATTTCATAGCTGAGGACCTGCACACATCATGCATTGTATGTGTTTAAGATAACTGGCCTATTGCTGCTTGTTTATTTATTTATCTGCATAGTAACTTTTTAGGGATCTATTGAACAATGTACGTATTGAGTATTAGGATTCATGTGAGGATAGTTAGGATGATTGAAATGGATTAATACCTTTGGTCATTTCAAATCCAGTGTAATATGTAATCTGAGCACATTACTTACAGCTCTCCACTGACTAAGCATACATTACAAGCACTAACAGTACAGAAAGGCCACTACTGTATTAGGATCAAATACTAATACAAGATTTCAGCAGAATGGATGAGATTAAGTTACTACACTCATAGCTATCATTTTAAATGTATCCTAAGGGGGATTATCAGATCATAAATATCTATTTAGTTCTTCCTAATGCTAGTTTTATTTGTTTTATCATTACCCACTGGTCCTTTTGTGTTAAAACTCCATTTGTAGCATTGGATACTGCAATAGTTAGAACACCTCTGAGACCTGGGTTTTGAATTATTTCAAATTAATTAAATTTGAGCGACCTTAGCCCAGCTCCTTCCAGGCGTGAATGCAGTGCCCAAAACTAAAAATAGTTGATCATGAAGTGACATTAAAGTGTAGGTTTCAGTCAAAGATCCTTCAAGCAGAGTTGATGTAGGAAATTAAAATTTTGCAATGGGGGGCGGTTGTGCGGTTTAAGGTGCATTGATGAAGCAGTGTGGAGTAAGTTTCACCCTACGCTCAATATGCCTGGTTGAAGGGGCCTAGTACTGATTATCTTTTTCATGTTGCATTCAAAATTTACACCTCCCCTGAAATAACCCGAGGAACACTTTTTTTTTGTGGTTATTTAATACCACAATTCATCACAATAACTCTATTTTGGAATAAAAACAGAAAGTGCTGGAAATACTCAGGTCTGGCAGCATCTGTGGAGAGAGAAACCTTTAATGTTTTCAGGTCTGTGACCTTTCATCAGAATTGTAAAGTAATGTCGAAATGTCAGAGGTTTTGAGAAGTAAAAGGGGGGGGGGGGGGCGGGGGAGAGGAACAAAAGGTAAGGTCTGTGATAGGGTGGAGGGGCGGAGAGATTAAATGACAAAGATGTCCTGGAACAAAAGGCAAAGGGAGTGGTAATAGTTGTAGTAAAAGACAAAGCATTTGTCCACAGACAGTATCAATGGCAGAATAATTAGCAACTCTGTCTGGAAGCAAAAACATGAAAATAAGTCATGGTCTGAAGTTGTTGAACTCAATGTTGAGTCCAGAAGGCTGTAAAGTGTCTAATCGGAAGATGAGATGCTGTTCCTCGAGCTTGAGTTGACCTTCACTGGAACACTGCAGAAGGCCGAGGACAGATATGTGGGCGTGAGAGCAAGGTGGTGAATTAAAATGGCAAGCAACCAGAAGCTCGGGGTCATGCTTGCGGATTGAGCGGAGGTGTTCCGCAAAGAGGTCATCCAATCTGCGTTTGGTCTCCACAATGTAGTGGTGACCGCATTGTGAGCAGTGAATACAGTATACTAAATTGAAAGGAGTATAAGTAAATTGCTGCTTCACCTGGAAGGCGTGTTTGGGGCCTTGGATGGTGAGGAAAGAAAGGGCAGGTATTACACCTCCTGCGATTGCATGGGAAGGTGCTGTGGGAAAGGGACGAGGTGTCAGGGGTAGTGGAGAAGTAGACCAGGGTGTCGCAGAGGGAATGATCACTTCAGAATGCTGACAGGGGAGGGGCGGGGAAGATGTGTTTGGTGGTAGCATCATGCTGGAGGTGGCGGAAATGGCGGAGGATGATCCTTTGGATAGAGAGGCTGGAGGGATGGAAAGTGAGGACAAGGGGAACCCTGTCACAGTTCTAGGAGGGAGGGGAAGGGGTGAGGGTAGAAGTGCAGGAAATGGGTCGGACAGCGTCGAGGGCCCTGTTGGCCACAGTGGGGAGGAATCCTTGGGTGAGGGAAAAGGAAGACAGATCAGAAGTGCTGTTGTGGAACGTTACATCATCAGAACAGATGTGTCGAAGAAACTGGGAGAATGGAATGGAGTCCTTACAGGAGGCATGGTGTGAAGAAGTGTATTCAAGGTAGCTGTGGGAGTCGGTGAGCTTATAATGAATTTTAGTAGACAGCCTATCCCCAGAAATGGAGACAGGGAAGTCGAGGATGAGAAAGGAAATGTCGGAGATGGACCATGTAAAGGTGAGAGAAACATGGAAATTGGAAGCAAAGTTGATGAAGTTTCCCAGTTCTTGGCGAGAGCAGAAAACGGCACCGACACAGTCATCAATGTACTGGAAAAAGAGTTGGGGGAGGGGGCCTGAGAAGACTGGAACAAGGAATGTTCCACATACCCCACAAAAAGACAGGCATAACTGGGACCCATGCAGGTACCCATAGCAACACCTTTTATTTGAAGGAGAAGTTGTTCAATGTGAGAACAAGTTCAGCCAGGCGGAGGGGGGTGGTGGTGGATGGGAACTGGTTGGGCCTCTGTTCAAGGAAGAAGCGGAGAGCCATCAGACTGTCCGGGTGGGGTGAGAGGTGTAGAGATATTGGGCGTCCGTGGTGAAGAGGAGGTGGTTAGGGCCAGGAAGCTGGAAATTGTTGATGTGACGTAGGGCAGCAGAAGAGTCACGGATGTAGGTGGCAAGAGACTGGAGAGGGGGAGGAAGGAACAGTCAAGTTAGGAAGAAATAGGTTTTGTGGGGCAGGAATAGGCTGAAACAATGGGTCTACCAGAACAGACCTGTTTGTAAATTTTGGGAAGGAGGTAGAAGCGGGCTCTTTGGGGTTACGGGACAATGGGATTGAAAGCTGTAGAGGGAAGAGCTCCAGAGAAGATGTGGTCAGTGACAGCCCAGGAGACAGTGGCTTGATGTTCGGTGGTGGGGTTATGGTCCAGGGGAAAGTAGTAAGAAGTGTCTGAGAAGTGGCGCTCAGCCTCTGTAAGGTAGAGATCGGTATGCTAGACAACAACAGCGCCACCCTTGTCAGCAGGTTTGATCACAATGTCAGGGTTAGACCTGAGAGAATGGAGTGCAGCAAGTTCAGAGGGAGACAGGTTGGAGTGAGTGAAGGGAGCAGAGAAATTAAGGTGGCCAATGTCACACCGACAGTTCTCAATGAAAAGATCAAGAGTGGGTAAGAGGCCAGAGGGAGGGGTCCAGATGAAGGGAGAATACTGGAGGCAGGTGAATGGGTCCTCTGGTCGGGGGGAGGACTCCCGGCTAAGATTCCACTTTGGAGTCTTGGTAATTGCCAACACTAAGGAAGAAACAAAATAAAATTCAACCGCTTCCTTAAAAAAAACAAAATTGTGCCCATAGTATGAGGAAAAGAATAAAAAAAAGTAGACATTGAAGGTGAGGAGTTTGGAATTTTTAGGTCTAAGAGGTGAAGAGATGGATTGTAGCTGGGAGCAGTTTATGGAAGGGGTGGAGAGAAATATGGGATGTGAAGAAAAGTATATGAGGCTAGTGTCCACTTGAGACTCTTGTATGGTGTTAAGGGTTTTAACCCAATAAAGACACAGACACTGTTTGCTTTTGGAACACGCAGTATAAGGATGTTGGGTATTACCTTGAAGGATAGAGTAGCGTGTGTACAATAGCAGAGCACAGTATGGTGATAAAATGATAACGTGTGTGATATATGTGCTATATAATTTGTGCATGCACAGTGCTAGCAAATTCTAGAACCCAAATTGGCAGATTTTGTTTAAGGCATTTGCCGTTAGCCTTTCTGGGCTCATGTTACATTGAATATGCAGTTCTAAAATAGGCCTTTCAGCCCAGCTGGTATTCCTCAGAGGGATGATGGTTATGAATTTGCCCTCCTATTATAAACCTTTGGCTGGCAAGTGTGCATATTGGGAATCTGGTTGTGTGATGGATGGGAAAACCAGGGTTGCACGCCCAAATTCCCAAGATGTCATAGAGTAATTTACAGCACAGAAGGAGGCCATTCGGTCCATCGAGTCCATACCGGCTCTCTGCAGAGCAATCCAGTCAGTGCTGCTTCACTAATCAATCCCTGTATCCCTGCAAGTTTATTTCCTTCAACTGGCCATCCAATTTCCTTTTGAAATCATTGATTGTCTCCACTTCCACCACCCTCGTGGGCAGCGAGTTCCATTACCACCCACAGCATAAAAAAGTTCTTCCTCATATTCCCCCTGCATCTCTTACCCAAAATCTTCTATCTGTGTCCCCTAGACCTTGTATCATTAGTTAATGGGAACAGTTTTTCCTTGTTTAAGTTACCTATGCCTGTCATCATCTTGTACACCTCTATTAAATATCCCCTCCATCTCCTTTGCTCTAAGGAGAACAAACCCAGCTTTTCCAATCTACTCTTGTCACTAAAATCCCCCATCCCTGGAACCATTCTGGTAAATCTCCTCTGCACCCTCTCAAGGACCCTCACATCTTCCTAAAGTGTGGTGACCAGAACTGGATGCAATACTCCAGCTGGGGCCTAACCAGAGCTTTATAAAGGTTCAGCATAACTTCCCTGCTTTTGTACTCAATGCCTCTATTTATGAAGTCCAAGATCCCATATGCTTTGCTAACCACTCTGTCATGTCTTGCCAACTTCAAAGATCGATGCACATGCACCCCCAGGTCCCTCTATTCCTGCACACTCTTTAGAACTGTGCCATTAAGTATATGTTGCCTCCCCCATTCCTTTTGCCAAAATGCATTACCTCACACTTGTCAGTATTAAATTCCATCTGCCACCTGTCTGCCCATTCTGCTAGTCGATCTATGCCCTGTTGCAGGCAGTTCATATCATCCTCACAGTTTGACACCATACCTGGATGTGTGCTATTGGCAAATTCTGAAATTCTACTCTGTATTCTAAAATCCAAGTCATTTATATGTAGCAAAAAAAAGCAGTGGATCCACACTGACCCTTGGGGAACACCACTGTCTACCATCCTCCAGTCTGAAAAACGACCATTTTCTACGACTCGTTTTCTGTCCTTAAGCCAGTTTTTTTTATCCAGTTGGACACACCCTCCTATTCCATGAGCCTCAATTTTGTTGAGCAGCCTTTTATGTGGTACTTTATCAAACGCTTTCTTAAAATCCATATAAATAACATCCACTGCATTCCCTTCATCACGGGTGGCGCAGTGGTTAGCACCGCAACCTCACAGCTCCAGCGACCCGGGTTCGATTCTGGGTGCTGCCTGTGCGGAGTTTACAAGTTCTCCCTGTGACCGCGTGGGTTTTCACCGGGTGCTCCAGTTTCCGCCCACCACCAAAGACTTGCAGGTTGATAGGTAAATTGGCCATTATAAATTGCCCCTAGTATAGGTAGGTGGTAGGGGAATTGAGGGAAGGTGGGGATGTGTTAGGAATATGGGATTAATGTAGGATTAATATAAATGGGTAGTTGATGGTCGGCACAGACTCGGTGGGCCGAAGGGCCTGTTTCAGTGCTGTATCTCTAAATAAAATAAATAAATCAACCTTCTCTGTTACTTCATCAAAAAATTCAATTAGATTCCTCCAAGCATGATCTCCCTTTTACAAATCCGTGTTTAAACCTCTCCAAGTATATGTTGATTTCCTGATGTGCAAAACTCCATGTCTGGTTGCAAATTGGATCTCAGAAAATTGAAGAAATTGTTAAGGCTTTAAGTAAATTCATTGGTTAATGAAAAAACAAAGCATTGGCCTCATGTTATTGAAAGATAACTTTACCAATCTGGAACTACAACGAGTTGTTAAAGCGGGTGAGTATCGTTAACACCTTCTCAGGACATCCACAAAGCACTTCACAACCAATAAATGACTGACATTTGAAGTAGTTACTCTTGTGACATAGGCAACATGCGGGTTAAAAAATGAGATGTGCGCAGTCTTAGAACACTGGAAGATCTTGGCTATTATTTCAATTGATCCAATCATAATGCTGACTGTAACATCAGCAAATGCCAGTCTTCAGCCAATTCAATTCCCTGCACATATCAGGAAATGGTTGAGCACACTGGATACAGCTACAGTTATGGGCCTTGAATACATCCCAGCTGTGGTGCGGAAGACTTGTGCTCCAAAACTATTCATGCCTTTAGCCAAGCTGTTCCAATATAGCTATGGTACTGGCATCTCCCTAACAAAGTGGAAACTTACCCAGGTCAGCCCTGTCCACAAAAAGCAGACAAATCCACCCCGACTCATTACTGCAGTCTACTGTCAATCATCAGCAAAGTGATGGAAGGGGTGTTGTTGACAATACAATCAAGTGACACTAATCTGCTCAATTTGGGTTCCGCCAGGACCACTCAGCCCCAGACCCCATTACAGCCTTGGTTCAAACATGGACTAAAGAGCTGAATTGTAGAGGTAAGGTGAAAGTGACTGCCCTTGACATCAAGGCAGCATTTGGCTGAGTGTGGCATCGAGGAGCACTAGTACAATTGAAGTCAAATGAGGAAAGCCCTCCACTGGCTAGAATCGTACATAACACAAAGGAAAGGTGATTGTGGTTGTTGGAGATCAATCATCTCAGCCCCAGGACCTCACTGCAGGAGTTCCTCACTGCAGGAGGAGTTCTTCTTGGCAGTATCCTAGGCCCACCATCTTCAGCTGCTTTCTTAATGATCTTCCCTCCATCAAAAAGCCAAAATAGGGGATATTCCCTGATGATTGCATAGTGATTGGTTCCATTCAAAAATCTAGAGATAATGAAGCAGTCCATGCCTGCATGTAGCAGGATCTGAACAGCATTCAGGCTTGAGCAGGCAAGTGGCAAGTAATATTTGTGTCACACAAGTGCCAGGCAATGATCATCTGCAACAAGAGAGAATCTAACCATCTCCTCTTGATAATCATCAAATCCTCCATCATCAATTTCCTGGGGATTACTATTGAAACTTAACTGGGCCAGCCACATAAGTACAATAGCTAAAAGAGCAGATCAGAGGCTGGGCGGCTTCCCAAAGTCTTTTCACCACCTACAAGGCATAAGTCAAGAGTGTGATGGAATACCCTGCACTTCCCAGGATGGGTACAGTTCCAACAACACTCAAGAAGCTCGAAACCATCCAGGACAAAACAGCCCACTTGCTCGGCACCCCATCCACAACCTTAAACATTCACTCCCTCTACCATTGGCACAACATGGCTGCAGTGTGTACCATCTGCAAGATGCACTGCAGCAACTCACCAAGGCTCCTTCAACAGCACCTTCCAAACCCGCAACCTCTTATCACCTAGAAGGCAAGAGCAACAGGCAGAGAGGAACACCACAACATCCAAACTGCCCTCCAAGCCACACACCATCCTGACTTGACAATATCTCGCTGTTCCTTCATCGTAGCTGGGGCAAAATCCTGGAGCTCCCTCTCTAACAGCAAGAACCTTCATACACAGACTATAGCGATTAAAGACGGCAGTTCACCATCCACCTTCTCAAGGGCAATTATGGATGGGGCAATAAATGCTACCTTGTCAGTGACACCCACGTCCCGTGAATGAACTTAAAAAAAAACCTAAATGCATGGTTTAGAGCCAGTGTTATGATCAGAAACCGAGGCTAATTTTCTAGCTATTATTCAGTGTTCGAACTTTTACAGTAATTTTCCAGTACAATAATATTATAATCTCACAGAAGACCGTGCGATGCCTTTAAGCCATTCAGTTTGCAGCTCATTCAATCTATGCAATCAGATTTAAAATAGAGATTCCAACTGGTTCAGAAACAGCTGCTGTGCTGTACTGCCCAGCAGCTGTTTTTGTTTGGCAATGTTATAATCTGCAGTGACTTGTTTCCCCCTAAATAATATGGCTGTGGTGTTGAATTAGTGACATTTTGATTACATTAGCTTGAACTATGCCTCATTGCTGCATATCTCCTGTTTTCTGCAGCACTGCCTCTTTCAACAACCAGGAAAACAAACTTTCTGCAAACAAACAGTACAATAGCACTGTTCCAACAGATCTGCTGATTTCTAACGACCTCACAGTTTGTACATCTTCAGACCAACTCATGGGTCAGAAACAATGATTCCCTTGAAACAAGGGCAAAGTTCTTCATCACTTGAGGAGATGAGGTCATGTTCAGGAAATGAGTGACACAACAATCCATCAGCTAACAAGGGTTGTGAAAGAATGCTGTTGGCTGGTACACAACACCATACAAGCAAAGTTATTCTCTGTTTACAAAAGCTTTCAATCTTCACAGAAGCACACTCTGTACACGTTGGCCTTTCCACTTTTTTCAAATGTGGTGCTGTTTTCCCCCTAAATTTGACTTTGTTTCTCCGTTTTCCTGTGTTTTTATGGCATATCAGGTCTGTGGAAAACACTCTTACCTACGAATTTTTAAATAAAATTGTATTGCAAGACAAAATCTCCGGGCTCAAGGGTCGAAATGTTAGGTTGGGCAGGAGGCCCTGCCCACTGGCCACAAAGTCAGGGGTGAGCCTGCCTCTGCCGGGTTTGGGGAGCCACGCCAGGATTTTACGCTCCCCAGGCCCTTAAATGGACTTGGGCGGGACTTCCCCCTCCCTCTGAGGCAGGAAGTGCCGCCTAATGGAGCTGCCGACCAATCAGCGGGCCGGCAGCTCTCAGTCCCAGCAGCGCCGCTGGGAGCCAGCAGCAGGATTGTGGACATCAGCCCCGGAAGAGAGGTACGTTTTGGGGCCTCGCTGGGAACAATCGGCCGGGCCCCGGCTATTTCAGGGACTTTATTTCAGGGTGGGCCCCTCTGTGGGACACAGAGCGCCCAATCAGGAGGGTCCCTCCCTAGCCCACAAGAAGGCCAGCGGTAGTGGGAGGAGGTCCTTAAGTGGAAGTTAATTGGCCACCTAAGGGCCTTGATTGCCCCGGGGCGGGTGGGCCTTTTCTCACTGCTGCTGCCCCGGTAAAATTGCAGTGGGGGTGGGAAGGCATCAGGAAACCCCACCTCCCACTCAATTTTACGCCCCCCCCCCCCCCCCCCCCCACATATCCCACCTCATAGAATCATAGAATGCTACAGCACAGAAGGAAGCTTTTCAGCCCATCATGCCTCTGCTGACTTTTTGGTACAGCCAGCCAATTCGTCCCACTCCCCTGTTGGGGCTGTCAGAAAGTGCAGTGGCCATTAGGCATAGTGTGATTTTTTTTTAACTACACTGTGCTTGCTAATACAGCACTGCCAGTATTCGAGCACCATTGTGAACAGGGGTCTGCATTTAAAGTCAGTTATACTGTGATGGAACCAGGGAGGGGTGACATTGGGCGACACACCCACGTGCTAACGCATCTATTCAGTGTAGATTTCTGATTTGTGACTGTGGTGGGACTTCTACGGGTTGTAAAGCACTTTTTCCACTGTCAGTTCTTCTCAATTAAGGAACTGATTGGTACTGCAGAAGGCCGAGAAAGTTTCCACAGCCTGCCCGGATGGTTTAGCAGGTTTCTCTGATCACTAAGTGAGTCACCCAGACAAGGAAGGTCCTGTGTTCAAGCTCTGGTCCTTGCTGAGTTAGCTGATCTCAGCAAGTGTCTCCGCTCACGATTACTATCCAGTCACTCCTGCTGGATGTATTTGGGAGTTGGCTTGCTTGATGAGCCCCGCAGTCAGCATTCAGCACTGACGCTCACCATCAAGGTCCACAAATGAATATTGGTCACAGGATGTGGTACCAGAATTGTACCTCAGTAAGGAGGCGGCACCTTCCGGATGGAAAGGGGAAAAAAAATTGAAGAAGTTGTTGAAAATGAAAAGCCATTTAAGTAAAAGGGGGGTTTCACATCAAGGTCAAAGACCATTTAAAACATCTCAGATGGTCAGACGTACACTTACACTTGCTGTGACCAGCAGTGGATCTTTTGCATCAGTACCTGGAATTTCAGAGGCACAGAGGGCAGTGTAACAGCAGCATTGTTTGTGTTGTGTTTCAGTTTAAATTAAATTGCGTCTTTGCAGGCAGGCAGACAAGTTAGCACCATGGTGGAGACAATGACCTCTCTCTCTCCTGGGACCTGGATCATACCCAGCCAGTCCAAGGGGATGACGGTCTCTGTGTGCTGTCCGTGCAAGGTTCGAATACAAAAATAGAAAGCAAAATACTGCGGATGCTAAATGCAAATGCAAAAAGTTCAAATGCAAAATCTGCTCAAACAATTGCATCTAATTTTGCACCAAATTTTCAATGTCACTTGGGGTGAGCTCACTCTGCAGAACAGCTAATTTACTGTAGTAATTTTAATGTAGTAATTTACAGCTTTTTTTAATCATTGGAGTATGACATCATTTTACCCATATCCTAAATCCATTCCAGGCACAAACTGATTTCGCACACATTAACACAGATTCTACTCCACATGTTTACCACACATTCATGATTGTGAGCTAGTTGCACAATAGTTCAATACGGACAGTGATGGGGGGAAGGGTGGGGTGAGGCGGAGTGGGGTCGGGGTAGGGGATGTAAAGTAGCCTGAGATTACGTCAGGTCAGGCCCCTGATGCCATGATGCCAAATGCGATTTTACTAAGGCCGGACAGCGAGCTGAGTCAGGTCTCCATTCGCCATCTGCAAACGAGCAATTAAACGCCAATTAAGATTGCTGAGGAGGCAATTAACACAAATTTTACGTGCCCCTTAGAATTTTACGAGCTGTGCACGGGCCACTTGGTGGGGGTGGGGTGGGGAGGGAGCCTGGGCAGCACTTAAAGGGTGGCAGCTGTAGGGGGCTTCACTTGGCAAACGTTCACTGAGGCCTTTTGATTTATTAGCACAGAAGGAGATGGGCAAACGTTTATGTTGGCTTGAGGCCCACTGGAGCAGTTGCTCCTCCTGGCAGGGGACTCATTGGAGATGGGGCCTAATGTAAGGGGTGGGGCGGGAAGGACTGGGTGGCCTTTCTGCAACAACGGGAGGGTCATCCTCTGAAAGTGGCATTGCCAAGCTGGCATGGGGATCGTGCATTCCAGAGGAGGTTCCTCCAGTGAGAAGGAGAGGGAGGGGCGGGCAAACGGAAACTGATAGCAGCGCTCTGTTGGCCACCTGCAGGGGCAGCCTCATGACGGGAAGCAGCAGAGGGGATTCAGCATAGAGGCCAGTGCAGAGATGAGGGTACCCAGTGGCCCTGGTGGACAGGTAACGGATGAGTTACCTCCAGGTGTCAGACTGGCACTGTAGCTAAAGATTGCGCCTGTACCAAGAGGCCATGACCGATCTGCGCACCAGGATGGCAGCGGGGATGAGCTTCGGCAATGTGCACGTGATGAGCACACACCCATGGCCAGCCACTGGGTCGACACTTCCCACCCTTGCACCTCTGGATGGCCATCATCACTGCATTGAGACCGGTGTAAGCAGCATTTAACATTTATTACATTGACATTTGCACGTTGGCGATTAATCGTAACTTTAACTACTACCAGTGAAGCTTAAGTACATCGAAAGAGTTTTCTTAAATCTCTTCCGCGTGTTCCTTTGCTGCCAGCCGCGGTGGAGGCAGTTTGCTGGCCTACTGCCCTGTGGCCTGGAATGACTTTGGTTGATGTCCTCTGACTGCCTGAGGCTCGGAGGGGCTTGGCATGCTGAGGGTCTCCTGCACAGGTACCAGAGCCTCCTCTGTTGTCACGGCTACCTGAGGCGCCAGTATCACTGGCAGAGGGGCTGAGGAGGCGATGTCCACATCAGGAGTGCCCTGGGAGCCCCTCCCAGATGCTTGTGAGGCGCACTTGTACCTCCCTGCTGACCTGAGAAGGATGAGGACCTAGTGGTGACTCCAGACACCTTGTCCCCCTCTTGCCTTGCCACTGCTCCCTTGAGCTCAGGGACAAGGCGATGGTATGCAGGACTGCACATTTATCTAGCAGCCAGCGACTGGTCTGGTTGTGGGTCTCCAGGAGAGTTGCCATTCTCTCGATGGAGGAGGCCACACACACGCAGACAAGAGTGAGATTGCAGCACTCGTGGCCTGGATAGACTCCTGCACTGTCTGAGCCAGGGTGCACACACCGCCTGGAATTTCCGCCAGATCTTCATGTACCTCACGCTGAACTTCCAGCATTTGCTGCCTGACAGATGACTTCAAAGGCACATTAGCAGCCTGGGGCTCAGAATGCACCTGGCCTCCCACAGTCCTCTGAGCGTCAAAGGCCTTGGCTGTCACAGCCTCTGACAGCTGGTCAGGCTTTTGTTCTGCTCTCTCCAATTTGTGACCCTGGATCTATCACCACGTGTATACCCACCGAGGTGACAGTGCCTGACCTGATGGAGGGTGTGGGGCTCCCTCTGAGACCCCCTCCTCCTCCCCAGAACTATACAGATGCCCCACAGAGGTGGCATCTCTGGTTCTGCAATTGACCTGCATGAGACAACAGAATGCTGAAGCCCACAAGACCCTCTGGACAGGAGCCTACATAATCGGTTGCAGTTCAAACACGTCTAATACCCTCAAGCGGGTTTCACATGCTTTCCGACTGGCTTGATTGGGTGGTGTCAAGCAGAAGGGGTTTCCTTGTGGTGAGGTAGATGGAGGGTGGTCACGGGCAGATCAGGGGTGTTCTTCAGTGAATGATGAGGATTTTATGCAGATGAGGGCTTCTGTAAGACTCCAGGCTTCCTCCCTGACATATCGGCATGCGGGCATCGGACGCTGGCAGGCCTTTAAACATGTCACCAGCACCTTCTTCTGGATCACGGGGTGACATGGCCGCTGCCTTACCTCCCTCGGTGACCCTGCTTGCTGGCTGCTAAGTGGCCGGCCAGCACGCAGTCGCAACAGGAGTGGAGGTTAGAGCAGGAGGGCCTTCGCCACCCATTTCCACTTTCGCCTCTGTGACCCTGCCACTAATGGTTAAATTTCGATCATGCAAATTTGCACATGTTTCCCTTCCAGGTGTACATGATCAATGATGCTTACAGCCAATGTCCATGTTTTAAATTGCAGACAGTATTTCGATCTATGTCAACTGTTAGTGTTCCATGAGAAAAATCAACAGTGTTAACCATTCAGCCTGGTTAGAGGGTATGACTGATCCCAATAGTCATCAATCAGCTCATTGTTAGAATGAATCAATTAACTATTACGTTCACCCACTTGGTTGCACATGAACTTGAGACTAAAACATTTTAAGGTAAGCTGATGGTTTCTGAGAATTATAGTTTGTTTATTTGATACAAAAAGAAGAAAAACCTACAAATGCTGGAACTGCATTTGTATGTACCTAAGGTTTTTTCCCCTTGCATTAAAATTGATGAGTGTACTGCAGCTTTTTTCTTATGGCAAGCTATGTCCCACTGCACTTTCAGAGTAACTACCTGTCTTCATGTGTCATGAAAACAATATTTCAAAATAGATAAATATAGATAAATAGAAACATTGTGTTCCATTTTGGACTGGGAATCACAGAGTAGGTTGGGGCAGACTAATCTTGCATAAACCCTCCCCTCCTCAATGATACTACATTTGGTAATGTGCTTCCTGGAGGAGAGAAAAAGAATCAATCAATGTCAGCTTTCTAGTTTTCTAGGTTTCCATGTATGATGATACCAGCTCTAAAGGTGAGATTAAGATGACAGAGAAAGTTGGCAGAGGTCCAATATTAAATAAAATAAACAATTAAACTTTAATGCATCAGTTTGTTTTCCTAACCAGAAATAAAAATGTGCATATTAAGCAATACATTGCATGACTTATGGAAATTGTGTAATTTTTGTTTGACCTATTTGACAGTTCCAAGTTTGTAACTGCTCTATAGATTCCCACAAACAGCATAGTTGTACAGTACATGGAATTCCCCACATCCTACAAACCTGATCCCATTACAGAAGTGGATAAACAGTCTGTTGAGAGTAATTTTAAGTAGTTATCTCAAGTTACATTTGCTGACGTCTGACGGTTTAACATACAAACATTGAAAAAGGATCAAAAATTACCATTCAGTCGATCATGTGCACTTGATCCACCAAAAGACTTGCAGGTTGATAGGTAAATTGGCCATTATAAATTGCCCCTAGTAGAGGTAGGTGGTAGGGGAATATAGGGACAGGTGGGGATGTTGTAGGAATATGGGATTACTGTAGGATTAGTATAAATGTGTGGTTGATGGTCGGCACAGACTCGGTGGGCCGAAGGGCCTGTTTCAGTGCTGTATCTCTTAAAAAAAAAAAATATGATGCAGACATACATGCTTTTGTCTCACCTCACCCCAACCCACCCCCCAAGTCATGCAGTCTCCTGGGAGAGGCAAAAGATCAGAGGATAATTTAGAAAAAGCTCTGGGATATTCTTCTCCAACTTCTTAAGGCAATCAAACCAAGCTCCAGAAGACTCTGGCAACCCATAAATCCTTCTAATCCCATTTAACCCAAAACCTCCAGCCTACTGTGCACTTCCTAAACTCCTGTAACCTCACTCCATTTCTTCCCACCTTCAAAAACCGCCTCAAAACCTCTTTCCAACCGAGTCTTCAGTTGCCTCTCCAAAATATTCTCCTCACCCAAGCTTGCTGACTTGTTTTCTCTCCCTTTTTTCAAGCACCTTGCAACATTTCACTTGTTGAAGGCACTCAACAAATTAAAGTTCTTTTACTTGTTAAATGCAGGAATTGTGCAAGTCCCTTGGCTCTATACATAGGTGTTTTGTGCATATTAAATAAATGTTTGTGAAAGTATCAATGCATCAAGGGCAGCACAGTGGCGCAGTGGTTAGCACCGCAGCCTCACAGCTCCAGTGACCTGGGTTCAAATCCGGGTACTGCCTGTGCGGAGTTTGTAAGTTCTCCCTGTGTCTGCGTGGGTTTCCTCCGGGTGCTCCGGTTTCCTCCCACATGCCAAAAGACTTGCAGGTTGATAGGTGAATTGGCCATTATAAATTGCCCCTAGTATAGGTAGGTGGTAGGAAAATATAGGGACAGGTGGGGATGTGGTAGGAATATGGAATTAGTGTAGGATTAGTACAAATGGGTGGTTGATGGTCGGCACAGACTCGGTGGGCCGAAGGGCCTGTTTCAGTGCTGTATCTCTAAACTAAGCATCAGAGTTCATAAACATCCAAGACAAAAGCTTAAATTGATGCAAGGAAGTTTATGATACTATTGGTACCAGTTTCAAGTCAATACCTGTTGAGGTTAATGTCGAGCATCACACATGAGTTACACTGCCAACTTCAGATTCCTCTGTGGCCAGACAAAACACAGTTCCTTAAAGGTACCCTTGCACCAAAATATAGAGCACTACTCATCATAGTCTGAATGCTAAATAAATGTTAATGTTAACAGAGAATTGTCTGGTCAGTCAGTTTTGTGTTAGTGGTAAGAAGGCTGCGTATAGTGCAACCACATGAACTGCCCAGAATGGAGATGTTTGGGTAATTCCCCTGTCAATCACACCTGCAGTCATGAGTTCTGTTTGCTCTAGTTCACAGGTTCTGTTTAAATAGACTGTTCACTGAGACTTGTGTTTGCTGTAGCATGCAGAGACCCTGTATTATATCCTTATGAAGGACTTCCTGGCATGTGGGTTGTTGTGCATGGCCCAATCCCATCATCTGTGCATCACATGAAGAATCCATGACTAAGTGCTGTGGGAAACATTCACCTTCTGCATCTCCATTAGCCCTGATAATTCATATTGGCATGTTTGATCTACTCAATGGCACATGAAAGAGACAACTGCCAAGTTAGGTCACAATCATTGCTGATGAATTCAGTGTATAATAAGTTCATGTAAAAAGTTCATTGCAGTCAATACTATCTAAGCTCTGTAATTAATGTGCTGAAATCAGTTCGTGCTTCCCTTGCGTTCGTTTCATTTTGTTCTAATTGTGCACTTCATCTTCGGCCTAGAAATGTATGAGATGATGGACCTTATTGTGAAAGCAGTTTTAGAAATTAAGTGTAACACTCTTGTACTGAGCACTTGGCTGCTGCAAGTTTGCTCTGAGAAAGTTAGAGTTATAACTGTCATTAACAAATGATGGTAAAAATATCACTAAAACCATGAAGGCTGGTTTGGGGTGGACTGAGTTAAGTGTAATGCTTAATATGCAAGATATTGGCACTTTAGATACATGTTTTCTCTCCTGTAATTTTTTTTGGAGGTAATGAAAATTACATGGTAATGTTGATGCAATGTGTCTGCAGGGTATTCCAGGATTACACGCTAAGCATTGCAGTACTCAGCATGTCTGAAATGGTCAAGGATATCCATGTGGCATGAGTTACTTAGACACCTAATAGGAACTTGATAGCCCATGGAGTTAATCCACTGTCCTGTTGGGAGCTACATTTGAAACACAATTGGTTACTGGTCAGTTCTCATTAGCCCAGCTGACTATATGCTTTTATGCCACTAAATGAAGAAGAGAAAGGGAGTTCTCCAACATATATCCCTCAACCAATGTCACCAAAACAGGTTGTCTGGTCATTTAACTTATTGTTTTTTGTGTGCAAATTAGTTGCTGTGTTTCCCTACAATTCAAAAGTACTTCATTGTTTGTCACATCTAAGGACATGAAAAGCACTATATAAATTCAAGACTTTTTATTTTATCCAACAGTTGTCATAAGATCATATAAATAAATATACAAAAGTTACAAAATGGAAACCTGTCAGATTTTACACTCCCCATGAGCAAATAATTCCACTCATATTTACCTGCCTAGTTCCCATATCCATTTATTCCTCTTTCTTTCACCCACCTATGCAATTTAATTTTTAAGTTTGACAGTTTCTGCCTGAACCACTAAAGCTGGAAGTGAATTCAAGAACCCCAACTCTCTGTATAAAAGTTTTTTCTGCTCTGTGTTCTAAATCTCTTTTGTTTTTGTGCTATGGCCCCTCATTCTACACCCCTCATCTAGTGGAAACAGTCTGTGTCTTATCTACCTTGTCCCATAATCATAACTTTAAACTCTTAGCATATCACCTGTCAAAAAACTTCAATTTTATAAGTTTTTCTCTGTGTTATCATTTCCTCATACCAGGCAGCATCCCAGTGTATCTGCATTGTCCCCTCTCTCGATATCCTTCCTATGGTTTGTTGCAATTCTAACTGAGGCCTTATTAAGGTTTTCTATATGCTCATCATTACCTCTTGTTTTATTTTTATATTTTATCCATTTGCTTTTTTTAATGGTCTTAACCCTTTAATGTTTGTAAACCTGCAACCTCCAATTTCTCTTCTCTTCCATAGCACTGTGCCTAATTCCATTCAGATTATTACAGCCGTTTTTTTTAACAAAATGAACCATCTCACACTTAATAAGGTTGAATTCCATCTGTAACTTTTTAGACATTCCCCTGAATTATCAATGCATCTTTTGGAGCTTTTTAAAGAATTAGCTGTACCTAATATTTTGGTACCATCTGTAAATACTGACATTATCTCCTTTTATATCCAAATCATTTATACGCACAGTGAACAGAAGTGACCCAGAACTGAACCCTGTGGGACACCTCTAACCACTTTAAAAACTGCCCTCAACTCCTATTCTCTGTTTTCTTCTTTATAACCTATTTTGAATCCAGTTTGTTCTCCTCCTTAATCACCCATGTGGTACCTTGTCACAGGCTTTCCTAAAGTCCATGTACACTACATCCATTGCATTTTGCAGTCGACCACATCTGTTATCTCCTCTAATAATTTGATGAGGTTTGCTAAGCACAGTCATCTCTTTGGAATCCACTCTACCTTTAACTATTTTCTCTTTATCTAGACATGTAGTAATTTCATTCTTAATTACAGATGCTAACATTTTCTCTACTATAGATGTTAATCTAACTGGTCTGTAATTACCCAAATTAGCTAGCGCCCTTTTTAAAAATGGATATTTCATTAGCCCCTCTCCAGTCCTCTGGCACACAGCCACGTTCAATACAGCCCTGACATATAAGGGTTAATGTTAACCTAACCCATCTAGCAGGAAATTGGCAGTATCATTCCATTCACGGAACGTAAAATCGGGCAGGGTGAAAAATGGGTGGCCGATTTAGACATCAATTCCCAGGTGGATTAGGTGAAAAATACCCTCCTAATTCTTGGGCCTTGTCAATTTCCTCCCTCAGGCTCCTACGATGTATCCCTTTAGGCTCTGGCACTTTGTCTTCCTGTAACCTAACTATCTAAATGTTTCTGTTATCC
This sequence comes from Heterodontus francisci, assembly GCF_036365525.1. Taxonomy (NCBI): domain Eukaryota; kingdom Metazoa; phylum Chordata; class Chondrichthyes; order Heterodontiformes; family Heterodontidae; genus Heterodontus; species Heterodontus francisci. Next base: position 20,777,018 of record NC_090412.1, on the reverse strand, counting down.
ATGACAATATCTTTCATCTTACTCTCATCTATTTCAGGATTCACCTCCTCTCCAATACCCTCTCCTTAGTTGATGGCTGATGCAAATAACTTATTAGAGATATTTTTGATCATCATCAACAAGCTGACAATCCTCTTTTCTCAGGGAACCCATTTCACTTTTAACAATTCAATTTTTGTAGATATATTTGGAATGGATATTAGAATATTTGTGAGTAAAAGTAAAATTAAGAATTTGTTCTTGTAAAATTGTAAGTGTTCTTCGCTATAAACATAAAGTGGTCAACATTCCTCCTTATGAAAAGCAGGACGATGCCTGCTTTCCTTTGTAATTAATGATGCGTCGAAGAAACTGTATATTCAGAAATAGTGCATTTCAAGTCAGGGAGTCCCAGACCTTTTAATTTCTGTCGAAAACCAGGCTTTCTTCCATTCCTCATTGAGAGCGATTTAAACCCCAAAGTGTCCAGTTGGGTTTCAAGTTGTAAAAATATATTAGCCAAGAATTTCCTTGTCGCTGTTCCGTCTACATAACTTTACCAGAAGTGTGGTAGCACAGCAGGAGCAGCTCTGAAGAATTTCCAGGTCATTGTGCAAGATATAACACAGCAACAACTTGTATTTATATAGTGCCACTATCATAGTAAAAAGATCCCAAGTCACTTCAAAGGAGCATTATCCGACAAAGTTTGACACAGAGCCACATGAGATTTTAGGACAGTTGACCAAAGTCTTAGTTAAGATGTATATTTTAAAGAGCATCTGAAAGGAGGAATGGTAGAGAAGCAGAGAGGTTTAGGGAATGAATTCTAGAGCTTAGGGCCTGGACAGCTGAAGGCACAGCTGCCAGTGGTAGGGTAAAAGGAATCTGGCATGCACAAGATACCAGATTTAGAGTTCTTGGAGAGTCGTAGGGCTGGAGGAGATCAGAGTGATAGGGAGGGGTGAGGCTATGGAGGGGTATGAATGCAAGAATGAGAATTTTAAATTAAAAGCATTGCTGACCAGGAGCCAATCTAGGTCATTTGAGCACAGGGTGATGGGGTAAATAGGACTTGATGCGTGTTCGGGTATAGGCAGCAGAGTTTTGAACTGAAGTTTACGGAGGGTGGAAGATGGGAGACTGCCCACGCAAGCATTGGCATAGTCAAGCCTGGCGTATTACATCCAAACATATCTGCTCTATTTCTGCTTTAAGCTTTTGTAATCTGGCCATAGTTTGTTTCTGTAAAGTGAATAATATCCTGAAATTGACATCAAAAAAATGGTTTGGTACTGTTTTCGATTGTTTTAAAAGAGTAGGTGAAAAGTAGTATCTAGGTAATGGCAAGCATGGGTTTTATAAACCAAAAGACTATAGGAAGATGCAACACTATTGTTGGAGTGCTGGATGTTTACTCTGCATTTCTTTTCGTTTGATAAATGAACAAATCATCATTATCTATAAAATTTATAGGAAAATATATGCATAAAACACCATTAAGCAATACCATGTGACAGAATTCCTGGTTAAATAATACTGTACGAATCTTCACATTTAATGAAAGGCAATCTTATGAACTTGAAAAAAAAAGGGGTAATTTTCTGAATTTGTGCCCGTGGGAAGAACAAGTTGGATGTGTCCATCACGATTTTCCACGCATTAATGTGGTGTTGTCCATTAATTTTAAAAGTTGGAAAATTCTGGTTGGTGCTCACCTGGATTCCCAACAGGCGCTCCTCGCAGGCAAAGCATCGTGCCAGGAATGTGATTTTGTAAAATTATCCTTACGCTGTTGGATTTGAACTGATTGGTATTGGGCTTCCAGCCAAAGCTGGTGCTTCCTACTGAGGATTAAATAACTGGTTCAGTCAGTTTGGCTGATGTGTAAATGATGCTACATCGTTCAACTGGTCTGCGTCCTGTGCCTTGAGAAATGCAGCTTACTTTTCTAGGGATAAATTCAATGCAGAAAGGCAACAAAAATATCAGTAATGTTGTTTAATAAGAATTTCCTAATAGATCTACAGGGCTCAATCGGTGATTTTGTCAGCTAAGTAATCAGAATGGTAATCGGAAAAGCAGGCGACAACATAGATGTGTGGTGATGCAGCGAGTTGATGCTGAGATGTGGTAGGGTATCTGTAATCCCATACACTTGCCTACAACTACACCCCTGTAAGGATATACAAACATCTTCCTATGGGTAGGGGAAAGAAATCCGAATTAGGCCCACTAATTCAGCGCCTTAATGCCCAGTGTGAGTGGGCCAGTAGAAGTGGCCCCAGTTCACAGTAGAAGAATATAGAAACGTACTGGAAATAAATGGGGAACCAAGAGTCTAATGAGAGTGAGAAACTTAGTCATTGCTATTGGTAAAGAAAAAGTACTGATGAAATTAATTAGACTAAAAGCTGACAAATTCTCCCGGACCTGATGACCAACATCCTGGTGTTTTAAAAGAGGGGATAGTGGAGAGATAGTGGAGAAAGAGAGATAGTGGATGCATTGATAAAGTCTTCCGGAATTCCCTGGGTTCTAGAACGGTCCTCATGGATTGGAAGGTAGAAAATGTAACCTTTTAAGGAGGCTGCACGCCTTCATTTTAATCAGTTTACACAAATTCTCAGAGACTTTTTATTTTTTTTTTAGTTTTTAGAGATACAGCACTGAAACAGGCCCTTCGGCCCACTGAGTCTGTGCCGACCATCAACCACCCATTTATACTAATCCTACACTAATTCCATATTCCTACCACATCCCCACCTGTCCCTATATTTCCCTACCACCTACCTATACTAGGGGCAATTTATAGTGGCTAATTAACCTATCAACCAGCAAGTCTTTTGGCATGTGGGAGGAAACTGGAACACCCGGAGGAAACCCACGCAGACACAGGGAGAACTTGCAAACTCCACACAGGCAGTACCCAGAATTGAACCCGGGTCGCTGGAACTGTGAGGCTGCGGTGCTAACCACTGCGCCACTGTGACTATACTATACACATAGGTGATATTTGAGTTATAATACACCATGTCTCCGCTTTAAAGACGTCTGCAAACGTGACATGAAGTCCTGTGACATTGATCACAAGTCGTGGGAGTCAGTTGCCAGCGTTTGTCAGAGCTGGCGGGCAGCCATAAAAGCGGGGCTAAAGTGTGGCGAGTCGAAGAGACTTAGCAGTTGGCAGGAAAAAAGACAGAGGCGCAAGGGGAGAGCCAACTGTGTAACAGCCCCGACAAACAAATTTTTCTGCAGCACCTGTGGAAGAGCCTGTCACTCTAGAATTGGCCTTTATAGCCACTCCAGGCGTTGCTCCACACACCACTGACCACCTCCAGGCGCTTACCCATTGTCTCTCAAGATAAGGAGACCAGAGAGAAAAAAACACCATCTACAAGGCACAAGTCAGGAATGTGATAGAATTCTCTCCACTTGCCTGGTTGAGTGCAGCTCCAAGTACACTCAAGAAGCTCGACACTATGAATTTAAAAAAATTACCCTGCTTATTATGTTTCCTTATGCATTAACTGTCGTCAAGAGGATGGCTGCTGTCTGTAGAGATCAAACAGCAGACACACAGATATATTTTCACTTGTTGAAGGAAAAGGAGCTGATGTTTTAAGTACATGAAAATAGCCTTGACACTTTCTGACCTTAGATCTGCCACCAGTGGGTCATATCCTAAAAAGACCCAGGGGTCTGGTACCTAGCATTGAAATCTAATGAAATGAGGATACTGCTCAGTTTGAAGAAGCAGGAAAGTGGTTTATGTCATAAAAGAGAATAAACAAAAGAATTCTGTGTAATGATGTTTCTTATTTACCGTATTCTCAGTGGTTCCTTTGCTGCCCAGTTTCTATGTTTTGCAAACATCTTACAAATCCAGTCCCTTCAGCCTTGTATCACTCTGATCCTAACTTCAATCATGTAGACAACCTATCCTACGTGATGAATGAATAATTTTAGAAAAATTATACAACCAGACCTATACTCTATACTGTTAATAGCTGGCACAAAAATGCCTAATAAACCCTCTGCATGATATTTCTAGATACTGAAGTCTAAAGTAAATAATCCCATTTGTTCCTCTGGCAGCAGTGACCAGACATTAGATTTTTTTTAGATTAGAGATACAGCACTGAAACAGGCCCTTCGGCCCACCGAGTCTGTGCCGAACATCAACCACCCATTTATACTAATCCTACACTAATCCCATATTCCTACCAAACATCCCCACCTGTCCCTATATTTCCCTACCACCTACCTATACTAGTGACAATTTATAATGGCCAATTTACCTATCAACCTGCAAGTCTTTTGGCTTGTGGGAGGAAACCGGAGCACCCGGAGAAAACCCACGCAGACACAGGGAGAACTTACAAACTCCACACAGGCAGTACCCGGAATCGAACCCAGGTCCCTGGAGCTGTGAGGCTGCGGTGCTAACCACTGCGCCACTGTGCCGCAACAAATGTTGAGAGGGGGTTAAAAAGCCAGCTATTTAAGATATCTTTCCAGATTCTTACAAGACCTGACAATATTTCTTCATACCTGAGTATGACATTGAATTTAAGCATATAATGAGAAATGGCTATTGAACATATCAAGCCTGTTTTCCCACATATTTCACGGTAGAGGAGTTTATCTCCTATTTATCTATTATCTATTTAATCTTCTAAACAGCAGAATGGTTTTACTCCATTGGCTGCTGGGTTATGGGCCTAGCATGGTTCTACTACACACAGCTTCGTTAAGTCCCCAATGACTTGACTTAATCCGTAGCGATATTGGCATAATATGTTCTCCCTTTATATTCCCTCAAAGTGTACCAGTCTGACTAACACTTTTCAGCACTTCCTCTCCCTACTGACTGTGAAATTAACTATTTTGATAAAACAGTGATTGGAAGAGAAAATCAGGAAACGTGCAGGAATGCACATGATAGATTGATTTTGGCGCAGCTTCACTGAAGGAATAGTTGAATGATTATTAGCTTCGAGGGTCCTAAATGAATGTAAAGTAATAAATCTTTTGCCCAATAATGCAAATAAGATGTTAATACATTTCCATTTGTCCACTTTTAACATTTCACTTCATTGTTGCCGGATATATACTTAGGGACAAATCATGTATTAATCAGCACAGGAGAGTGTGCCTCTCATGTTCAATGTAAGCTGGCTGAGCGAGAGAGAGACATCATTTGAAATATATCATATGAAAGTTGTCATCTAACTTCAAGAAAATGGAAACGTCTGTGAAAGCATATGCGTTTGTGCGATACATGTTTGATTCATATTAACAATCACAGCACAGTGGAACGATTTTTCCTTACTTGTATGTAATCCATAGCACGTTTATATATGAAACTATTGAGTATGCACATATCCCTGGTGTGTCTCAGTAATCATACTAAGGAAGCATTTTTTTTTTCTCTCTCTCTCTCAGAAGTCCCAAAGGATCTTTCCGAACCATCAGGAAAATTAAAACTGTTTGAGACTGGGCAGCCTCAAAGCTGTAACAATAGAGAGCTTTACACTCCCCGGGCTGGATTTTAATCAGTGGCGAGGTCAAAAAATGGCGGCCCGTCCACATGGCAGCTCATTTAAATGGGCGGGGGCAGCCCGCACCCCCTCCCCCCCAAAACACATGGAGTGGGCGGGCTGTCTGTCACCAGCAATGGCGAGGCTGCCTGTGTGCAGGAGCTGACGCCCTTTTTAAAGGGCAGCCAGCCGTGCTGGCACATTTAAATTTTTAAAGAGGTAACCACCCCCCCCCCACCCCGAAAATTAAATAGATAAAATAACACTCCTTTCCCAGCCCCCAATAACAATTACAGTAACTATTTGCCTTCCCCCCCCCCTCACAAAACATTTTTTACATCTGACCTTTCCCTCCCCAGACTGCACAAAGTTTAAAGGTCAACCCTTCCCATCATCCCCAACACCCATTGCGTTTATTTGAACCCCCCCCCAAACACTGAAAATCTTACCCCCTCCCCCATCCCCACCAGTGTGGCGCCACGTTTCCCCGGGATGGGGATTTGAAGGCACGGGAGTGCCGGCCACTGCGCCAAAGATTGCGGTGGGCCCTCAAGATCGCAGTAAGTCCATTTAAATGTATTCAGTTTATTGATTTGAATATTTTAATTGAGGTCCCGTTGCCCAGCGGTGGGGGAGGTCACCATGGAGCCTTGCTGCCGCCACCACTGGAAGGATTGGGCCGGGCCCTCACGACATCAAGATCCGTGGCAGGTCTCATCCAGAGCCATCTTCAAGCACTCCACCCCCCCCCCCCCCCGGAATTCGACACTTGGGGGAGAACAAAATCCAGCCCCCCAACTTTAAGTTTGAGGTTTTACTCGAATTTGAAGCCTGATGCCCTCTTATCAGTGAGCTTTCCTGATTTTAGTCAGGCTACTGGACGAAGTATTTCACTACATTAGGTATAAGTCTTCAGAGACAGAGAGAGGAAAATGATTTAAAATGACCAGACGACTGTCTAATAGGGATTGGCAATGATGGTGGCTAATGATATGTGTGTGGTCTGTGCTGCCTTCCTAACTCAAGAAATATGCTTTGAAAGCAGGAAGATGGAGAAAGGGGATTCAGAAATGGGAGTGAAATGATACATAGAAGTATGAAATTAATGGTTTTGAAATTAAGAGCCAGTTCTTTATGATTACTTAAAATAAATATCTGTTTTTATGAATCAGCCTCGCTCTGAGGAGATAAATGAGGTTCCATTTTAATATGTCATACATTTCACAAACATTAAAGGAAACTGGAAGAATTATATTAGAAATAGTTTAGTTGTTTTAAATTTGGATATTACAGTGCAAGCTAACTACCCAACAAGTGTAAGGACATGAACACAAAACTTCTCAGGACATCTTCAGTTGTGGGAACCTGCTTCCAGGTGTAACTTGAAGCACAATAATTTTACTAGTTCTTTAACAGAAAAAAGTTAGTGTTTGTATTCGAACAGGATGTTAAAGTACTTTCAGAATAAATAAGTGCGTACACATATAGCTCCTTTAATTGACTGTTTAAGGATGCAGTGATGTCATTCTTTCCTCTGCATTTAGTGATTTAATAGGCAGTTGACCTCCTCGGGTGTTGGGCATGCAGAAAATCCTAATGCTGCCCCCACACAAGGATCCTTTTATCCTGGTGTATAAGAATGAATCTTTGTGGAAATTCGGAACTTTTGGTTTTTGAAATGTAAATAAGTTCAAGCATCGCCCACAAAGTGGAAGAGATGAGTGATGTATTTCTTTTGGAATGCACTGAACAGGCACAGCACAATCAGGAATGGCGAGTTAATGTTCCCTCCTATAAATTGTTATTGCTTTCTTTGCTGTGAAATAGCACCAAATTCCTGTGGTTAATATTCCCACCCCTGCCCCGCCAACCCACTCACCCCATCGCCCCCATCCTTGTGTAGTTCTGCATCTGCGAGCTCAGAATATGTTTATTCAACCTTGGACATTGCCAGCTGATTTCTCAGAGCAATAAGCACTCTACAAGCATTAATTATTAGCCTACATTACATGGCGGTTTATCAAAGAGTTCCGTTTAGGCACAGTAAGGTTGCTCTGCCAAATGATCGCAAACATTGTGCGCCTTTAACTCTTTTTCGTTTTCATACAAGATTAGTGCAAGCCAACTGTCAGGAAAGAGATTTCAGATGGGCTTTGACAACATGGAGAGATTTGTTTCAGTTGTAAAAACCAGCTCCAGCTAATGTGGTGCATTTTTTGCCAGGAAGAATAAGTCAAATAATTGTCTATTGAGGTAGAAGGATCTGGGGGTGCAGATACACAAATCAATAAAAGTAGCAACAAAGATTAATAAGGCCATAAAATGGATAAAGAGGCACAGGAAGAGGTGCAAAAAAGATTTACTAGGATGATACTAGACTGAGAGGCTATACCTATCAGGAAAGATTGAACAGGCCCAGAGCTCCCTTCTCTGTAAAAGAGAAGACTGAGTGGTTACCTGATTGGAGGTCTTTAAGACTATGGAATCCAACAGGGAATTCAGGAAAAACCTCTTTACCCAGAGAGTAGTTAGAATATGGAGCTCTCTACCACAAGGAGCAGATGAAGTGACTAGCATAGATACATTTAAGGGAAGTTAGATAAACATGTGAGAGAGAAAGGAATAGAAGGATATGTTGATGGAGTTAGTTGAAGCAGGGTGGGAGGAGGCTCATGTTTATCATAAATTCATCAGGACAATCCACAAGAATACCAATGTAAGGGAAAACAACAACTTTATACTGTATGAGAAGATAGTGCTGATTGGTTGGCAAGTGAATTCTGACTGGTAGAGGCATTGCAATGGAGAATGCACCAGTTTATGGTGACTGACTGTTAACTGCCGAGCTTTGTTTGAATTTTAAACCAGGCAGCTTAACTCTGATTGGTCAAGGCATTGCCCTGAGGAATGAACCAGCAAATGACTGTCACTTCTTTTGTTTAGCTGAAACAGGCGCAATGTTTGTACATGTTCGTTCTGTCTGTGTATGAATATTTGTAGCTTCCAGTACGCGCAAATGCGCCACACTGCGAGACCTACTGACAATCTTAAATTGGTTGTTAGCGTAATTCTTAGCACAGTGAGGATTATTTAGCAAATGTTGTCCAATCGCAGAATCACATCTGACGTTGGACACTGTGTTTTGAGTTTTGCAAACACAGGCTGGTTGGGTACGGCCTCTACCTTGCCTGTTGCGAACAGCGGAAGGAACATGTTGTTTGATGCGATCCGCCAGTCTTTGGGACGTACGGCCTATATACTGAGCATCACACCGGCATTGAAGTTCATATATCATATTACTCATTTGTGTGATAAGCAGGACGTCCTTTTGGCTTGACGGCAACATCCTGTTAGTGGCAAACACCACACGTGTTGCTGCTGCATAGTAGCAGCGTGAAACAGTTAGCTTCACCTGTTGCTCAAATTTTTGGGATACATTACCCTGCCTGGGTAATTTGAGGTAGACTGGGCACTTTTCAGTGCCAAAAATGACGGCCATAGGCTCGTTCATAAGTTTACGCGATATACAGTGAGAAATGATCTGATCAGGTTAGCTATTGTCACGCAAGATGTCTTTGATTCGCCCTATTTCAGCATCAAGCTTGCATGGTGAGCAAATGGCTCAGGCCCTATTTACGAGGTTGCTGATCAGGCCAATCTTCTAGCACGTGGAACTGTAAGAATCCCAAAGCATGTTTTGACCAGTGAAGGTAGGCTTGCGATAGACTGTGGTTGAGAACCCCTTAGCAGATTTCTCAACTAGTACGTCAAGGAAAGGGAGCTCATTTGACTGCTCCATTTCAAAGGTGAATTTGAGCGCAGGATGGAGCCCATTAAGACGTGTAAGGAAATGATTACACGCAGCTGCGGCTTCAAATATAGAAAATACAAACACAATACACAACACAAGCCTCTCGAGCCTGCTTCGCCATTCAATAAGATAATGGCTGAACGTCTATCTCAACTTCACTTTCCTGCCCAATCCCCACGTCTCTTGATTCCCTTAGTCCCCAAAAATCTATCAATCTCAGTCTTGAACATACTCATCGACTGAGCTGCCACAGCTCTCTGGGGTAGAGAATTTCAAAGATCCACAAACCCTCAGTGAAAAAATGTCTTTTCATCTCAGTTCTAAATGGCCAACCCATTAACTTCAGATTATGACCCCTCGTTCTAGATTCTCCAGCTAGGGGAAACAGCCTCAGCATCTACCCTCCCAAGACTTCTAAGAATTGGATAAGTTTCAATGAGATCACCTCTCGTTCTTCTAAACTCCAGAGAATATAGGCCCATTCTACTTAATCTCTTCTCAAGCGACAACCCTCTCATCCCAGGAATCAATCTAGTGAAGCTTTGTGCACTCCCTCTAAGGCAAATGTGTCCTTTCATGGTTAGGAGACCAAAACATAACACAGTAGTTCTGATGCGGTCTCACCAAAGCCCTATATAATTAAGAGTAAGACAATCTTACTGCACACTCCAACCCCTTTACAATAAAGGCTAACTTACCATTTGGCTTCCTGATTGCTTGCTGTACCTGCATGATAACTTTAAGTGATTTGTGGACAAGGACCCCCCCCCCCCTCAGGTCCCTCTGAAGATTTACCTCCTTGCAAGTGCACAGAGCTTAGATCTGGTTTCAGTACAATTCACAGGACCAGACACATAAATGAAACTTTATAATGGTCGCATTTTCAGGAGAATTTAAATAAAAGTTAGTTTGATATTTAATTACCTGCAAAGGCAGTAATAAACTTCCAGCATGTGTTGAGTTGGTATTGGAGACCTCAAATTGAATAAAGTACTTGCCCACACCCCATTTTAATCAACTCAGTTCCCCAATTTACCACAAAAATGTCAATATATACTTACTTGCAGATTGTTCATGCTCAACAACAATTTGGAAGTGTCTGAATATCATCTGGCATCATAATGAGCTTTATGTAATAAATGTTGGTGAAACCTCCATTCTGATATTTGTTACATTCAGATGACAATTTAGTTGATTGACCTGTTTGCTGAGCACACTCAATCTCTCAGTTATTTCAGTCACAGAATAAATATTTTTGCTGTACATTTTGGAAATGTTTTATGATGCTTTGAATCCTACAATTTTCTCATGTTAAATAGTATCAAATTGTGCAGAACATGTGCTCAGTTGTATTAAATATTTGACAAAGCATCAAAAATGCAATGTGTGGTTATTGCATTTTAGTTGCTTTAGCAACAAATTTAAAAGCTCCTTTCTTCAAAAAAAAAATGTCCCAGCATTTGTGCTGCTTAGTAAACCCTGGTATTTCCTAATATAGATAGTAGCTATTTCAAATTTTGCTGGTGTTTATGTATCCAGGAAGAGAAAAGGTCGTCAGATCTCAATATGCTTATCTTTGGGTAGTTCTATCCCTGTGTACCAACCCTTCCTTCTGCAATATCCTGCGACAGCATTTAAAGGGGAAGATGAGGTTCTCGAAATTGATTTGTAACGGCATGGTGGAGCCCAGACCAGTGTAGCAGAAGCATGGAACTTGGGGAGCCACTGGACCAGACCAGCATAACAGAAGTGTGGGGCTTGGGACATGGGGAGCCAATGGACTAGACCCAGGAAACAAAAGTGTGGGGCTTTCAGCTGGTAAGGGTATGAGAAGCAGCATTCTGAAGGAGGTCTGTTGTATGATTGCTTTAAGAGTGATGTCCCTTTAAGAACTCAGAATGCTAATGAGCCAAGTACCAGGATGTAGTTATGTAGCTAGAAGCCATAGTCACTCTGCACTGTAACACTCTGGGCAAAGGTTCTGTATATAGTTTGCTCTGTATTGTATATATTAGTTTAGATGTTAATAAACCCTTGAGAGATCTTCAACAAACTGGAATCCACATACCTTATTGTGTTGTTTAAGATAACACAAAGAACCACATGACGAAGTCTACTTTTTGTAAGATGGCAACTAAATCAAAAGGTACCAGAGCAGAACTGTACTCATAGAGTTAAGGTGACGTAAAACAGAAGTAGTAAAATTTTTGTGATATCATTTTTACATGTCTCTTGTGAATTGTAAAGATACTCTCCAACTTATTCAGGATAATTATTTGACTGCATGTGGTGACTTCATTGAAAACAAGACCTTTAACCAACAAACCCGTCATCTTGGATTTACCTAAACAATCTGCCAAAAATTAAAGAGGAAGGCAAGTTTAAGAGAAGCACTTTTAATTCAAAAAACTTGCTCATTTTAAGCTGGAATAAGATAGGCTAATCAAATCTGGTCCAAGTTTTGACAAATCTATCTTTTCCAACATAAAATAGGGGCATACATTTCATGGACATACTCATGCCACACTTGTTTTCCCCTTTAATAATGTAGTAATACAGTATCAGAATAAAGATGCTTCAACCTAAGCAAGGGAAATTGCAGAAGTATGAAGATAGAGTTGTCTAAAGCGGGCTGGGAAAATAGACGAAAGGGCAAGTCAGTAGAAAAGCAGTAGCAGACTTTTAAGCAGATATTTCATAACACTCAGCAAACATTTATTCTGGTCAGAAGGAAGGACTCGATGAGAACGATGAATGACCCGTGGATAACAAAAAAAGTTAACGAGAGTATCAAATCAAAAACAAAGGCGTACAAAGCAGCGAATGCAAGTGGTAGCCAGTGGATTGGGAATTTTTAGGAACCAGCTGCAGATGACTTAAAAAACTAATAAAGAGGGAGAAAATTGATTATGAGAGTAAATTGGCAAGAAATATAAAAACAAGCAGTAAGAGCTTCTACGGGTATATAAAATGGAAGAGAGTAACTAAAGTAAGTGTGGAACCCTTAGAGGATGAGACTGGGGAATTAATAACAGGAAACAGGGAAATGGCAGATAATTTAAACCAATATTTTGCATTGGTCTTCACGGTGGAGGACACTATAAACATCCCAACAATAATAGATGAGCAAGGTGTAAATGGGAGGGAGGAATTTGTAACGATCTCTATCACGAGGGAGAAGGTGCTAGGCAAATTGATGGGACTAAAGGCAGACAAGTCACCAGGACCTGATGGCCTGCATCCAGGGGTTTTAGAAGTAGTAGCTGCAGAGATAATGGAGGCATTGGTCGTAATATACCAAAACTCACTGGATTCCGGTAAGGTACCAGTGGATTGGAAAATCGCTAATGTGATGCCCCTATTTGAGAAAGGAGGGAGACAGAAAGCAGGAAACTATAGACCAGTTGCTTAATATCTGTCATTGAGAAAATGCTAGTGTCCATTATTAAGGAAGAAATAGCAGGACATTTAGAAAAACAATGCTATCAGTCAGAGTCAACATGGTTTTATGAAAGGGAAATCATGTTTGACAAATTTGTTAGAGTTCTTTGAGGATATAACAAGCAGAGTGGATAAAGGGGAACTGGTAGATGTAGTGTATTTGGATTTTCAGAAGGCTTTCGATAGGGTGCCACATAAAAGGTTATTGCACAAAATAAGAGCTCAGGGTATTGAGGGTAATGTGTTGGCATGGATTGAGGACTGGCTAAAACACAGAAGGCAGAGAGTCAAGATTAATGGGTCTTTTTTAGGTTGGAAAGCCATAACTAATGGGGTGCCACAAGGATCGGTCCTAGGGCCTCAACTGTTTACTATCTATATTAATGACTTAGAGGAAGGGACAGAGTGTAGAGTATCCAAATTTGTTGACGATACAAAAATAGGTGGGAAGGCATATTGTGATGAGGACACAAAGAATCTGCGAAGGGATATAGATAGGTTAAGTGAAATGGGCAAAAACTTGGCAGATGGTGTTCAATGTGGGAAAGTGTAAGGTTTGGCAGGAAGAATAAAAAGGCAGATTCTTATTTAGATGATGAAAGACTATAAAATACTGCAATACAGAGGGATCTGGGTGTACTTGTACATGAAACAAAAGGTTAGCATGCAGGTGCAGCAAGTAATTAGGAAGGCAAATGGAATTTTGGCCTTTATTGCTAGGGGTTGAGTTTAAAAATAGGGAAGTCTTGTTACAACTGTACAGGGTGTTGGTGAGGCCACACCTGGAGTACTGTGTACAGTTTTGGTCTCCTTATTTTAGGAAGGATATACTAACATTGAAGGCAGCTCAGAAAAGGTTCACTGAGCTGATTCCTGGGATGAAGGGATTGTCTTATCAAGAACGGCTAAACAGGTTAGGCCTTTACTCATTGGAGTTTAGAAGAATGAGAGGTGATCTTATTGAAACATATAAGGTTCTAAGGGGGCTTGACAGGGTAGATGTTGAGAATATGTTTCCACTGGTGGGGGAATCTCACACTAGGAGACATCCTTCTTTCTTTGGCCTCCTTGTCTCGAGAGACAATGGGTAAGTGCCGAGAGGTGGTCAGTGGTTTGTGAAGGAGCCCCTGGAGTGGCTATAAAGGCCAATTCTTGAGTGACAGACTCTTCCACAGGTGCTGCAGATAAAATTGGTTGTCGGGGCTGTTACACAGTTGGCTCTCCCCTTGCGCTTCTGTCTTTTTTCCTGCCAACAGCTAACTCTCTTTGACTCGCCACACTTTAGCCCCGCCTTTATGGCTGTCCGCCAGCTCTGGCGAACGCTGGCAACTGACTCCCACGACTTGTGGTCAATGTCACAGGACTTCATGACGCGTTTGCAGATGTCTTTAAAGCGGAGACATGGGCGGCCGGTGGGTCTGATACCAGTGACGAGCTCGTTGTACATTGCGTCCTTGGGGATCCTGCCATCTTCCTTGCGGCTCACATGGCCAAGCCATCTCGAGCGCCGCTGGCTCAGTAGGGTGTATATGCTGGGGATGTTGGCTACCTCGAGGACTTCTGCGTTGGAGATACGGTCCTGCCACCTGATGCCAAGGATTCTCCGGAGGCAGCGAAAATGGAATGAATTGAGACGTCACTCTTGGCTGACATACGTTATCCAGGTCTCGCTGCCGTAGAGCAAGGTACTGAGGACACAGGCTTGATACACTCGGACTTTTGTGTTCCGTGTCAGTGCGTCATTTTCCCACACTCTCTTGGCCAGTCTGGACATAGCAGCAGATGCCTTTCCCATGCACTTGTTGATTTCTGCATCGAGAGACAGGTTACTGGTGATAGTTGAGCCTAGGTAGGTGAACTCTTGAACCACTTCCAGAGCATGGTCGCCGATATTGATGGATGGAGCATTTCTGACATCCTGTCCCATGATGTTCGTTTTGTTGAGGCTGATGGTTAGGCCCAATTCGTTGCAGGCAGCCACAATCCTGTCGATGAGTCTCTACAGACACTCTGCTGTGTGAGATGTTGATGCAGCATAGTCAGCAAAGAGGAGTTCCCTGATGAGGTCCTTCCGTACTTTGGTCTTCGCTCTTAGACGGGCAAGGTTGAACAACCTGCCATCTGATCTTGTGTGGAGGAAAATTCCTTCTTCTGAAGACTTGAACGCATGTGAGAGCAGCAGGGAAAAGAAGATCCCAAATAGTGTAGGTGCGAGAACACAGCCCTGTTTCACGCCACTCAGGATAGGAAAGGGGTCTGATGAGGCACCGCTATGTTGAATTGTGCTCTTCAGATTGTCATGGAATGAAGTGATGATACTTAGTAGCTTTGGTGGACATCCAATCTTTGCTAGTAGTCTGAAGAGACCACGTCTGCTGACAAGGTCAAAGGCTTTGGTGAGATCAATGAAAGCAATGTAGAGGGGCATCTGCAGTTCGCGGCATTTCTTCTGTAGCTGGCGAAGGGAGAACAGCATGTCAATGGTGGATCTCTCTGCTCGAAAGCCACACTGTGCCTCTGGGTAGACATGCTCAGCCAGTTTCTGGAGCCTGTTTAAAACGACACGAGCGAAGACTTTCTCCACTATGCTGAGCAGGGAGATTCCACGGTAGTTGTTGCAGTCACCGCGGTCACCCTTGTTCTTATAGAGGGTGATGATATTGGCATCGCGCATGTCCTGTGGTACTGCTCCCTCGTCCCAACACAGGCAAAGCAGTTCATGGAGTGCTGAGAGTATAGCAGGCTCGGCACTCTTGATTATTTCAGGGGTAATGCCGTCCTTCCCAGGGGCTTTTCCGCTGGCTAGAGAATCAATGGCATCACTGAGTTCCGATTTTGTTGGCTGTACGTCCAGCTCATCCATGGGGAGTGGCAGAGTCTGGGCTGCATTGAGGCAGTCTCGGTGACAACATTTTCCCTGGAGTACAGTTCTAGGTAGTGCTCCACCCATTGGTCCATTTGCTTGCATTGGTCAGTGATCGTGTCCCCTGATTTAGACATGAGGGGTGGGGGGTGGTGCGATCTTCTTGATGGTTGGCCCAAAAGCATCATACATTCCTGTGATGTTTCCTGTGTCAGAGGCCAGCTGAATACGACTGCATAGGTGTTGCCAGTTGTCATTTGCGCAGCGCCTGGCTGTTCTTTGTGCAGCGCTTCTGGCTGCTTTAAGTGCTATGGATGTTAACTCGCTGGGGGCTTTCTTGTAGTTCAGCAGTGCAATGCGCTTAGCGGCTATGACAGGTTCCAGCTCTTCAAAGTGAGATTGAAATCAGTCTGCATTCTGCTTCTAACGTTTGCCACAGGTGGTCATTGCTGACTTATAGATGGCGTCTCTGATGTGGGCCCACTTGGTCTCTGCATCCCCTGTAGGAGTGTTTTGAAGGGCTTTTTCAAGCAAATTTAGAAACTTAGAAATTTAGAAATTCTTTTAGGTTAGCATGGGCAGCCCTTCTGCTTGGAGTGATGTAGCTTCTTTCGTTTGAGTCTAATTTTGCTGCACACCAGGTAGTTGTCGGTGTCGCAGTCCGCACTGTGGAAGCTGCGTGTGATTTGGACATTGTTTAAAGAGGCTCGCCTTGTGACGATGAGGTCCAGCTGGTGCCAACGAAGTGATCTTGGATGCCTCCAAGAAACCTGGTGACAGGGTAGATGTTGAGAATAAGTTTCCACTGGTGGGGGAATCTCGAACGAGGGGACATAGTTACAGAATAAGGGGTCACACATTTAAAACTGAGATGCGCCGGAATTTCTTCTCTCAGAGGGTGGTGAATCTCTGGAATTCTCTACCTCAGAATTGTGGAGGCTAGATCACTAAATGTATTTAAGGAGGAGGTAGATAGATTTTTCAAATCTCGGGGAGTCGAGGGTTATGCGGAGCAGGTCTGAAAGAGGAGTTGAGGCCTGGGACAGATCAGCCATGATCTTATTGAATGGCTTGAGGGGCTGAATGGCCTACTCCTGCTCCTATTTCTTATGTTGTTATGCCCATTATAACTATATTCAGCAATAATTATATTTTCCTTTCTCACTCATAGACCGTGGTTTTCTGATTGTTACTACAAAAATGCATTTTCTATATTTAGAAATTCTTGTAATGAATCGGCAGATTAGGTTCACGCTTTTGCAATTGTTTCAAACTGTCCTTTAAGATGAAAAAACATAAGTGGTTGAAATCATATGTGATCTTAGTGATGAAAAATTTAATATGTATGGTATGGAAATTTTTAATAAGCGAACAGAAGAATTTCATTTGTGACGTTAAAGTACATCAACAATCAATCTATTGTTTCTAAGTAGTTTCTGGTACATATCTTGCTTTATATTTGTGTTTATCCTGGATACTATAAGGCTTAAAGAACTGGTGGCCTACTGGAAGAGAAGGAAGAAATTGACATTATTGTGAGAGAACTACATCTTACCAACTGTTCCTATAGTAATTGTCTGGAAACTGAGTATTGTAGGGAATGAGGAGACTGTGAATACAATCCTTGCTATCTGGGAGTTTTGCCATTAAGTTAAACATCTCAAAATCTGTCGCTATTTGGACAAACTTGCCTCGCGATAACTAGAGCTAATACGAAACACAAAAACATGCTGGTACACCAAAGTGGCACAGAATGAATGTGCTGTACTGGCTGCCTATGATTATTGTGAAATTACAGGCATGTGGCACACCAATGATTTGAAACAGAAAATAGTGGGCAATGTGCCTGTGTTTCCTATTACGAGTTAGCGGGTGAAGATCCCCCGGCAAACAGTGTGTATTAGAAAATCATTTTCCAAGTTTTATCTTTGTCTTTGATTTTTTTTATTATTTATTCATTTCATGGAATGTGGGCATGTTTCTGGCATGGACAGCATGTGTTGCCCATCCCTAACTGCCCTTGACAACTGAATGGCTTGCTATTTTAGAGGGAGTCACATATAGACCAGGCCAGGTAAGGACAGTAGATTCCTTTCCCTAAAGGACATCATGATAGGTTTTTACAATTGATAGTTTCATGGTCACCATTACTGAGACGAGGGGCTGAATTTTATGAGCGTGCTGCAAATCGCGACGGCGTGCTCTGATGTCAGCGGACTTCAGGTGCAGATGCGCTGTCGCTGAGCCCCCGCGATATTTCACACAGGGTCTCATTTAAATGGAGGGGGTGGAGTGGCTGCCCCAATGATGTAGAATGGATGGCCACTCAGTCCCCGGCAATGGCGTCCGGCACCGGCGCCATTTTTAAAGGACTTCAAGCCCTTGGCAAAAATTTGAATTATTAAAATTCATATTCATTTTCATTTTAAAAAATTAATAGCTGCAGGCTCTTTCCCAATCCCCCCAATTGTTTTTTTTATTGGCCTATATGTTGAAAATTTATTTTAATCCCCCCCCACCCCCCAACCTCTTCACATTTACCCTTCAACCCCTTCCCACAATCCCCACAGCCAATCAGAAGTATTTTTTCTGTGCCCCCCACCGCCCTGATAATTTCACTCCTCCCTCCTCTCCACCAATGTCTCGCCTTGAATCCCCAAATGGGGCTTGCAAGGTGTGGCCATTAGCCGCAATATCGGTGTGGGACCGTTGCCCAGTCCAGGTAAGTTCATGCACATTTTTTTTGAATAAGTTTGAGTTGGGAAATCAAGGCCCCACTGCTTGGCGGAGGGGGGTGGGCAGTGGGCCACACCGAGGCCTTGCCGCCACCAGTAAAATGTGGCGGGACCTTCTCGGGGTTGGAGCACGTGGCGGGCCTCTCGCACAAGTAGCCCTTCCGTGTCGAAAGGCCGCCAAGTTTGGCGCGCGATTAAAATTCAACCCATATGGATACATTTCTAATGGCATAGATTTCTCTTACAGTTGTGTATTGTCACACCTACATGAATTCATTTTGCAGTGACTAAAGTGCTGTACATAAGGTGAGTGATGTCCAAAGGGATAGTATGCTTATACTGCAGTTTTCAGTGTGTCAGAATGTGGTACCAAATGTCTGGTACCCACTTTTGCCAATTGCGAGGTAACATTTGTTGCATACCTACTGTTTGCATTAATTCTCAGTCACCATCAGAGGTTAAGTATCTTTGTTTTAAATTTACGTTCAGTTTTTAGAAGTATTAGCTCCCCTTATAGAACTGGTTACTATTGTACAGCAATAGCCCAGCCTTTTCCTTTGATATTTTGCATATGGTTCTTCATTTTAACATGCTGTAAATTAAAGTGATGGCAAAAGGAACTTTGGAATCTTGATTAAATCATCTTCTTTGTATGCCTTTATTCAGGTCGCAGCCAAGGCTGGAGTTTATGAGATCCTGAATCACTTGGGTTTCCCTGAATTTGAAGACCCTGAGGACACACCACTTTCTAGACTATGTTATCGCTGGTTGCAGCAAAGTACAAACACACTTCCATTCCGAGGAGAGTTTGTTTAATTTTTTTTCTTTTGCCCTATGAGCTGCCAGGCTACTTCTTGTCAGCGGTTTTATAGCTTTGACTTTTCTAGATCTTTGGAACTGTTTGTTTTATGTACATCCTAGCAGAATAACACTGAAAAATTAGTGATAAATGGATAAACATTTGAATCAAAACAAGTGAGATGGCTGTGGAGAAACAGCACGGCAGTGGGATCAGTTTTGGACTGTACTAGCAAAGAGCTGGAACAGATTCAGTGGGCCCAATGGACTTTTGTATTGGAAAGACATCTATGGTTTTATGTCAAAAGGCCAGGTTG
Organism: Heterodontus francisci; assembly: GCF_036365525.1. NCBI lineage: Eukaryota > Metazoa > Chordata > Chondrichthyes > Heterodontiformes > Heterodontidae > Heterodontus > Heterodontus francisci. The sequence continues at coordinate 20,757,531 of NC_090412.1, read as the reverse complement.
TTATTGGATGCTTTTGAATACACATTTTTACCGTGAAAGTTATTAGAGAGGCCCCGTCAACCACAAAAAAAAGAACAAGACGTAATCATTCTACTGACTGCAATGACTTGAAAATTGGCAATGATCCATTTAATAACCAACTCCAACCCTAATAAGATATTAGCATTAGGCATTACATTGCCTTTACAGAAATGAGCAATCTTACAAAATGTTAAGTAAATAAAATAAATATGGGGTGCAAGTATTAAATAGTACATTCATGATAGAGTATATAATTGTGGGCCCCTGATTAGGAAAACAGCAATTTGTGCCATTAGAACCTTTCACTCACTCGTTGAATATTTTTTCAGTGAGCCACTGTCATATATCCTGTGTCTCCTAACTTTTCAGAATTGCAGTGCAAGTATACTGTAGATCATATGGTACATTTCTAATAAGTTAGAAAACATTATACCAGCTCCATTAATTTCTGTTGGAGTACGCTGCATTCATTTGGCACAAGAAATAACAGAAGCAAAATGTATTGGTTTAAGTTTTCTATTTAGATTTCAGATGCACAATCTTCCTTTCCAGTCAACTCGACTGAGTTATCGGCTGGTTTGGTAGATCTGATATAGTTTTGTGTCATCGCTGTTAAATGCAAGAGTGTTATCACAAACAATGCAACGCTTATCTCTGATGTGCCTTTTAAAATGGAGAAAGACTGTTAAACCAGTCTCAGTTTGGGCTTTTGCTAAGTATATATTTTAATCAAAATATTATCAACAATTGCAAATATTTTTATAATTATTAGATTAAGACTTTGTAAACACTGCATGGAGTAGATACTGTGGCTTATTTCAAAATAAAAGGGCTGTTCATCTGAGTATGTTACTGAGGGAAAAAACTTGCTTAATCAGGCAGTTAATGAGGATTTTGTTGATGCTGAAAAGTATTTGTAAATACAGGGAATATTTGGTTTTTTATTTTTAGAGAATTTATGTATTTAAAACCTTGTATTATGAATAACCTTAATGAGGGGGAATTACATCTTTTTGGTGTTTCTTCCCCCACAAAAGGTAGAATCTACCTGCTGCTGGTTTAATTATCTTTACTGTACTTTCAGCTACTTTATAACAAGCTAATCCTGATCTACAGAAAATCAACATTCAAATAGCAACTTACTTGAACTGTATATTGAAACCATAATCAGTATCAAATCTGGCTTTGAGTAGTGCCCACAGTTTATTCTTGTGCTGCTTTTATAGTCCACAGTGTTCCCAGACTCTGCAAGAGTTTGGCACTTTATCTTTGACTTAACTGTTGTTGCCAGTTGCCTTTCCTGGATTCAGCTATTTGGGCACAGTCTCCAATGAAAGAAACCAAGAGAATGCTTTTCAGTGGCACTTAAAGGACTATTAACTACAGTAGTATCATAGTTTTCATGCAGATTTTACAGTAGTGGTTTGACTACTGCCAAATAACATTCCTTTGCTTTCCAGCTGGAGTGGGACCCTTGCTGAATCCTGCCACAGGCAACTGGTTCAGTTAGGAATTAAATGGAGGCCCAGAGGCTTTACTGGGGAATGGGAAGCAGATGTCTGGGACTGTGAGGGGGGAAAGGACAGCACTGTCTGGGCTGAGTATATATGTTGCATGTTAGAAAATCTAAAAATGCACCCAGCACCCTTAATGCCAGGCCAGATGGTGGGAGATGGCAGATTGGAGAAATCATCACCAAGACCGGTGAATATTCATGTGCAGCCTGCTGCCAAATCTAGCATAAGGCACCCTGTACTTCAAATACATTTTCCTTTTGCTTTCTTTATGCCTGCTTACCCTTTTAAAGCAGAGGCAGTGGTGGCCCCATTTTCACCTGATGATGAGTGATTTAAAAAAAAATCCTGTAAACCATTTAGATATTTCACTGTTTCTCAAGTGAGATTCAGGAATAACATTGCAGCTACCTATGTAAACACAGTTGTTTCTTAGGTTCTTATTGGAAGCATGTCCGATCACTGCATCACACATAGAGGAGGAGTAGAGAATACATAATTCAGATCAGCTGTGAACAACTAGATTAATAAACAGGACAACAGGATCTTTTGGTTTGTTGCAACATTCTGTGTTACAAAATGACATGTTTTTGTTACAATTTTGTTCTGTGAGTATAGATTAATTATTTACCATAAGGATTAGAGTAAAATAGTTTTTAAAGAAATATAACATTCATATTGGTTAAAGAAACATCACAATTATTTATCTGTTCACTCGTATGTCCATAATGCCAGAAATCTACCATGAATTATATCGCCCATCCGAGTGGGCTAGTCAGCACTAGCCTTTTCCATGTGGGATAATGCACTGGTTAGAACCAAGTGCTCATTATTTTACCTAAGCATAAAATTCAATCCTTTAAATCCTAAAAATTGGAGAACCAATCAGCAGAGAGTCTATTTGACTCACAAAGGAATTAGTTTATTGTTTCATGTCTTTTTGTTAGATATTGGCTGCTGTGAATTAAAAAAAAATGTGCATACCAGCCCAGTGTTGTAACATGTTACACTGGGAGGCCAGTGTTTCGCCCAGCCAGGCTGGGAAGTTTGCCTCATTAGATGTGAATTGGAGTAAAAGTGAGATCCGTAGACAACAGAAAGCAAATATAATCATCTGGAGTTTAATATTGGATGTGCGTCAGAACCTGTATCAAATGGCCTTTGAGTGGTATGGGAAGAGGCTGTGAAGATATCTGTGGTGATGGGGAACCACAATCACATTTGTTCCAGTTAGTATATCTCTGAAAGTATCGGTTACACTGAAATCTGTTTTAAATTGAAAGATAAATTCAATGATATTTTGCTCTTGTTAGAAAGCCTCCCTAGGCATGAATGTTAGCCAGAGATAGGCTGGAACACAATGAACCTAGATCTTCGACTCACTCCATCAAGGTGTCAGAAGGTTGCGAGCTAAAGCCCCACCCAAAAGAACTGAGTCCCTATCTCGGCTGAATCCTACATGTAGTACTGAGGGAGTGCTGTACTGCCGGAGGTGGCAGCTTTTGGATAACATGTTAAACTGAGGTCAGTCTACTCTCGCTTGGTGATTTGGGAAGGTGGTGGTGTAGTGGTGATGTCACTGGACTAATAATGTAGAGGCCGAGGCTCATGCTCTGGGCACATGGCTTTGAATCCAACTGCAGCAAATGGTGAAATTTGAATTCAGTTAATAAATCTGGAATTAAAAAAGCTAGTCTAATGGCGACCATGAAACCATGGTTGATTTTTTTTTAAAAACCCATCTGGTTCACTAATGTCCTTTAGGGAAGGAAATCTGCTGTCCTTACCTGGTCTGGCCTACATGTGACTCCAGACCTACAGCAATGTTGACTCTTAAATAGCCTAGCCAGCCATTCAGTTGCAGTTGTCAAGGGCAATTAGGGATGGGCAATAAATTTTGGCCTTGCCAGCAATGCCCACGTCCCATGCATGAATATAAAAAAGAAATCCCATTTGAAGAAGAGCAGGAGTTCATCTGATGTCCTGGCCAATATTTATCCCTCAGATAATCTCACCACTGTTTGTGGGACCTTGTCACGCACAATGGGCGAATGCATTTCCCTGCATTACAATAGAGACAATGCTTCAAAAGTACTTCATTCGCTGCAAAGCCCTTTGGGGCGTTCTGTGATCATGAAAGGCATTTTTAAATGGAAGTTCTTTCCTTCTTTTAGTTGTGTCTAGTAAAACTGCCTAAGAAGGCAACCTTATTGAATTCATGCTCTTTTTGGTTATTTAATGAAACCATTTCAGACCTGTGTAAATTTAATACCGCTTAATTACAGACCTCTGTCATTTTGGAAGCACATGGTTAAAAATGAAATATATTTATAACTTTCATAGAGGACGTGTAGCTTATTCCTCAGTTGATGGATCTGGCGAATGGCTGACATGCTGTCAAAGTGTGAGACTGTGCTTTTTGCATTTTAGTACGGTGTGCTCCTAATATTCAGAACATGAATTTAATACACCAGAAAAAGTTCTAAAATCATGATTTATTTGATTTTAAAAAGTGCTTTTTAATGACTGCCTATTTTTCCCCATTCAGATTTAGAAGGAATGAAAATTACTTAGTCAATGAACTTTTTCAGTATGCAGATTTTTTTTTGCCTTATTTTAATGATATTAAGTGTGTTTTCTCATATGCATACTGTTTCTATGCTAAGGTAGACACAAATCTGTGAATGCTATTTTTCAAAGGAGGAAGGAAAGAAAAGCTTTTATGAAGTGTTGAATATTATCCCAGAGGATTCCAGTGCTGAATCGAAATAGCAGAGTGCTGCTGGGGTACTATTTAGTGGCTTTACTGTTTAACTATTGTAAACCTTTTTTTGCAACAATTTGTTTGTAGCATTTTAAAATTTAAAAAGTACTGTACTTTCTGTGAACTGCAATCCATTTCACACTGCTTAATTTTGTAGTACAAGAGAGTAAGTTATTAAATGTTTTGCACCAAATCTTCTTGACTTTGTTTTCTTTGTTTAAAAGAAAAAGCTGTACAAGTGCTTGTTTAAGGAGAGTAAGTTTATGGACTTACTGCAGTGATCTTCAAGACACATATTTGCAGAGTCGGGTATATTCAGTGCAAGCAAATGAGTACATTTTATTCCTGTGGGGGTGGAAAATCAGCTGATGTGGATACCTTTGAGGGGGAGCAGAAATCTGGCAGACCTAAATTCCCAATTTGTCCAATAGGGATTTTTGGTTTAAAGAAATTTTTCAATTGGTAAAGAAGGTTTAAAATTTAAAGGAAACAAATTCTGGATATAATCCTATCATTGTTAATTTTATTTTTAAATTGAGGTGCTGTTTGCTAGTTTTTCAGTTCAGCAGTTCATTTGGTGGTAATTTTTTTAATTGCTGGGAGATGGCTTTAGAAAATAATTAACTTAATTAGATTATATTTTAATCCATTAATGGCAAAGGGTCTTCAAATTTAAGGATATTCAAGATCAGCATTGAATCCCTGATCTTTCATCAAGGTGTTTCTCTTCTGTAGGAACCTGGTCAACTTTGCAATTAATGTAGCTAATGCCTACAGTGTATGTCATGTCCATTACAGTCCACTGATAAAAGTGTCCCCTGTTCTTACAACTCTGAGGGATCGATTTTTACTCTGAGGTGGGAATGCAGCAAAGCGAGCCATGTGCCCATCCGGAAGCAGCAGCAGGGAGCTTCGGTCGATTTTAATGGTGGGCCTCGTTGACATGGCCAAAATGGCCCAGGAAGTTGACATGAAGCAGCTACCCAGCTGTTAAAACTGAGCAGCTCTCCGAAGAACCACAGAAAATGTACCCAGCACGAAGCAAGTACGTGGGGAGGGGAGGGGGTGTGTGGGGAGGGGAGGGGGTGTGTGAGGGGAGCGCAGGGCGAGGAAGGCCTGCTCCTCCTGGCCCCTCCCAAGGAAACAAAACACAAATGTTACGTTGCTGGGCCTCTTCTGGTCATGGCTGCTGTTCTCTTGACAAATTTAGCTTGGTGGGGAAGCCATTACAGATCCCTCATTCAGGTCCAAGATAAAAATAGCTGATTGCACCTGGATGATGTTATCGGAGATTAATTCATATATTTACAGAGGATTCACCAGCCAGATTGGGTAAGAAAGGAGTAAGTAAGTGCCCCATTTCATTTCGGCTGCCACCCTGTTTTCCACAGATGGAGTTAAAAATCCGCCCAAATGTTTGATTTAAAGTAGTTCTAGTAACTAACCTCCGTAGCACTTAAAGCAGCCAGAAGCGCTGCACAAAGAACAGCCAGGCGCTGCGCAAATGACTACTGGCAACACCTATGCAGTCATATTCAGCTGGCCTCCGACACCGGAAACATCAGAGGAATGTATGATGGCATTAAGAGAGCTTTTGGGACAACCATCAAGAAGATCGCCCCCCTCAAATCTAAATCAAGGGACACAATCGCTGACCAACGCAAGCAAATGGACCGCTGGGTTGAGCACTACCTAGAACTGTACTCCAGGGAGAATGTTGTCACTGAGACTGCCCTCAATGCAGCCCAGTCTCTGCCAGTCATGGATGAGCTGGACGTACAGCCAACAAAATCGGAACTCAGTGATGCTATTGATTCTCTAGCCAGTGGAAAAGCCCCTGGGAAGGACGGCATTACCCCTGAAATAATCAAGAGTGCCAAGCCTGCTATACCTTCAGCACTCTTCGAACTGCTTTGCCTGTGCTGGGACGAGGGAGCAGTACAACAGGACATGCGCGATGCCAATATCATCACCCTCTATAAAAACAAAGGTGACCACGGTGACTGCAACAACTACCGTGGAATCTCCCTGCTCAGCATAGTGGGGAAAGTCTTCGCTCGAGTCGCTTTAAGCAGGCTCCAGAAGCTGGCCGAGCATATCTACCCTGAGGCATAGTGTGGCTTTCGAGCAGAGAGGTCGACCATTGACATGCTGTTCTCCCTTCGCCAGCTGCAGGAGAAATGCCGCGAACAACAGATGCCCCTTAACGTTGCTTTCATTGATCTCACCAAAGCCTTTGACCTCGTCAGCAGACGTGGTCTCTTCAGACTACGAGAAAAGATCGGATGTCCACCAAAGCTACTAAGTATCATCACCTCATTCCATGACCATATGAAAGGCACAATTCAGCATAGCGGCACCTCATCAGACCCCTTTCCCATTCTGAGTGGTGTGAAACAGGGCTGTGTTCTCGCACCCACACTGTTTGGGATTTTCTTCTCCATGCTGCTCTCACACGCGTTCAAGTCTTCAGAAGAAGGAATTTTCCTCCACACAAGATCAGGTGGCAGGTTGTTCAACCTTGCCCACCTAAGAGCGAAGACCAAAGTACGGAAAGTCCTCATCAGGGAACTCCTCTTTGAATACGATGCTGCATTAACATCTCACACTGAAGAGTGTCTGCAGAGTCTCATCGACAGGTTTGCGGCTGCCTGCAACGAATTTGGCCTAACCATCAGCCTCAAGAAAACGAACATCATGGGGCAGGACGTCAGAAATGCTCCATCCATCAATATTGGCGACCACGCTCTGGAAGTGGTTCAAGAGTTTACCTACCTAGGCTCAACTATCACCAGTAACCTGTCTCTCGATGCAGAAATCAACAAGCGCATGGGAAAGGCTTCCACTGCTATGTCCAGACTGGCCAAGAGAGTGTGGGAAAATGGCACACTGACACGGAACACAAAAGTCCGAGTGTATCAAGCCTGTGTCTTCAGTACCTTGCTCTATGGCAGCGAGGCCTGGACAACGTATGTCAGCCAAGAGCAACGTCTCAATTCATTCCATCTTCGCTGCCTCCGGAGAATCCTTGGCATCAGGTGGCAGGACCGTATCTCCAACACAGAAGTCCTCGAGGCGGCCAACATCCCCAGCATAGACACCCTACTGAGTCAGCGGCACTTGAGATGGCTTGGCCATGTGAGCCGCATGGAAGATGGCAGGATCCCCAAAGACACATTGTACAGCGAGCTCGCCACTGGTATCAGACCCACCGGCTGTCCATGTCTCTGCTTTAAAGACGTCTGCAAACGCGACATGAAGTCCTGTGACATTGATCACAAGTCGTGTGAGTCAGTTGCCAGCGATCGCCAGAGCTGGCGGGCAGTCATAAAGGTGGGGCTGAAGTGTGGCGAGTCGAAGAGACTTCGCAGTTGGCAGGAAAAAAGACAGAAGCGCAAGGGGAGAGCCAACTGTGTAACAGCCCCGACAACCAATTTTTTCTGCAGCACCTGTGGAAGATTCTGTCACTCTAGTATTGGCCTTTATACCCACTCCAGGCGCTGCTCCACACACCACTGACCACCTCCAGGCGCTTACCCATTGTCTCCCGAGACAAGGAGGCCAAAGACGAAGAAGAAGAAGTAACTAACCTAAGGTGTTTGCCTTGGCTCGGTGGTAACACTCCTGCCTCTAACTCCGAAGGTTATGGGTTCAAGCCACACTCCTGAGTCTTGTGCACATTATCCAGGCTGAGATTTCAGCACAGTACTAGGAGAGTGATTCACTGTCAAAGATGCGGTCTTCTGGAAGAGAAGTTAAACTGAATCTCTAACTGCCCCCTTAATTGGACACGCAAGATCCCATGGCATTATTTGAAGAGAAGGGGACATTTAGTGGTCTGGCAAACACTTATCCCTTAACCAGCACTATTAACAAAGCTTACCTGGCCAGTTACCTCATTGCCACTTCTGGGGTCTTTCTGTGTGCAGATTGGCTTCCATATTACATAACAACAGTGACTACATTTCCAGAGTACTTCACTGGCGGTGAAGCAATTTACAACAACAACTTGTATTTCTGTAGCACCCTTAATGTAATAATGTCCTGGATCCAGCTGCTGCTGCCTGCCTTTGGCTACTGGGTTTCCCATGCCAGGTAAATTACCAATTAATAAACGGACCCACATCTCCAGCTAAGATTATTTGGACACTGCCAAACCCACTACAGCTAAACATTTGCTGTCGGTTGCAGTTGGGTTTTGCAAACTTGCTGATTTAATCCCTCCCGAACCGTCTCCCGCTTGTCACGGTGGGGTGGGGTAGGGGGGGTTAACTCCCTTCCCTCAAACCCCTGCGCTCTCTATGTTTTAATAATCCATCAACTGTAAAATAGAAATGTGTGCTATAATTAATCAGAATGCACCAACTTTGATTTACAATTGGAGGGGTAATACTGTCAGACCATCCTATGTTTGTGTATGGTGCTGCTTGCAGGTAGATAGGGTTGTGGGGGACGGGGGGAAAAAGTATTTGGAAAGAAAGATATAAATTAGTATATCATACTAATTTAAATCCATTGTATGGGATAGATGATTTTGAAAATCAGTCAGCTGAATCACCCTGTCTGCAGCCAATTAAGAGTATTTGGAATTTATTTGGAAAATAATTTAAATAGGGTAGAGGAGCAAAGGGATCTGTGGGTACAAGAACACAAATCATTAAAAGTTGCGACACACGTCAGTAAGGCCATAACTAAAGCAAACCAAGCACTAGAATTGAAAAGTAGGGAAGTTATGCTAAATTTGCATCAACCTTGGTTAGACCACACTTAGAGTATTGTGTTCAATACTGGTTGCCATATTATAAAAAGGATGGAGAGGGTGCAAAAAGGATTTACAGGGCTGCTACCAGAACCGTGAGTTTATACCTATCAGGAAAGGATGAATAGGCTGGGTCTGTTTTGAAAAGAGAAGGGAAAAGAGAGGGGTGATCCAATAGAGGTCTTTAAAATTATAAAGGGTTTTGATAGTGTAGACACACAATGAGTATTTACACTTCAGGTGAAGAGCAAAACTAGAGGCATTCAATATATAATCGTCATCAGGATAAAGTTAAAGGAGGAAGGATGGGAGGAGGCTAGAGTGGAGCATAAACACCAGTGTGGATTGGTTGGGTTAAATGGCCTGTTTCTGTGCTGTATGTTCTATGTAATTCTATTTAAATAAGTTAACCTCAAGTAATTACTGCTATTAACTGCCCAAGCACTGAACAGGGGTAATTAGTGGTATTTGCCCCCTGAAGCACTAATGAGCAATGTTTTGCATCTTAATTTATCCCTGGCAGTAATTTCCGCCAACCCACAGAATGCTGGATGCAATCATGCAAATTAAATTTAACTGGAAATCAACCAGTTGACCTTCATTAATTACACAGTCTTGGGAGGAAACAAAATTCAGTAAGACATGCTTTAGCGATTGAGTTATCTAAGTTAAAGATTCTAAAAAAATGTGTCAGCTCTTGGCTCAAAAAAGCCATGTGTATACAGAAAACAGGCTTTCAGCTAAAACAACTCAAATTTAAATACATTCTGAAAAAGGGATTTAGAAAATTGCAGGAATGGCAAAATGTACTTAATCCAGCAAAAAGAGGCATGCTGAAATAAAAAAAAGGAAAGAAACTTCAGATGCTGGAAATCTGAAATAAAACAGAAAATACTGGAAACACACAGTTAATCAAGCAGCATCAGTGGAAAGAGCAGAGAAATTAAGGGTTTGTGTGTGAACCCTTTACCAAAATAAAAAATAAGAGCTGGACTGTAGTATTAATACAACCAAGGGCAACAACAACTTGCATTTATATAGCGCCTTTAACGAAGCAAAAAGTCCGAAGGCACTTCACAGGAGCATTATCAAACAAGATTGGACACCAAATCAGATATTAGGGCAGACGACCAAGTTGGTCAAAGGGGTAGGTTTTAAGATGCGTCTTAAAGGAAGAAAGAGAGGTGGAGGAAATTGCAGAGCTTAGGGCCTCGGCCGCTGAAGGCACAGTCACCAATGGTAACGCAATTAAAATCAGGGATGCACAAGAGGCCAGAATTGGAGCAGTGCAGATCTCTCGGAGGATTGTAGGGCTGGCGGAGGTTACAGAGATAAGGAGGGGCAAGGCCATGGAGGGATTTGAAAACAAGGATGAGAATTCTGAAATTGATGCATTGACATTGGCTCCCAATCGAGCAATCAGCGAGCACAGGTGTGATGCATAAAAGGTATTTGGTGCAAGTTAGGATACCAGTAGCAGAGTTTTGGATGATCTCAAGCTTATAGAGGGTGAAAGATAGGAGTCTGGCCAGAAGAGCGTTGAAATACTCAAATCCAGAGGTAACAAAGGAAGGATGAGGGTTTCAGCAGCAGATGAACTGAGACAGGGGCAGAGCCAGATGATGATGGATGGAAACAGGTGGTCTTCATGATGGCGCGAATATGTTGTTGGAAACTTATCTCTGAGTCAAATACAAACAGTCTGGTTCAGCCTCATAGTTGACAGGGAGAGGGATGGAGTTGGTGGCTGGGGAACGGAGCTGATGGCGGGGACTGAAGACAATGGCCTTGGTCTTCCCAATATTTGGTTGGGAAATATTTCTGCTCATCCAGTACTGGATATCTGACAAGTGATCTAACAACTTCCTTAGACAGCACCTTCCAAACCCGCGACCTCTACCAACTAGAAGAACAAGGGCAGCAAATACATGGGAACACCACCATCTGCAAGTTCAGCTCCAAGTCGCACACCATCCTGACTTGAAACTATATTGCCATTCCTTCACTGTCGCTGGGTCAAAATCCTGGAACTCCCTTCCTAACAGCACTTGTGGTGTACCTACACCCCACATGGACTGCAGTGGTTCAAGAAGGCAGCTCACCACCACCTTCTTGAGAGCAATTAGGGATGGGCAATAAATGCTGGTCTGGCCAGTGGTGCCCACATCCCATGAATGAATTTAAAAAAACTTAGAGACAATGGAAGAGTTGATTGAGGTGGTGGTGAGGTAAATATGGGTATCATCAGTGTACATGTGGAAATTGACGCTGTGTTTTCAGGTGATGTCTTTGAAGGGCAGCATATAGATGTAAAATAGGAGGGGGCCAAGGAAAGATCCTTGGGAGAGTCCAGCAGCACGCTATGGGAGTGCGAAGAGAAGCCATTGCAGGTGATTCTCTGACTGCGACCGGATAATTTAAGAATGGAACCGGGCGAGTGCAGTCCCAACCAGCTGGATGGAGGAGAGGCATTGGAGGAATATGGGTGTAGTTAACCTTGCCAAAGGCTGCAGGCAGGTCAAGAAGGATGAGAAGGGATAGGTTACCATGGTCATGATCACATAGAATGCCATTTACGACTTTGATAAGAGCCGTTTCAGTACTGTGGCAGGGATGGAAAGTTGAATGAAAGGATTAAAACACGAAGCTCCAGGAAAGATGGGCACAGATTTGGGAGGTAGCAGTATGTTGCAAGACTTTGGAGAGGAAAGGGAGGTTGGACTTGGGCCATTAGTTTGCAAGGGCAGAAGGTCGAGCGTTGTTTCGAGGGGAGAGGTGATGACGGTAGGTTTGAAGGGGAAAGGTACAGTAGTTGTGGAAAGAGAAGCATTTACAATATCAGCTAACATTTGGGGGGGTCAGGAAGGAGGTTGTGCGGTCAGCAGTTTTGTGGGAATAGGGTCAAGGGAGATGGAGGTGGATCTCATGGACAAGATGAGTTGGAGCGGGCAAGAGAGGAGATTGGAGCGAAACCAGAAAAAGATAAGAGTCTTGAGGACTCAGGCAGGAGGGAACCTTGGTTCTGGCCTGGTGCACTGGGGGGAGTGGTGAGAGGGAAGTGGCAGTTAAACAGATGGTCTCAATCTTAGTGCCAAAGAAATTAATGAGCTCCTCATACTTGTTGGCGATGAAGGTGAAGGAGGCAGGGGAAAGGGATTAAAGAAGATGGTTTATAGTTTAAAAAAAAGAAGGCGGTGGGTTGTCTTTACATTCCGAGATGATCCTGGATTAGTCAGCAGTTTTGTCAGTGGAGAACAGGACCTGACGGTGCTTTATGCGGTTCAGACAGATCCGGTGATGCCAGGGCAGAGGAAAAATATACATATATAAAATAAAGGCAAACCCGGAGAGAAATCATGAGTGTTAGGATGTAATCTCCGTCAAATGATAGATGTGTGAAGACTTTAAAGAGAAAAGAGTGTGTAAGTAACCAATGGGAAATGTGAGAGAGGAAAACCTGGGCTCAAAGTGCTTATACATTTTACCTTTCTAGTGAGGAGAAGAGTTCTTCAATGAGATAACAGAAAGGTTTGATGAGAGGCAGTGTGATTGATGTTATATGGACTTTCAGGAGGTGCTCAATAAAGTGCCACATAATAGACCTGTTAGCAAAATTGAAGCCTATGGGATTAAAGGACTAGTAGCAGCATGGATATGAAATTGGCTAAGGGACAGAGTAGTTGTGAACAGTTGTTTTTCAGACTGGAGGGAAGTATACATTGGTGTCCCCTAGGTGTCGGCATTAAGGCCACAGCTCTTTTTGATACATATTGATGACGTGCACTTGGGTATACAGGGCACTATTTCAAAGCTTGCAGATAACACAAATTTTGAGAATTTAAACAGTGAAGAGGATAGCAGCAGACTTCAGGAGGACATCGACAGCCTTGTGGAATGGTCAGACACATAGCAGATGAAATTTGATGTAGAGAAGTCTGAAAAAAGCATTTTGGAATAAAGAAAGAAGAGGGGATATAAACTAAATGCTAAATTTTAAAGAGGGTGCAGGAAAACAACAATCTTGTAGTGGCTCACATATACAAATCTTTGAAGGTGTCAGGACAAGTTGATAAGGCGACTAAAAAAAGCATACGACTTTAATTAATAGAGGCATTGAGTAGAAAAGCAAGGAAGTTATGTTAAACCTTTATAAATCACTGGTTCGATCTCAGCTGGAGTACTGTATTCAATTTGGTAGACCACATTTTAGGGAGGATGTTAAGGCTTTGGAGAAGGCACAGAGATTGAAGAGAATGTTACCAGGGATGAGGGATATCAGTTATATGGAGAGACTGGAGAAGTTGGGATTGTTCTTCGAGCAGAGAAAGCTAAGGAGAAATTTAATAGAGGTGTCCAAAACTATGAAGTGTTTCGATAGAGTAGATAGGGAGAAACTGTTTCCACTGGCGGGAAGGAAGATGACAGAGATTTAAGATAATTGGCAAAAGATCCAGAGGGAGATGAGGAAACATTTCGGTCTGAATGGCTGGTGGAATTAGATTCAATGGTAACTGTGCCGGCTGTTTGTAAGATCAGGGAAGTGCACTAATTTGGAGCTGAATAGCCTCTTTCTTTGCTGTAAGATTATATGGTTCCAAATGTACATGAATGAATTCTCGTGTTTTTCTTTTATTATACCGCTCATTGTTTGAAAATATCAGTACACAGGATTCTTGTACGTGTCAATGTAGGTTGAAATAACCTAGATGCTAAAAATAATTTCATCACATACAAGCACACAGCACATTGTTAGCAGATTTTATGGAATGCAGATAGAAGTTAAGAAATTGTATCATTGGTATTTTATGTCAGTCTTTAAAAAAAAATTATTTTCTCAGATACTGAAGCTGCAAAAAGCAATAAAAGAGCAAATGGGATTCTGAGCTTTATATCGAAGGGTACTAAATACAAAAGGAAGTGATGATGAAAGAGCCATTGCTTAGTTGATGTGCTAGGTGCAGCTAACGACCAGCAAAGTCCTGACCAACAGGTGTTTGAGGAGAGAAGGAGGCACAGTGCTTGTGCAATAAGCTGTTGTGTCATATCTTCTGCTCCCATGCCATCTCCATGTTAACTCATAAAGCAGCTGCTGCCTCTCTCCTATTCCCAATTCTGATTTCCACTGGTCCTGGAACCCTCTTCTGACCTATGCCTCCTGCTTTCATTCTGCTGCAGATAGTTAGCAGGCAAAATCCTATCTAGGAACTATCTAGGAAATCCTATCTTTTCAATATATGCTATTCAAAGGCAGCCATGTACTACACTTTCAAACAGAGAACTACGCACAGAGCTTAATGTCTATGATGCTAAGGCAGAGTTAAATGGCATGTGTGTGTGGACGGTACATGTGGTGACCTTACTAGCATTTTGTTGGTGATTGCACTTTTGGTGTTCAGTTTTTGAAACTCCATTGCCGAAAGGATATTGGAGTCATAGAAAAGGTACAACTTTTATTTACTATGATGATCCCTAGCAAATCAGCCCTTAGGAAGCTAGGAAGATAGTTACAGGATTAGACCCTCGAGCTTATTCTGCCATTCAATTAGATTAGTCCTCTACTCACCTTGGTTCCATAACTCTTAATGCCCTTTCCAGACAAAAATATATCAATCTAACAAAAAGTGGGGCCCGGGAGAGGAGCAGCACAAAAGGAGAGGCCCGGGAGAGGAGCAGCACTAAAGGAGAGGCCCGGGAGAGGAGCAGCACTAAAGGAGAGGCCCGGGAGAGGAGCAGCACTAAAGCAGAGGCCCAGGGAAGGAGCAGCACTAAAGGAGAGGCCCGGGAGAAGAGCAGCACTAAAGGAGAGGCCCGGGAGAGGAGCAGCAGAAAAGGAGAGGCCCGGGAAAGGAGCAGCACTAAAGGAGAAGCCCGGGAGAGGAGCAGCACTAAAGGAGAGGCCCGGGAGAGGAGCAGCACTAAAGGAGAGGCCTGGGAGAGGAGCAGCAGAAAAGGAGAGGCCCGGGAAAGGAGCAGCACTAAAGGAGAAGCCCGGGAGAGGAGCAGCACTAAAGGAGAGGCCCGGGAGAGGAGCAGCACTAAAGGAGAGGCCTGGGAGAGGAACAGCACTAAAGGGGAGGCCCGGGAAAGGAGCAGCACTAAAGGAGAGGCCCGGGAGAGGAGCAGCACTAAAGGAGAGGCCTGGGAGAGGAGCAGCACTAAAGGAGAGGCCTGGGAGAGGAGCAGCACTAAAGGGGAGGCCCGGGAGAGGAGCAGCACTAAAGGAGAGGCCCGGGAGAGGAGCAGCACTAAAGGGGAGGCCCGGGAAAGGAGCAGTACAAAGGCCTGGGAGAGGAGCAGCACAAAGGCCTGGGAGAGAAGCAGCACAGAAGGGGAGGCCTGGGAAAGGAGCAGTACAAAGGCCTGGGAGAGCAGCAGCACAAAGGCCTGGGAGAGGAGCAGCACAAAAGGGGAGGCACGGGAAAGAAGCAGCACAAAGGCCCGGGAGTGGAGCAGCATTGTGATTGGGCTGAGAGTCTAAACTGGACAAGAAAAAAAATCACGAACAGACATCAAAGGACAAAAATTCATGTAGGGTGAGTATACTGTAAAACTTTTAACTTCACTAAAATTAACCAACTGCAAAGTAAGGCTAGATCAATTAATTATTATCAAAATCTAAATCCATTTTAATAATATCATATAATTAAAATAGGTATTCAATCAATCAGATCTAGGGGATAAAGTTAAAATGAAATAGCAATGGATAGTACCACTAAAGGGTTCTGAATTTTTCAGTAAATTAAATTTGAGGTTTATAGAGAATAAGAGTTAAGTGAAAACATTTAACTTAACTCCCTAAAAAAAATAAAGGGACGTCAGCACAAGGGAAGCTGGTGGAATTTAAATTCAATTAATTAATAAATTCAAATAATAAAATCTGGAATTGAAAACTAGTCTCGGTAATGGTGCCATGAAACTATCAATTGACTCCAGATCCACAGCAATGCGGTTGACTCATAACTGCCCTCTGAAATGGCCTAGCAAACCACTAAATTCAAGGGCAATTAAGGAAGGGTAACAAATGCTGGCCTTGCCAGCGACACCCACATCCCATGACGAGAATTTTTAAAAATAGCCTTTTTAATTATCTTCTGTACCTTCCACTAGCTTTTAGTGATTCCTGTTCCTCCACAGTTCCCAGCTTCTCTTCATTTAACTTAGTGTTGTCAGCAAATATAGATGTACAGCTCTCAATTCCTTCATCTGTCTCATGGGGCAACAACTTGTTGGCTTCTCTTAGAAGTGCATCCATATTTTCCTGCATGCTGAAAATATTCTTTGTCTAGTAGCTTCAGACACCCAAACCATGACAGAGCCTGACCTCCCAAAAGAAGCTGATTTTTGCTTTTTATAGAATATCTCAACAATGAGTTCAGAGTGAAGCATGGCATGCATTATGAATGGTGGTAGACAATTAAGCAACTAATGGGAGGAGTAGGCTGCATAAACATCCCCATCCTCAATGATGGGGAGCCCAGTACGTCAGTGCAAAACGCACAGCTGAATCATTTGCAACCATCTTCAGCTAGAACTGCTGAGTGGATGATCCATCTCGACCTCCTCCTGAGTCCCAGCATCACTGATGCCAGTCTTCAGCCAATTAAATTCACTCCACATGATTTCAAGGAACAGCCTGCCGCACTGGGTGTTGTATGATTGTCTTTAAGAGTGATGACCCTTTAGGATCTTAGTATGCTAATGAGCTAAGTACCAGAATGTAGTCATGTGACTCGAAGCCAGAGACACTCTGCAACAGTAACACCTAGAGGCAGGTTCTGTAAATAGTTTGCTCTGTGCTGTACACAATACTGTACTCCTCCATGTTGAACAGCACTTGGAGGAGGCACTGAGGGTGGCAAGAGTGCAGAATGTACTCTGGGTGGGGGACTTCAATGTCTATCACCAAGAATGGCTTGGTAGCACCACTACTGACCGAGCTGGCCGAGTCCTAAAGGACATAGCTGCTAGACTGGGTCTGCAGCAGATGGTGAGGGAACCAACAAGAGGTAAAAATATACTTGACCTCGTCCTCACCAATCTGCCTACCGCAGATGCATTTGTCCATGACAGTATTGGTAGGAGTGACCACCGCACAGTCATTGTGGAGACAAAGTCCCATCTTCACATTAAGGATACCCTCCATCGTGTTGTGTGGCACTACCACAGTGATAAATGGGATAGATTTCAAATAGATCTAGCAATGCAAAACTGGGCATCTATGAGGCGCTGTGGGCCATCAGCAGCAGCAGAATTGTACTCAATCACAATCTGTAACCTCATGGCTCGGCATATCCCCCACTCTACCATTACTATCAAGCTGGGAGACCAACCCTGGTTCAATGAAGAGTGCAGGAGGGCATGCCAGGAGCAGCACTAGGCATACCTCAAAATGAGGTGTCAAGCTAGTGAAGCTACAACCCAGGGCTACCTGTGTGCCAAACTGCATAAGCAGCATGCGATATATAGAGCTAAGTGATCCCATAACGAACGGATCAGATCTAAGCTCTGCAGTCCTGCCACATCCAGCCGTGAATGGTGGTGGACAATTAAACAACTAACAGGAGAAGGTGGCTCCACAAATATCCCCATCCTCGGCCCAGCATATCAGTGCAAATGATAAGACTGAAGCATTTGAAACAATCTTCAGCCAGAAGTGCCGAGTTGACGATTCATCTCAGCCTCCTCCTGAAGTCCCCAGCATCACAGATGCCAGTCTTCACCCAATTCGATTCACTCTGCGTGATATCAAGAAACGACTAAAGGTACTGGATACAGCAAAGGCTACGGGCCCTGACAACATTCCGGCAATAGTACTGAAGACCTGTGCTCCAGAACACGCCGCGCCCCTAGCCAAGCTGTTCTAGTACAGCTACAACACTGGCATCAACCTGGCAATGTGGAAAATTGCCAGGTATGTCCTGTACACAAAAAGCAGGACAAGTCCAACTTGGCCAATTAACGCCCCATCAGTCTACTCTCAATCATCAGTAAAGTGTCGTGGACAGTGCTATCAAGCGGCACTTGCTCAGCAATAACCTGCTCACTGACGCTCAGTTTGGGTTCCGCCAGGCCACTCAGCTCCTGACCTCATTACAGCCTTGGTTCAAACATGGACAAAAGAGCTGAACTCAAGAGATGAGGTGAGAGTGACTGCTCTTGACATCAAGGCAGCATTTGACCGAGTATGGCATCAAGGAGCCCTAGCAAAATTGGAGTCAATGGGAACCATGGGGAAAACTCTCCGCTTGTTGGAGTCATATCTCGTGCAAAGGAAGATGGTTGTGGTTGTTGGAGGTCATCGTCTCAGCTCCAGGACATCACTGCAAGAGTTTCTCAGGGTAGTGTCCTAGGCCCAACCATCTTCATCTGCTTCATCAATGACCTTCCTTCAATCATAAGGTCAGAAGTGGGGATGTTCGCTGATGATTGCACAATGTTTAGCACCATTCGTGACTCCTCAGATACTGAAGCAGTCCATGTAGAAATGCAACAAGACCTGGACAATATCCAGGCTTGGGCTGATAAGTGGCAGGTAACATTCGCACCACACAAGTGGCAGGCAATGACCATCTCCAACAAGAGAGAATCTAACCACCTCCCCTTGACATTCAATGGCAGGATGATCTCTGAATCCCCCACTATCAACATCCTGGGGGTTACCATTGACCAGAAACTGAACTGCAGTAGCCATATAAATACCATGGCAACAAGAGCAGGTCGGAGGCTGGGAATCCTGCGGTGAGTGATTCACCTCCTGAATCCCCAAAGCCTGTCCACCATCTACAAGGCACAAGTCAAGAGTGTGATGGAATACTCTCCACTTGCCTGGATGGGTGCAGCTCCAACAACACTCAAGAAGCTCAACACAATCCAGGACAAAGCAGCCTGCTTGATTGGCACCCCATCCACAAACATTCACTCCCTCCACCACCGACGCACAGTGGGAGCAGTGTGTACCATCCACAAGATGCACTGCAGCACCGCACCAAGGCTCAATTGATAGCACCTTCCAAACCCGTGGCCTCTACCACCTAGATGACAAGGGCAGCAGATACTTGGGAACACCACCACCTGCAAGTTTCCCTCCAAGCCACACACCATCCTGACTTGGAACTATATCTCCGTTCCTTCATTGTCGCTGGGTCAAAATCCTGGAACTCCCTTCCTAACAGCACTGTGGGTATACCTATCCCACATGGACTGCAGCGGTTCAAGAAGGCAGCTCACCACCACCTTCTCAAGGGCAATTAGGGATGGGCAATAAATGAATGAATAAAAAAAAGACCAGCATTTGTTGCCCGTCCCTAATTGCCTTTGAACTGACTGGCTTGCTAAGCCATTTCAGATGGCAGTAAAGAGTCAACCACATTGCTGTGGGTCTGGAGTCACATGTAGGCCAGACCAGGTAAGGGCGACGAATATAAATAAGACCTTTGTGGTTTTAATTCGTGCCAGAACGATAGCCAGTTCTAATCATTAATACATGGCTGCGGGTGTGGTGGGAAGTATATTATGATGCATAAGAATCATTACTGTATGAGACAGGCTGGGTGGACCAGTAGGTCTTTTCCTGTCCCACATTTTTCATATGTTTTATTTTCCATACTGTATAGATCAAGTACCATAAAGTCCAAGATAATATTTTCATTTTTGTCACAACCCACATCATCCAAAACCAGAAAGATCACACCATGAATTCTGCTGATTAAATGCATTATCCTGGTTCTTCAGTGTTAAGTAAAGGTTTTATACAAAAGGCAAACCAAACTGTTAGACAGCTGAATGTAGAAAGCACTTAGAATAACAACATACTTATTGAATAAAGATTGCATTATATTCTCATCTCTTATGAATAGTTTGCCAGTATTAACATGTTTTGAGGCTGTTGCTGTTTGGTTATGATTCATTAATAAATGATGGGGGAAGCGACAAAATCAAAGAAGTTACAATATTCCTCAAGATATTCACTTAGCTAACTCATCGACAGAGTGTTAGGTTGTGATATATAACATAACATTCAAAAGCACTAAGGGGAGAAAAATAAAGGTGCAATTTAGTTACTGTTAGTAAAACAACGTGTGAAAAGGCATTATGTGATTGACCAGAGAAATGTAAGATGTAAAAGCTTACAAAGAGGTAGAAGTGAGTAAATGTCGAGATTTACTCATTACTTCAGCAGACTAGTCTCCAGTTAAAATTAGTCTGAGAATTTTGTTTTCCTGTTTCCTGCTGTTAACTTATGCTTAATTACATTCATTTCCACATTGTGAAAGGTTTTCAATGATTGATGCAACCTGGGAATACTATTGTTATTTGAGGAACAAAACATCTCCATAACAACTTTAACTGAAGTAAAAAGCAAAATACTGAAACAAAAACAGAAAATGCTTGGAAACACACGACAGTCAGTCAGCATCTATAGAGAGAACAGACAAGCTTTGGGTGTGGACTCTGCTTTAGAATGTGAACAGATCTCAGTGTATGAAATTCAACCAGTTTGAGAAATGTGAGATTTTCCTTAAAATTGACATCTGATTACAGAAATAGACACTTTAACACAAAGGTTTTAAGAACACGAATGAAACCATTGATATAATTCTTTTTTGAGAAGTAGACCAAAAGAAGACTTTCA
Organism: Heterodontus francisci; assembly: GCF_036365525.1. Classification (NCBI taxonomy): domain Eukaryota; kingdom Metazoa; phylum Chordata; class Chondrichthyes; order Heterodontiformes; family Heterodontidae; genus Heterodontus; species Heterodontus francisci. The sequence goes on along the minus strand of NC_090412.1, from coordinate 20,736,841 downwards.
GCTTATGTTTTGTAAGGAGAGATTGTCATTGGCAGAATACCTGCGGACGCGACTGCCCACAGAACAGACTAAACATCTGAAATTCCTGTTTATATTGCAAAATCAACTGTACCGACCAGCTCCCACAGTGGAGAAGGCTCAGTTCATCCAGACACATTAAGAAAATTCCATAAGACTTGTCAGGGCTGTTGAGGAGGGGGGAGGGGAGAGGAAAGTTGATAAATCCTTCATGCCAATTACTTTGCTTCAGGAACCAGCTTATTTTCTGAATGACACATATGATGCCCAAATTCCTTGTACTCAAAATACTCTAGCTTGTCACACATTCAGTAACAAAACCTAACCACACAAGGGGTACAGTAGTATAGTGGTTATGACACTAAATTAGCGACTTACAGGTTTATTGAATTTAATAAATCTGGTAATTTGTGGGCGATTTAAAAAAAAAATCATGAAAGTTGGTATATTGTCATTATATGTCCAACTGGTTCACTAATGTTCTTCAAGGAAGGGAACCTGCCATATCTGATCTGGCCTACATGTGACTCCAGTATCCACTGGTTCTTTACACTCTGAAGACACCGATCAAAGTCCATCGTAAGAAAAAATATTCAAAATTTTCACCGCCTTTTCACTGTTACTAGGGATTGGCAATAATTGGGACTTTTCCATCTACATGATAAGAACAAATACATATATGAAATACAAATCCGGCTCTTAGTAGAAATGAATCAAAAGGTATGGCCATCCAGTTGTTTAAAGGTTTGATTTTTTTTTGTGATGAACATATTGAAGTGACAACCAAAATCAAGAAGAGGTCACCAAGAGGCAGGTAGAATTAGCAATGCACTAATTAGGTTTTTTTTTTGGCATTTTAGTAGCCTTTGAGTTATGGCTTGAAAATTGAAATTGCTTAACAGTAGAATTTTGTTTTCTTGTTTTAAAATCTGAGATTTCACTAAGTATCTCTGTATTCTGAAAATTCAAAGCTTGCAAACCTGAGGGCATTTTGTTATGCATGGTTTTGACTCATTTTATACTGCTAAATTACAGATTATAATTTCTCCTTAATTCTAAATATACGGTGTAAGATTGAGTTTTGGCAATAAAAACAGAAAATGCTGAAAATACTCAGCAGGTCAGGCAGCATCTGTTGAGAGAGAAACAGAGTTAACGTTTTAGGTCGATTACTTTTCATCAGAACTGGGAAAAGTTAGAAATGTAACAGGTTTGAAGCCAGTGAAAGGGGGAGGGTGGGAAAAAGAATGAAAGGGAAGGCCTGTGATAGGGTGGCAGACAGGAGAGATTAAATGACAAAGGATTGATGGTGCAAGGCCATAGGGAGTGGTAACTATTTGGATAAGTAAAGAAATAAAAGATGTTTCCAGAGGAGGTGTGAATGGCAGAATAGTGAACAGCTGCCGTCCAAGAGCAAGAAAAGGGGGAAAAAAAGACAAAAACAAGAGAGAAAAAAACATCGAAGTTCTGATGAAAGGTCACTGACCTGAAATGTTAACTCTGCTTCTCTCTCCACAGATGCTGCCAGACCTGCTGCGTATTTCCAGCACTTTTTGGTTTTATTTCAGATTTCCAGCATCTGCAGTATTTTGCTTTTATTTTAGAGAAAAAAAAACAAAACCAGCAAATAAAATGGAATCAAAATGGGGGTAGAGTTTATGGTCTTGAATTGTTGAGCTCAACATTGAATCCGGAAGGCTGTAACAGTGCTTAATCGAAAGATGAGGTGCTGGTTCTCGAGTTACATTGAGCTTCATTGGAACACTGAAGCAAGCCAAGGACAGAGTGGTCAGAGTGCAGCATGGTGGAGAATTAAAATGACAGACGACTGGAAGCTCAAGGTCATTTTTGCGGACTGAATGGAGGTGCTCGGCAAAGCGGTCGCCCAATCTCCATTTGGTCTCCCCAGTGTTGAGGAAGTGTGTGAGAGCATCTTGAATGCTTTTTTTGACTGTCAGGAGTTTGTGTTAAAAATGGACATTACAGAGCCTAATTTCTCCCCCATGATATACAGAAAAGATACTGTAGAATGTCACTCAAATTTATGCTGCCTTTAGTGGCTCATCAATCATACTACTGGACATGACCCCAATTAAATTTAATTGTGCACCTTTTTAAACCATATTGCAATTGTGTGCAGCTGTTGCGATACCATTGAGAAACAGTACATAGTTGAAGAATTTGTATATAAGCAGAGGATTTTAGGCAGGCAATTTTAACATCAAAGTTATGCCTATTTTGCTGCTTGTTTGTTGGAAGGTGTCTCTTTTGGAGGAGAAAGATAATTTCAGACTTAAGCTGAACAACCTCATCTTCTCTTCACTTCTTCAGAATCCTCTCAGAAATTAAAGTAAGTGTATCTTTTTAAAAGAACTGGAATTGTTAACATTCACTAGCCAGACTCTCACAGGAGCACTGATGTATTGGAAAGATTTTGGCACCTCCGGAACAGTACCTCAAGCATGAGTCATCACTTCAGTGGAGCAGGGGCAAACGGAATATTAATTTTCAGAGAAAATTGTTCAACGGTACCATAGCATTTAAGATTAGGCCCTGTTGGCATATTATTGCTGGCTTAATAAGTACTTATATTTTCCAAGTTTCTCAAATTGTATGTGCAGTGCATGTCAATACAATATTTGCAGAGGCTGTTAGGTGCTTGGGTATACTGACACATTATAAGCTACATGAATGAGTTATAACCTACAGTATTTTGTCTGCAATGGACATGGATGTAATGCTCCACTAGTACCAGCAGGAGCAGTACAGGGCTGCCTGTGATGTTCAGTGCCATCCAGGGAGTCCATCCAGGGAGTGCACAGTCAGATTCTACCAGTATGCAAAAGTATTTTTTTTTTGTTCATGTTGTTGGCAAGACCAGCATTTATTGCCCATCCCTAATTGCCCTTGAGAAGGTGATTGTGAGCCGTGTTCTTGAACCACTGCAGCCAGTATGGTGTAGTACACCCACAGTGCTGTTAAGGGGCATGTTACAGGATTTTCATTCAACAACGATGAAGGAATGACGATATATTTCCAAGTCAGGATGGTGTGTGACTTGGAGGGGAACTTTCAGGTGGTGGTGTTCCCATGTGCCTGTCTCTTTATTCTTTGGTAGAGATGGCAGGTTTGGAAGGTGCTGCAACTTGCAGATGGTACATGCTGCAGCCACAGTGCACTGGTGGTGGAGGGAGTGAATGCTTAAGGTGGTAGAAGGGGTGTTGGTCAAGTGCTTGCTGAGTCCTAGATGATGTCAAGTTTCTTGAGTGTTTTTGCAGCTGCACTCATCCAGGCAAGTGGAGAGTATTCCATCACACTCCTGACTTGTGCCTTGTAGATGGCAGACAGGCTTTGGGGAGTCAGGAGGTGAGTTACTCTTCACAGAATACCCAGCCTCTGACCTGCTCTTGTAGCCAGAGTATTCATGTGGCTGGTCCAACTAAGTCTCTGGTCAGTGGTGACCCCCAGGATTGTGGGGAATTCAACGATGGTAATGCCATCAGGTGTAATGTTCAAATCATACTACTTGAGAGTGACTAAACTGTGGCTTAGCAAGCCATTAGAGTAATGCTATTGCCTTAACGGAGATCTCCAGGCACTTCCAGCAGCTAAAGTCAATGGGCCCTCAATGTGTGACATTCAATTGGGAACCAACTGCTCGTGTTTCACTGCTGCTCAGCGCTTCCTCAGCATGTCCACTGAGCTGTCTGAGAGCAGAACTTTGGGAATCTATAAGGCCAGTGAATTCCTGAGTCAAGGTTGTCTGTATCTAATTCCCAAGTATGCTAAAGGCAGCCAAAAGTGCATCATAAAGGTGAGGACCAGGGCCTCTAAGGCAGCTTTGTGAGCATACATAAAAGATGCTGCACTGAACACAGATACCACTGTCAGACTGCACTTATCTATGCCAATACAGATCAGAGCAATGTGAAAAACATCTGGAATTTGGCCAGTCTCGATTCTGTTCCTAGCGGGCAAAAACTGTCTCTATGTCATCTCTAATTAGCAATGGGAAATGGAAAAAGTGCCATCTCTCTGTAGTAGGAGTGTTCTTCTTCAGGTTGGGCTGAGGTCCATTGTTGAGGCTGAGTAGAAAGAACATTACTCTGCATTTGGCTCTGCTATACCTGATCTGGGAATACTTAATGCTGGCACTGGTTTTTTGAAAGGGGAAGTGTACTGTTTCCCAGCACTAATTTCCCTCACCTTGATGACTACAATAAATAAATTGAAAAAGACTATATAAATTGCTCCCTGATTATATAATACTGTTAGGTCGGAAATTTCTGTGTGCAAGTCATTGTCATCTGATATGGACGCAGCTTATTTTTGGAAGGCCACAGTAATTGAACATCTTGTGAATTTGGCACTACTTGAATTACACAGGACAACATCCCAGTTGCATAAATGATTCATCCTGATGCTCAAACTGAGTGCTCAAAATCAAGTATTAAAATCAGGCACTTTGGCTCGAACAAGTTTCAGTCTTCCAGGAATATCACTGGCACGATTTTGAAGAATATCGTAATAGTGACCTTGGAGAGAAGGTGGCGTTGTGTGGTAATGCCAGTGAACTAGTAATCCAGAGACCCAGGCTAATGCCCTGGGGACATGGGTTCAAGTCCCACCACAGCAGCTGGTGGAATTTAAATTCAATTAATTAATAAATTCTATTAATTAATAAACCATTGAAAGCTAGCCTCAGTAATGGTGCCGTGAAACTGTCATCGATTATCATAAAATCCGAACTGGTTCACTAATGTTCTTGAGGGAAGGAAATATGCCACCTTTACCTGGTCTGGCCTGCATATGACTCCAGACTCACAGCAATGTGGTTGAATCTTAACTGCCCTCTGAACTAGCTAGCCATTCAGTTATCAAGGGCAATTCGGGATGGGAAACAAATGCTGGCCCCAAGTCCCATGGAAGAATAAAAAAAAGCAAGTGTGCTTTCTAAATGCATTTTTGAAAAATGTGCACTTAGTGCTACTTTGTTTATGATATAAACAATATAGTGTACAAATTACATAATGTTTACTGATAAACAGGTTCTGGCCAGTCATGCATTTAACTTTACAAAAATGCAAACATGCAGGATACACAATGACATTTAGAGTAGATTTGAACAATTATTGCACCAGTTGTGAACTCAGAGCACATGTCAGGATTTCAGGCACAGAAGTGATTGGACCTCACAGAATTAAATGCTCATTAATTTTCGATTTTTGAAAAGTCCTCTGGGGCTCATCTTACCTCCATGTCTGAATTCCTGATACGTAAAGCCTATCCTCTATTTTCACCATCCAGATTGTAGCAAGTACAATGCAAATGGAAAGTCACCTGAACCACTTGCATTGTCAGCATAGAGAAGGAAAAACTATGCACCAAGGTTGCAAAGCAATGCAAACAATGGCAGACTGCTTTGCATGATGCCTTCTTCGAAAATTGATCCTGAAATTTGCTGTTCCTTGACAGAATTAGCCAACTATGGGTTTCATAATCAGAATGCATACATTTTATTTGAAGCTCATATTAATGGCAATTGTAGTAATGCAGTATAGCTTAAAACTACAGCAAAAAAAAAGAAAAATGACATCTGCTCAAAGGCACAAATCAATAATATGGGCTAAACTATTCATTGGCATCTACTATGATATCACTACTGGCAAAAATGGACAGGAAACAAAATGAAATGACTCAGCAGAATCTGTTCAATATTCACAATAAAGAATTAAGGATGTACAGGAATAATTTCACAATTCTAATCTCATCTCTGGTTTCAAACGCTGGTCATAAGTCATTCGAGGTTTGCTTTGATATTTGTGATGCCATCTGTATCCTTTGAGATTACTGCTCCCTAATCACTGCAGACTGTCCAATTTCCTCTATTTAGTTCCCGTCAGGACGATACCAGAAAAAGCTGATATGGTTCACTGGTTTGCAAATGACAATCCTAGACATGTGTTTGAATACTTTATCAACAGTGAGGAAGCTATTTGCACTTTATCAGGCTACAAGTATCGTGGGATTGAAGAAACAGTCATTTGGTGAAGATTTAAGAAGCTTTGCAGTTTATAGTTGCTAAAGGCGAGCACGTAAAATGCATACCCAGTTGAGCTTGTGTTTCAACTGTTAAGATGTTAGGTGACATTTGGTGAAAACTAGAGGTTGTTGTGCACACCACAGCTGGATCTCATCCTCCCTAATAGTTTCCATCAAGACATCTGTTTCTTCCAAACAATATGAAACATTTGCTCTCATGATGATGCTTGAAGGGTTAGAACCAGGATGCCAATCTACATGGGGAACACCACAATATTCAGAAGTAACTGTTTCAAACTCTGGGATTAGATAAATATAGCTTTATTAGAGCAATCTTTAGTACCATTAATGCTTGTTTATTGTTATGACACTTCAAAAAAATTATTTAACTTGGACTATGGTAAATATAATTAATATAAAAAAAGCAGGTAGAGAGACAATGTTAATTGGTTTGCTTTTTCTGTAAGGATTCTTCTTCTTCTTCTTTGGCCTCCTTGTCTCGAGAGACAATGGGTAAGCGCCTGGAGGTGGTCAGTGGTTTGCGGAGCAGCGCCTGGAGTGGCTATAAAGGCCGATATTAGAGTGACAGACTCTTCCACAGGTGCTGCAGAAAAAATTGTTTGTCGGGGCTGTTACACAGTTGGCTCTCTCCTTGCGCTTCTGTCTTTTTTCCTGCCAAAATGCTAAGTCTCTTTGATTTGCCACACTTTAGCCCCGCCTTTATGGTTGCCCGCCAGCTCTGGCGATCGCTGGCAACTGACTCCCACGACTTATGATCAATGTCACAGGACTTCATGTCGCGTTTGCAGATGTCTTTAAAGTGGAGACATGGACGGCCGGTGGGTCTGATACCAGTGGTGAGCTCGCTGTACAATGTGTCTTTGGGGATCCTGCCATCTTCCATGCGGCTCACATGGCCAAGCCATCTCAAGCGCCGCTGACTCAGTAGTGTGTATATGCTGGGGATGTTGGCTGCCTTGAGGACTTCTGTGTTTGAGATACGGTCCTGCCACCTGATGCCAAGTATTCTCCGGAGGCAGCGAAGATGGAATGAATTGAGACATCACTCTTGGCTGACATAGTCTGGACATAGCAGTGGAAGCCTTTCCCATGCACTTGTTGATTTCTGCATCGAGAGACAGGTTACTGGTGATAGTTCAGCCTAGGTAGGCGAACTCTTGAACCACTTCCAGAGCGTGGTCGCCAATATTGATGGATGGAGCATTTCTGACGTCCTGCCCCATGATGTTCGTTTTGTTGAGGCTGATGGTTAGGCCAAATTCGGTGCAGACAGCCGCAAACCTGTCGATGAGACTCTGCAGACACTCTTCAGCGTGAGATGTTAATGCAGCATCGTATTCAAAGAGGAGTTCCCTGATGAGGACTTTCCGTACTTTGGTCTTCGCTCTTAGATGGGCAAGGTTGAACAACCTGCCACCTGATCTTGTGTGGATGAAAATTCCTTCTTCTGAAGACTTGAACGTGTGTGAGAGCAGCAGGGAGAAGAAAATCCCAAACAGTGTGCGTGCGAGAACACAGCCCTGTTTCACGCCACTCAGGATAGGAAAGGGGTCTGATGAGGTGCGGCTATGCTGAATTGTGCCTTTCATATTGTCATGGAATGAGGTGATGATACTTAGTAGCTTTGATGGACATCTGATCTTTTCTAGTAATCTGAAGAGACCACGTCTGCTGACGAGGTCAAAGGCTTTGATGAGATCAATGAAAGCAATGTAGAGGGGCATCTGTTGTTCGCGGCATTTCTCCTGTACCTGACGAAGGGAGAACAGCATGTCAATGGTCGACCTCTTTGCACGAAAGCCACACTGTGCCTCAGGGTAGACGCGCTCGGCCAGCTTCTGGAGCCTGTTTAGAGCGACTCGAGCAAAGACATTCTCCACTATGCTGAGCAGGGAGATTCCACGGCAGTTGTTGCAGTCACCGCGGTCATCTTTGTTTTTATAGAGGGTGATGATATTGGCATCGCGCATGTCCTGAGGTACTGCTCCCTCGTCCCAGCACAGGCAAAGCAGTTCATGTAGTGCTGAGAGTATAGCAGGCCTAGCACTCTTGATTATTTCAGGGGTAATGCCGTCCTTCCCAGGGGCTTTTCCGCTGGCTAGAGAATCAATGGCCCTGTCTAAGGATTATTACAGATACACAAACAATTAACATCATCTCTATCTGGCAAACCTTTTGAGAACAGTTATTGAGAGACGCCATATCAGATGTGTAGAAATTGCCAAGATATTATTTCCTGGAAGACCACACAGCAAGAAATTAGCAGCGATGTGTTGAATAGTGGATTGAACACTGTTGTATCAACTGTACTGTCATATTCTAAAGGTCACAACCAACGTTCCCTCCAGTTTTTTTTTGTAGTATGCAGCCAATTCATTTAAGCACACAGTTCCTTTAAAATTTTTTGCATGGCTGCACATACACTGCAACTTACAGGGGGCCGACTTGTGCGCAGTCTGTGCAGGAACATTTCATTTGCTGTGTGGTTGCATGGCTACGCAAAACATTGGTCAGAACTATGTTAACATCCTCTCAAAGGGTATTTTGAACAGACACTGAAATACTATAGATAGGAAAACATGCTGAGGCATTTTACGTGATTTCTGTATTACAGATGGAGAGGCTGCAATAGATACTGTCACATAGCAGACTTACAGAGAAAAATTAATGTTCTATGGTAGCGAAGGACATTGATCATAGCTTTTCGACGTTGCGGGTCAAGGCGGGCCACTCCCCACAGAATCTTACCCGCCCCTGCTCCGCGACCTACGGCGTCGAAGGGTCGGTAAAATTCATCCCAATTTTTATTCCAGAATAAAACACACCAACCAGGTTTCTTTAATAAACAACAAAATTATCAGTTTATTATAAAACAAGTCTTGATCAGCAATGAAGCAAAGCGTGAGCACACAGATCGAAATATAAAAGTTCCCTTTTTACCTTTAGGTCTTCCCCCACCCCAGCCCCCCACACACACACAAACACACATACACCGGTTAACTGAAAAAATAAAGAGATTTACTCTTTCGAGCTCTAATACAAAAAGAAAAGAATACGTTGGCCAAAATACCTGCTAATTCTTGAAGAAAAAAGAGAAGATATGAAAAGATGTCAGAAGTCCTTTTTGGTTTGGCATCCCAAATACGTATAGACGGCTGTCACAGGGATCTTCCCAGAACAGTTCTGGACAGGAGACGTTGAAGATCAGTTTCAGCAGGCTTTCCAGGAAAATGCAGTAACCGGGGTTTTAGGCAGTTTCTTAACAGTTGCTTCTCAGTTTCTCAAGAGATGGAAACTAGCAGGCTTTTTCAAAGAGCTGGAACAGACTGAGCTGGGTGTTGCTCTCTTGGCAGGTTTTCTCCAACTGTCTTTTCAAACCATTGTCCATATCCCAACTGCCTGTCCAAAGCGAAACCAAAAACATCTCCTGACCCCTATAAATCTTGACCTGTCACTTCTCTGTAAATGTCTCCTCCAAGTCAAAAACAACACCTGCTGGACAATTATTTGAATGCAGGTGCCTTCCAGTAACTGTTTACAATTCAAATCTCTCAGTGACCCTTGTAAAAAAAAATCCATGGATTCTTTTCAGTTTTAAAACACAATCTTCAAAATTTAACAAAAATGGAAGCACTCATAACAATATGAGCAGATCTATCGCCATTTGTTTATGTTAACAATAGTTGATGTATTTATCTGTACTATCATTAATGTGGCTTATTGGTGATGATTTAAATAAGTATAAACAAGCTATTATAATACTTTTATCGATGCAAAATTAGGAAATTAAGTAACTGCTACTGGTTATCTAGGCAAAAGAGGTGAGTTAATATGGAACTACATTTGAATGAAAAATACAGCCAGGAAAGGAAGGTTGATAATTATGATGGATTAGAAGTGTATCAAATTAAAATGAAATGGAGTTGAGTTCTTCAAAAAAGGAGAGCCTTAGATTGTTTCTCAATATAGCATACTAGAATAAGGACTAGGAAGTTCTTGTTGGTCTATTTAGGGTTGTGAATCATCGGAGTGACTGAAAGATGGGTAATGGTTGTAACTTTTTCTGAATTGTTTCATTTTTATTATGCTGAATATATTTTTATGGGTACATAGTGGGATGGAGGATGAGCCACCATGGTGGCTGTATCGCAACAATTTTCTTTACTACAATATGATCAAGCAGAATTGTTGTTTTTTGCTGTGTGATTGGGAAGAAATTTTAAGGGGAGCACAAAGGTTTAATGCCATTGGTTGATGTGATCATGAAGGTAGAAAATAGCCACACCTAATTAATGAGGACGGGGCCAAATTGAAAAATGTGCATCATACAGAAAAACATTTTGTTAGATTTTTCATTTCTATGTTGTGCTATTTGTCACTTACAGAATAATATTTTTCCCGCACGGCCTGACAAAACCCATTGGGCTTCATTCTGAATTTGGGTATGCTCTCCTCTGATATTTCATGGCTTGGCATAATTAATGCAATAAATGTAAGAAAGCACACAGAGAATTCATTGTTTCTCCTTCTGGCTGGCTAACTTTTTCATCTGTGGAAATAAGTGCCAATAACTACTTTTTTGTAATTGCTGTCCTTCCACATCCATGTGAGAGCAGAGCTAAGTGATGCTGACATATCACCTAGGAATGTATCAAGCTCCAGCACTGAATTCCTTGAATGCTGCCGCACCATGTCTTAATTTAACAGTTTATGGTAATGGATACTCCCAGATCCACCAAATCTGATTTCTTCTAGATCCCCAAGCTCCCTACTACCAGGCCCCCATCAGCCTGATCTTCCAGACTCAGTGCTAGGCCTCCTTTCTCATGCTTGCAACAAGAAGGACCCTACAGAATGTAGGAATTCATCACCAGGCACAGGCTCCCTCAGAGGCTAAGTCTTATGCAGCAATTGGCTCAGCTTCTGACACCCCGATGTGTGATGTCACATTGGCGTAAAAGGAGATATTCTTCTGAGACAGCATTTGCACTCAGTTTTCAGACATAGCATAGCCTGTGGTATTGTTTATCTGGAGATACACTAGGTGAAAAAATGAAATGTGTTTGATTTCTCAGCACTAAAAAGAAATCACCAAAAAATCTAACAAATCACTGGAACAATTCTGGCTTATGCTGGGGTAAAGCTGCTGAAGAGCTGAGGCCCTTTGACTCATGTGTGAGATTAGACAGTGAATGCTGGCAGTCTAATCAATGATGGAAAAGTTGAGCTCAACTCTGTCATCATATGATGTGCAGGAACACGCCCTTTCCATTGGGGTCACTGGGTAGCAACCAGGAACAGGAACACTGGGATGGGGCGTACAGCTGTTTATTCAACAATGAATTCTTAGAGTGCTGAAAGCACGACCGGAAAAAGAGTGAGGTTGGAGAGACAGCATTCGTGGAACGGAGGTTCCTCTCTCAGAATTGCCTGATGTAGCTAACATGGGATAGAAGTGCTGTGTCCGGAACTCACAGAACCTGGAAAAATCTATGTAAGATATGAAAACTGAAGAAATCTAAGTCAAGCCAATGTTACTGTTATGTATAACAAAGTATCTGCCACAAATAGATATGCCTAAAAGTCAAAGCACACCAAATGTTAAACTTTTGTCTGCTGAACCACGCTAACCAGTACGAGAAGGATAAACAGTACAGTTTTTCTGTGACAGAACCCGTGCAAAGTGTAATCAGTATAAATGGAGTAGCTGCCCCTGGGGAAAGTTACAATGAGCAACTGCATATACCAATCTGTGTGGGTGGGAACAATTCTTGAAGGGTTCACAACCTAGTTGCATAATACTTATTCAATTTGTAACAAATAGTATGGAATTGCAGCTGCTTGACACTGTTGTTGCTCTATTTGTCATCTAACAACCGACCATTTTGAACAATAATGGTGTAGGTGCCAAAGCAGTTGAGTTACTTTGCCATGTTGTAATAGCATGAGTAGTTGACGGGTTCAATTCTTGAGCGATAGCCCTTGCCACAGATGGTGTCGACATAAATCACAGTACCACAGAATTGTTACAGTGCCAAAGGAGGCCATTTGGCGGATTGTGTTTGCACCAGCTTTCTGAAACAGCAATTTCCTCAGTTCCATTCCCCTGCCTTCTCCCTGTAACCCTGCACATTCTTCCTTTTCATATAACTGTCTAATTCCCTTTTGAATGCTTCAATTGAACCTGCCTCCACCACGTTCTCAGGCAGCGCATTCCAGGCCTTAACACTCGCTGCGTGAAAAAGTTTTTCCTCGTGTCACTTTTGCTTCTCTTACCAAATACTTTAAATCTGTGCCCTCTCATCTCGATCCTTTCACGAGTGGAAACAGTTTCTCTCTATCTACTCTGTCCAGGCCCCTCATGATTTTGAATACCTCTATCAAATCACCTCTCAGCCTTCACTTCTCCAAGGAAAACAGTCCTAACTTCTCCAATCTATCTTCATAACTGAAATTCCTCATCCTGGAACCATTCTCGTGAATCTTTTCTGTACTCTGTCCAACGCCCTCACGTCTTTCCTAAAGTGCAGCGCCCAGAACTGAACGCAATACTCCAGCTGAAGCTGAACTAGTGTCTTAAACAAGTTCAACATAACTTCCTTGCTCTTGTACTTTATGCCCCTGTTAATAAAGCCCAGGACATTGTATTCTTTATTAACCTCTCTCAACCTGTCCTGCCACCTTCAATGTTTAATGCATATATACACCTAGGCCCCTCTGCTCCCACACCCTCTTTAGAATTGTACCCTTTATTTTATATTGTCTCTCCATGTTCTTCCCACCAAAATGATTCACTTCACATTTCTCTGCATTGAACTTCATCTGCCACCTGTCTGCCCATTCCACCAACTTGTCTATGTCCTTTTGAAGTTCTACATTATCCTCCTCACAGTTCACAATGCTTCCAAGTTTCGTATCATCTGCAAACTTTGAAATTGTGCCCTGTACACCAAGGTCTAGGTCATTAATATATATTAGGAAAAGCAAGGGTCCTAACACTGATCCCTAGGGAGCTCCACTACAAACCTTCCTCCAACCTGAAAAACATCCATTAACCACTACTCTTTGTTTCCTGTCACTCAGCCAATTTTGTATCCAAGTTGCTACTGTCCCTTTATTTCATGAGCTACAAGTTTGCTCACAAGTCTGTTGTGTGGCACTGTATCAAACGCCTTTTGAAAGTCCATGTACACCACATCCGCAGCATTGCCCTCATCAACCCTCTCTGTTACCTCCTCAAAATACTCCAGCAAGTTAGTTAAACATGATTTTCCCTTAAGAAATTTATGCTGGCTTTCCCTAATTAATTCGCATTTGTCCATGTGACTATTTATTTTGTCCTGAATTATATTTTCTAGAAGTTTTCCCACCACCAAAGTTAAACTGACTGGCCTGTCAGAGCCAAAGATGAAGCCAGCATAGCAATATATCTCATTATGTCTGATGCACTTTCCATTGTCCTCTTCCCTTTCCTCTCTCTCAACCACCTCTCTTTAGCCTCTTTGGATCTCCAATTCAGTGCAGCACTCCAACGTGGCCTGTTGTTAGCCACATATTCCCAGCTTGCAGTTTTGATGTTAAATATTTTTAAGTCCTCTTGCAAACATCTTTAAACCTGAGCCGAGGTCAGTCCAATTGGCTTGAAATGTATGCAAGACCTCCATATTACAGATTTGTTGGAGTTCGCCCATCTTCCATCCAATATAGATGACCACAGTCTTTAAACTGATGGTTAGTTAAAATTCATTACAAACTAGTAAAATGCTATTGCAAAGTTGTTTAAGTTCCATTTCACTGTATGTAATGAGCTCTGCATTGTTCCCAAAAATAAAGGGCAGGAAATTGGTCTCATAAGCGCCGTTTATTGGGCGCTACAATTTATTAGCAATTTAGATGATGGAATAGAAAGCCACATATCCACATTTTCTGATGGCATTATAAGTAGTGTGGATGGAAGCATAAAATTACAAAGATATATTGATAGCTTGACAGATTAAGTAAATGAACAAAATGACAAATGGATTTCAATGTAGGCAAATGTGAGGTCATTCATTTTGGACCTAAAAAGGAGAGATCAGGGTGCTTTCTAAATGGTGAAAAGCTAGAATCAGCTCCTAAGAGACTTAGGGGTCCAGTTACATGAATCATTAAAATGTCATGAACAACCACAGAAAATAATCAAAAAGGCTAATGCAATGCTGGCCTTTATATATCTAGAGGACTAGAATACAAGGGGTTAGAAGTTATGCTTCAGCTATACAAAATCCTGGTTACACCGCACCTGGAGCACTGTGAGCAGCTCTGGACACCATACATTAGGAAGGATACACTGGCCTGCAGTGTAGATCTACTGGAATGATACTGGACTCCAAGGGTTACATTTTGAGGAGAAATTACACAAATTGGGTTGTATTCCCAGGCATTCAGAAGGTTGAGGTGTGATTTGATCACAGTTTTCAAGCTATTAAGGATAACACATAGGGTAGATAGAGAAAAACAATTTCTGCTGATTGGGGAGTCTAGGACTAGGAAAGAAAGTCTGAAAGTTAGAGCCAGACCTTACAGGTGTGAAACAGGAAACACTTCTACACACAAAGAGTGGTAGAAGTTTGGAACTCTCCTCCGCAACTGATAATTGATACTAGATCAGCTATTAATCTTAAACCTGAGATTGATAGATTCTTGATTAGCAAAGGTATTAAAGGGATATAAGGCAAAGGTCACAGATCAGCCATGATCTTATTGAATGTCCTTACATTCCAAAATGGCATCCACAGTGTGCATGCACAGTTGTGTGCTGAATCAAGCCAGATTCCATATTGGTGCAGATGTTAGCATATGCAGCCAATGTTTACCGCAAGTATGCAGAGCAGGCAGATCATGATTTGATGCCAGCAGTGCCTTTTTGGAGCTCAACACTCCAGCCAATGCCCTCTCTTAACCTTACACAGCTGAAGGGATCATCAACTACTTACAGGTTAGTTCCTGCTGATTTCTTCTGGTTGTTACTATGATTCTACAAGTGTTTGGTGCTTTCCACAGTTGTTTCAAGTTGGAAAAGTCTACAAGGGAGTCATGTGGCAGGTTTCTGACTTCCAGGCACAAACCAGATGCTCCCAGTTGCACGAGTAGACATTCCCCTTGGAATACAACATGAATTGGAGAATGAACAGAGGCCACACAGAGCAGGACAAGTTGCTGGAAGAGGGAGGAGGAAGACGGGGAGAAGGGCTCTCAGCAGGAGGCCATATCCGCCCAGAATGTTCAGGCAGCAACTTGCCTACCTGAACCTCAGTGAGGAACAATGTGTGAGATGTCTGTGCTTTAGTAAGGATGTCTTCAGTGAAATCTGCCACCTGAGTCAGCCACAATTGCAACCTCAGAGCACAGCAATGACTGCATTGCCAGTGGCTGTGAAGATGGCCTTGGCAATAAACTTTTATGCATCTGACTCATTCCAGGTTGGAGATAGAGATATTTGCAACATCTCGCTATTTACCACTCACAGTTGCGTAATGGGGGTCAGTGAGGCTCTATATTCAAACACAGCTTACTACATTTCATTCTCCCTTACCAAAGAGAAACAGGCGGAATGAGCACATGGCTTCGCTGGGACAGCCAGCTTCCCACTGGTGCAGGGTACCATCGCCTTCATGCACATCACTTTGTGGGCGCCACATGTCAACTATACAGGAACCAAAAGGGGTTCCGCTTCCCCAATGCACAGCTAGTGTGAGACCATAGACAGTGAATCGGGTCTATGCCCGTCACCCTGACTGCACTCACAGTGCCTTCATTCTGTGACATTCCACTGTGCCATCTACACTTGAGCCACCATAGCAAACCAAAGGGTGGTTACTGGGCGAGAAGGGCTTTTTTGTTAACGGAGCTGCTGACTCCGGCACTCAATTCACACACATGTGCACAGCATTCTTACAATGAAAGTCATGCTGCCACATGAAATGTAATAGAGCAGATCAGTGGCATGCTGAAACAACTCTTCTCTGGTGATGGTCTGCTGCATGCTGCACAAATTCACCATCATGAGGGCACAGCCTTTGCCACCAATTATACCACAAACAGCTGAGGAGCAGGGTATGAGGAGGAGGTGGAGGAGGAGGATAAGAAAGGGAGGGGGCAACCCAAACAGCTGCTTTTTGCCTGGCTGTCTGAGTGAGACACCAATAACCGCAACCCCAAATGACCATTCACCAACTGTCCCAAACTTTTACCTTCCCTCTGCCACTTACAATCATAATGTCTATTTGGCCACAAGGTAAATAAAAGCCACCACAAAATAAACATTCCAAATCAAATTTAAGTACATTAAATCACACCATATTGCATATGAAAGTCCACTAATCACTCTTGTGCATTCACTTTGTGCCTGTCTTCCTTGTGCCTTTGACTGTCCTAGTGCTCCTACACAGTGCTACTCCACTGGCAGCAGCATGGCTGGTACAAGGCTGTTGATTTTCAGTGGAGTAGACTGCAAATGGCCTTGGAAGATGACTTTGAGCAGCTCTGGGCCTAGAAGGCCTGGCTGCAGATTGTACCACCTCAGCATAGGCAGCTGGCTGACTACAGGCAACTGCAAGGGCACTGGCAGAGTGGCAAAGATGAGAGGATGAATGCCACCTTCCTGAGAGAGGACAGCAGGGTTTGTGCTCCATGGAATCACTGTCACTCCCCTGGGACATGCCTCAGCAATCTGAGTAATCTGTTGGAAGATACATTGTTGTACTGCTGTGACACCCTGAAAGTCCCTTTGCATGCTGCAATCCACAGCCATGATAGCAGCAGTCTGAGCTTGCATGGCACGACTGCAGTCTGAGCTTCCACTGCTGCACTCATGCATAGGGAAGCTGCTGCTTGTACTGCAATGGAAACCAGGACATCAGCCTTCAGACACTGCATCATGATTAATTCTACAAGTGTAAGAACAGAGTTGGCCACCACTTCCATGCTTAAAAGGATGCTCTGCGCAAAGCCCTGTGCCAACTTGCTGCCAGATGTCTCCATGCTCCTTGATATTGACTGCAAGCTTTCCAATGCACCAAGCATTTTGTTGTGTATACCTATCAGTGTTTTTTTGTAGGCTGCCCCATCAAAGTCCTCATCTGAGCCTGCTGCAGTGAAACTTGAGTGCAATCTAGTCCTTTGGCGATCTGGCACCTGTGCTATCCTTGCCCGCTGCCCTAGCTGAGGTCCACTCATACCCAGTGTCTCACCTCCTGCAGATTCCGCCTCTAATCTGTCCTCTAAGATACAAGCAGTGTCGGTATCTGAGCTGGTGAGTGTGAGTGTGAAATCAAGTGACTGTCCTATGTCTTCATCATCATTGTTTTCTTGCTGTTCTTCCACTGCCTGGCCAGGTTGCACCTGAAAGGAAAGAGGCACAGGGTAAAGTTATAATGCGGGATATGGGGAAAGTAAGAGGTGCATGCTTACACCAACTGCAGCTTGTAAATTGGAAGAATGTGTGGGATGAGGAGGACGTGGGATGTGAGAAGGAGGATTAGGTATGAGAATACCATCATTTTTGGTGGTTTCAGTCTCACTGCTGGCCACGGCCTCGGCAATGGGTGTGCCAATAATGGCCAGCACCATCTCCTCCATGGCGGTTAGGACTTGCAAGCACACTTGTCCCACTCTGGTTAGCACCTGCTGCTTCCAGTTGTGTGCCACATTGTCCTGCAAGGGAGAGGAAAGTGTGTCAGCAAGTGTCATGCAATCGGTTTGGCTGATGTGGCTGTCACAGTTAAATAGCTGGCAGTGTGTGCGAGCTGCAAGCTGTGGGTGTGAGGCCTGCAGCATTGTTAAACGTGTAAGGGTGAGCTGAAACATATGAATGTTACACATGAGGCTTGATTGATAGACAGTGTTGGTAGGTGAGTGATGGGGGTGTGGTGATTTGAGTAGAGGCTGAGGCTACTAGTGCAGTTAAGATGCATTCGTTAACCTTGATCACTCACGTGAGGTCATGCACTGCAAAATGTCCTTGGGGCCTGACTCCTGGCATTGACCTCCACAGCTATCTACTCCCAGTGCCTTTTGACCATGTGTCTTTAGGACCTTCTTTCCCCTGAGGATACAGGACATCTCTCCACCTAACCCACTCCTCCACCAAGACCTCCAGTGCTGTGTCCGAAAACCTTGAAGCCTGATCTCTCCCCTGTTGTACCATTCCTCACTCTTTCCCAGGTCAGATTCTCTTCAATCATAACTCCCATCACCTGCCCCAGCCACAATGCACTGCCCCTTTAAAATGTGCAGGCGAGCTTTAAGCAGTGCTAGACAGTGACAATATTGATGTGTCCAGCCAATGAATAGCGAGATTAGTGCTGGCTGCACACAGAGATCATGGAAATGAGTAGGCAGCATGAAGTTAGCATGCTGCCTGAAATGTGATCACTGCACTCATTTTGGGGGGGATGAGGGGCCTATCCAATTTAACCCAAAGTTCTCTTATCAACAGATGTTTGATTTACTTTTCGTTTGGAGATCAAGTGATTGCAACAACTGTAGGGGAATTTCTCTCCTTAGTGTTGCTGGCTAGGCATTCGTGTGGGCCATTCTTAAAAAATTGCAAGTACTTGTCTGAACGTGTTTATCCAGAGAGTCAGTGCAGCTTCCGTGCCGTTAAATCAACAATCAACATGGTCTTTGCGCTAAGGCAACTACAAGAAAAGTGTCAAAAGCAGGGAAAGCCTCTTTACATGGCCTTTAGAGCTTACAAATGCTTTCGATTTGACCTAATCAGCAGAAAGGGTCTTTTCCAATTGCTAGCAAGCGTTGGTTGCCCCATCGCACCCCCACCTGCCGTAGTCTTATTCAATCCTTCTATGTTGGTGCAAAGGCTACAATCAGGTACAACGGTGATCAATCTAAGTTTTTTAATTTGCAGTTGTTTCAAACAGGAATGTGTGTTGGCACCAGCACTGGTATATTCTTCTCTCTGCTACATTGTTATTCTTTCTTATCTAGTGCTAAGGGCATATTATTGTGTAAAGGATCATATAGAAATTCATTTACTTGCAATATTGCATTAACTTTCTGCTTGTAAGGTAAGATGCTGCATAATCAACAAGAGCAGACTTGTACAGGTGCAACGCAATACATTTGAGGAAGCTCAGACATGTTGATCTACAGAACCAGTAAAAACTGACAATCCCCAAAAAAAGCAGACAGCTGAACATCAGTCCGGAAGGTAGGGCTTATGACATGTGAAGCAAGGGAATAAGACTCAAAGTGCAGCACATGGGTTTGTTATAAAATAAGGTATCGACATACCCAACATTCCACCCCTTATATTCTGGGGGCAAAAAACACAAATACACAGGAGCACACTTTGCAGCAAATTTCCAAGTGCGATCTAATATCGAAGCTATGGTATTTATTCTGGGACAAGGACTAATGGGATTGTCCCCAAGGAAAAATGTATTTTTGCCAGGTTATTTGATGGATTTTCCGTCACTCTGGAGTTAACAGTAATTCTGCTTTAAAAAGAAAAATCATTTATCTTGGAAGAGTTAAATTATAATAAATATGAAAATAAAGTAGTTTTATAGACTTTAATACAACCTTACAGTGTGCAGTTCCTTCCATTGGCAATTGCTCCCAGATATACTATGTTGATTTGTGAGCTGAAATCTTTGTGAACTGAAGCACATCTACAATAAATCCACTTGGCAAAGCATTCTACATGATCGCATTGATCCCTGTATTAGATCTCATGACAGCTCAGAGACAGGTGAGGAGTTACCTGAATTGAGGTTATGCTGATTTAACTATTTTTTTTTACGTTTAAGTTATTTCAACACTAACAGTGAGCCAAAGCATTAAGGCAAAACCTTAAAACAGTAACATCTACATATTAACCTGTTTTTATTTCCTTGAGCATATAAAGAAATTGAAAATGACTGATAAAACATAACAGTCACCACACCCACCCATTGATAGTTCAATCACCTACATCACACATCACAGTAATACCCTGCTGTAAAATCTGTAATATGGAAATCTCAGTGTATTATCATCAACACCCCGAATCTACTTGCTTTATTTACAATGCCTCACTATTACTTTGGTGACAGAAATGTTCAAATAAAGGCAATTAATACATTTTTACAAGAAACATCTTCCTCACCTGCAGTTGGACCTTGATGATATCAACCTTTCGTATAAGACTGGAGCTGGTTTGCCCCAGATTAGGAAAACAAAAAGATTTTAAAAGTTGCATTTTTTCTGCTGAGTTATTACAAATAACTTACTTGGCGATCAAACAGTAAATAAGGACATCAGTAACTGACTACTTTCAGAAACTATAAAGACATTACAAGTATGGGCGCCACAGTGGCGCAGTGGTTAGCACCGCACCCTCACAGCTCCAGCGACCCGGGTTCAATTCTGGGTACTGCCTGTGTGGAGTTTGTAAGTTCTCCCTGTGTCTGCGTGGGTTTCCTCCGGGTGCTCTGGTTTCCTCCCACATGCCAAAAGACTTGCAGGTTGATAGGTAAATTGGCCATTATAAATTTCCCCTAGTATAGGTAGGTGGTAGGGAAATATAGGGACAGGTGGGGATGTGGTAGGAATATGGAATTAGTGTAGGATTAGTATAAATGGGTGGTTGATGGTTGGCACAGACTCGGTGGGCCGAAGGGCCTGTTTCAGTGCTGTATCACTAACCAAAAACAATTTGACTGGTTCTGACAACCTTCAGCCTTTTGCTTCAACCAATCTAAATCTGATTGCTCCTGGACTACTCTCTAACCAATTTGGCTCTGCCACTTTCTACTCCACCAGATTGGCTCTGACAGCCTACAGATCTGCCTTACATCTGCTTTATCTCTGGCAGCCTCTGGTCTTTCCCTTGAATGTGCCTGGTTCTGACAGCCTCCATTCTCACTCTTCAACTGGTCACTAATTTCATTAATTCATCGAATCACTCCTGTCCTCCACCTTATCATAGACCTTCCCTTTTCTTCTCCCCCCACCCCTCCCACACCACACAGACACACACACACATTTCCCTGGCTCTGTACTTGTGTGCAAACTGTTAATCTCCAATATTTCCCAGTTCTGATGAAAGAACATTGACCTGAAGTGTTATCTCAGTTTCTTTCTCCACAGATGCTGCGTGACCTGCTGAGTGTTTCATAGACATAGGAACATAGGAGCAGGAGTAGGCCATTCAGCCCATTGAGCCTGCTTCGCCATTCAATATGATCATGGCTGACCATCCACTTCAATGCCTTTTTCCCCACACTATCCTCATATTCCCTTATGTCATTTGTATTTAGGAATCTGTCAATCTCTGCTTTAAACACACTCAATGACTGAGCTTCCACAGCCGTCTGGGGTAGAGAATTCCAAAGATTCACAACCCTCTGAGTAAAGAAATTTCTCCTCATCTCGGTCCCAAGTGGCTTGCCTCTTCGTCTGAAATTGTGTCCCCTGGTTCTAGACTCCCCAACCAGGGGAAACATCTTAGCTGCATCTACCCTGTCTATCCCTTCAAGTATTTTGTAGGTTTCAATGAGATCACCTCTCATTCGTTGAAACTCTAGGGAATACATGCCCAGTTTCCCCACTCTCTCTTCATAGGACAGTCCCGACATCCCGGAAACAAGTCTGGTGAACCTGCGTTGCACTCCCTCTATGGCAATAATATCCTTTCTAAGGTAAGGGGACCAAAACTGTACACAGTACTCCTGTGCAGTCTAACCAAGATTCTATACAATTGAAGCAAGACTTCACTACTCCTGCACTCAAATCCTCTTGTGATAAAGGCTAACATACAATTAGCCTTCCTAATTGCTTGCAGCACCTGTATGTTAGCTTTCCGTGAATTACTGACAAGGATACCCAGGTCCCTTTGTACATCTACACTTTCTAATCTCTTATCATTTAAGAAATACTCTGCACATCTATTACTCCTACCAAAGTGGATAACCTCACATTTTTCCATATTATATTCCATCTGCCACGTTCTTGCCCTCTCACTAAGTCTGTCCAAATCCCCTTGAAGCCGCTTTGCATCTTCCTCACAACACACATTCCCACCTAGCTTTGTGTCATCCGTGAACTTGGAAATACTACATATGGTCTCCACATCCAAATCATTGATATATATTGTGAACAGCTGGGGCCCAAGCACTGATCCTCGCGGTACCCCACTAGTCACAGTCTGCCAACGCGAGAATGACCTGTTTATTCCTACTCTCTGCTTTCTGCCTGTTAACCAATCCTTAATCCATGCCAGTATATTACCTCCTATTAAAGCCTGGCTACCCAACCTGAACCCGACGAGACCTGACCACATGTGTCGGGTTCGGGTTGGGTCTATATTCCAAGTCCAACATTCGAGCTTGGGTCGGGTCAGGCTTGACAGTGCTGTTTCCGGCAAGTCATGGGGTCAGGCTTACCCTGATTCTCCACACTCCATCTGCAGGAATAGCCTGCTGCTGGAACAGAGGAACGATATTTCTCTCGGGTCGGGCACGAAAAAAATTAAAGGACTCGGGGCCCGGGTAGGGTTCGGCTTGGCTGTGGTCGGGTCGGGCCCAGGTTGGGTTTTAATTTTATACCCGAGCCAGGCTTTACCTCCTATCCCATGTGCTTTAATTTTGCTAACCAACCTCCTGTAGGGGACTTTATCAAAAGACTTCTGAAAATTATGATTTATGATTATTTGGAAAAGCATGGTTTGATTAGAGACAGTCAGCATGACTTTGTGAGGGGCCAGTCATGCCTCACAAGCCTTATTGAATTCTTTGAAGATGTGACAAAACACATTGATGATGGAAGAGCAGTGGATGTGGTGTATATGGATTTTAGCAAGACGTTTGATAAGGTTCCCTATGGTAGGCTCTTTCAGAAAGTAAGGAGGCATGGGATACAGGGAAAATTGGCTGTCTGGATACAAAATTGGCTGGCCCATAGAAGACAGAGGGTGGTAGTAGATGGAAAGTATTCAGCATGGAGCTCGGTGACCAGTGGTGTTCCGTAGGGATCTGTTCTGGGACCTCTGCTCTTTGTGATTTTTATAAATGACTTGGATGAGGAAGTGGAAGGCTGGGTGAGCAAGTTTGCCGATGACACGAAGATTGCTGGAGTTGTGGATAGTGTGGAAGGCTGTTGTAGGTTGCAACGGGACATTGACAGGATGCAGAGCTGAGCTGAGAAGTGGCAGATGGAGTTCAACCTGGAAAAGTGTGAAGTGATTCATTTTGGAAGGTCGAATTTGAATGCAGAATACAGGCTTAAAGACAGGATTCTTGGTAGTGTGGAGGAACAGAGGGATCTTGGGGTCCATGTCCATAGATCGCTCAAAGTTGCCACCCAAGTTGATAGGGTTGTTAAAAAGGCGTATGGTGTGTTGGCTTTCATTAACAGGGGGATTGAGTTTAAGAGCAGCGAGGTTATGCTGCAGCTCTATAAGGCCCTGGTTAGACCACACTTGGAATATTGTGTTCAGTTCTGGTCGCCTCATTATAGGAAGGATGTGGAAGCTTTAGAGAGGGTGCAGAGGAGATTTACCAGGATTCTGCCTGGACTGGAGGGCATGTTTTATGAAGAAAGATTGAGGGAGCTAGGGCTTTTCTCATTGGAGCGAAGAAGGATGAGAGGTGACTTGATAGAGGGGTACAAGATGATGAGAGGCATAGATAGAGTGGATAGTCAGAGACTTTTTCTCAGGGCGGAAAGGGCTATCACCAGGGGGCATAATTTTAAGGTGATTGGAGGAAGGTTTTGGGGAGATGTCAGAGGTAGGTTCTTTACACAGAGAGTGGTGGTTGCGTGGAATGCGCTGCCAGCGGTGGTAGTAGAAGCAGATACATTAGGGACATTTAAGCGACTCTTGGATAGGTACATGGATGATAGTAGAATGAAGGGTAGGTGGGTAGTTTGATCTTAGAGTAGGTTCAAGTTTCGGCACAACATCGTGGGCCGAAGGGCCTGTACTGTGCTGTACTGTTCTATGTTCTATGTTCTAAAATCCAAGTATACCATGTCCACTGACTCCCCTTTATCAATTCTGTTAGTAACATCCTCGAAAAACTCCATAAGGTTCATCAGACATGATTTCCCATTCATAAATCCATGATGATATTGCCCAATCAGATCATTATTACCCGTGTCAATTTATCACATCTTTTAGAATAGATTCTAGCATTTTCCCAATGACTGATGTAAGGCTAACAGGTCTGTAATTCCCTGTTTTCTCTCTCGCTCCCTTCTTAAATAGTGGGGTGACATTTGCAACCTTCCACTCTGCAGGAACGGGTCCAGAATCTACAGAATTTTGGAAGATGATCAGCAATACATCCACTATCTCCATAGCTACCTCTTTCAACAGTCTGGGATGTAGAATATCAGGTCCTGGGAACTTATCAACCTTCAGCCCCATTAATTTCTCCAACACAACCTTCTTACTAATACTAATTTCCTTCAATTCCTCTATTCCCCCTAATCCCTTGGATCTCTAATTCTGGGAGATTTCTTGTATCTTCCTCAGTGAAGACAGACACAAAGTAATCATTTAGCTTCCAGCACTTTCTGTTTTTACTTCAACTGACAGGATTGGTTCTGACAGCCTCCTTCCCAGCTTCCAACCAACCTGACTAACTAATAATAAAAACCTCCAAACCCTTTGGAAACAGTTATTTTTTTTCTTGCAGATCTTGCTTAACCAATTGCTGCTGCAGTGCAGCAAAAAATCCCATCTCCATATTCGACAAAACAGTGTAAGTTTTAGCTGGCGCATATAGCAGCTCACCAGGTAGCACCACAGAATATCATGTGCATTACAATTACCTTAACTAGTTTAGAGTCAATTCTTCAATGCTGTATTCCTCACAAGCCACTTCCTCCAAAAAGCAACTTGGCAGTGTGCAATCAACCAGTTGGAAACGTACACAGTTCCACATATTAAATTTTTACTTTAATGGAGCTACCTGGAACTCTAGCAGTAATTTCTAGCCTATGTATTTTACCTTTTGAAAATCAGGTTTTATGTATTTTTTGGATTTTAATGTGATGGAAGCTGTCACAATGTCATGCAGGGAATTTTTTTATTATGACTGGACAGAATGGTTTATTTTCCAGCCAGTAGACTTGGTCACTCTGGAATGGAATGTGCGAGCATAGGTTGGGAAATAGTGTGTCTTTTTTAAGATCAATACAAAATAATAATAAAAAATATGCATGAATTTAATTTCAACATTATAAATTGAGGCATAGTTCAAATTTCCATTGTTTTGGATTGGGTCTGCACTGCTCTGTAATGGCAGTTCCATGTGAGAGGAGGCTCTTAAGGGGGCAGGCATTTTTCATATAACTATTTTTATCTTATTCAGTATCTTGGCTTTTGTTGATTTTTTTGCACTTTTTAATTTCTTAGAATTTTTGTACCGGATAAACTACATTAGCAACCAGTTCTAAATTAAGTAACTTCACGACACCTTTCAATAAAACCTAAGGTTAAATTTCTAGCAAGTCGCCAAGTGGAGCAAAAAAGCATCTGGAACAAACCTCCACTGTAATTTCATTACAATATGTCTCTGTCCGTTTGTTTGCCATCTGCTTTAAAATAACCATCTTTGAAAGACATTTAGGTCGAGACAAGTCAACAACATCTCTGAACATTTCTGCGTTGTCAATTGGAGGTGAAATACCGGCAATTCTTGATCTGAGATTCCCTCAACTTGGCACTAACACACAGAAAGAAGCTTCTGTGCACAATTCAGATTTGAATTTGAAATGCAGGGATTTTATTATTAGATTTAAACCAGCTATATAAATTATTCACAATGCTGATGCATTAGACCTCTATCAGATGACTAAGTATCCAGTGTTAAGGCCAGGTGAGGAGAAGGTCTCAAGCTCCCCTCCTGCCCCTTCCTCTTATTTGACTGCAATAGGGTTTATTCCTTTTAAACAGTGGTTGTGCTTACCACCTCCATGAATGTTTTACCTTTTTCCTTTACTGTGATCATGAAAGAAACAATCGGACAGATTTTCTTGAGTTTAAACTTTATACTTAACACTTTAACCCAATTTAAAAATACTAAAAATACACTACACTGACTCTACAGATTCACACGAGAATCATAGACACAAATAGATTACAGGAGGAAAAATAGATTTGGTGGTTGGATTAAAGTCCGGAATAAATGGAACTTAAATACAGTCTGTCAAGTGGATGATGTAGTAGTCCTCGGCTGAAATTGTATTCTTGAAGTTCTTGGTTGGTCAAAGTGTATTTTGGCTGTCTTGCTTTGCTCAGGGGTTTCCGGAAAGCAGAATCTGTGGTTGGTTTTCTTTCCCTGGTTGCTGGCTGTAGTGGTGTGTAGGCTTGAAGGATTCCCCCAGTCGCAGATGGTTACCAAATTTGATGTTTTCTGGGGAGAGAGAAAGAGAAAAGGAAACACACAGCTTTCTGTTGCTGAACACTCTGTTACTGCTTGTCTCTTGTCTGAGTAACAACTCCCAGTTTCTTCAGAAATAAACAGAGGGTCACAGAGTTCTCTCAATCCCCTTTGTTTCTAAGGAGGCTTTCAGGAACTTTCTAATGAAATTCAAGGTTTTACATGCCCCAGGATGCCTATTCACACTTGGAAGGGGTAGGCTCGTCCAATGTCAATGTGTGAGGATGGTCTTGACTGTCATGCTAATGAAGTCATTTCAGGTAATTCAAACACTTAGAGCAAGCCATTGTCCTGGCTGGGCTTCTTGTTAGACTTTTTGTCTCCAGGTATTTCAGATGTAAATTGCAGTGGTCATCTTGGCTGCTAGTTTTTTGAAAAGTTAACTTGTAGGAATTTTCCCATTAAAAGTCGAAGGTAAGTTTCCAACCAATGAAATTAATATTTTTGGCATTTGGGTTTTCTTGGCACCAGTGTGACAAGTGATACTCAAAACCCTCTCAGAAATTTGTCACCCCTTCAGCATCAATATCAAAGTTTTAATAAAACATAATACCCACTAAAGATTGCTATCAGATTTGGAATCCAATAGATTTGTTTTTAAGTTTTCTACTTTAAAATTGTAATTTCCCTTCTAAGTAGCTGTATAAACTTAATCATATTGTTGCAATTTGATATATATTTCCTGTATTGGACCGCTTAAAGTATTTCAAAAAAATACTTTTATGCTAGCAACTAACTTATTAAGTAGTTGAGTATCTGAGATGTGGTTTCTGCAGTGCTTCCACTGGGGGAAGGATGTAAATTACAGCCTGTCAAGTTTTATGTAAAGTATTATCATTGCAAATATGAACATAGGAATTTATAACGGAAAAAGTTGACACTGACAGCAACTTGGAATACAAAGGATCAATCATTTGAGCATAAAGTTTTTGGTTACCCTCACAGTAATCAGTCAAAAGGTGTTTATTGTAATTCAGACTTTTCATTTCCATTATATAAAAGGAGCGTCATCAACAAAAATCTGCAAATCAGGAGACAGCCTTGAGTCAGTCACACTAATGAGAAGGAGGCCGGGAAACCAATGAGAGCAAGTGCGTAGGTGACAGGGGTGGGGAAATGAAGGGTGCAAATCATGCATAAAGATCCACGATGCAATAAGACATGCAAGACTAAGGACTGAGACTAGGAACATGGGAGTTGTCAGTAGGGGGAGGCTAGGAAGAGGTATGAGTAACAGCTGAGGCTGGGGTTCTGGTTTCGGTGAGGGAAGATGGTCATGGCTGCCTGGGAGTTGAAGTTTTTTATTTGTTTACTTTTTTGTGGATGGGAATTTTTTTGAGAGATAGTGAAGTTGTGTATGTGAGTTTTACATTTTTTTTAGATTGTTTGCTTTTTACCAGATTAGGTACTAGTATTGGAAAAGAAATAAATGTTGAATATGACTTTAAGTACTCCAAGCTGTCCCCTGATTTAGATTTAAGGGGGGGAGGTGATCTTCTTGATGGTTGGCCCAAAAGCTCTCTTAATGCCATCATACATTCCTCTGATGTTTCCGGTATCTGAGGCCAGCTGAATATGACTGCATAGGTGTTGCCAGTAGTCATTTGCACAGCGCCTGGCTGTTCTTTGTGCAGCGCTTCTGGCTGTTTTAAGTGCTACGGATGTTAACTCACTGGGGGCTTTTTTGTAGTTCAGCAGTGCAATGCGCTTAGCGGCTACGACAGGTTCCAGCTCTTCAAAATGAGATTGAAACCAGTCTGCATTCCGCTTCACACGTCGTCATGGCTGACTTATAGATGGCGTCTCTGATGTGGACCCACTTGGTCTCTGCATCACCTGTGGGAGTGTTTTGAAGGGCTTTTTCAAGTGAATTTAGAAATTTTTGTAACAGCTGGGGATAAGAAATTCTGCTCGTGTTGATGCGCGGGCGGCCCTTCTGCTTGGAATGATGCAGCTTCTTTGGTTTGAGTCTAATCTTGCTGCACACCAGGGAGTGGTCGGTGTCGCAGTCCGCACTGTGGAAGCTGCGTGTGATTTGAACACAGTTTAAGGAGGCTCGCCTTGTGACGATGAGGTCCAGCTGGTGCCTACGACGTGATCTTGGGTGCCTCCAAGAAACCTGGTGACAGGGTTAGTGTGAAAGACCGAGTTGGTGATGCAGAGGTTATGATAGGTACACAACTCAAGCAGTCTCTGTCCATTCTCATTCATCCTTCCAATGCCATAACGCCCAAGGCAGGAGGGCCATGAGTCATGGTCGGCCCCAACCCTGGCATTAAAGTCCCCCAGCAGGAATAGGTGTTCCGTGTTGGGGATGCTACTAATGATATTATGGAGTTCCTCGTAGAACTGGTCTTTATCTTCAGGTGTGGAGCAGAGTGTTGGAGCATAGATGCTGAGTAGGTGTACTGGACCAGAGGTGGTGAGCAGTCGGATGGACAGTATGTGTTCCGAGCCATTTGAAGGTGGCTTTATCATGCTGAGCAAAGAGTTTCTGATGGTGAAGCCCACTCCATGCTGTCTTGGTTCTTCAGGATCCCTACCCTGCCAGAAGAAGGTGTAGTCTTGCTCTGTTAGAGATCCGCTCGCAGGGAGGCGTGTCTCCTGAAGTACTGCAATGTCCACATTGAGTCTACTGAGCTCGTTGTTAATGATGGCGGTCTTCCGAGAATCGTTGATTTGTGTAAGGTCTTCCGACAGGCCAGGACACCTAGTTCTGATGTTCCAGCTTGCAAAATGAAGGGCTGGTACCTTCTTTCTTTTTTTCATGTTGTTTGGTGCGGTGTTGCAGTCCGCTTTTCGGGCAATGACCCTGAGCTCCAAGCACCCATTGAAGCAGGTGGACTGTGGCGGGACAGAACCTTATTGACCGGGGGCTGCCCGGTTTGCCCCCTCAAAGCTAAATCAGGGGACACAATCACTGACCAACGCAAGCAAATGGACCGCTGGATTGAGCACTACCTAGAACTGTACTCCAGGGAGAATGTTGTCACTGAGACCGCCCTCAATGCAGCCCAGTCTCTGCCAGTCATGGATGACTGGACGTACAGCCAACAAAATTGTAACTCAGTGATGCCATTGATTCTCTAGCCAGTGGAAAAGCCCCTGGGAAGGACGGCATTACCCCTGAAATAATCAAGAGTGCTAAGACTGCCATACTCTCAGCACTCCATGAACTGCTTTGCCTGTGCTGGGACGAGGGAGCAGTACCACAGGACATGTGCGATGCCAATATCATCACTATCTATAAAAACAAAGGTGACCGCGGTGACTGCAACAACTACCGTGGAATCCCCCTGCTCAGCATAGTGGGGAAGGTCTTCGCTCGTGTCGCTTCAAACAGGCTCCAGAAGCTGGCTGAGCGTGTCTACCCTGAGGCACAGTGTGGCTTTTGAGCAGAGAGATCGACCATTGATATGCTGTTCTCCCTTCGTTAGCTACAGGAGAAATGCCGCGAACAACAGATGCCCCTTAACGTTGCTTTCATTGATCTCACCAAAGCCTTTGACCTCGCCAGCAGACGTGATCTCTTAAGACTACTAGAAAAGATCGCATGTCCACCAAAGCTACTAAGTATCATCACCTCATTCCATGACAATATGAAAGGCACAATTCAGCATAGCGGCGCATCATCAGACCCCTTTCCTATCCTGAGTGGCGTGAAACAGGGCTGTGTTCTCGCACCCACACTGTTTGGGATTTTCTTCTCCCTGCTGCTCTCACACGTGCTCAAGTCTTCAGAAGAAGGAATTTTCCTCCACACAAGATCAGGTGGCAGGTTGTTCAACCTTGCCTGTCTAAGAGCGAAGACCAAAGTATGGAAAGTCCTCATCAGGGAACTCCTCTTTGAATACGATGCTGCATTAACATCTCACACTGAAGAGTGTCTGCAGAGTCTCATCGACAGGTTTGCGGCTGTCTGCACCGAATTTGGCCTAACCATCAGCCTCAAGAAAACAAACATCGTGGGACAGGACGTCAGAAATGCTCCATCCATCAATATCGGCGACCACGCTCTGGAAGTGGTTCAAGAGTTCACCTACCTAGGCTCAACTATCACCAGCAACCTGTCTCTCGAAGCAGAAATCAACAAGCGCATGGGAAAGGCTTCCACTGCTATGTCCAGACTGGCCAAGAGAGTGTGGGAAAATGACGCACTGACACGGAACACAAAAGTCCGAGTGTATCAAGCCTGTGTCCTCAGTACCTTGCTCTACGGCAGCAAGGCCTGGATAACGTATGTCAGCCAAGAGCGACGTCTCAATTCATTCCATCTTCGCTGCCTCTGGAGAATCCTTGGCATCAGGTGGCAGGACCGCATCTCCAACACAGAAGTCCTCGAGGCGGCCCACATCCCCAGCTTATACACACTACTGAGTTAGCGGCGCTTGAGATGGCTTGGCCGTGTGAGCCGCATGGAAGATGGCAGGATCCCCAAGGACACATTGTACAGCGAGCTCGCCACTGGTATCAGACCTACCGGCCGCCGATGTCTCCGCTTTAAAGACGTCTGCAAACGCGACATGAAGTCCTGTAACATTGATCACAAGTCGTAGGAGTCAGTTGTCAGCGATCGCCAGAGCTGGCGGGCAGCCAAAAAGGCGGGGCTAAAGTGTGGCGAATCGAAGAGACTTCACAGTTGGCAGGAAAAAAGACAGAAGCGCAAGGGGAGAGCCAACTGTGTAACAGCCCCGACAACCAATTTTTTCTGCAGCACCTGTGGAAGAGTCTGTCACTCTAGTATTGGCCTTTGTAGCCACTCCAGGCACTGCTCCACAAACCACTGACCACCTCTAGGAGTTTACCCATTGTCTCTCGAGACAAGGAGGCCAAAGAAGAAGAAGAAGAAGACTCTAAGCTGTATTGCAGACCATGAATACACAAAATAGGGCACTGCAGACAGGCCCTTTATAAAATGTCTAACAATGACTTCAAAAGAACAGAATGAAACTGCACATTCGGTTAAGTCCTCTAATTGTTCAGCAAACTGACTACACTCCAGTGAACACTTTGGTATGCTTATAAAAAATTCTGCAGGTATTGCCATGAAAATTTTGTGAAGTTACCCTTGGAAACTAAAAATAATACTTGAGCTGGTCTATATTTGCTGAACCTGTCCCACTGCAAATGGCCTGAATAACTGCCTGGCAGGTTTCAATGTCAACTCTTTAAGGTTCATATTTTTATATTAAAGTAAGCAAAACCATGCAGAATGGTGGTGTTGACAAATGGATACCCTTGGTTGAAACCCCAAAACACTGTGCTATGAGCTGGCAGAATGCGGATTTACGGTTGTGATTATATAAAGGTTGCGTTTTGCTATCTCAGACATGATGATTTCCCAATCAACAGCCAGACACACGTTCATTGGCTGGGAATGAAAGGCTGTGGCCATGCACTATGACGTAATCTCAAACGTCTCCTGCCGGCCAGTTATAAAGGCTGAGGTTAGAGACAAGGCACCATTCTTTTATGATATAGGGACAGAAAATAACGTACACTAAATAAACCAATAAAAACATTTATGCTGCATTAATTGAGCTCCCAATGGCTCAGCTGGTAAGTGCATTATGTAGTACACAATTGAGCAGTACTGACCAGAAAGCTGCAGGTTTGATCCTTGAACTGTTTAGAATTATGTGATCTCAGGCTGGGTGTCAATGGAGCCATTGCAATTAGTCCCAGATATCTGCAGTACATTCTCATAAAGGTGCATTGTGGAATACTGAATTGGTAACTGACACAACTTTACCAAACCTAATCTTGCATAATTAACTACTTTACATGCTTTGGTTTTTGAAACATCCTCGGAGTTAGTTCCATGATCTGTACAGGGAGGGGAGGGAGAAAGCTATGCTTAAAACTAATGAAGTACTGTCAACACCCTGTAACATTGTAGCACTGATTCTCTGGCCCATGCTTCATGCAGTGCAGTAGCACAGAATTAGTTTTCATTTTCTTCTGCAAATAGGCTGATAATTTCCATAATTGTACATCACCACATGAAATCTGCATCTTTCATTTTCTGCCTTGTTGAGATAACACTGCTCAGATCAATTGATTATCTTCAACTACAGTAAATTGTGTATTGGAATTTAGGTAGTATTGTATTATATATTTATATTATTATATATTAATATTTTATATTCTAATATGATATATATATATAAAAATCTTCTTAGAGTGTGAGCAATACTGGCAAGGCAGTATTTATTGCTCATTCTTAGTTTTCCTGAAGGAATTTAGAGTCAACCATGTCATGTGAGACTAGAGTCACTTGTCGTTCAGACCAAGTAGGGAGGCAGGCTACCTTTCCTGAAGGACATTAAATAAACAGTTGGATTTTAATGATAATCCAATGGAGTTCATGGTTTTTTTTTGTGCTATCCCACAATCTACAAGATTTATTTTATTTAATTTTACAACTTGCCATGGTAAGATTTGAGTTCACAATCTTTGGGTTGCTATACCAGTACCATAACTACTAAGTTACCATTCCCATTTTTACCATTATCAGGAATTAACAATAACTTGCTTTACAATGTGCTTTTACATTAAAAACAAAGTTCCAAGGCACTTCAGAAAAGTGGCACAGTGGTTAGCACCGCAGCCTCACAGCTCCAGGGACCCGGGTTCAATTCTGGATACTGCCTGTGCGGAGTTTGCAAGTTCTCCCTGTGACCGCGTGGGTTTTTGACGGGTGCTCCGGTTTCCTCCCACAGCCAAAGACTTGCAGGTGATAGATCGCTGTAAATTGCCCCTAGTGTAGGTAGGTGGTAGGGAATATGGGATTACTGTAGGGTTAGTATAAATGGGTGGTTCTTGGTGGGCACAGACTAAGTGGGCCGAAGGGCCTGTTTCAGTGCTGTATCTCTAAATAAAATAAAAAAATTAAAGTGGTTGCTGAACTCAAATATTAAAAAGGATGCCCAAAAACTTGGTTAAGGAGGTGAGTTTCAAGGATCTTAAAAGAGAGGAGGTGCAGAGGTTTAGGGTGGGAATTTCAGAGTTGCAACTAGACAGCTGGAAGACCGATGGTGGGGAAAAAGGGGGGATTCACAAGATGCCGGAGTTCTTGGAGGATCGTAGGACTGGACGTTGTTACAGAGCTAGTAGGGGAAAGGTTATGAAAGGATTGAACACATGGATGAGGATTTTAAATTGGAGGTGTTGGAGAACCGGGAGCCAATTTAACTGAGCAGGCATGGGAGTACAGAGGTGATGGATGAATGGAAATTGATGTGGGTTAGGATACAGACAGCAGGGTTTTGGATGAGCTAATGTTTATGGGTGGGTAGCCAAAAAAGCATTGGAAGTGATAAAGGTAGCACTGCTACTGAACCCCAAGACGTCCTCCGAGGAGGTCCAGTTATAAGTTGCAACTATAAGATGTGCCCTGCTTATAACATCATAGAAATTTATGGCACAAAATGAGGCCATTTGGCCTTTCATGTCTATGCCACCCAGAAAAGAACTATCCAGCCTAATCTCAGTTTCCAGCTCTTGATCCATAGCCTTGAAAGTTATGGAACTCCAAGTGCATATCTGAGTATTTCTTACACGCGAGGAAGGTTTCTGTCTCTATTAGCCGTTCAAGCAGTGAGAGCCAGACCCCCACCACCAACCTCTGGGTGAAAAAATGTCTTCTTAACTCACCCTTAACCCTTCTATCAATTACTTGAAATCTGCCTATTGACCTCTTTGCTAAGGGAAATAGGCTTGTCCTATCCAGTCTATCTAGGCCCCTTATAATTTTATACACCTCAATTAAATTTCCCTTTAGCCTCTTCCGTTCCAAAGGAAACCCCAATACCAATCTTTCCTCATAGCTACAATTCTCCAGTCTTGGCAATATCCTCGTAAATCTCCTCTCTACCCTCTCCAGTGAGATCACATCCTTCTTGTTCTACCATAACCTCTCTGCTCTTATATTCTATGCCTTGGCTAATAAAGGAAAATAGCCCTTATGCCTTCTTAACCACCTTATCTACCAATCTTGCTATCTTTGGGGATCTGTGGACATTTACTCCAAAGTCCCTTTGCTCCTCTACATTTCTCAGTATCCTACCATTTCTTGTGTGTCGCCATGCATGTCAATCAATCAAAAACCTGTAGAATCGTCTTCAGTGCTTTGCATGGAGCAGCAGTCACCGTATGATAGGTTGCAAGGAAACACATTGATATAGTCACCCACTTGGTTTATGTTACTGTCAGGTAGCATTAACTGGGTAAATATTTTTCAGGTCAGCAATTATTTTCCACCACTTCCCATGTCATTCGATTGTTGAGTGATAACAATAACCCTGTCTGCTACCTCCTTCCAGGCACTTTGCACTATTCTTCTCTAAGGGGAATGCCAAAGAACAGGCCAACCCTCCTTTCACCCACTTTCTGAAGCAGAACCTCCATTGCTACATTCACCAAGGGGAATGTTCTCCAGCCTCTATACCATTTAATGCTGCCAAATGAATGTGTGAATGAGCTGTAGTTTAGCCAAGAGGCTAATTCCTTGTGGTTCTAAGCAAAAGGATTAATTTACTCCTTTATAAGACTTCAGTATTCAGATAGAATAGTAGTGTACTATATCTTGAAGCAGGTGTTGTTGACTAAAGTAGGATTCTTCATCTTTAAGTCAAGCAATCTTGGATAAGGACTAGTGTTATGTGATTGAGTTCTCTTGACTCTTACATAAACTATAACCTTTCTACAAATTTGCACAGATTGACAGTTACAACTTTTTAAAACATATTTGTGTGTTCAAGTAATACTTTAAAAGGAACTTGTTGAAAAAAATGAAGCTATTTTGTCTTTGTTGGAACATCCACGGTTTCTTTATCGCTGGCTGCACTACACATAGGGTTACTTTTTGTTTTGGATGGCTATAGCCGCAAGCATATACATTAGAATCTGGGTTGCAGTGGATCACTTCTGGTACACTAGTACTTAAAAGCGCTTCATTGGAAATCTTGACACTTCAAGCACAGACAGACAAAGGTGAACAACAGTCTAAAAACCTAAATTTAAATTAACTTGGGGGGGGGGGGGTGGGGAGGGGGAAGTCACAAAGTCAGGTTAAAAAAAAGGCAGATAGACCTGCAAGAGTTGCACCAGATGGAAAGCATGCAATTACAATGTGACAAGCAAATGTTTACTTCGGGTTTTTTCCATTTTTACTATTGACATAGGAAATGTTGTCCAGTGACCAGTGAGGCACCCAAAGCTCCACTTCAAGGATGCTTGCAAGCATGACATGCAGGCTCTAAATGTTGGCTATCACACCTGGGAGTCACGATCTGGTGAAAGAGGAGAATGGCAACACATCCTGCAGACTGGTGTGTACTACCACGATGACCAGTTGCTACAGCAGCTTGGCAACAGGCGCCAACGTCAAAAACAACAACTCACAGCGTCACTTGACAGCTTCACATGTGGCACTTGTGGCAGAACCTGCCTCTCAAGGATTGGCCTTCACAGCCATCAGCAAAGGCGCACCAAGAGAAGACACCCCACCTAAATGGATTGTTTGCTGCGTGTCCATCATCTTTTGTAGATGGAAGGATGCCAACCAGGAAATGTTGACATAAAAATGGTACTGAAAAATCATGCCACAGCATGTAAGGACAATGTGGATAGGAAGTCCACACTACACAAAAGACTTTCAGTACATAGTAATACCAGTTGATCAACCATGGCATTGCTGATATTGAGATGGAGCACATACTAAGGTGCAAATGTGAGAGGGTGAAAGAGTGACACTTACAGAAAATGCATGCCACTTCTAATATTATCCATTGGAGATATGGTGAGTGGGAGGATATGTTATTTAGAATGGTTAATTTAACAAATATCAGAGCTGAGTGGGCAGCACAGAAGCCATTTCTGGAGTCCCTGAATATAAGTAATATGAGAGTCAATCAATTAATCAAATAAATAATAAAATAAACAATATGGGAATCAATGAGAAAATTCTAAGCCGAAGAATTAAATGAATACTGTTGGCCTGTAATTAAAAAAATAAAATTGGAAGTCAGGAATTAAATAAATAATATTGGGGTCAGAAAAGAAATAAATAATTACAGAGCTTGCTGGCCCTGTCAGTAGGCATCCCTGGAGTCCATGGATTAAATCAATATCAGGGCCATGAATTAAATAATGTTGGGGCCAGAATTAAATAAATATCAGAGTCACAGAATGAAATAAATAATATCAGGCCATGAATTAAATAAATAATTACAGAATTGGCTGGGCATTTTGAAGGCTTGAGAGCCATAGAATTAAATAAGTAATAGCAAGCCAAGAATTACATATTATGGATCTTGCTGAGTCTGTAAACAAAAAATGAAATGTGATGGAAGCCATGCTTTTCACTGGTAACGGAGATAGATTAATTTAAGGGAAATTAATTAAGTAAATATAAAAGTCTGCAAATCAAATTTAAAAAATGATAAAAATGCAGCAATTGCTATCGGGAAGCTGGAAAAATAGATTTAGTTTACAATTTTTGAGATATATTGCAGAAATTAATAAAATAAAAATGTATCTGACTTGGCAAGAGGCCTGCAACAATACCATAACAAGCAGACAGTCTTTTCCCATTTTAAAAATGTGCTTTCCTTAAAATATTTCACAATTACATCTTTGCTTCAGCACTATCGGGAAGTCCATTAGTGCATCATTCGTGAGTTTGGCAACTTTTAATAAACATAATGAATGAAAATGACTTTGCACAAATGGAGTAAGACCTTGGCTTTGACAGACCAATTCCACCTTTGAGTCAGTGCAGGGTTCAAACCCAACTCCAGAGAGTCCTGGCGACGGAAAAGCATAGCTCCGGCTCTAAATTCTAAATTGAAGTGCGATGGGAAACTCATGTCTGGTGGACATGAGTGACCTATCTTATCATATGGTTGTGGTAACCCATAAAACCCTCCTGTCATATGAGACTAACCATCCAATCGCCTTATGTAAGGTCAGACTATTTATCAGTCTGCAAATTCTTCCACCACTTCACACTACTCTCTGAATGAAGAGTGTGAAGATATGAAAACAATAGCCTCATAAAATGATCAAAAGTTCATTTATGCAAATATATCCAGCCACTGCTGTTATTCCTTTAAACAAGTCATTTTTTCAGTCCAGCAACAGTTTAAAATTAATGTTCCATATGACAAAATTAATATGCCTCATTCATGGCAGGTGGGGTCTTCATGACAACAGTGTGTACTTAAAAGAATGGTATCAATCATTACATAGATGGAAATGATACTTTATTCTGATTCATAAGTTGATTCTTTACTCAATTGATTTGTAAAAAAAAGTTTTCATGTTGAAAATGTATTTATGTTTCAAAAATGGTACAGAAGAGAGGTCTTAAACTGAATTTTCAAGTAAAATAAAGAGGGATGCAGCTGAAAACATCTTGATAAACAATATTTTTGGTTTGTTTTCTGTCAACAAAGAAGCCACTTTTGCTCTAATTACAGAGCTGGTTCATCTGTGAATAACTCATAATGGAAAAACGGAAGTTGTCAATAGATTTAAATACATTTCAGAAAAATCAAAGGAACTCTCAAAACCTTACAGGAGGAGGCAACACATTATTCTACATCAAGTCATGCTGATGGACAGATAGCAATGCAGGGAATTGGGGCATTCTACAAACTTCTCAAGCTCAGAATGCAGATTGTACGCTGGGAAACTTTGTTGCACAAGAATGCATCTTTGGTCCCATAATTACTTCATTCTGTCAGCTGATTGATTACTAATGGTAAGTTATGTTCAATGTAGATGCAAATTAATCAGGTTAACAACAGGAAATAAACCATCAAACCTTGCTAATGAGTCAAATTTTATTTTCACAGAAACGGAGAAAATTAAATGTAACTTCTCCATATGATGAAAAAGGAGAGCAAATGCAGTCAGTCCTCTGGATCTGGTATCTTTTATATTATTACACCAAGAGCATATTGAAGTATTAATGTGATATTATATGGTTACAAAAATACATTACAGAGCAGAATGTAAGTGTATAATGTTTGTTAAAAAAATACTGCAAATGCAGTGTATCTTTAATGTCTACATTTATTTGCATTCTCTAAACCCATCTTAGAGAAATTCAAATGCTCTGAATAAAACTTGATTTATACCCACCATTGATCTATATGTCTGATGCTGATCCATATGAACTATGCCTGATGCGGCTCAAGAAATTGTCATTGCTCTGTCTGATCAGTGGATGAAGATTAGGAGAAAGGTGAAGAAAAAGGAAGCGGACACCAACAGCACTATAAATATGACCCAATGTCTGAGATAAATAATAAACAGGTAAGAAAGAAAGCCCAGTGGTAATACTTCACAGGTTACCTTGGAAAAATACTTTATTTTTGGTTGCACCAGAGAAACCCAGGGATACCTCAGCCACAGGCATCAGAAATTGGCCCCTCAAATCCAGTCTTGAAACAGTGAGAGATGGGAGTGGACAAGAATATATTTAATGCTGGGCAGACTGGCTTCAAGTGGCTGCAGAGAGAAATTACATTTTTGCATCACAATATGCAAGTCAGCTTGCCAGCTTACCAAGCAGATTGGCTTTCTCATCAATCTGCAGACTGTATTAGTTTATCACCTGCCACCATCTTGCATGAAGCTCAATTCAGACTGCCCCGGAGCTTTCTGATGGCCAGTCTGATGGGATTGCTATGGTACTCTTGACCTCAATTTCTCTAAAATTCCATGGAGGATGTTTGATTAATGCCTCTCCCAAAGTTAAACTGAAAACTACCTGCAGCCTTTTCTAATGATAAGCAACTGTAAGGTTCACGTTGCAGGTTGCATGTTCAAAATATGATTGACATTCAATTTTTTAAATATTAGATTAACGAAAGTTGACTTTTGATTTACGGAAGAAAACTTGGCTGTGAGTGGCCCTTTTCCTGCACTTTGTGGTGCGTTTGGCCACATGTTCTACCCCTTCATCCAATGGATCCTCATTTATTTTACAAATTCTTGTCGTACCTAGTGCTCGGTAAAATCAATTGAGTAAATAATCAACTTAAGAATCAGAATAAAGTATCATTTCCATCTATGTAATGATTGATACCATTCTTTTAAGTACACACTGTTGTCATGAAGACCCCACCTGCCATGAATGAGGCATATTAATTTTGTCATATGGAACATTAATTTTAAACTGTTGCTGGACTGAAAAGATGACTTGTTTAAAGAAATCACAGCAGTGGCTGGAAACATTTGCATTCTAAGAGACAGTTGCTTGGAGGAGACAATGGAACTGCTCCCTGATCCAATTGGTTTTTGACCACCAGACATTGAATGTGTAACAAGCCAGCATTCAGCATTCCATCTCCCCCGTGCCACTGAGGCTGTCTGCTAAGATGGAGAATCCACAAAAAACACAGGAGAGTTTGT
Source organism: Heterodontus francisci (assembly GCF_036365525.1). Classification (NCBI taxonomy): domain Eukaryota; kingdom Metazoa; phylum Chordata; class Chondrichthyes; order Heterodontiformes; family Heterodontidae; genus Heterodontus; species Heterodontus francisci. The sequence continues at coordinate 20,696,903 of NC_090412.1, read as the reverse complement.
TGAAAAAACCTAGTCACATGACCAACCTGCTGGCCCAGGGTTTCTGAATTGTGTTCATAGAACAGTTTGAGGACAGAACCTGCAATTTTAAGACAACAGAGAAGGAAGCTCATTCTCTCTCTCTCTCCCTCTCACGCAAAGACAGGGACCCACGGAAGGAAACTAAGCCTTAAGACAGAAAACCATTAAAACAAGTTTGAAAGTGCACTGGGCCCCAACGAGATGGCAAGATTGAACTGCAATCAAAGACTTTACATCAAACTCAAAAGACAGTAAATGAACTCTAGCTATTGCTTCAAACCTTTCCCCTTTATTCTTTCCCCTTTTCTGTCTCTATCTGCATGTGTGTTTATCGCGTATGCATGCTAGCGTAGTCGCATTGCGTATTGTTAGTAGTTTTAACCGAATTAGAGTATTAAGGTTAATAAACTTACACCTTTTTTGTTTAAATCTAAGAAAACCTGTCTGGTTGATTTCTTGGCCATTACAATTGGAGAGTAGTAAACAAGGATTCACTGAGGAGAAGCTAAAAACAGTGTTTTAAAAATTAAACCCTATTAGGTCAAACCAGGAAAAGGCTGAGAGGGAACCCCTAGAGTCCTTTCTCACCTGGTCGTAACACAGTATACAAAATCGTTATTAAAATCAGATTGCTTACAAATCCAAATGTTCCTCGATGATTGCAAAATTGTTGCTATTAATGTATTCCATCTGTTCAATAATTCATTGTGCTTCCACGTATAAACAACACCCCCATCTATGCTCAGAATGCAGAGTGACCCCTACCCCGCATCTATACTCAGAATGCAGAGTGACCCCAACCCCCACATCCATACTCAGAATGCAGAGTGACCCCTACCCCCCATCTATACTCAGAATGCAGAGTGACCCCAACCCTCACATCTATACTCAGAATGCAGAGTGACCCCTACCCCCCCCATCTATATTCAGAATGCAGAGTGACCCCTACCCCCCATCTATACTCAGAATGCAGAGTGACCCCAACCCCCGCATCTATACTCAGAATGCAGAGTGACCCCTACCCCCCCCCCATCTATAGTCAGAATGCAGAGTGACCCCTACCCCCCATCTATACTCAGAATGCAGAGTGACCCCAACCCCCGCATCTATACTCAGAATGCAGAGTGACCCCTACCCCCCATCTATACTCAGAATGCAGAGTGACGCCAACCCCCCATCTATACTCAGAATGCAGTGACCCGTACCCACCCCCCATCTATATTCAGAATGCAGAGTGACCCCAACCCCCCATCTATACTCAGAATGCAGAGTGACCCCAACCCCCCATCTATACTCAGAATGCAGAGTGACCCCTACCCACCCCCCATCTATATTCAGAATGCAGAGTGATCCCTACCCCAACTCTATACTCAGAATGCAAAGTGACCCCTACCCCCATCTATACTCAGAATGCAGAGTGACCCCTACCCCCACATCTATACTCAGAATGCAGAGTGACCCCTACCCCCCCATCTATACTCAGAATGCAGAGTGACCCCTACCCCCCCATCTATACTCAGAATGTAGAGTGACCCCTACCCCCACATCTATACTCAGAATGCAGAGTTGATCACTTCCCCACCATCTATACTCAGAATGTAGAGTTGACCCCTTCCCCCTCATCTATACTCAGAATGTAGAGTTGACCCCTTCCCCCTCATCTATACTCAGAATGCAGAGTGACCCCTTTCCTCCATCTATACTCAGAATGCAGAGTGACCCCTTTCCTCCATCTATACTCAGCATGCAGAGTTGATCCCTTCCCCCTCATCTATACTCAGAATGTAGAGTTGACCCCTTCCCCCTCATCTATACTCAGAATACAGAGTGACCCCTTTCCTCCATCTATACTCAGAATGCAGAGTGACCCCTTTCCTCCATCTATACTCAGAATGCAGAGTTGACCCCTTATCCCCTCCATCTATACTCAGAATACAGAGTTGCCCCCTTCCCCCCACCCCATCTATTTTCCATATGTGGCTCAGTTTCATATTTTGCTTTATTATGTTCCTGTGAAGTGCCTTGGGACATTTTATTTCATTAAAGGCATACAAGTTGTTTTAACATTTTACTCTATTTGTTGCACGTTTCAATAGGTATTACACAACAAGTACAACTACTCAAGATAACTTTTTGGCATAGTTGTGGTTTAAAAAAGCATAATTGCTCAATGGCATGTTTTTGCAAAGATTCAGTTCCCAACAAAGCCAGGAACAGCCTACTTTGTTAGAACATCACACTGCATTGGAAAGGCAAGATACAAAAACTACTGCACTGTAAACTGTAAGCATGTGCATTTTATTCTTGAGTGGTGCATGGTTGAACTTATATATATCTGATATAAACATTAGGTACAACTCGTAGTGTGATTATATAATTGCCACTAAATAAATCACACTCTAAGAAAAAACTTAATTGATGATAATGCCCCTTTAACTTTTGAAATTGGGTTTTGTGATCATTAACAAAAATATGGAACAAGATAAAAAATTCCCAATGCATTCCACAGCTTCTTCTAAAAGATTATGGACAATCTGCACTTTCTTGGACTCTACCCAACTTATTTGACCTCCTGAAGGTTGAGAATAATCACAGATTAAAAAAAAAATTAAAAATTAAGAGCTGGGAAAAGTCCTGGAGCTAAGGTTCATGACTTTTGTATTCTGGGGATATCAACTTCCCATTACAACCTACATTATTCAGTTCTGACTAGTTGCAATCCACTGATATTGCCATGGTGTTGGCAGCAGAGAAAACAGCAAGTTCCATGAAGTAACTAATAGTCTGTCTAAACATGTTCTTATAACTTTCAATCTTTTTAGTGTACTTTGCGATGTACCTGTGACAGGTGCCCATTCAAATAACTATTACTCCAAAAAAACAAAAATGCAGTTTTTTTTGTTTTCCTAATCATCTCTACTGAGGATGTGGCACCTCCATTGCTTGAGGGTATGTTGAAAATGTGAATAAGAGGGATTCTATAACCTAAGGTCTAACCAATGCAAATCTAGATAGAGGTTAATGGATCCATCTTTGCAATCATGGCCACTCAGCACTGAATGCTAAATGAGAGTATGGAAAGATTTATCCCTGACATACACATTATATTCCAATAAATGGCTATACTGCAATTTAACCCTACATTTTAAAAGTCTTTAATTAGCTGGCATCAAACCAAATGCAATGTCTGAAAAAAGCTGTTATTGCTCACTCAAACGCTTGTTACGACCAGATGAGGAAGGGGTCTCAGGCTTTTCTTCCGCCCCATCTCTGGTTTGACCACGACAGGGTTTATCTTTTTAACACAGTGATTTAACTTACCACCTCAGTGAGCACTTGCTCCTGCTCCACTAATTATAATTGTAAATTAACCAGGTTTTCTTGAGTTTAAACAAGAAAGATGAAAGTTTATTAACCTTATCACTCTAAAGCAGTTAAAATTAATGAAATATGTGACGCATTCACACTCACATTCATACGAGAGGCACACACACACACATAAATAGATATAGGGGGAAAAAACAGAGTTGGCAGGTTGGAGTAGAGTCCTTAATAAAAATGGAATTTAAATACGGATGTGTAGTCCCAGTGTCCTTAGTTGAAATTGAGGTCTTGAAGTCCTCACTGGGCCACGTGCACAATTCAGGCTTGCTTCTCTGGTTCCAGAAGACTGAACAGAGGCTTTATCCGTCCTCTTTTGCTGACTGTGACAATCTGTAGATTTGAGGTTTAGCTGCAGCCGAGGTTCTCCTGGGACTTTGCTGGAGAGGGAGGGAGAGGTGCTTTCTTCTTGGAGTTCAGTTACTGTCTGCTTTCTAAGGCGCAATTCACAAAATTCTCAGGGTCACGCAGGCAGTCATGTCATGTGACCACCTCTTTGTTTGAAACGGAAGCTTCTGGAATGATCTTTGAAATTCAAAGTTGTTCAGACATACTTGGTGGGGGTTGGGGGCGGGGGTTGGCTCTTTCAAAGTCGATGGGTGTCGATGGCTTTTGACGGCCAACATTGACTCAACCATTCTAGGTAATTGAATTAGAGTGCACCCCTATTGTTCTGGCTAGACTGGGTAATTACCTTTGTCTCCCAGCCGGCTTTTGGCTTCTCATATGCAAATTGTGCATGGCTATCTTTAGCTGGTCTGTTCTGCCTTTTAAAGGTGATTTGTAATAATGTACAGTAAAAAAATCTCAGGCAGAGTTCCCTATAACAAAATCAATATTATCCCATTTGGCATGTGGGTTTCCGTCACAATATCTAATATTTTGAAGCAATATTATCTAATCAACTTTCTTTCTTCCTGGTTTATTCACACATCTTAGTAGTGATATCTGGGTTGTAAGCATGTACAAGCATGGTTGTACATGTGCACTGGCTCCCAAGTTCTTGATTCTACAAGTAGAGCAAAGTAATTTATTATCATGTGGAACAGATTGGGTATCAACAGTCCAACACTGCTGCATACTTTTTTTCTTCCACTTTTAAGTTTAGTGCAGTTACAATGCAGCTGAATTATATGGTGTTAAATAGTAGGCCGTCTAGTAGGCATTTGCATTAGTGGATGGTAGTTTCAAACGATTTGCCTTAGCGTAGGAGAAGGTACTATTTTATAACTATAATTAATCATCAATAGCGCTTTGAAGTCTTGTTCTGATTACAGCAAAAGCACTGTGAGTTTTATGAAGCTAATAAGTTAGTTATGCCAGCTCATAAACAATTACGTTCAGGATACCACACTGCTGTTGCAGTCAAAGAAAAGTGCATATCTATAAGGCACCATTCTGATCTTTTTCTAAGAAATGGAAGCCTACAATTACTATTAGTGATATTAGTGGATAAATGTTTAACACTTTAAAATAAATAACTCCTCCATTAAAATAAGGGACAGAGGAATGTGATACAAAAACATATATTCCACTAATATTGCCGATGGTAATTTCTAGCCCTTGGTATTCCCTATCTTGGAATTTAAAATTTCTAAAGATGTACAATACTGCCATTATAAATGGCGTGTTGATATTTGTAGACTGTGATAGTCTACTGATATATGTCAGGCTAAATTGAGAGCGAGTGAATGTCGTTCAATGTGTAGTGGCCCTCTACTGGCATTTTGCTCTCTTGGAGCAGTAATATATTATAATTCAATTTTCATTGTACAAATATGCATGAAATTCTGCAGTGAGTTGCAGCACTTTCAATGTTTATCACATAGAGTGTACCTAAAACATAAATGTGAATCCATTGGAGGAAAATCTCCTTTGTAAATATCTGCTCATGATTGAATTAAATTTGTCAGAGCAAGGTTAACTTCATGATTTTTACTGAATTTGTACACATACATTTATATTTTTCATAGTTCTCGAAGTTACAAAGTTATACCATAATTAGATTCTGTTCCAGGCGTCCATTTTTTCCAAGGTTAAGAATTTATTTTTTCTATCCTTCTGTATTGAACTTAACTACTGCTTCCATCTGTGCAATGATCTGTTAAAGTATACGCTACAGAATCTTACAGATATACTGCCTTTATCTATTTTTACCTGCAGGGCTGAAATGTCTGCGCACTATTTTCTCTATTATGCTGCCCATGTCTTAACTCGCACCAAGTTCTGTTCACCTATCACGCCTGTGCTTACTGTCCTACATTAGCTCCTGGTCAAGCAATGTGTTGATTTTAAAATTCTCATCCTTGTTTTAAAATCTCTACATGGCCTCAACCCTCCCTATCTCTATAATCTCCTCCTGCCCACCAACCCTCTAAGATATCCATGCTCCTCTATTTCTGGTCTGTTGAGCATCCCTGATGTTAATCATTCCACCATTGGTGGCCATGCCTTTAGTTCCCTAGGCCTCAAGCACTGGAATATCCTCACTTCACGTCTCCTCCTTCTACCTCGCTTTTCTCATCTGACCTAATATCTCCTTATCTGGCTTGGTGTCATATTTTGTTTTATAAATGCTCCTGAGAAGCACATTGGGACTTTTTATTATGTTAAAGGTGCTATATAAATGTAAGTTGTTGTTGGACTACTCTAAAATCCCTACCGTATTTATTGAGCCTAAGTGATACAAAATAAAATATGCAGATTCCTAAGAGTAATAGGACAAGATCTAAGCGGAGATTGGCTGTCCTTCAATTCAAGGATGATGTCTACTCAGGGTTGTGAGTTTCTGCCATGGGTTTTCATGTGACTAAAGAGGTCAATTCTTGACCCACAGATCTTTGGGCACATGGAGCAGGGCATCCACGAGGTAGTGCGATCCGGAGTGCAGGATTTGCTTCCTTTCCTTCTCTGCTACCGCTCTGCCTCATCATTAAGGTGTTTGGACTCAAAACATAATGCAGCTTGATGGACAAGTTGTGGCCAATTTGAACCATTGGTAGTGAGCTCCTCTCAGTCAGCAATGTCAACGCTGCCGCACTTCAAAGAGAGCTTCCGAGCATTTTTGAAGCGTTTTCTTTGTCCTCCACTAGAACTCTGGCCATTTGAGAGTTGAGAAAACTGGACCTGATGGGGGAGATGGTTTTTTGCCATCCAGGTACAGAGTCCAGTCCATATAAATTGATTTTTCAGGAGTTTTGCCTGAATGCTTGTGGAGCTGGCATCAAGAAGGACACTAGTGTTTGTTCGACGGTCCTCCCATTGAATCTGGAGGATGTGGTGGAGGCATTGCTGATGGAATTTCTCTCGGGCTCTTATATGTTGCTGATACACAGTCCCCCCAGGTCTCACTACAGTACAGGAGTGTCGTGATGACAACTGCTCTGTACACTAGGACTTTTGGTGACTTGCGGAGGCCTTTGTTGTCAAAACACTCGCTGCTGTAGTTTGTAGAAGGCTGATCTGGCGCAGTTGATCTGGTGTTGGATCTCCTCTTCAATGGTGGCCTTTTAAGAGAGGTGACTGCCAAGGATTGGGAAGTGCTCAACATATTCCAGAGTCTCTCCTTCAACATATATGGGAGGTGGAATATTTGGCTGACCAGGTGCGGGTTGATGTATGAGTTTTGTTTTGACAACATTCAAGGACAGAATCGTTTATGCAGAATCGAAGAGATCGAGAACGGCTTGCAAATCTGGTGCTGAGTGGGCAACGACACTGCAGTCATCCACAAACTGGAGATCATGTATGTCTATGGTGGTCAGATTAGTTTTGGCATGGAGGCAACTGAGGTTAAAGAGTATTCCATATAGGTGGTATTTAATACTCACACCAGAGGGCAGTTGATCTTTGATGAGGTGAATAGCCACTGTCAGGTAGACTGTAATGGTATGGGGGCTATCACACAATCTTGCTTGACCTCGGTCTGGATTTTTAAGGCATCTGTTTCAGATCTCCCACTCCAGATAGTTGCACAATATCATCATGGAGCAATTGCAGGATTGTGATTTAGTTTCTTGGACATCCAAATCTTTGGAGCACAATCCACAGAGCCTTGCAATTTACTGAGTCAAATGCTTTGGTCAGGTTGATGAATGCAATGAACAGTTCCTGGTTTTGTTCGTGACATTTTTCTTGGATTTTTCTGGCAACAAAGACCATGTTAGAGGTTCCTCTGGAAGGTCTAAAGCCCCACTGTGGGCTGGAATTTCTGCACCCACCACCGCTCCTGGCCTGCAGGACAACGAAATCCAGCCCTGTGTCTCTGGGAGGATTTCCTCAGTCACAGCAAGTAGGCAATTCAGGAGAGTGCATGTCAGGATTTTCCCTGCTATGGACAAAAGGGAAATACCTTGATAGTTTCCACTGCACGATTTATCTCCTCAGCTTAGCGTGTCTGTGTTCTAATAGGTCTTCAGGAAATTCCATTACTTTAATAAAATGGCTGGCATGTAAAGAAATGAAAAGCTTGCATTTATATCGTGCTTTTCACGACCACTGGATGTCTCAAAGTGCTTTACAGCCAATGAAGTACTTTTGAAGTGCAGTCACTGTTGTAATGTTTGATGTATCTACGCATTGTACTAGGTGTTTATAAACAGAGATGCAGAATGCTGTAATTGGTGATGTAATGACAACTGCAATATTGATGGTCACTAACGTTAATTTAAACAAATACCATTTTACAAGTACATTAATATAAACTGAAACAATTTAACAATAGCTTGCACATTGAGTAACACAGTAAAACTTCCCAAGGCACTTCACAGGAGTGTTATCAAACAAAATTTGACACCAAGCCACATAGTTCAGTGGAAATCCTGGTACAATTGGCTACTGGATCTGTAGCAACTTAAATTTTTCTACTGGCCCATGTCAATGTAATGAGTTCTTTTGGGTTGTCTGATGCAACATAAATAAGACGCGTGGAGTCCAGTTGGTTGAAGATCTCAAAATATGTACAGTACGGAGCAAACTATTTACAGAACCTCCCTCTAGGTGTTACAGTTGCAGACTGACTCTGGCCCTGAGTCACATGACTATGTCCTGGTACTTCGCTCATTACCATACTAAGATATTAAAAGGATATCACTTAAAGGCAATCAAACAACAGTCAAAGCTTGGATAGCCAGGTGGTGAATGATAGAATACTGAAGCCTAATCTTTATTGAATTATAAGTTTCATTTACAGAGACACACATTGCATACCATGTGCCGTCAACAAAAACATGTCTTTCAGTCTGCTCCTATATATATATATAAAAGCACAGATGAGTCCCCAATAAATAGCCACCACCTGAATACCATTAAAGTCCAAACAATATATAATTAGCAGGCCAAACACATCATCCAAAGTATGATTTATTTTTATTTGATTTAGAGATACAGCACTGAAACAGGCCCTTCGGCCCACCGAGTCTGTGCTGACCAACAACCACCCATTTATACTAACCCTACACTACCCCATATTTTCTACCACATCCCCACCATTCTCCTACCACCCAGCTACACTAGGGGCAATTTACAATGGCCAATTTACCTATCAACCTGCAAGTCTTTTGGAGGTGGGAGGAAACCGGAGCACCCGGCGGAAACCCACGCAGACACAGGGAGAACTTGCAAACTCCGCAGAGGCAGTACCCAGAATTGAACCTGGGTCGCTGGAGCTGTGAGGCTGCGGTGCTAACCACTGCGCCACTGTGCCACCGTCATTTAATAATGACAAATGACAGTAATGCCTAGAACGATTATAATTAAACATTTTTTTCAGAATTAGAGTCTAATTTAACACCCTGCTTGACTATACAGCATAAGTTTTTCACATTAGAATAAATAGAATTGAATTAGACAGTTGGAATGTGCATCTATTTCTACTTCCTCAAGCTTCTATCAATATAGCAGTCAGTTGGTTTAGTAAATAGACAAATGTTCCCACTAAGCTACCCAACTGCAACCCGAAACATCCCATGCAGGCTGCACACAAGCTGGCTCCTTTAAGTTTTCGCACATGCGCAGCTGCTCAAAAAATAATTAAAGGGCCCACTCACTTAAACAAATTCCCTGCGCACAACAAAAAAAATGGTACATTGAATAGAACTGTATATGTTTACAGCATATGAGATAGCCATTTGGGCAAGTGTGTCTGTGGTAGCTCTTTTTTCTTGAGCAGTCCGGCACTATTGCCAAAGTCCTGCTTTCTCCCCTTAGCCCCAAATTTTCTACTACTTTAAAAGTAAATGTTTTTATATTCTTCCCTCAAGATACCACGGTCTTTGCCTCAATTACTCATTGTGGTAAAACACTTCTCACCCTAACAACTCTGCAAAGACATCTCTCCTTACTTTGCTCCTCACTTTGCTCCTTAATAATGATAATATTAAACTGGTGACTACTTCACAACTAGAGGGAATACCATTTCCGTATTCCCCCTATCAAAATTCTTCATAATCTTAAAATCTCCTATTAAATCTCTGCTCAGCCTTCTGTTCCAGCAGAAATTGTCTCAGTCTCGTACGTTTCTCCACTTAATTATAGTTCCCCATCTCTGGTATCATCCTGGTGAATCTACCCAATACGCTCAACGGAATTTAATGCCCTGTCTATAATGAAACAAAAAAAACTGCATGCAGCAGTCTTTGGCCTAACCATTGCCTGATACAAATTTAGCATAATCTCTTTGCGCTGATATTCTTTGTCCCTATTTATAAAATCCAAACTGCAATTGGTTCTATTCATGGCTTTACCTACATACACTCTCATCTTCAAAGAATTATGTATTTGTAACACTTGACCTCTGTTTCTTCACACGCAATAGTGCCTTTTCATTGAGTGCATATTGCCATTCTTGTTTCTTTCCCTTCCAAATTGCATTAACTCACACTTTTTCACATTCAGTTACAGCTGCCACCTGTCTTCCCATTCTAATCTTTTTATATCCTCCTGAAGTCTTTTACAGTCCTTCCTCATGTCTGTCAAAGTCCCTACGTGAGGTGACTAAAAGATTGATCAAAGAGGTTGGTTTTAAGAAGGAGAGGGCACTGGAGAGGCAGAGAAATGTAGAGAGGGAATTACAGAGCATAGGGTTTAGGTAGCTGAAAGCACAGCTGGCAATGGTTGGATGAACGGGGGGGAAGGACGCACATGAGGCCAGAATCAGAGGAATGAAAAGTTTTGAGGGTTTGTAGAGCTGGAGTGAGCTACAGAAATAGGAAGGGACAAGACCATAAAGGGATTTAAATACAAGGTTGCAAATTTTAAATTAGAGGTATTACAGGACCGAAAACCATTGGAAGTCATCAAGGACAGGAGTGGTGGGTGAATGGAACGTAGTGCAGGATAGAATAAAAGCAGCAGAGTTTTGGATGAGCTGAGGTTTATAGATGGAAGAAGTTTCCACATCTTCATTAAATCTCATAATTTGTGGACTAGTAGCAGAGTAATATCATTAAGGCTGCCAGAATGTTGTAAAAGCCTAACTAGTTCACTAATGTTCTTCAAGGAAGAGATTCTGTCACCTCTACAAATGACTGAACTCCCAAAAAATGTGGTTGACTCTTAATGTCCTTTGAAATGGCCTAATATGTTGTTCAATTGTAAAACAACCACCATCACCTCATGGGAATTATGGATGGACAATAAATATGGCCTTGCCAGGATCACCTATATTGCAAGATCAAATATTTAAAAAACACCTCATAGTTACTTCTTCAAAAAACTATTAATGTTTTCAAACATAACTTGCTTTTAAGAAATCTATGCTGGCTGCCTTTGATTGTCCCATGCATTTCTATAAACTCACTAATTTGATTTCAGATTATGGATTCTAAAAGTTTGCTAAGAACTGATGTTACTGGTCTATAGTTATACACCTTACCCCCATCACTGCTCTTGAACAGAAATGCTACACTGACTAACATCCAGTTCCGTAGCAGAATTTCCAGATCAAAGGAGGATTGAAAAACTGTAGTCAGAACCTGTATCATCGACTCTCTTAGCTTCTTTCAACACCCTAGAGTGAACGTCATTAGGACTTAATCATTTTGCATTCAGATAATTTTTTCAGAAACAATTCCTTTTCTACAGGTGCCTCTGTCAATTCTGGTCAGTGGTTTTGTGGCTGAAAAGACAGATGACAGCTTGTTCTTAAAAACAGGAAGTGCTGGAAATACTCAACAGGTCAGGCAGCATCTGTCCAGAGAAGTAGAGTTAACTTTTCAGGTCTATAACCTTTCATCAGAACTGGCAAACTTTAGAAATGTAATAGGTTTTAAGCAAGTAAAGCAGGAGTGGGGGGAAAGAGAACAAAAGGGAAGGCGTGTGATAGGACAGATGGCCGTACAGATCACCTGACAAGGGGTTCATGGGATTAAGGCAAAGAGAGCGTGCTAATAGTGTGGTGAAAGACAAAACATTAGTGCAGAGTGTAAATGAACAGATAATTCTGATAATTCATTATTCTGTCATGAACACTCTGCACTGATGTTTTGTCTTTCACCACACTATTAGTACACTCACTTTGCCTTTGCCCCATAACCTCCTTGTCAGTTAATCTCTCCTGCTATTTGTCCTATCACACATCTTCCCTTTTGTTCTCTCCCCCACTACCCCTGCTTTACTTGCTTAAAACCTATTAAATTTCTAACCTTTGCCAGTTCTGATGAAGGGTCACTGACCTGAAACATTAACTCTGCTTCTCTCTCCACAGATGCTGCCAGACCTGCTGAGAATTTCCAGCACTTTCTGTTTTTATTTCAGATTTCCAGCATCCGCAGTATTTTGCTTTTATTATGACGATCTGTTCTTCATTGACACATGAGACAAAACGAAAGATCTGCTCCATAACAAAGGAAAATTGAAGCCTCTGTGAATCGGCCTAATTCTACAGTAACACAGTTCTAGTTTGTTGCTCTTTCATGAATATTTTGGATGATTTGATTGGTTTGGTTTCTCTTTTTATTGGTAGAATTTCCTCATTCCTTCTGTGTGACACAAATATTTGCACATATACATGTATGATGCCTGAATTGTAATGTGTTAAGTTCTGTTTGCATTCATTCGGATTTTATATTATACTAAATTATCTCTTGTATCATTTGCTCACTGTAACTTGGATAATTTGATGTTTTGTAAGGACTGCAATGGAATGTGGAACATACAATATATTATTCTTCCAACCAGGTGAAATACGTTCCTTTATAGCCACAACGTGCAATTGCTAACAAGTAAACACTGGGTGAAGTCAGTTCAATTGGTATTCAGCCTGTACGTCAGAATCTTCGTTTTTTGCAACTTTTTTAAAACTGTGATTGGGAAGGTAGGTCAGGTTACAGACATTTTGGCTCTTCTATTTTCAAGTCCTGGAGACTTCATAAATTCCAAATGATTACCTTTGTTTCTTTACCTTTTTTATAAAGTGTGACAAAGGGATTTGCATTGTGATACGTCTATGTCTGGCAGACAGAAATTAATATTTCTTTTATTATATTAGCAATAGATATATAGACAGATGAATATATACTGGCAAAATACAAAACAGCAATTTATTCTGACATCATTAACCAGAATAGCAAAACTTGGACATATAGGTACATAAGCATATTGGTGCCCATTCATTTGTCTTTACATTATGTAGCATATAGTTTTTAAAAAAAAGTTGGCTTGTTTTTGATTTTTTTAAGTATTCAGTGACATCGATATTAAGAGCAAGTGGAATGATGTAGGGGTAAGGATATGGAAAATAATTATGATTTAGGAGCTGAAGATATACAGTGTTGTGCTTGTATCACGATAATACTGTGAAGTTTAATATTAGCACTGATTTTGTGGGAAATAAAGCATCTTTTAATTGTTTAAATATGACATTCAGTCTATGCCTGGTAATTCAGTATTTTTTCAATTCAAAAACTGAATTATTCAATAATTCAAATTAAGCGACATAAATAACATACGAAAGTAGGAATTTTGAACTAGGTAAATTGAAATAGAAGATGATTTGAATTAAATGACCTTGAATTCAAAGAAGACTGAAATTATGAGGAGATAGGCACAATATCAAATTAGAGAACTGATTTTAAAAAAAACTTTGAAGGATGTGTGTAATATTGGCAAGACTGTAATTTATTGCCCATTGATAGTTATGTGAGTCAGTGACGGGCCTTCCTTTTTCTTGAACTATTGTAGTCCATGTGATAAAAGGGGATATTGAATGAAAAGTGAGGCTATTAAAGTGGATATGTACATACAAGTACTGACAGATATTTTGAAACTATTAAAAGCAAATAAGCTGCATTCAGCATTGTCAAAGGACAGGGGTTTGCAATCCACACTTGATGGTATATCAACCCAATCATTATTGGATATAGTATTTTACAACTTTAAACCTAAGCTGTGGCAAGACTGATAACACCTGTAACTCTAAAATAAAAACTGGAAACAAGCAGGTGATCAGCCAGAGACTCGAAATGATAGCGTTTGAGTGGCACTCTTCATTGGAGTGGCAACTGGATTTTGTTTCAATAATACTTAATAGTAGAAGGGGGAGAGAATGTAATCGTTGGTATTTCTCATCACTGCCAACAGTGAATGCAGCACAGCTGATTAGCCAGTTGGCAAATGATTTCATTCAAAAGCAGTCTCTGCCAGATTGACTCTTTCCAGCACATACTACCGCACTCTGCAGATTAACAATTGATTGCTGCCAGTCAACAAATTTCCGCATAACATCCACAAATAAATTTTTTTTTAAAAGTGTGCGGTGACTGGTATGGAAACTTGTGTTATGATCCAGTAGTTTTTTTTTTCCGCGAAGTATGCGGTGTGCCTTTAAGACTGGAAAAGGATCAGTACTCTTTAAAACAGCAAGCTCCAGGGACTGAGCCAAAGAATGCATTCTCGTTGTGATAGGATACAGCCAGCTTCAAATGTGCATTCTCGTTGCCGTAGGGTACAGCCACTCAGGACCAAGGACACGAGACACAATGTTGCCGACTGATGTTTGAAACTTGCTAAAAAAACTGGCTTTTTACACAGACACAGACAGACAGCTGGACCAGCATGAACGGAACAGAGATCTCTGATAATTTAAACCGAAGGAAGGGAAGTTAGACTGTGACAATCTTTTATCCTTCAAAAATTCTAAAGCCAAATTGATTCATTAAAAAGAGTTTGCAAGTTGTTAATTGTTGAATTCATCGCTGGAAGAAGAGCATCACTTCAACTTCTGAAAATAATAATTGATTGTCCTACTGTTGAAGAACCTTTTTTCCCATCCGACCACTGCGAGGACTTCAAGCAACCTTGGACTGTTCCACATTGGAAGATTCCAGTTTGGCAGGAGTGTAAATCTGCAAGGACACTCATTTTTTTCTATTTTAAATGTTGTTTATATCTTAGTAATGTTTAAGAATTTAGTTTTTCTAATTAAACAGTTAATATGTTGATCTAAAGACACCTGGTTTGGTTAACAGCATTCGGGGGTTGGTGGATGGTCAATTTGGCTGTGGTTTTCTTTAATTTGGAAAGTTTAAAATGATATGTTAGGTGATCTGTGGAGGGGCAGGACTGAATTAACAGTGTGTTTCTCCCATCAGAATCATATATTTTGATTGGGGGCTTTGTCTTGAGTGGTCGGCCGTAACACTTGGCACCAGCAAATTTACCTTAATGAGTCAATTCCTGATAATTCAGAGTCCTTTTTGCCCAAAAAGTTAAGATGTCTAATAATTTGAATTAAGCAACATCAATAATACAGCAAAGGAGTTCAGTGCTTAGAAATTGATTATTAGACAATTCTAATTAAAGGAAATCGACTGTCACTCTATTTAAAACAGATATCCATGTAAAATAATCTGGGTTAGTTTCATGTCAAATGTATGTTTAGTTCTGCAGGCTGCTGTTTACAAGCAAAAGGATGGAGCCAGAACTGAGAGATTACAGGTATCGTGAAAGATTGAACACCATGGTGCTTTTAGAGTACACCTGACAGGCTAGATGTGAGAGAATGTTTCCACGTGGGAGAATCCAAAACTAGCGGCCATAAATACAAGAGAGTTGCTAATAAATCCAATAGGGAAATGAGACATTTCCTCACTCAGAGAGTGGTTAGAATGTGGAACTCATTACCATAAGTGATTGAAGCAAATAGTTTAGAAGCTTTCAAAAGGAAACTAGATGAGTACATTTTTTGAAGAGGTGACTGAAATAGTGAACAGGGAATGTCTACGGATGTAATATATGGACTTCCAGAAGGCATTTGATAATGTCCTTCATAGGAGACCACTAGATAAAGGTGAAGCTCGTGGAATTGAAGATAAACTGTTGACCTGGTTAGGAAATTGGCTGAGCAGCAGGAAGGATGCAGGAAGGATGTTCCCAATGGCAGGGGGATCCAGGACCAGGGGTCACAGTCTAAGGATAAGGGGTAAGCCATTTAGGACTGAGATGAGGAGAGATTTCTTCACCCAGAGAGCGGTGAACCTGTGGAATTTCTCTACCACGGAAAGCAGTTGAGGCCAAATCATTAAATATATTCAAGAAAGAGTTAGATATAGTTCTTAGGGCTAATGGGATCAAGGGATACGAGGAGAAAGCGGGAACAGAGTTTGGATGATCAGCCATGATCGTATTGAATGGCGGAGAAGGCTCAAAGGGCTGAATGGCCTACTCGTGCTCCTATTTTTCTATGTTTCTATGAAACAGACTAGGGATAATGGGCAGGCCCTCAAATTGACAGGATGTGACTAATAGCGTCCCACAAGGATTTTTGTTGTGGCCTAAACAATTCACCGTAGTTATTGATGATTTAGATGATGGGATAGAAAGCCTCATTCATATCCAATTTTTCTGATGTTGCAAAGATAGGCAGCATTGTAAGCAGTGTGGATGGAAGTGTATTACAAAGAGATAGTGATAGATTAAGTGAATGGGCAAATGGATTTCAATATAGACAAATGCAAGGTCTTCCACCTTAGGCTTAAAAAGGATGGAATAGGGTACTTTCTCATTGGTGCAAAGCTAGAAACAGTGGAGGTTCAAAGAGACTTTGGGGTCCAGGTACATAGAGCATTAACATGCCATGAATAGGTACAGAAAATAATCAAAATGGCTAATGATATGCTGCCCTTTATATTGAGAGGGCTAGAATACAAGGGGGTAGAAGTCACACTTCAGCTCTGCAAAGCCCTGGTTAGACCACACCTGAAGTACTGCGAAGTCTGGACACCACAACTTGGGAAAGATATGCTGGCCTTGGAGGCAGTGCAGTGTAATTACTAGAATGATATTTGGACTCTTGAGATTTAAATTACTTATTTATTTATACAGCACTGAAACAGGCCCTTCGGTCCACTGAGTCTGTGCCAACCAACAACCACCCATTTATACTAATCCTACATTAATCCCATATTCCCTACCACATCCCCACCATTCTCCTACCACCTACCTACACTAGGGGCAATTTACAATGGCCAATTGACCTATCAACCTGCAAGTCTTTGGCTGTGGGAGGAAACCGGAGCACCTGGCGGAAAAACACGCTGTCACAGGGAGAACTTGCAAACTCCGCACAGGCAGTACCCAGAACTGAACCAGGGTCGCTGGAGCTGTGAGGCTGCGGTGCTAACCACTGCGAGGGGAGATTACACAAACTAGTGTTGTATTCCCTGTATTTAGAGGGGTAAGGTGTGATTTGATCAAAGTTTTCCAGATATTAAGAGGAACAGATGGGGAGATGGAGAGAAACTATTTCTGCTTGTTGGGGAGTCTAGGTAAAGCCTGGCTAACCAACCTGAACCCGACTAGACCCAACTACGTGTCGGGGTCAGGACTATATTCCGAATCCAGCATTCGGGCTTGGGTTGGGTTGGACAATGCTGCCTCCGGGAACTCACGGAATCAGGCTCACCCAAGATTCCCCACAACTCCATCTGCAGGAATAGCCTGCTGCTGGAACGGATGAACAGGATCACAAGTATTACCATTTGGACAAAGTAGAGCACAATAACAAGTTTGATATTAAATTTATTGCAATACTTGTGTTGAAGAAAAATACGGGCCTGGGTTGGCTGTGTTTGGGTCGGGCTCGGGTCCAGTTTCAATTTTATACACGAGCAGGCCTTGAGGTCTAGGACCTTGGGGCATAGTCTAAAAATTAGAGCCAGACTTTTCAGGGGTGTAATTAAGAAACACTTGTTCATGCAAAGGGAAGAAGTTTTGAACTCTCTTCCACAAATGGCCACTGCTGCTAGATCAATTGTTAAGTTTTAAAACTGGGATTGAAAGATTTTTGTTGGCCAAACATTAAGGGACAGGAGGTAAAGCCGGGTATATGGAGTTCGATCGCAGATCAGCCATGATCTAATGGAATGGCGAAAGAGACTCGAGGGCTATACGGCCTCCTCCTGTTCCTATCAGAGAAAACAAAGGTATGCTGAAAGCTTTAATAAGTGCAATGGGAGGAGCCTGGTGCGGAGTATAAACACCAGCACAGACTGGTTGGGCCGAATGGCCTGTTTCTGTGCTTTTATTAGTTGCTGCAGGAATTGTGAATGAGCCGTTAGGCGCCAATTCACCTGAACGACAAAAGTGACCACCCTCGCGCCTGACAGTTCAAAACCCCGGGATCGCGCGGGGCGGATTCAAATCCTAACGGAAAGCCGGCTCGAGCGCGCGCTGGAGAGCGGGAGCAGTTGTGCGCCTGCGCCGGCTCGCGCGACAATAACCGCCTGGTACAAAGCGGCATGAGCGCGCGCATCTGCCAAGAGAGAGGGGAGAAAGGAGCTGGTGAACGCTGAGCGCAGGCCACGTTTGCTGGAGTGGGCGAGCAGCGAGAAAGCCGCTGCGACGCTAACTCCTGTACCTAAATTTCAAACAAAAATAGAAATTGAGCATCTTTTGGCTTGAGCACTTACTTACATGTCTCCTCACCCTCCCCTCCCCCCCCCCCACAAGCAAAAGGTCTTTCTATCGCCACAGCATTGTGCCGCACTTTTCCCCTCAGCTGCGAATACGGTCCTCGTCGCAGCTTGAAAGCATCAAACATAATGAATGAAGGAGAACATAACTTTTGACTCTGTGATTCTTTTTGTCGTTGGTTTGTTTTTTGACGCTTATTAACTGCCGCACGCTAAGCGGGAATATTTTGCAGATCTGACGGTGGGGGTGAATTCTTCTTTGGCCTCCTTATCTCGAGAGACAATGGATACGCGCCTGGAGGTGATCAGTGGTGTGTGGAGCAGCGCCTGGAGTGGCTATAAAGGCCAATTCTCGAGTGACAGACTCTTCCACAGGTGCTGCAGAGAAATTTGTTTGTCGGGGCTGTTAACACAGTTGGCTCTCCCCTTGCGCCTCTCTTTTTTCCTGCCAACTGCTAAGTCTCTTCGACTCGCCACACTTTAGCCCCGTCTTTATGGCTGAATTACAGTTAACAGAAGAGAAATCAATTGTGAAAAATGTGTGACAGGAGAGCATCCCCCTTCTGTCAGGGGTTTTTAGTTATAAGTTTACATGACAAAGTAACAAAAGGGACATTTAATACTCGTTCCCTCTTCGCCGCACTAGCGGCCAGTTAAAAGGCGGGTTAATCTGCAGTTTAAACATACACACACACACACACAAATGACTGGACATTGAAAAACAATCTTACAGATTGTGTTGTCTTTCTATGAAGGGTAAAGCCGGGACCAGGTGAGTTTGTTTTGTCTGCCGCAGTGTGATTCCAGCTCCCATTGAGCAGCTCCCGGGTAAATCGGTGAAGTGTCAATCATGTGGCGTCATGGCATATCCAGGAGCCCAGGGCTTAAACTACTTCTGCTTCCTAGAGCTTTGATAAAAGGGATCGGTTGCCCTGGTGAGCAGTTCACCGACAGCCAAAAAAATAGTGGACCACTTTTC
The DNA here is from genome assembly GCF_036365525.1 of Heterodontus francisci. NCBI lineage: Eukaryota > Metazoa > Chordata > Chondrichthyes > Heterodontiformes > Heterodontidae > Heterodontus > Heterodontus francisci. The sequence continues at coordinate 20,677,613 of NC_090412.1, read as the reverse complement.
TCTTTTTTTGTTATTGCATTCTGTTAGTCGGAACAAGAGGGGGAGGAGAAAACCCCTTTTTTTCTTTGCATTGCAATTCCACCGTGCAGGAATTTGCAAGCAGAAGTTTGCACGGCGCTTTCCAGATTTCCTTCAATGACAAGAGCGTTTTTTTCTCACCAAACGATATGGACTATTTTTATTTATTGTTTTCTTCTATTCCGCTGTTACTAGAATGCAGGCTTCATGCAGTCGGAACAGAAGGTAGGCATTTGCAAACTTAACATTCTTTGTCCTATGCTATATTGGGCTTGTATAAAACTCCCTAGTTCCCCCGAAAATGCGCAACTGTTGTAATCTCCAAAGTTTAGAGGCGAACGATACGGTGTGGTAATGCTAACTCTTTGCTTATTACTTTTAAAGTTAGGAAAACAACGGATACAAAATACTAATTTTGCGGCAAATATGTGTAGGAGTTGACAGATGTACGCAAGTAGTATCTGTTTCTTTTCCTGCAGATTCACTTTCCGGAAAGTTTATCGATTATGGTCTGATAGTACCGCTCAGCACCGATAACCAGGGTCGCTACATATCGCACATTGTATCGAGTGCAGCCGGTGAGCTCCGGTCTGGGAGGCGCGTTGCACGGAGCACCCCCCGGGAGAGCAGAGCAGAACCGGACTTGTACTTTAATGTCACCGTTTTCGGGAAGGAATTGCATTTACGCTTGAAGCACAACGCCAGGCTCGTTGCTCCCGGTGCAACGGTGGAGTGGCAGGAGGATTTCCAGGACCTATTCACCGAACCTATCCATGGAGATTGTGTGTTTTCTGGGGATATTACCGGTATGCCAGGAGCCACGGTGGCTATTAGCAATTGCGATGGTTTGGTGAGTGTGGAGAAACTAGTTTCTCTAATTATTTGACTGTTAAACTGCGGGATGTACTGGGGGCGTTTAACAACGCAGTCCTGTTATATCATCTCGATGGCGAGACAAGTTGGTTCGAAGGAAAGTTGCAGCAACTGAAATAAGTATAATTGAGTTCCCTTCACGACGTTTTTTTCCCTAGAAAAATCGTCAATGCAGAAAAAAAACTACTTTTTAATTGTTTAACTTGGCTGAATGAAGTTGTTTACAGGTGAGATCTCGTATGCACTTGGTTATAGATATTGGTGGATATGAGATCATCTGGTATATGAGCATTGGGAGTTTGGCCATTCACTGCATACAGAGGTTATTTCCACAATTATTAAATAACTTCAATATTTCACAGTATTTCTTCAATGTAGAAGACTTTAAACCAGTGTTATTTAACGTTGCGCACAATTTGATTTTGGTATTGCTGTGTATTGGGCAGAAATAGCAGAACTCTGGTGGCACAACAGCCCCATACCGTACAATTACTAGTCTTGTTTTAGATTGAGTTTCAGTTTTTCCGCCTTTCCTTGTGTTGATCTGATTGGTGAAATGTTGGGATGTTGACCTTCACCTCCTTTCCGGATTGGCGCTTACTTTATCCGCGTGAGGGAGAGCAAGGAATAAAATCGAGCTATCAAGATTTTGCAAATGCTTGTGGAATGATTACAGGTCGGGCTTCCATCAGTCTCAGTTCATTGGACCTAGTATTGCAGTGTCATAGAAAGTCTGACAACGAGATGTAGCGGATTGGTGCATTGGGTATTGCGTTGTTGGATCATGTCGATTGTATTTTGTTAATTCAGGTTGTTTGTAGTGAATGTATTAAAACCGTGTGATAATTAAGCTGTCGTGTGATGGCTCGGCAGAATGGCCATAACTGTATTGGAACAATTTCAAGGTAGGGTGACAAGCCCTTCAAGGGTAGAGTTCAGAACGCAAATTAACTGAGGGGTCTTGACAGGGTCGAGATGAACGTCTGCACTACAGAAACAATTGCCTTCCGGGCTGTTTGTGTTTCATTTAACCAGCGAGGCTTTCTACGTTAGGAAACTTATGAAAATCAAGATGTTGTTGTAATTGCGCAAGTTATTGTTTTAATGTGAGGGTTTTAAATTTAGAACTTCAATTCAAAGTAGATTTTACTGTTTTAACTAAGACATACCGGAGACATTAAATTATGGTAATGACGGGGATGGAGAAAACGGAACTACTCAATTTAAGTCTGAATTTTATGATGCGAATGCTATCATGTATGGAGCACATCTGCAACAGTACAAATACATTTCAGGCGTAATGTAAATATAACGCTGTATCAGTAATACGAACATACGAATTAGGAGCAGGAGTAAGCCACTCAGCCCCTCGAACCTGCTCCGCCATTCAATAAGTTCATGGCTGAACTGAGTTCTCCACATTACCACCTACCCCCGATAACCTTTTACCCCCTTGCTTATCAAGAATCTATCTACCTTTGCCTCAAACATATTCAAAAACTCTGTTTTCACCGCCTTACGAGGAAGAGAGTTCCAAAGACACTCGACCCTCTGAGAGAAAAAAATTCTTCTCATCTCTCTTAAATGGGCGACCCCTTATTTTTTAATAGTGACCCCTGGTTCTCGATTCTCCCACAAGGAGAAACATCCTTTCCACATCCTCCCTGTCAAGACACCTCAAGATCTTATATGTTTCAATCAAGTCACCTCTTCCTCTTCTAAATTCCAGCAGATACAAGCCTAGTCTGTCCAATCTTTCCACCATAATATAGCCCACCCATTCCAGGTATCAGTCTAGTAAACCTTCTTTGAACTGCTTCCAACGCATTTACATCCTTCCTTAAATAAGGAGACCAATACTGTACAAAGTTACTCCAGATGTGGTCTCACCAATGCCCTGTATATCTGAAGCATAACCTCCTTACTTGTGTATTCAGTTCCCCTTGTGATAAACGATAGCATTCTATTAGCTTTCCTAATTATGTGCTGTACCTGCATACTAACCTTTTGCGATTCATGCACTAGGGCACCCAGATCCCTCTGCATCTCAGAGCTCCACAATCTCTCACCATTTAGATAATGTACTTCTTTGTTATTCTTCCTGCCAAAATGGGCAACTTTGCATTTTCCCACATTATACTCTATCTGCCAGATTTTTGCCCACTCACTTAACCTATCTATATCCCTGTGTAGCCTCCTTTTGTCCTCTTCACAAGCTACTTTCCTACCTATCTTTGTGTCATCAGCAAATTTAGCAACCATACCTTCGGTCTCCTCTTCTAAACCATTTAAATTGTAAAAAGCTGAGGCCCCAGCACAGATCCTTGTGGTACACCACTTGTTACATCTTGCCAACCAGAAAATGACCCATTTATGCCTATTCTCTGCTTCCTGTTAGCTAGCCAATCTTCTATCCATGCCAATATGTTACCCCTTTCACTATGCGCTTTTATTTTTTGCAATAACCTTTGATGTGGCACCTTATCAAATGCCTTCTGGAAATCCACCGGTTCCCCTTCATCCACAGCACATGTAACCCCCTCAAAGAACTCTCCTTGAGTAATTACTACCAGTAATTTGCAATTTTGTGGTTTATTTGGTAGTTAAGTTGGATTTATTTATGCTGTTAGTATCATAAATCGCTGAAAATTGCATGCCATCAAGATCTGTTCATTCGATCTCCTGTAAGTGCACTTTATGTTTTGATATTCCATATTTAGTATGGGATGTATGTGCGAGACTTAGTTTGTGATGTGCTTTTTGGGTAGAATCAGTGCCAGTATTAACATGAATGAAATAGTGGCAAAGTTCCCCATGAAAATAAAGTATCTGTTCCATCAATTGATATTTTGACTAATATCTTGTCCAAAATACATACTAAATAATACCTCAGGGTTTACTTGTACTTGTTTTCCTGAAAATTATCATTGGAATTTTGGCATCTCAAATACAGTTTTATAAAATAAGCGATTGAAGTGGTGGAGGGAATCGTAAGCTTGGGTACATGTGATTATTGAATATTTATATAATTTATTTTAACTAAATGACCGTACCTGTCATCATGCCTTAAAGAAGACAATAGTATATTTGACTGACTGGCATCCTTGTCTTTAGTCTTGGTTAAAGGTTGAGATTTTATTGTGCCAAAAACCTTTGTGATGTAAGTACTTAGATTTTAATGTTTTAATACAAAATATTTTGTATGCTATTTGCATTCTTGATTTAATATTGTTGACTGACTAGTAAAAAGACTTACATTTATATAAATAATTTATTTGAGGAAAGCCTTAGATTACAGAGAGGTATAGATTACAAGAGTTGGCAGGTCATGTTACAGTTGTATAGGACTTTGGTTCGGCCACATTTGGAATACTGCGTGCAGTTCTGGTCGCCACGTTACCAAAAGGATGTGGATGCTTTGGAGAGGGTGCAGAGGAGGTTCACCAGGATGTTGCCTGGTATGGAGGGCGCTAGCTATGAAGAGAGGTTGCGTAGATTAGGATTATTTTCATTAGAAAGACGGAGGTTGAGGGGGGACCTGATTGAGGTGTACAAAATCATGAGAGGTAGAGACAGGGTGGATAGCAAGAAGCTTTTTCCCAGAGTGGGGGATTCAAATACTAGGGGTCACGAGTTCAAAGTGAGAGGGGAAAAGTTGACGCAAACAAAATAACCTGCAGGTGAATTGTGTTATGCAGGACTAGCGACTTTGTTGCCCTTTGACAAGTACCAGGGTAAAGCTTCATTTCATCACTTTGAATTTAATCAGTTAATGCTCAGCAAGGTCTGCTTTGCATTTTTTGTATTGATTAATTTTTTGTATTAATTGAAAAACATTGCCATAAAAAAACACATTTTGAAGCTTGTACTTTTCAACTTGAGCACAAATTACATAAATGTCCATATTGGAGAACTGTTTGTATTGAGCATTTCCTGGTTTTGCATTGTGAGCAATAAAATGCAGAGTGACTAATTTTATGTAGACAAGTTCCTTTAGCATTCTCGTAAAAGGACAGATTGCCATCAGTGTGTTTTGTGTTGCATTGTCATAGAAGGATCATTGGTAAGCCTCCAACCTACTTTAGTATTAGCCAGACAAACTGAATATACACAAAATTCTGCAATAGTATTATTAACTGTTTAATATTTTCTCCTCCTGAATTTTTATAATGTAGCATTATAAGACATTTTTGGTTACTAACCAGTGACATGGTGTCACAGCATAGATGCTCCAGTGTGGTGTGTCATGGAATAGTCCTGATCTCTGCTATACTAAGGAGAAAAAAGGCAAAGAAAATATGAGCAAACCATACTAGATTGTTCATTGTGTAGTTGTCACTATTCTAGGCACTTTGCACTGATTGTCATATAATTTTCACTCATAAATGAGTATCATTTATCAGGGCTGTTGACTTTTCTCGCCTTACTCCCAATAAATCACATAAGCACATATCAAAAGACCACCAATAACTGGAACGCTCAGCGATTGATGCTATTGGCGCATTAAAATGGAGCTGCAAAAGGGGGTTTCATTCTCTAACTGTAGATTGGAGAGTGAAGTGTAAGTATGGTTTTCTGTCATTCAAATTTGAAAGTTTACAGTGGATTGCAGGCAGCATAACCTTGTCAGCAAGGTAGTTAAAACAGAACATTTAACAAAAAACTATGGAGTTAGGTTTTTCCCGTTGGAAAGTTTAACAAGTTGTCGGACACGCATGGACTCTGAGCATCGCAATATCATCCAAATATGTATCAACAGACTTCATAGTACTCTTCCATGATGTCTTCTACAGAGAATGATGAGAAAGAACTAGAGGAAAGAGAAAAAGGATAAGAGTTGCATGCCATTCAGTCTGGGCACTGCACTCCAGGAAGGATATACTGGGTTTGGAAAGGGGTACAGTGCAGATTTACCAGAATGATACTGGGCTGAATAGTTACATTATGAGAACATTATGTAATGAGACAGGGTTAATGTGCACTGAGACAGAATAAATATGGTTGATAATGTTATCGTTAAGGATCCTTTGGGGAAGAGTGATCATAGTATGATGGAATTCATCTTGTGTTTGAGAGTGATGTGTTCAAGTCTAAAACTAGGGTCATAAATTTAAATGAAAGCAATTATGTACGTATGAGGAGTGAGTGACTATGTAAATTAGGAAATTAGATTAAAATATGTTTTTTTTAAATTCATTGATGGGATGTGGGCATCGCTGGTTAGGCCAGCATTTATTGCCCATCCCTAATTGCCCTTGAGAAGGTGGTGGTGAGCTGCTGCCTTGAACTGCTGCAGTCCATGCGAGGTAGGTATACCCATAGTGCTGTTAGGAAGGGAGTTCCAGGATTTTGACCCAGCAACAGTGAAGGAACAGCGATATAGTTCCAAGTCAGGATGGTGTGTGATTTGGAGGGGAACTTGTGACAGTAGATAAACAATGGCAACATGTAAAGAAATAATTCATAATTCTTAATGGGTATGCATTCCCTTGAGGAATAAAAATCCCACTGGAAAAGTGGTTGAACTGTTGCTAACTAGAGAAGTTAAGGATAGTATTAGATTAAAAGAAGAAGCTTATAGTGTTGTCAAAAAGAGTAGTGAGCCTGAATATTAGGAGAGTTTTAAAAATCAGCAAAGGATGACCAAGAAATTGATAGAGGGAGAAAATAGAATGAGAATAAACTAGCAAGACATAAAAATAAATTGTAAGGGCTTCTACAAGTATGAAAATAGTTTGAGATTAGCAAAAGTAAACTACCTCCCTTTTATAGTCTGAGACAGGAGAAATTACAATGGGGAATAAGAAAATGGCAGAGACATTAAACAGATATTTTGTATCTGTCTTCACAGAAGATACAAAGAACTTACCAGAAATTGTGGGGAACTGGTGTCTAATAAGAATGAAGAAATTAAAGTATTTAATATTAGTAAAGTCGAATTGCTGGAGAAATTAATGGGACTAAAATTGAAAAATCCCCTGGACCTAATGGCCTATATCCAAGGTTTAAAAGAGTTGGCTGCAAAGATGGTGAATGTGTTTTTTTTTAATCTTCCAGATTTCCCTAGATTCTAGAATGGTCCCTGTGGACTGGAAGGTAGCAAATATAACCCCGCTGTTCAAGAAAAAGATAAAACGGGGATATAGGCCAGTTAGCCTGACATCAGTAATAGGGTAAATGCTAGAATCTATTTTGAGGGATGTAGTAACGAAGCACATAGAAAATCATAATGTGATCAGGCAGAGTCAGCACAGTTTTGTGAAATATTTGTCAAAAACAATTTTCCCTTTTAGAATTTCTCCGGGTGTAACTGATAGTACCGATAAGGGGGGAAACCAGTGAACGTGATATATTGGGATTTTCAGAAGGCATTCAATAAGGTACCATGCAAGAGGTTGTTAAACAAGATTAGGGATCTTGGAATTGGGGTAATATATTAGCATGGATTGAGGATTGGTTAAAGGATAGAAAACAGAGGGTAGGAATAAATGGGCCATTTTCGGGTTGGCTGGTTGTAACTAGTAGAGTGCCAGAAAGGTCAGTACTTGGGTCTCCGTTATCTATATCAATGACTTTAAATGAGAGTAGTATTTCTAAATTTACTGATGATGCAAAGCTGTGTGGGAATGTAAGCTGTGAGGAGGACACCGAGAAGCTGCAAAGGAATATCGACTGGTTAAGCAGTTGGTCCATAAGTGGCAGATGGATTACAATGTGGGGAAATGTGAAATTATCTGCTCTGGTAAGGAGAATGGAAAAGCAGAATAATTTTTTTTAAAAGTGCAAGACAATTATATGTTGGTATTCAGAGGGATTTGGGTGCTCCCGTACACAAATCCATTACATGGATGTACAGCAAGCAATTAGGAAGCCAATTGATACATTAGCCTGTATTGCAAGAGAGCTGGAATATAAGAGTAAGGAAGTGTTGCTTCCATTATATCGGGCTTTGGTGAGACCACACCTGGAATTCAGATTTGGTCTCCTTATCTAAGGAAGGATATATTTGACTTCAGAATGGGTGCAACAAAGGTTCACTAGATTGATTCCTGGGATGAGGAGGTGTCCTGTGAGGACAGATTGAATAGAATGGGCCTCTGTTCTCTGGAGTTTAGCAGAATTGGAGATGAGCTCATTGAAACATATAAAATTTTATTTATTTATTTAAAAAAAAAATTATTTAGAGATACAGCACTGAAACAGGCCCTTCGGCCCACCGAGTCTGTGCCGACTATCAACCACCCATTTATACTAATCCTACACTAATCCCATATTCCTACCACATCCCCACCTGTCCCTACATTCCCCTACCACCTACCTATACTAGGGGCAATTTATAATGGCCAATTTACCTATCAACCTGCAAGTCTTTTGGTGGTGGGAGGAAACCGGAATACCCGGCCAAAACCCATGCAGACACCGGGAGAACTTGCAAACTCCACACAGGCAGTACCCAGAATTGAACCCGGGTCGCTGGAGCTGTGAGGCTGCGGTGCTAATTACTGTGCCGCTGGAGGGCTTAGAGGTCTGTTTTTCCTCGGCTGCAGAGTCTAGAACCAGGGGTCATAGTCTCAGGATATGGCATCAAGGAGCCCAAGCAAAACTGGAATCAATGGGAAACTGGGGTGTTGGGTGGGGGATCTCTGCTGGTTGGAGTCATACCTTGCACATAAGAAGATGGTTGTGGGTGTTGGAGGTCAATCATCTTAGTGCCAGGACATTACTGCAGGAGTTCCTCAGGGTAGTGTCCGAGGCACAACCATCTTCAGCTGCTTCATCAATGACTTTCACTCCATCATATGGTCAAAAGTGGGTATGTTCGGTGATGATAACACACAATGTTCAGCACCATTTGCGACTCTACATAATGAAACAGTCGTGTCCATATGCAGCAAGACCTGAACAGTATTCAGGCTTGGGCTGATAAATGACAAGTAACATTGCCTGGCACTTGTGTGGCACCAATGACCATCTCAAACCAGAGATAATCTAACCATCTCCCCTTCATGTTCGATGGCATTACCATCACTGAATCTCCCTCTATCAACATCCTGGAGGTTACCAGTGATCACAAACTGAAATGGACCAGTCAATAAATGCTGTGGCTACAAGAGCAGGTCAGCGGCTGAGAATTCTGCAGTGAGTAACTCGTCTCCTTTCTCCCCAATGCCTGTCCACCATCTACAAGGCACAAGTCAGGAGTGTACTTGCATGGATGAGTAAAGCTCCAATAACACTCAAGAAGCTTGACACCATCCAGGACAAAGCAGCCCACTTGATTAGCACCCCATTCACCATCTTGACTTGGAACTATATCACCGTTCCTTTACTGTCACTGGATCAAAATCCTGGAACTCCCTTCCTAACAGCACTGTTGGTGTACCAATACCCCAAGGACTGCAGCAGTTCAAGAAGGCAGCTCACCACCACCTTCTCGAGGGCAATTAGGGATGCGCAAAAAATGCTGACCTAGCCAGCGAATGCCCACATCCCATGAACAAATAAAAAAAGATGTCCATTTAGGACTGATAAGAAATTTTTTTGCTCTTTGGAATTCTCTATCCCAGAGGACTGTTGATGTGCAGTTAATGAGTATATTCAAGCCAGAGATTGATAGATTTTTGGGCACTAAGGGAATCCAGGGATATGGGGATAGGGTAGAAAAGTGGGATTGTTGTCGAAGGTATGCTTTGATACTGAATTGTGGAGTGGGCTAGAGGGCCATCTGGCCTACTTCTATTCCTAAATCTTATGTTATTAGATTGGATAAACTTAAAGGAATACAATCTACGTTTAGAAGGTTGAGGCGTAATCTATTAGAGGTATTTCAATGACATAAGGAATAGACAAAAAGAAGATTTTTCTTTAGGTAGGGAAATCTAGAACAAGGGAGTGCAATCTTAAAAATTAGCGCTAGGCCATCCAGGAATGAAATCAGGAAGCAGTTTTTCACACAAAAAGAATTGTTGAATTCTCTCCCCTCAAAAGCCTATGGATGCTGGGCAAGTACAGTTTGCAAGATTCAGATTGGCTGATTATGATTAGGTAAGGGTATCAACTGATTAGGATCAAAGCCATAAAATGGAATTGAGGTACAGATCAGACATGATCTAATTGAATAGTGTAACTGGCTCGAGGGACTGAATGGCCTACTCCTGTTCCCATGGCACTGTAACAGATTATGGGCTGACAATGCAGCTTGAAGTTTCATTCTGGCTGTGCAATTTAAAAAAAAATTGTTTTTAGTACATGAAGGGGTACAAGTGATACGCAGGGGCTCTGTTCAGATAAGCTCCCAGCCTCTGCAGCTCTAATGCACATCACTGTTGTAGGGCCACTAATTTTCAGAGTTTTCTCCTCCATCTCGGTGAAGTCATATGCTGGTGGTCCCTTTTTAGGTTTTACTCCTTTCCCTCGTTGTGTGCTGCTTTTTAGTTTAGTTTAGAGATACAGCACTGAAACAGGCCCTTCAGCCCACCGAGTCTGTGCCGACCATCAACCACCCATTTATACTAATCCTACACTAATCCCATATTCCTACCACATCCTCACCTGTCCCTATATTTCCCTACCACCTACCTATACTAGGGGCAATTTTATAATGGCCAATTTACCTACCAACCTGCAAGTCTTTTGGCTTGTGGGAGGAAACCGGAGTACCCGGAGAAAACCACGCAGACACAGGGAGAACTTGCAACTCCACACAGGCAGTACCCAGAATTGAACCCGGGTCGCTGGAGCTGTGAGGCTGCGGTGCTGTGTCGCCCCTTTCTCCTGTAGAAAGACAGTATGAGAGTTAGTGAGTGGCTGTAGAAAAGGGAAGTGCACATTTTGTTCTGCTTCTGCTTGTACTACATATATTGAAAGGGAGAAGATGCTAGCAGAATAGGAGATGTCAAATGGAAAGCAAGTGGCAGAAGTGTGAAGTGAGGAAGTAGTCATCAGAGGAGGACTTGGTTCTGCAATTGCTACCATGTAAAAATAGAATTTTGAAGGTGGCAAGCAAGAAATGTTGTTTGGAATGAGATGAGAGGTGATGTAGTGTACCCTTGTGATTTTTGGTGAAGGATGTGTTCCATAGGAAGTGTGAGGGAGGACTGTTGTCAGGTGTGACGGAGACAGTGAAATATAGATCTGTTACTCTTTCAGGACATACAAGTGTTTCCTACATTGAATCCAGTTCCCAGTGGTTATGCTCTTGGAACTGACCATCTCTGCCACTCCTGTCTGGGCCTGGAAAATCTGGGTCTCTAAAAGTGCTATCCATATATTCCCTCTCACCCACAACATTTAATTTGTTCAAGCTTCCATCAATTTTTCTTTAAACTTTTTTTTTGCCGATGATCTCATTCATATCCTCATACCGATTCACAGACCAGTAGTAAATTTTCCAGATTGACATTATCAAAACCCTTCAGAGTTTTGAACACCTCTATTGAATATCCTCTGAGTTCTTTATCTTACTGGAAAGAATGCCACTTTCTCTGGTTTCATCATAACTAAAATCCCTCATCCATGGTACATGCTTTAGTAAATCTCTTCTGTACCCTCTCAGTGGCCTCGACATTCTTCCTAAAGTTGGGCGTCTAGAACTATTCCAACTTTCCAGCAAGAGTCCATCTTCTGAGGCACTGGGGTCCTCTGGTATCTCACCCAAGTAGCCATTTTGATGTGTGAACCTCAAAAGACTCTTCTACTGCAAGGGGGAGTGGGGCTGAGAGTGACATCTGAAGCAGATATTAATTACGTATGTGTACTGTTTAGTCAGGCGTTATTGAATCGTGATCAAGCATAAACTCTGCTCTTCCCCAAACACACACACACACAAAGGGATGCTGAGGCTATACTGGTGCTCTATCCATTACATTTATGACGGTTCCAGTGAAAGTAAGATTCAACCCAAGTATGCAGAAATCCACGATTGCTTGAATGTAGCTTTAAAATACTTGGTTACGCTGCTGGAGTCCATGATCTCAAAAGAGAAAGCCACATGCAGTACTGATTTTCAACATTTTGTCAATTTTTATTCAAGTGAGACTGGTAATTTGAAGGGCTTGAGCTGAAAGCAAGACCATTTTTATTTGCCATAACATATAATGGAGTGCAATGTAAACCGATAATACAAGTGAAAATAAACTGCAAAATTGTAACAATCCAGACTATGTCTGTGCATTTGCAAAGAATGCAATTTTACCACAAAATCAGTTTCAGCGTTCTTCAGTTTGTTTGCTGAAAACCACAGACCATGACTCGAAGTTCCAGATTTTTGTAAAGGACCATGTATTCATCAGTTTAGTCCCAGCCTGAAAGTCCTGACAAAGCAACTACATCTTCGGATTTGATTAATACTACTGTCAGTTGTTGATTGACTTGGTTTATCATATGTTTTCTATTTCAGAAATTTCTGAGTGTGCATAATTTGTTTTAACTTAAATATTTTGTGACTGATTTTTGATTTCTCTTTTCCCCGCCCTCCCTGCTTGTCGTCTTCTCACCCAAGATAGCTTCTTAGCTTCTAGGGTGGGGCGTAGCCATTTCTAAGGGCACAATTGTTGACATCCATCATTGGCTAATATTTTTAGAGATGTGTTTAGTGAGTGCAGGAAAGCACTCAACACCAACCACCAACCCCCCGCCCCATCCAGTTTTCCCTCAGTCCTTCAAACAACTTGACTAAACCTAACAAAAGCCTTCGAGGGAAATGTGAATGATTGTGTTTTTTTGGGGGGAATTATTGAATATTAATGGATTTTTATTTGTCTCTTTGAGCAAAGGACACCAGGTTCAATTTTGGTACTTTCGAGTATAAGTATCCTTTAAAAAAGCTAAATTATCAAATTTTCAGTTAGACTTATGCTAAGATAACAGTCTATTACAATTTGGATATGTTACAACCAGCTTATGTTGGCCAACATTCTTCCACATCAGTGCTTCTGATATGTCTTCCTTTTTCCTCAACCGAGGATTCCCCCCTACTGTGGTTGGCAGGGCCCTCAACTGTGTCCGTCCCATTTCCTGCACCTCTACCCTCACCCCTTCCCCTCCCTCCCAGAACCGCGATAGGGTTCCCCTTGTCCTCACTTTCCACCCCACCAGCCTCCACATCCAAAAGATCATTCTCCGCCATTTCCGCCACATCCAGCCTGTGCCTCTACCAAACGCATCTTCCCCTCCTCTCCCCTGTCAGCATTCCGAAGGGATCATTCCCTCTGACACCCTTGTCCACTCCTCCATTACCCCCACTACCTTGTCCCCTTCCCACGGCACCTTCCCCTGAAATCGCAGGAGGTGTAATACCTGCCCAGTTACCTCCTCTCTCTCCTCACTATCCAAGGCCCCAAACACTCCTTTCAGGTGAAGCAGTGATTTACTTGCACTTCTTTCAATTTAGTATACTGTATTCACTGCTCACAATGTGGTCTCCTCTACATTGGGGAGACAAAACGCAGATTGGATGACCGCTTTGCGGAACACCTCCGCTCAGTCCGTAAGCATGGCCCTGAGCTTCCAGTTGCTGGCCATTTCAACACCTGCCCCTGCTCTCATGCTCACATCTCTGTCCTGGGATTGCTGTAGTGTTCCAGTGAACATCAACGCATGGTCGAGGAACAACACCTCACTTACCGATTAGGCATGCTACAGCCTGCCGGACTGAACATTGAGTTCAGTAATTTCAGAGTGTGACGGGTCCCCTTTTTTTTTTCTTTTCTATTTGTTTATTTACTTTAGTTTGTTTCTACTGTGCCTACTCACCTTTTTTTCACATTTGTGCTTGGGGCTATTCATTTTACTGTCATTTGACACCCTCTCTGTACTAACACTTTTTGTCTTTCACCACACCATTAACATACCGTTTGCCTTTGTTCCATGACTGTCTGGCCAGTTATTCTCTGACCTTGTGCTATCAACACCTCTTTTGTTATCTCTTGCTCCAGCCCCCACTTTACTTGCTTAAAACTTTTTACATTTCTAATATTTGTCAGTTCTGATGAAGGGTCGCTGACCTGAAATGTTAACTCTACTTCTGTCTCCACAGATGCTGCCAGACCTGCTGAGTATTTCCAGCATTTCTTGTTTTTATTTCAGATTTCCAGCAACTGCAGTATTTTACTTTTATTTAAGTAGTGAAGCTTATTTCATGCAGTGCTTTGGTTTTTCAGAATTAGCTGTATCTCTATGTAGATTCTTGCAGGAGTATGTCAAGAAACCAGCTTCTTAAAGGCCCTTTTTCTCATACTGAGCAGAATTTTTCAAGCTTTGCCAAGGCTCACTATTGAGAGGTTTTACTTCTAGGTAAATTCATGACCTGAATGATGGAAATAAAAAATTGGGAAAAGGTTATTGCACCATGATGAATGTTATAAAAATCAAGTTACTTAAATTTTAAAAAATTATTAGAAAACATCTGCATGATTTGGACCAAAAATCTTGTCACATGTTTATAGAGCAGCAGCACTCGTTTGACAAAGGTGAGTTCATTTATGCTATGACTGTAAGATCTTCAATGACCAGCAGTCTTAAACTTCACTTCATTAACGGCTACAACAAACATTTCTGTAGTGTCCATTGTGCATAAGAACATCAATGTGACAGGAGGATGTCAAGTAAGAGACTGTAACTGGAGTTAAAAGTGAGGGGAAAGCATAGTTGAAGAGAAATATTTTGGAAGGAAGAATGGTAGAAAGACAAAGAGAGAATTCAAGAAACTGGATTTTGGGGACTCAAACAGGGGGAGGTAGAGTTGGATGAATATTCATTTGGGAATTTGCAGAGAAAGGGCAGGTGTCAATAGGTTGTATTTAAAGTAGGGGAGTCAATGTTGGGCTTTTTTAGAGGGAGTGGTGATGACCATTTCCTGTAGTGGGGATTATACCAGAGGGTAAAGAAAAGTCAACTTGAGACTGATCGGAAGAAGATGGATAATGAGATTGACTGCCTTTATCCAAGTGTGGCATTAAGGAGCCCTAGCAAAATTGAAGTCAATGGGAATCGGAGAAAACTTTCCACTGGTACCTAGCGTAAAGGAAAATGGTTGTGTTGTTAGAGGCCAAACCTCTAAGCCCCAGGACATCACTGCAGGAGTTCTTCAGGTTGGTGTCCAAGGCCCAACCATCTTCAGCTGCTTCAGCATTGACCTTCCCTTTATCACAAGATCAGAAGTGCGGATGTTCTCTGATTGCACCATGTTCAGTTCCATTTGCAACTCCTCAGATAATGAAGCAATCCGTGTTTACGTGCAGCAAGACCTGGATAACATTCAGGTTTGGGCTGATAAGTGGGAAATAACATTTGTGCCATACAAATGCCAGGCAATGCCCTTTTCCAACAAGAGAGAATTTGACCATCTCTCCATCACATTGAATAGCATTCCCATCGCTGAATTCCGCCACCATCAACATCCTGGGGGTTATCATTGTCCAGAAACTGAATTGGACCAGCCATTTTATAATCTGTGGCTCCAAAGGCAGAGGCTGGGAATTCTGTGGTGAGTAACGCACCTCCTGACTCCCCTAAAGCCTGTCCACTATCTACAAGGCACAAATCAGGAGTGTGATGGAACGTTCTCCACTTGCCTGGATGAGTGTAGCTCCAATAACGCTGAAGAAGCTGGATGCCATCCAGGACAAAACAACTCTCTTGACTGGCACCCCATCGACCACCTTAAGCATTCGCTCGCTAACCACCACCACTGACACACAGTGGCAGCAGTGTGTACCATATACAATGTGCACCTTCCAAACCTGCGACCTCTACCAGTTAGAATGACAAAGGGCAGCAGACGCATGGGAACACCACCACCTGCAAGTTCCCCTCCAAGCCAGGAACCATCCTGACTTGGAACTATATCACCGTTCCTTCATTGTCACAGGGTCAAAAACTTGGAACTCATTCCCTAACAGCACTGTGAGTTTACTTACACCACATTGATTGAAGTGGTTCAAGATGGCGGCTCACCACCACCGTCTCGAGGGCAATTAAGGATTGGCAACAAATGCTGGCCTTGCCAGCTACGCTCACATCCCACCAAAGAATTAAAAAAAGTCAGGAGCTAGCTCGCGAGAGGGGTGAAGAAAGAGGCGAAACAAGTGAGTTTGAGGGGAAGATGGCTGGGGTGGTGTGGTTGAGGGAACTGAACATTGAAAGGAGGGGCAGGCAAGGGGCCAGAGCGGGAGCACACAGCAGCAGTTGAAAGTCTATGAGCTCCTTTCCTTCAGTGTGAGATGAGGGTGCGGATTGTGAGGTAGATTACTGTGTAGGAGAGGTGTTTTGGATGCCTCTTGCTTTCTAGGATGATCCCAGGATGAGAGGGTTTGGCTGTAGAGAATAAATGGTTGTACTGTTTTGAGATGTTCAAGCCTGGTCTGGCAGTGGATAACATGGACAGCTGTAGGTGGTGAAGTCTTTGGAGGGGTAAAGAACAAAGAACAGTACAGCACAGGAACAGGCCATTTGGCCCTCCAAGCCTGCGCCGATCTTGATGCCTGCCTAAACTAAAACCTTCAGCACTTCCGGGGCCCATATCCTTCTATTCCCATCCTATTCATGTATTTATCAAGATGTCTCTTAAACGTCACTATCGTATCTGCTTCCACCACCTCCCCCGGCAGCAAGTTCCAGGCACTCACCACCCTCTGTGTAAAGAACTTGCCTCGCACATCCCCTCTAAATTTTGCCCCTCGCACCTTAAACCTATGTCCCCAAGTAACTGACTCTTCCACCCTGGAAAAAAGCTTCTGACTATCCACTCTGTCCATGCCGCTCATAACTTTGTAAATCTCTATCATGTCGCCCCTCCACCTCTGTTTTCACTGGAACGACGATCAGAGTTTATCCAACTTCTCCTCATAGCTAATACCCTCCAGACCAGGCAACATCCTGGTAAACCTCTTCTGTACCCTCTCCAAAGCCTCCACGTCCTTCTGGTAGTGTGGCGACCAGAATTGCACGCAATATTCTAAGTGTGGTCTAACTAAGGTTCTGTACAGCTGCAACATGACTTGCCAATTTTTATACTCTATGCCCCGACCGATGAAGGCAAGCATGCCGTATGCCTTCTTGACTACCTTATCCACCTGCGTTTCCACTTTCAGTGACCTGTAGACCTGTACACTCAGATCTCTCTGCCTGTAAATACTCCTAAGGGTTCTGCCATTTACTGTATACCTCCCACCTGCATTAGACCTTCCAAAATGCATTACCTCACATTTGTCAGGATTAAACTCCATCTGCCATTTCTCTGCCCAAGTCTCCAACCGATCTGTATCCTCTGACAATCCTCATCATTATCTGCAACTCCACCAACCTTTGTGTCGTCTGCAAACTTACTAATCAGACCAGCTGCATTTTCCTCCAAATCATTTATATATACTACAAACAGCAAAGGTCCCAGCACTGATCCCTGTGGAACACCACTAGTCATATCCCTCCATTCAGAAAAGCACCCTTCCACTGATACCCTCTGTCTTCTATGACCAAGCCAGTTCTGTATCCATCTTGCCAACTCACCTCTGATCCCGTGTGACTTCACCTTTTGTACCAGTCTGCCATGAGGGACCTTGTCAAAGGCTTTACTGAAGTCCATATAGATAACATCCACTGCCCTTCCTTTTTCAATCATCTTCGTCACTTCCTCAAAAAACTCAATCAAATTAGTAAGACACGACCTCCCCTTCACAAAACCATGCTGTCTCTCGCTAATAAGTTTGTTTGTTTCCAGATGGGAGTAAATCCTGTCCCGAAGAATCCTCTCCAATAGTTTCCCTACCATTGACGTAAGGCTCACTGGCCTATAATTTCCTGGATTATCCTTGCTACCCTTCTTAAACAAAGCAACAATATTGGCTATTCTCCAGTCCTCTGGGACCTCACCTGTTGCCAATGAGGATGCAAAGATTTCTGTCAAGGCCCCAGCAATTTCTTCCCTTGCCTCCCTCAGTGTTCTAGGGTAGATCCCATCAGGCCCTGGGGACTTATCTACCTTAATGCTTTGCAAGACACCCAACACCACCTCCTTTTTGATAATGAGATGACTGAGACGATCTGTACTCCCTTCCCTAGGCTCATCATCCACCAAGTCCTTCTCTTTGTTGAATACGAATGCAAAGTACACATTTAGCACCTCGCCCATTTCCTCTGGCTCCACACATAGATTCCCATCTCTGTCCTTGAGTGGGCCAACCCTTTCTCTGGTTACCCTCTTGCTCTTTATATACGTATAAAAAGCCTCGGGATTTTCCTTAATCCTGTTTGCCAATGACTTTTCATGACCCCTTTTAGCCCTCCTGACTCCTTGCTTAAGTTCCTTCCTACTGTCTTTATATTCCTCAAGTGCTTCGTCTGTTCCTAGCCTTCCAGCCCTTACGAATGCTTCCTTTTTCTTTTTGACTAGGCTCACAATATCCCGCATTATCCAAGCTTCCCGAAACTTGCCAAACTTGTCCTTCTTCCTTACAGGAACATGCTGGTCCTGGATTCTAATCAACTGACGTTTGAAAGACTCCCACATGTCAGATATTGATTTGCCCTCAAACAGCTGCCCCCAATCTAAATTCTTTAGTTCCTGCCTAATATTGTTATAATTAGCTTTCCCGCAATTTAGCACCTTCACCCGAGGACTACTCTTATCCTTATCCACAAGTACCTTAAAACTTATGGAATTATGGTCACTGTTCCCGAAATGCTCCCCCACTAAAACTTCGACCACCTGGCCGGACTCATTCCCCAATACTAAGTCCAGAATGGCCCCATCCCTAGTTGGACTATCTACGTACTGTTTCAAGAAGCCCTCCTGGATGCTCCTCACAAATTCTGCCCCATCCAAGTCTCTGGCACTAAGTGAGTCCCAGTCAATATAGGGGAAGTTAAAATCACCCACCACCACAACCCTGTTACCTTTACATCTTTCCAAAATCTGTCTACATATCTGCCCCTCTACCTCCCGCTGGCTGTTGGGAGGCCTGTAGTAAATCCCCAACATCGTGACTGCACCCTTCCTATTCCTGAGCTCCACCCATATTGCCTCGCTGCATGACCCCTCTGATGTGTCCTCCCGCAGTACAGCTGTGATATTCTCCTTAACCAGTAATGCAACTCCCCACCCCTTTTACATCCCCCTCAATCCCGCCTGAAGCTTCTAAATCCTGGAACATTTAGCTGCCAATCCTGCCCTTCCCTCAACCAAGTCTCTGTAATAGCAACAACATCGTATTTCCAAGTACTAATCCAAGCTCTAAGTTCATCTGCCTTACCTGTTATACTTGTTGCATTGAAACAAATGCACTTCAGACCACCAGTCCCGCTGTGCTCAGCAACATCTCCCTGCCTGCTCTTCCTCTTAGTCCTACTGGCCTTGTTTACTATGTCCTCCCCATTTATTTCACTAGCTGTCCTACTGCTCGGGTTCCCAGCCCCCTGCCACACTAGTTTAAACCCTCCCGAGTGATGCTAGCAAACCTTGCAGCCAGGATATTAGTGCCCCTCCAGTTTAGATGCAACCCGTCCTTCTTGTACTGGTCCCATCTGTCCCTGAAGAGATCCCAATGGTCCAGATATCTGAAACCCTCCCTTCTACACCAGCTGTTCAGCCGCGTGTTTAGCTGCACAATCTTCCTATTCCTAGCCTCACTGGCACGTGGCACAGGGAGTAATCCCGAGATTACAACCCTCGAGGTCCTGTCTTTTAACTTTCTACCTAACTCCCTAAACTCCCCCTGCAGGACCTTGTCACTCTTCCTGCATATGTCGTTGGTACCGATGTGTACCACAACCTCTGGCTGTTCACTCTCCCCCTTCAGAATGCCCCCTGTCTGTTCAGAGACATCCTTGACCCTGGCACCAGGGAGGCAACATACCATCCTGGAGTCTCTTTCACGTCCACAGAAGCGCCTATCTGTGCCCCTGACTATAGAGTCCCCTCTAACTATTGCTCTCCTGCGCTTTGTCCTTCCCTGCTGAACAACAGTGCCAGCCGTGGTGCCACTGCTCTGGCTGCTGCTGTTTTCCCCTGATAGGCCGTCCCCCCAACAGTATCCAAAACTGTATACTTGTTAGAGAGGGGGATAGCCACAGGGGATTCCTGCACTGGCTGCCTGCCCCTTCTAGCGGTCACCCATCTATCTGCCTGCACTTTGGGTGTAACCACTTCTCTAAAACTCCTGTCTATGACGCTTTCCGCCACCTGCATGCTCCGAAGTGCATCCAGTTGCTGCTCCAACCAATCCATGCGGTCTGTGAGGAGCTGCAATTGGGTACACTTCCTGCAGATGTTGTCGTCCGGAATGCTGGAAGCATCACGGACCTCCCACATCTCTCGGGTGAAGCACTTCACCCCTCTGACTGACATTTCTAACACTAATTAATAAATTAATTTAAGATAAATACTTATCAAATCCTTACTAAATTATGATACACTTAACTATATGGTCCCTAGTGCTAGATTCCTACTATAAATACTAAATGCTATCTAAATACAGTAATCTCCTCTCTCTGGTTTAGTTACTCTACTTATTAATTAATTAATTAGGGTTTTAATCAATTTTTATCAATGTTTTATTTTCAAGTTCGGTACAGATTCCCTACCAGCCAAGCTTTTTTTTATACTTACTGGTCCGGAACTCTGCCCTCCGAGTCTTCTCCGTGAATGTAGGGGGTGGGACACCATTTGTGACCTGGTGAGGGCAGTGCAGGTAGAGGCAACCAAGTTTTAGAGCAGATTGAAAGAATTGTGGACATCTGTGTCGTGGTGGGTCAGAGGAGATGTTGGGAGCTGGAGAGAGCACTGGTGACCGGGTAGGAGAGTTAAATTCGTCAGCAAAAGATTGCAACCAGAAATGAGAGAAGTAGGAATGTAAATCATGAGATTTTTTTTTGTTGCACTTTGCACTTCCTTTAGAATTTTAGTTGAAATTGATAAGTATTCAAAGTTTAGAAAGATTGATTGGTTTCGAGATAGGCAGGAACTATTGGTATGATAGGTAACACAAAATTAGTAAACATGCAGTTTGGGGACTACGAGTGACCTCCAGTAACAATCTGGGGGTAGATTTTCAATGAATGGATGGAAATTCCTGGGAGTGGGTGGGTTGAGGGTGAATGTGCACCTGAGTCTCCATTTCAACACAGATGTCTAAAGTTCTGCAGTGGGGGACATTTACCCAATGCATTTCTATTTTTTTTTTATCCCATCTGTTTGTTTTGTAACTTGTTTGTAGATTATTGCTCATCAGATTTCCAAATACATTTGAAATTAATTAATCATTTATGATGCCAATTTTAGACATTAAGAATGTAGACCATATTCAAACATTGATTACGTTAGGGATGTGCAAAATCTGGAAGATTGGAAAAATAGCTGTGTAAAATTGTTAAATTGGGTGAGTGAGTACAAGTATAGTGGTGTAAATTATTTGCTCTGATTGGATGAATATTCAGTACTATAATAGCATAACTTAGACTGGGTAACTGGTGCAAAACTGAATGCATATGAAGAAATGTGTGAATTATTGGTAGTTTCAACTCTGTCTCCAGTGGGCATGCATCCACAGCACAATGCTGCCCATAGTTTGTTGCTAATTATAAATGTCACTCAAGGAGGCCCAATAGATGAGTAGTGTGGGAATTAAAATGTGACTTCTGTGTAGTAGCAGCATTCTTCTGAGGCATTTGAAGCAAATTATTGGCAGTGTAGAGGGAGCCTTTACTTGGAATCTAGTTTGGTCTGTCCCTGAACTGGGAGTGCTTGGCACTAACATTAGACAGAATTGGATTGTCTGTATCACTGCAGCCCATTCTTTGGTTTAAATATTACGTCCCACACTTTTTGCCATGGTGTATGACGTTTACAGGTAAATTATGCTTCGTCATAGTATGATGCCTGAGGTGCAGGCACTGGCAGTCTGTCTGTTCTTCGGTATACTTGACAAAGGCATCCAATAAACACTCCCTCCAATATTTCTTTCTCCTTTTCCATGAAGGAGTATCAATTAATTGAGACTTTCACAGATGCTTGAGGCCCACCTCTGTTACCTCCCGAGTGGCTGTTTTTCATCTGGTTGGTGGATATTGGCAGTCTATTCAGCTGTGGCAAATAACACAACTGTATTTGACACAAAGACAAGATATTGCAGATGCTGGAAATCTGAAAAAAACCCAAAAATGCAGGTCCGGCAGCATCTGTGGAGAGAGCAGCAGAGTTAATGTTTCAGGTCTGTGACCTTTCATTAGAACTTTTATCCTGTCTTCTTCTGACCATGTGCTATTTCACTTTCTAACATGGACCCCTGGTTGATTTTTTTTCTTGTCATAGCCCAGGGTGTTAGAACACAAGAACATAAGAAATAGGAGCAGGAGTAGGCCATTTGGCCCCTTTAGCCTGTTCCACCATTTAATAAGATCATGGCTGATCTGATTGTGGCCTTAACTCCACTTTCCTGCCTGCCTCCCATAACCCTTGAGTCCTTTGTTAGTCAAGAATTTATCTAATTCAGCCTTGAATATATTCAGTGTCCAAGCCTCCAGTGCTGTCTGGGGAAGGGAATTCCAAAGATTAACGACTCTCTGGGAGAAGAAATTGCTTCTCATCTTCGTCTAAAAAGGAAGACCCTTATTTTGAAACTGTGCCCCCTAGTTCTACCTTCCCCCACAAGGGGAAACATCTTCTCAGCATCTACCCTGTCAAGCCACCTCAGAATCTTGGATGTTTCAATAAGATCATCTCTCACTGTGCCGGGGCAGCGCAGTGGTTAGCACCGCAGCCTCACAGCTCCAGCGACCTGGGTTCTGTTCTGGGTACGGCCTGTGTGGAGTTTGCAAGTTCTCCCTGTGACAGCGTGGGTTTCCGTTGGGTGGTCCGGTTTCCTCCCACAGCCAAAGACTTGCAGGTTGATGGGTAAATTGGCCATTGTAAATTGCCCCTAGTGTGGGGATGTGGTAGGGAATATGGGATTAATGTAGGATTAGTATAAGTTGGTGGTTGATGGTCGGCACAGACTCGGTGGGCCGAAGGGCCTGTTTCAGTGCTGTTTCTCTATGACTGACTCTATATCATTCTTCTGAACACCCAACCTGCTCAATATTTCCTCATAAGATAACCCCTTTGTCCCAGGAATCAGCCTAGTGAACCTTCTCTGACCTGTTTCCAATGCAAGTATATCCTTAACAACAGCAAAATATTGCAGATGCTGGAAATCTGAAATAGAAGCAAGAAATGCTGAAAATACTCAGCAGGTTTGGCAGCATCTGTGGAGAGAGAAGCAGAGTTAATGTTTCAGATCCTGATCACTCTTGCCTAGAGGATCCTTTACTATGAGGTCATTTATTAATCATTACACGGTTGCCTCATTACACGAAAAAAGGCAAATGGAATGCTATCCTTTATTACGAGAGGAATTGAAAATAAAAGCAAGGATGTTATGCTTCATTTATACAGGGTATTGGTGAGACCACATGTCGAATACTGTGTGCAGTTTTGTTCTTATTTAAGGAAGGATGTAAATGCATTGGAGGCGGTTCAGAGGAAGTTTGCTAGATTGTTATCTGGAATGAGCAGATTGTCTTATGAGGAAAGGTTGGACAGACTGGGCTTGTTTTCACTGGAGTTTAGAAGCATGAGGGGAGAATTGATTGAAGTATCTAAGATCCTGAATGGTCTTCGCAAGGTGGATGTGGAAAAGATGTTTCCTCTTGTGAGTGAGTCCAGAACTAGGAGGCACTGTTTTAAAATTAGGGGTCATCCTTTTAGGACAGAGATAAGGAGAAATCTTTTCTCTCCAGAGGGTTGTACAACTTTGGAACTCGCTGCCTCAGAAGGTGGTGGAGGTGGGGTCATTGAATATTTTTAAGGCGGTGGTAGATAGATTCTTGTTAGGCAAGGGAATCAAAGGTTATGGGGGGGGGGGGGGTAGATGGGAGTGTGGAATTTGAGATACGAATAGATCAGCCATGATCTTATTGAATGGTGGAGCAGGCTCAAAGGGTCGAATGGCCTACTTCTGCTCCTAATTCATATGTTCGTATGTATGTATGTACACATTACTAGATCTAAAATAGCCTGCTCTGGGTTGGTTCCAGAATGTATTGTACAAAGAAACTGTCCCTGATACACTTTATGAACTAATCCTCCAGGCTACGTTTGCCAGTTTGTTTAGTCCAATCTATATGAAGGTTTAAATCACCCATGATTATTGTAGTACCTTTCCTACAAGCCCCCATTAATTCTTGATTTTATATTCTGTCTTACAGCGTAGCTACTGCTAGAGTCCTGTAAACTACTCCCACCAGTGATTTCTTTCTTTTGCTATTTCTTCTCTCCACCCAAACTGATTCTACATCTTGCTGTTCTGAGTTAAGATCATTTCTCACTACTGTACTGATCTCATCCTTTATTAACAGAGCTACCCCACCTCCTTTTTCCTTCCTTCAGATCCTTCCAAAATGTCTCATAGCCTTGAATATTTAGTTCCCAACCTTGGTCACCTTGCAACCATGTCTCTGTAATGGCTATCATATCATACCCATTTATTTCTATTTGTGCTATCAATTCATCCATATTATTACGAATGCTGCATGTATTCAGATAAAGAACCTTTAATTCTATCTTTTTTTTACCATTTTTCCCTACTTTGACCTTTATTTACTGGTGCACTCTTGTATGTTTGTATGCTCTGCCCCTTCCTGTCACACTCTGGTTCTTGTTACCCGGATTGCTACCCTGCACTATTGCCTTGTCCTTTCTCATTAACTTTCTAAATCTCCCCTTTCCTAAGCACTATCTACAGCCCTAGTTTTATGATTCACCGGGGTACTGGTCCTGTTCTGGTGAAGGTCGACCCAACAGTATAGCTCCCTCATTTCCCCAGTGTTGGTGCTGCTGCCCCATGAATAGAAACCCATTTCTCCCGCACCCACTCTGAGCTACACGTTCAATTCTGATCTTATTTGCTCTATGTCAATTTGCTCGTGGCTCAGGTAGTAATCCAGAGATTATTACCTTTGCGGTACTGCTTTTTAATTTAGTCCCTACCTGCTTATACTCCCTCAGCAGAGCCTCTTTCTTAGTCATCCCTATGTCGTTGGTACTCACATGGACCATGGCAACTGGATCTTTCCCCTCCCACTCCAATTTTCTCTCCAGCCCCAAGGAGATGTCCTTAACCCTGGCACTGGGCAGACAACACAGCATTCAAGACTTGCTCTCGGTTACAGAGAACAGTATCTATCCTCCTAACTATACTGTTTACTACTACTACTACAGCATTCCTTTTGTTGATGCCAGTTATACTACTCCTATTGCTGCTGCAGCCAAGAGCAGCAGTTTCTAACCTGGAACTTAATGCATATCTCAGAAATGCTTCAATTAATGCCTTTATTCACTAGACTGTTGGAGGAACAATGGCAATCTGCTTCTAGTGGAGTGCAAGTGCTGCCTAACCAAAACAAACAAATGTTTCTCCAGCAGAGTGCAAATTGTAGAAAGACTATTCATTGTTTTCTAGCACTGATCTTTCAACTTGACTAACAGAAACTGGTTACAGTAAACAAAGTGGAAGGGAAATAAAATATTCTGAACCAAATATGTGTATTTTGTACATATTTATACAAACATATACTGAAGGTAAGATTAGAATGAACAATTGAGCATTAAATTAGTAAATATTGTTGATTAGTTTTCCATTATTAACAATCTCACTGTCATTTGATCTAAAACCTGGCCCGAGTCCTTTAGTTTTTTTTCATGCCCCACCCGACCCGAAAATAACAAACATATTCTTGAAACAGAAAAAAATCGTAGATTAAAACAAAACAATACGAAACAAAACAGTACAGTCCAGCCTGACCCTACCTGAGCCCGAAAGATGGACACAGAATACAGACCCGACATATGTAGACAGGTTTGGTTGGGTTCAGGTTGGGTAGCCAGGCTTTAATTTGATCTACTTCCAAATGCATAGATTTGTGTATTCAAAAAAATAAATCCGTTTCCCTAATTTTGCTGTGCTGTTTAGCCAGCCTGCTGCCAGAAATAGTTGGTGATTGAAGGGGGAGGAGTTGCTGGAAAATTTTTCCAGTTGCTGGCTCCTAATGGCAGGACTGACTACAGATGTTGATATATTTTATGTACATTTGAACCCTATATGTGAGGACCTCCTTTTGTTAATTCATACAGAAACATTACTCATTGTGCTGACTAAATTGTGTATAATTACGCTCTTTTTGATTTAATAGGCTGGATTGATTCGTGCAGACACTGGCGAGTTTTTCATTGAGCCTTTGGAAAAAGGACAGCAGGCACAAGAGGGGAAAGGTCGTGTTCATGTGGTGTATCATAGGTCATCTATCAAACAAGCAACACCAAAAGCCCTACCCATTGAAGGTATTGCAAAGACTAATGGTTACTGAAAGTGTGAGCTTAAGTTTTTAAAACAAAAGTTACGAAGTCATTAAAAACGAAAATCCTGTTTGTTATTAAACCCCACAAATTCTCCAGAATGCATTCTGCATACTAAAATTGCACAATATTAAATGCTTTTTATTTTTATAAGACTAATTTGATTACAGTGTTTGCATTCTGCATCCTTACTCTGCTTTTAATTTATCTGTGAATTTTAGTGGATGTCTAGACGACATCTGTATTGTAATATAGTTTGTTTTAGAAACTCTGAAGAGTTTCTCTTCTAAATTGATATGGTGTACGGAATTTTGCCAAATGTTAATAAAACCCTGTAAATTGACAGTTTACGGTACTGCTTAGTAATTATGTGACATATTTAACTAATGTAAATTGCCTGTGTAGGCTGCCACAGTCTGTCATTTCAATGCTTAACATTCCTATGTGTGATGTTGCATTCATTAGGGGAAATTCTGCTTGACTCCTGTTAATCTTTCATACACAGGTGTTTCAATGAAAGATAAATTAAAAGATGAAATATTTGGACACTCCTAAAATCTCCTTCGGCTCACCATTTTTGTCTGATTACACCTCAATGTAGAGCATTAGGAAGTTTTGTATGTTAAAGGTGCTATATAAATGCAAGGCATAGGTAGTGATTTTAGGGCAAGGCTTGGTGATGTTGCTCAGTGCAATTGCTAAGTGAGGTATTATGTAGAAATGAAACACTAATAGTCATGGAGCATTTTATTAGATCATCTTAAAGTCAACTGTCCAATCCAGTTATATTTTCATGACCTCATGTAAAACCCAGTACACTTGAGATTGAACATGCCAGTACGATGAAGTTCTTTGCAGTGGGCAATTAAGAAAGCTTCGATATCTTTTTGTCTTCAATATGAAGGCTGCTTGAATTCAAATCTTGGTCTTGGCAGAAATCCAGACTAGGCAGTCCTTGATGGACAGTGTTGGCCAGTTTGTGGTCAACTTATTAGCGCTGTATTTCAGGCCAGAAAATAATGTCCTTGAGATTTGTTCCGAATGCAAATTCTGTTGGCTACATAGCATCCATCGGATGATAGGGCGGTAATTTATTGCAGATTAATGCTTGTAAAGAGAAATATTTGGATAGCAAGGCCACTGAGATAACTTACTAAAGGTAGAATTCCTCCAGTACAAAAACTGATTAAAATTAGACTTTCATTTGTTCGCAGAGTTTATTTGTTGCTCCACCTGTGGACTGATGACTTTGCTCTAAGAGAATGTAATGGATTAGGCTGTGGAATTATACATAACAATTATCTGTATAGTTCTGTGATTTCCCCTAAAAGGAGGCATAATTCAGATGAGCAAAGAGGACGATGTTGGACATTTGAGGCAGGGCGTGACAGGCCAACCTAGAATTTGAATGTAGATCTTTCTGATAAGAAGGCACATATTGTACTAATTGCACTAAGATAGCAGCCCTAGATTTGAAATGTGTTTTGTACCATATTTAAGATGCCTACATAACTTCTGTGTAATTTTAATCTGCATAAGGTGCAAATTATTTTTTTTATTTATCTTTAATGTCTGACATCCATTGGTATCTTGTATGATTTTAAAAGCCAACTGTTCTTCATTGCCAATGGACTCCTCATCTGTGTCATCAGCTCATCCTGATGTTTTGCCACATTTTATGATGGAAAGCAAGAGAAATGATAACAGATGGTGAGAGTGAATTTAGTGGAATGTATGGGGGTGGGGGTTGGTCTCCTTGATTTTTGGGCTTGTGCAAATACTGGCTGGCATCCAATTTGAGACCACACACATCTGTAATTCTTCCTGATCATTTATTAGTCTAAAGATTGGACTGTATAGGAATTCAAATTATACTGTGCCTGGTCTTTTTATGGACTGACTTGGGAATGGTTGTAAACAGATCAGTTATTTATAATTGGTTATTTATATTTATGCTTTTCTGTTCCTTCAGTGCTTCTTCCTTCTCTCAAGCTACCTTTCTTCAGTTGGGGTCAAATGGTTCAGATTTTCTATTTCTTTACAGTGGTAATCTGATTAGCTGACACAAGATCCACTAATGTCAAAACAACTTACTGCACCTTTTTGAAAAGAGCCCCTTTTGATCTCAATCTTCTTACCTTGGAGAGAAAGGATTGTAGGTTATTAGAACTGATCATTGGCATCCACATACTCCAGTTTTTTTTTCTGTTCGACTTCCAGCAATCTAGTTTCCTACACACCTAATGCACTGAACCCTGGTCAAAGTCAGCAGTGACATACTGTCTGTCTGCAGCTGTAGTTCATTGACCTCTTGACATACTGCTTTTCATATTATAGACAATTCTATTCTCTGGATTTCTATAGTACCAGTATCTCATTATTGCACTTGCACTGTTTCAAATGCGAAGTTTGGCCGCCTTTGTCTTCACAGTTGGAACTGGTGTGCCACAAGATTCCGTTAATGATCTATTCCTGTTTATTATCTACATATTGCTCCATCATTGCCATAATCTGCAAGTATGGGGGCGGAGGATATATATATATGCCAATGGCATTTGGTTCTACCGCTGCTGCACCACCATTGATTTTAGGTCAGCTGCTGTACTATACAGCTGGATATCTAAAATCAAGTACTGGGTCCTACAACTTCATGTTAACAGGAGTGAAACTAAGTTGTTTTGAGTTTTGTTATGTGCTTTTGGCTCTGGCTCCATTAGCCTTCCAAGCTATTTCTTCACACTGAACCTTGCCATTCTGTTCAACTCTGAGCTGAGCGTTTAAACCCACATCTGGTCCATCAAGATTTCCTTCTGTATTTAGTACATTGTCCATTTACTTCATCTCCACAGCTGCTTGAAGCCCTCATCCATACCTTCATAAACATCAGCTATTCAATACCTCCGTGACCCAGTCCTGCCCTGCACAGAATTGTAAAGGACCTCTGTCCCTGTCAAGTGTCCTGTGCTCAAGTGAATGAATTTCAGAATCTTTCCCTTCTGTCTTCAAATCCTCCATGGACTTTCCCCAATTCAATCTTGGAAATTTTGCCCAGCCCTACACCCTCCACACCCCTGACTCTTTATCTGATTCCCATGTTCCTTCAATTCAACATATGAGAAAGAAAGCGAGTTCATTTACATAACACCGTTCATATCCTTGGAACATCCTGAAGCTTCAGTGCCAATGAGTTGTTTTTGAAGTCCAGTCATTGTTGCTATGTAGATAAGCACACTGGCAATTTGCACACAGCAATGTCCTGCAAACGGAAAATGATACAAGAACATGAGAAATAGGAGCAGGTGTAGACCATATGGCCCTTCGAGTCTGCTCTGCTATTCATTGTGATCATGGTTGATGATCTGCTTCAACTCCACGTTCCAGCCCGCTCCCCATATCCCCTGATTCCCTGGCGGACCAAAAAATCTGTCTAACTCCGCCTTGAATATACTCAACAATCTATCTATTTTGGTGTTGGTATAAAAGGATAAATGTAGATCAGGGCATTGGGAGTTAATCCAGCTGAATGGCTGGAGGGGCCTCAATTCAACATTTCATCCAAAACATGACTCCTTCACAGTGCTACCCCTTTTTGTATTGCGCTATAGAATTGGCCAAGGGCTTAAGATATAGAATGGGGCTTCAACCCACCACCATCTGACTCCAGTAAGAGAATTACTACTGAGTTAAGTTGATACTCCAAAGCCAGTCTTTCTTGTGTCTCTGCCCTCTGGAATTTTCTTCCAAAACCATTTTCCCTGGCTGTCTCTCCCTACCTTCAAAAGTATCTGGAAAAACCTCTATCTCAGATCATGCCTTCTGTGTTTTTTTTCTCTTTCCCCACTCCCTTCTCCCATCAGTTCCTTAATTTCCTTTTTGGTCTCAATCTGTCCCCATCATAATGTGCTCTGAAATATTTTCCAACATGAGGAAGCAAACATAAATGTTAGTTGGTGCTGAGGGAACTGATCCAGACAGCTCTTCCTCTCTTTGAGATGTAGCACTGTGCTGCCTTACACTAATTGCTCGATCGAGTTCCCCCAGTGACAACAAAAAGTTCAAGTAACAGTTGAAGCTGGGATTCAAGCCTATAATTTTCTGGGTTAAGTCAAATACAACCAATCTGCTGATGTACAAAACCTTTTCTTGTCAGCATTAAGCATTCACAGGCCTGATGTCTTTCTATTCTGACCCCAAATTGAGAAGAGCTTCCTTGATTAAAGCAGTATAAAATTTTCCATTTCTGGCATTGGCCATTCTATAGCTTGTTGACTGAGATTCCCAATTTAATATCGCAAACTCATGCTTATTAAGAAGTGGGCTTCACAGTGCTGAAATTATTTTAAATTGTCTTTCTCTTTTTCCCTGAAAGTCTCCTTTTTTCTTACATGAGGACCCATCCATATTGTTGGAAGTGTAGAATGGTCTAAGTCTTCATAGGTTGCATCAATGTTGATATGTGCTGATCCAGTTTGGATTTGCTATTCTAGCCATATTTGTATGTCCCGCTAATCTTTTCATTGCTCATTCTGATTTTACAGCGCAATGCATCAATGCTTCTTCAGACCTTCTCAAACTGAAGTGTTGTAACCTGCAAAGCTATGGACCAGGTGCTGGAAGGTGGGATTAGATTAGGTGGCTAGTTTTTTAGCTGGCGCAGACATGATGGGCTGAATGGCCTCTTTCTGTGCCGTCATTTTTCTATGGTCCTAAAAATTGTTGAGCCTCACCATTACTCAATCATGTACCATTTAAGTGATAGGAAGCTATAGGATTCAAAGTGAAGCCCATCTGACTGTCAAAACAGCCCATAATCTATTTTTCTGCAGATGAAAATAAAATGTGCCTAATCTTTGAAAATAGATATGGGTTTGATTTCTGAAGTTATGTATATATTGCCTTAGTAAGTGAAATTGGTTATGATGCTGATTTGGTCAACTGATTAATCAGTGAAATAGTGCATTATTCGGACAGATTCTTTAATGACACTTTAGACTTACTTAACATTGCCTGATTCATAATGGATACATAATTAACCTTGTTAGTGGTGAACATATGCAATGCCGAACAAAGGAGTAGCTTTATAATTTGAAATTTGAGAACCTTGGCAGGTTTACAAGGGTTTCATTCATAAATGTATTCACAAATAGCTGAAAAACCAGAAAGTAGGGACTATTTAAATTTTTTGTTCCTCAGTTGTCATCTTAAAATCATGGCATTAACAATGCTATCCCTGCTCTAAAATCACAAAAGTTTTTGTTTAAAAAGTTGAAATTTTCACTTCTGATCTTGGATTTTTGTTCCTTTCCATGATTAAAATAATTGTTTATGAATGTGTTTTAAACCAAGTTACATTCCTTCGTTGATTTTATTTTAACCTGAAAATGGAGACATTTACTTTTATCCTGTTCTGTGAAAATACTGTGACTAAATTGCTGTCTATTTAGATTTGTGGAGCAAAGAAATAATGGTTGTAGTGCATGCAAAGTGATTGTGTTTATTCCTTTTCCCCTGACTAGACTTTTTCCCAGAAGAACTTTTCTTTTGGAGTGTACCCATGCCTATATGGCTAAATTTTTATTGCCATTGAGCAGAGGTACAACCTCATATAAATAGTTGGGGGGGGGGGAGAAATTGGGGGCCTCAGTATGGGTAAAACACTTGACTTACCCACCCCACCGCCAATGTTTGGGCCTGTAATGTTGCCCATGATTTCTGCACCAGCAGTAACTTTACAGTAATACGATGTATGCTTTCAGTTGCATCTGAGTGATGGAAACCCAGGTTTACAAATTCTGACTTTGGACAAACATGGTATTAAATCTTTGTTGATCAACCAAAAATCATAATTGAGCCAATTACTTAAGGGACATGGAGGGAGTTGTTACATGCCTTTAATCGTGTTGTAATTCTGAATATAGTCTAGCCTTAATTCAGAGTTGCTTAAATAGGATATTGGAGAAGCGGCAAAAATAATTCATAAGGATGATAGAACTGAGAGGATATCCTTCCAGGAAAGGCTGAACAGGCTCAGGCACTTTGGGAAAGTGAAGGCTGAGGAGTGAACTGAAAATAGGAACTTTAGGAGCAGGAGTAGGCCATTCGGCCTTTCAAACTTGGTCCTCCATTCAATAAGATCATGGCTAATCTGGTTGTGGTCTCAACTCCACTTTCCTGTCTGTCCCCCCTCCCCCATAACCCTTGACTCCCTTGTCTGTCAAAAATTTATCTAACTCAATCTTGAATAAATTCAATGACCCACCCCTTTCTGGGGAAGAGGATTCCACAGACTACCGACCCTTTGAGGAAGAAAAATTTCTCCTCATCTCTCTTAAAAGGGAGACCTCTAATTTTTAAACTGTGTCCCCTAGTTCCAGTCTCCCCCACAAGAAGAAACATCCTCCTGGTATCCACTCTTATCAAGTCCCCGTAGGATCTTATATGCTTCAATAAGATCACCTCTCGTTCTTCTAAACTCCAGTGGGTATAGGCCCAACCTGTTCAACCTTTCTTCATGTGATAAGCCCTTCATCTCCAGAATGACTCGAGTGAACCTTCTCTGAACTGCTTCGAATGAAGTTATGTCCTTTTTCAAACAAGGAGACCAAAACTGTACACAGTACTCCAGATGTGGTCTCATCAATTTCCTGTACAGCTGCAGAGGTCTTTTAAGATAATGAAAGGGTTGGATAGGGTAGACTAGAGAAAATGTTTCCACTTGTAGGGAAGACCAAAACTAGGGCGTTACATAAAGGATCATCATCTTCTTCTTTGGCCTCCTTGTCTCGAGAGACAATGGGTAGGCTCCTGGAGGTGGTCATTGGTTTGTGAAGCAGCGCCTGGAGTGGCTATAAAGTCCAATTCTAGAGTGACAGACTCTTCCACAGGTGCTGCAGATAAAATTGGTTGTTGGGGCTGTTACACAGTTGGCTCTCCCCTAGCTGCTGTCTTTTTTCCTGCCAACTGCTAAGTCTCTTTGACTCACCACTCTTTTTATGGCTGTCGGCCGGCTCTGGCGATCATTGGCAACTGACTCCCACGACTTGTGATCAATGTCACAGAACTTCATGTCGCATTTGCAGACGTCTTTAAAGCAGAGACATGGACGGCCGGTGGGTCTGATACCAGTGACGAGCTCGCTGTACAATGTGTTCTTGCGGATCCTGCCATCTTCCATGCGGCTCACATGGCCAAGCCATCTCAAGCGCCGCTGGCTCAGTAGGGTGTATATGCTGGGGATGTTGGCCGCCTCGAGGAATTCTGCGTTGGCAATACAGTTCTGCCACCTGATGCCAAGGATTCTCCGGAGGCAGCGAAGATGGAATGAATTGAGACGTCGCTCTTGGCTGACATACGTTGTCCAGGCCTTGCTGCCGTCGAGCAAGGTACTGAGGACACAGGCCTGATACACTTGGACTTTTGTGTTCCGTGTCAGTGCGCCATTTTCCCACACTCTCTTGGCCGGTCTGGACATAGTAGCGGACGCCTTTCCCATGCGCTTGTTGATTTCTGCATCGAGAGACAGGTTACTGGTGATAGTTGAGCCTAGGTAGGTGAACTCTTGAACCACTTCCAGAGGGTGGTCACCGATATTGATGGATGGAGCATTTCTGAGGTCCTGTCCCATGATGTTCGCTTTCTTGAGGCTGATGGTTAGGCCAAATTTGTTGTAGGCAGCCGCAATCCTTTTGATGAGTCTCTGCAGGCACTCTTCTGTGTGGGATGTTACTGCAGCATCGTCAGCAAAGAGGAGTTCCCTGATGAGGACCTTCCGTACTTTGGACTTCGCTCTTAGACGGGCAAGGTTGAACAACCTGCCACCTGATCTTGTGTGGAGGAAAATTCCTTCTTAAGACTTGAACGCATGTGAGAGCAGCAGGGCGAAGAAGATCCCAAATAGTGTAGGTGCGAGAACACAGCCCTGTTTCACGCCACTCAGGATAGGAAAGGGGTCTGATGAGGCGCCGCAATGCTGAATTGTGCCTTTCATATTGTCATGGAATGAGGTGATGATACTTAGCTTTGGTGGACATCCAATCTTTGCTAGTAATTTGAAGAGACCATGTCTGCTGGCGAGGCCAAAGGCTTTGGTGAGATCTATGAAAGCAACATAGAGGGGCATCTGTTGTTCGCGGCATTTCTCCTGTAGCTGGCGAAGGGAGAGCAGCATGTCAATGGTCGATCTCTCTGTTCGAAGGCCACACTGTGCCTTAGGGTAGACACGCTCAGCCAGCTTCTGGAGCCTGTTTAAAGGGACTTGAGTGAAGACTTTCCCCACTATGCTGAGCAGGGAGATTCCACGGTAGTTGTTGCAGTCACCGCGGTCACCCGTGTTCTTATAGAGGATGATGATATTGGCATCGCGCATGTCCTGTGGTACTGCTCCTTCATCCCAGCACGGGCAAAGCAGTTCATCGACTGCTGAGAGTTTAGCAGACTTGGCACTGTTGATTATTTCAGTGGTAATGCCGTCCTTCCCAGGGGCTTTCCCACTGGCTAGAGAATCAATGGCACCACTGAGTTCCGATTTTGTTGGCTTTTCGTCCAGCTCATCCATGACTGGCAGAGACTGGGCTGCATTGAGGACGGTCTCAGTGACAACATTTTCCCTGGAGTACAGTTCTAGGTAGTGCTCCACCCATTGGTCCATTTGCTTGTGTTGGTCAGTGATCGTGCCCCCTGATTTAGACTTGAGGGGAGGCGATCTTCTTGATGGTTGGCTCAAAAGCTCTCTTAATGGCATCATACATTCCTCTGATGTTTCTGGTGTCGGAGGCTAGCTGAATACGACTGCATCGGTGTTGCCAGTAGTCATTTGCACAGCGCCTGGCTGTTCTTTGTGCAGCGCTTCTGGCTGCTTTAAGTGCTACGGATGTTAACTCGCTGGGGGCTTTCTTGTAGTTCAAAAATGCAATGCGCTTGGCGGCTATGACAGGTTCCAGCTCTTCAAAGTGAGATTGAAACCAGTCTGCTTCTCATGTTTGCCAGAGGTGGTCATTGCTGAGTCATAGATAGCTTCTCTGATGTGGACCCACTTAGTCTCTGCATCCCCTGTAGGAGTGTTTTGAAGGGCTTTTTCAAGTGAATTTAGAAACTGTGGATAAGAAATTCTGCAAGTGTTGATGCGTGGGCGGCCCTTCTGCTTGGAGTGGTGCAGCTTCTTTGGTTTGAGTGTAACCTTGCTGCACACCAGGGAATGGTCGGTGTCACAGTCCGCATTGTGGAAGCTGCATGTGATTTGAGCGCTGTTTAAAGAGGTTCGCCTTGTGGCGATGAGGTCCAGCTGGTGCCAACGACGTGATCTTGGGTGCCTCCATGATGAAACCTGGTGACAGGGTTTAGTATGAAAGAACGAGTTGGTGATGCAGAGGTTGTGATAGGTACACAACTCCAGCAGTCTCTGTCCATTTTCATTCATCCTTCCAATGCCTTGGCACTCAAGGCAGGAAGGTGATGAGTCATGGTCGGCCCCAGCAGGAACAAATGTTCGCTATTGGGAATGCTACTAATGATATTATGGAGTTCCTGGTAGAACTGGTCTTTAGCTTCAGGTGGGGAGCATAGGTGCTGAGTAGGTGTACTGGACCAGAGGCGGTGAGCAGTTGGATGGACAATATGCGTTCCGAGCCATTTGAAGGTGGCTCTATCATGCTGAGCAAAGAGTTTCTGATGGCGAAGCCCACTCCACGCTGTCTTGGTTCTTCAGGATCCCTACCCTGCCAGATGAAGGTGTAGTCTCGCTCTCTTAGTGATCCGCTCGCAGGGAGGTGTGTCTCCTGAAGTGCTGCAATGTCTACATTGAGTCTACTGAGCTCGTTGTTAATGACGGCGGTCTTCCGAGAATCGTTGATTTGTGTAAGGTCTTCCGACAGGCCAGGACACCTAGTTCTGATGTTCCAACTTGCAAAACGAAGGTACCTTCTTTCTTTTTTTTGTCGTGTTGTTTGGTGTGGTGTTACAGTCCACTTGTCGGGCAATGACCCTGAGCTCCAAGCACCCATTGAAGCAGGTGGACTGTGGCGGGACAGATCCTTACTGACCGGGGGCTGCCCGGTTTGAGGCGGGCGGTAGCTTTCCGGTGAGATGCGATGACCTCTCCCACCGACAAAGGCAACCCGCGGCACCCAATCTCTATGCCAATTGAGCTGGACATATAACCTGTAACTACTGCCTTCCGTGATGTTTTGATCGCTGTGAGGCGACTATGGAGTGACCTCTCCATGGCGCGTGCCTGGGCAGATGTATGGAGGTTGTGAGTTGCCCAAGCGTCAAAACGCCCCCCCCTCTCAGCCTTCCAGGTGGGGTCCAAAGGAGTGCAGAGCACGACGTTTGGCACTGGTATGGCTGCAAGAACTGCCGGAAACATGCCAAAGGTGACACATGACCACCTTCGGAGTCCCGCTCTGGATTTTCTGTTAGGGTTTACTCCCTTAGCCTTGGCCTCTCCCGAGACGCCCACAAGACAGTGGGGTTGTTAGATCCTATCCTTGAGCAGGGACCCTAACAAGTAAGTGGTGTGATTTCATGGAGGGAGGGGTGCGAAGGGGGAGGGGGTGGGGGGGAAGGGGAAGATGGCGCAAGGGCGAGGGGGTGTGGGGGAAGGGGTTGCAAGGGGGAGCTGGGAAGTGGGTGTGGGGGGGTGGTGAGCTGGGAGAAGCTGGGATCCAGTGGGGAATTCGGGAGAAACTTCTTCACCCAAAGAGTGGTTAAAAATGCTTCAAGGAATGTGCTGAAACAAGGAGTAGTTGAGGCATATAGCATAGATGTATTTAAGAAGAAGCTAGATAAGCATATGAGGGCGAAAGGATATCCCAACCGTTAGATGAAGAGGATTGGGAGGAGGCTCATTTGAAGCATAAATGCTGGCAAAGACCAGTTGGGTCGAATGGTTGCAGATTCTGTGCAAAGGGATGAAATTCACTTTCGGCCAAATCTTGAAGGATTAAAAGATATGGGAGAGTTGCTGATTTCCAAGACTTGTTGATTGATTTACCCACTCTGCTTTTTGCTTTGCATGAAAGGAATCTTGTCCTTTGCTTTCCAATCATTTTTAAGAACTTGCTGGACTTGCACATTTATTGCCCATTAAACTCGCCACAGAAGTAAAGAGTCGTATGCACCTTTTTATCAATGGGATAATTGTTAATGCAATGCCAATCAACCTCACTGGTCCAGAAAGAGAACACTTGAAACTGTTCTCTCATTCTTGCATGTTGTAAATTATTCTTGGAGATTTAAAAAGTTCTTAATTTTAATTTTTTGCTTCCTTATCTCTCTCTTTATTTCTATTTCCATACCTGATTTGACTCTAATTCACCCAATTTCTCTGTCCCTCCTCTGCTCCTTTTTACAATTCTTAAATTTTACTGATTAAGGAGATACATTATTGGTGTCGAAGTTTGCTAAGGTCCCAGATGCCCTGTTATCAAGTTCACACTTCTAGCAAGTTACGGCACAATTTGTTTTGATCTGAAGTGTGCTGTCAATTGCCCTGCTCCAGCAAGATTTGGCCCATTAATGTGTTAATTCAATTCTCCATGATCAAAGCACCTGCTGTGCTGTTTAATTTTTATTGTTTTATTTGAACTATTGGCTAACTTGATTTTGTTGATGTAAGGAACTGCTTTGAATTAACAGGAGTCGACTATTGCTGCATGGTGTTGTTCTAAGCTGGAGCAAAAGCCAATGCAGTGAAATTCTTTTTTAATGCTTTCAAAATGTGTTAATTGAAATTGGTGTGAGGACCATTCTGTTGGATGTAAAGGGGAGGGGTACAGATGTGCATACATTGATGTACACTGTTTGCCACTGTATCTTCTTACACCAATGCATTTTTCAGAATGCACACATTGCACATGGGTACAGATGCAACATTACATGGAGGAAACCATTTCTATGTTGAAACTGACACCGGTGAAGACACATCCTAAATCAATGTACTAATCACAGTATAAGAGGCACTACTTGTGACTGAACAGTCCAGAAACTTGCTATTGCATCCAGGAGGGTGAGTCAACACCATTTTCAAGAGCCACTCTGCATATAAATTCTGTTTGGAAGACTAGCAAGCCTGAAGGGGAAAAAGAAAATGCTGGACAGAGAAGTGAATAAGTAAGAAAAATAAATGCATTGTACTTCTCAAATTAGAGTGAATGGTATGAGGATGAAAGAGGACACTGGATTCAGAAGCAAGAAATTTAATTCTGCAGCAACTGGTAAATTCTCTGTAGTGAAACCATTCTATGTAAAACTGTGGCTATCTTCAGAGCAATTTGAGATAGTTAATCTGTAGGAATTGATAGTATACTTAAATTAAAGTATGTTTCTACAGTGTTACAATAATTCCATGCAGAACTATGCACCAAGAATAGAAAGTTGTATCTGTAGGTGAGATTGTTAGTATTGGTTTTTGTAGTAAATGCATTCCTTTGCTTTGTTCTCAGATTTGCAGAATTACTGATTGGCATGCTTGGGAGGACTATAGACTGGAAGGATTCTCCAAGATAGTATTGTGTATTACAAAAAACTGGATGCACATTCCTAAATCCCTGCAGAAACACACTCTTGAGAGCTCTGAATGGTAATCTGCTGGAGCATCATAGAGGAGCGTCACTGGCCTTCGTGAATGTGATGAGCAGATTCACTGGAGAGGCAATTTGCTTCATCAGCTGTGCCTGTCCCAATTGTATTGTGCAGTGAGTTGTATCAATGTGTATCTGGATGTTGTCAAACTGTATATTGGCATGGACATTATTAATGCCCTGATCAGGTCAGTCCATGCCCTTATCGAGGAGACTCTGGGACAGATGAGAATGTGGCATGGTCAACACCTGTCACTTGAGGTTAACCTGTCCCCTGGTCTTCAAATACTCTGACATGAATGGTGTTTCCTAAAGAATACCCTGTGGAAGACACAATGATGAATGCAGGGTCTTTCCACTGCTCAACTGCATAGTGTAGGTGGCACATGTGACCTATATTTAGTTCTCCCTTGCCAGAGGATTTCACTTTCCTATACTCGATCACTGTCCTCCTTTTGGAATGGTCATGGTTGTGGTCTTAACAGGTACAGTGGGACTAATTGAAGAAATCTTGTCTATGGAAACTTAAATGGCATTGTTCTGTTAATTTGTCTGCAGCACATTGGAACACAGAACTGTGGGAGAAAGAACAGAGATACACATAATTTACTTATTTTAAGTGCTGTTGAGGAATATGGTGGATACTGGACTTTCTTCCTGTGGATGATTGTTCATTAAAGTAACTACAATGAAGAATGCTTTCAAGCTACTATTATTGATAGTTTCAGATAGCCTGAGAAAGTTGGTTACTTTTAATAGCATTACATTGTATTGCATATGACAAAGTTCTGAGACTCTAGAAAAGCATGTTCTCCTCCTGGCGTATGTGGAATGATTTGGTAATGAAGTGCTTAGCTTTTTTTGACACATCAAGGCTTCACTACTTTGGAGCTTTTATTACGTTACATCTACTTTCTCTTGGAATTCAGATGCTCTTCACAGCTATGATCCATGTGCCTCAATTTTTGTCAAATTTGTCTTTAGACCTTAATTGTAGATAAGCCTCATAAATCTGAGAATATCCAGTCATCAATGAAGAACATCGTGGTATTGTTGAAACTGTAAATTTTCTTTTCCCTATGCATGTTTGCCTTGTGTTAGGGGTGTCGCATATGGCTCTTTAACATCTTGTTTGCAGCTCCCAACGTTTTCCAGTTGGATCACATTATCATGATAGCCTAAAAAAAAAAGTCATGAAAATGACAGAGCTAGACGGCAACACAATTTTCCTTATTGATTTATTCATTTGCTTAATCAAAAATTTAGATTCTACGCTGTCGGGCTTCAGAAG
Organism: Heterodontus francisci; assembly: GCF_036365525.1. Lineage (NCBI taxonomy): Eukaryota > Metazoa > Chordata > Chondrichthyes > Heterodontiformes > Heterodontidae > Heterodontus > Heterodontus francisci. Next base: position 20,637,469 of record NC_090412.1, on the reverse strand, counting down.
TGGCATGGCACTTGGATAGCTTAAGCAATCCGTATCACAAGATGCAAAAAGAAAGAGTTTTAATGTACAATACTTCTGATTTTCAAGAAAGTTTGTAGAAAAAAATGTTTGGTTACAAAAAGATTAGCGGGGGAAAAAGGGGTTACAAGCATCATACTTAGAAAAAAATTCACTCACAGAGAACAAAAGGATTGAATGGCATTGAAACAGAGAATCATCGAAGATGAAAATAGTGACTTTAGCTGAGAGGTGACTAGATTTTGTTTTGCTACCAAGCCACACAGAACTTATGTATGTCCAATATTTGATGAAATGTTTGTGAACAAAAAATCGGATTCTACCGGTCAATTGTTAGCAAAGCTCAAAACCTTTGCTGAAAATATCCACCTAAAAAGTGAAAGTGTATCGTTATGATTCTCCAGGAAAAAGTTGAGAGAGCTGTCGGCAAATTTAGAATTTGGGTAGCATCAAGATTCAACTTTGAAAACAAAAAGGTTTTTACCTATTCCTGGGATGTAGAAACTGGATTTTTGCCCACCCTATATACAGGATTGAAATTACTTGAAATTCAGTAATAACTGTGGTCATTCTTCTGAGCATCAGAGAGAAAACAACTTTTTTACAGCATCATATAAGTACACTATGTTCCTTAGGATCTCAAACAATTTTTTCCTCTTAATATATGCCTATGCCTTCACTCCATTCTTTACTTTTTTTCGTCTTGCGGCTCCCAATAGTTTTTATTTTAGGCAAATTTTTTAAAAAACCTCTTTTAAATAAAAAAGGTTGCTGAACCCTGCCTTATGGGGTTAGTAACATTGATTTTGTGCCATAATGCATCTTTGTTTAAAGAAGGGTGTATCAGAATGTTCAACAATGTCACCTCGGCAGAAAATAGGTAGCGTCCAACTGCCCAAAGTTAGAATGTCTATTTTCAGTGTAAATTGAGCAATATTAGTTTTAACAATTCAAATTCTTAATATATATACACATATCTGTGATAGGATCTGTTCTAAAACATATTGCTTAGACCTCCTCCACTCTCTGCTCCTAGTTTCTTAACAATCACCTACAGCTGTTCTAAGGCTCATGAACCATCTGGTATAAATGAAGAATGCAAGGTTCTTATGCCTGGACTGGGAAATGTGCGAGTTATTATGGAACAGAGCAACATAATGCCAAAAGAATGGTGAATTATTTAATAGTAATTCCACTAGGTGCGAAGATGTGGAATTCTCGTGAAGCTGGACTGTTTAATCTGTCAAGGTTTTCGACAATATTATTTGTGTTTTGTTTGCTGTGTTATTGAATGAATCTTTTCAAATTTATGGGCCTTACTCGCAATAAAAGTCATGAGATAATGAGCCTTATTTAAGTTTCATTTTTACTCTTCCTGTTTTCTCCTAAAGCAGTCAACTCTTTATCCTCTTACCTCTACTACTTCTCGCAATTGGCTGTTCTTCATGTGTGAGTTTAGACAGTTAGTCTCGGTAGGTATTCTGATTGTAGGGCATACTGTTCATGCACTTCCTGCAGGAATTGATAAAGAATGTCAACGACTACTCCAACAGAACACTTGCCTGTTTCTTTCCCAACCTCCCAATGTTGGGTGCTGACGACAATTGTAGTGCTTCTACCTTTGTACCAACTCTGATCAGAGTGGGGATCAAATTTGGGGCCTCCCTGGTATGTATTCTTCAGTTTCTCACTGTAAACAAACTGAGCCATCATGGCAGTAAGATTAGTGAAATCTTAAATCAAAATACATTCCTGACCATGGTTGCTTTACTGCATCTATTAACTGCCATAGTTATCCATATTTACTTACAAGAGTGTTACAATTACATGTTATCAATATAATTAAATTCAAGCCAAAAGGTCAAAACTTGAGTGGCGTGTAGACATCCTAATGCTGAAATTAGATGAAAACCTGCAGCAATCTTCCAACTATGTTTGCAAAATGTAATACAGCTTCCATGTGACTTTTGTTTGAGTTTTCTTTTCTTGTAATGTCTTAATTATTGTTGCTAAGCTTTGCCATGTCGCTTTGCATCATGTCTAGAAGGTGTATAGATAGTGTCAGGCAAACCCCACCTGCCAAGACTGAGGCACACATTATTTCACCACATGAACATTAAAACCTAAAATTGCAAGCCCTGACTGGAAAGATATTTCCATGGTAACAGACAATGTTGAAACAATGGGGATCCAGCAACTGCTTCCCAATACACAGAAGTGGTCAGACCAATTTTAGTCACAATACTATGGCTGTTGCAGAGAACTTGCACTTCCCACAAAGGATTTTTGAAGAGACTGTTCTGTATAAGGAGCTAGTCACATGACTGGCCTGCTGGGCAACTTGGGAGTTTAAAAAAAAAATTTGAACCTCAGACAAAGGGATTTTAGGCAGAATGCCATGTACTTCTGGAACTGAAGCAAGAACATCTCGCCTGCTTGTCTGTCTGCCTGCCTTCATCTCTTCTCAGGAGCTGAAAGCATTGAAGACACGTGAAACTCAAAGAGAGAGAGGAGTTTGCTACGTGGACAAAGTTTTAAGATTACTGGGCCCCAACGAATTGCAAGACCATATCTTCAATCAAGGACTACAGCGAGCTCGAGAAACAGTAACAAGATATTGTTCAAACTGTTCTACTTATCTTTTCTTCTGCTCTTTTCTGTTTCTATCTGCATGTTTATATCGCGTGCGCATGCTAGCGTGAGCAGGTATATCCATAGGCATGAACCGTATTAGAGTTTAAGTTTTAAGGTTTTAATAAATTTCCTTTTTCTGCTTTTAAACTATAGAAAACCTGTTTGTGCTCATTTATTTGCCTTATAATTGGAAACTGAACATGGATTCAAAAAAAAGGAAGCTCAAAACAGTATGTTCAAAATTAAACCCTGTTACAATAAGGCCAGATAAAGATAGCAAAAGACCCCTAGACATTGCTCACCTGTCGTAACAGAAAATATAGGCATTATATAGGTAACGTGGTTTCTCATGAATGATTGGTACCTGATTGTTTGTTTGTTTGTTTTCTAAATGCCAAATGCACTTCACTTTTTCTCTCTTGGTTGAATAAGCATGTTAATTTGCAGCAAGTTGACTTTCCGCACCTCAACAGACATTTTCTGCAAGCCGTAAGCGATAACTCTATCAAGGGAGTGTTATGCTCGGCCCCCACCTGCCAAAAATGAGGCACATTGATTTTGTCATGGATATTGATTTTTAACTGCTGTTGGAATGAGGGAATGACTTGTTAAACAGACCAGCCGTGGCCGTAAAAGACATTTGCATATCAACAGACAGTATTTGGAAGGACAAAAGACCATTCTGATATTCAACCCACAAAGGATGTTGATCACCGGACAGTGAGGAGGGAGGGAAGCGCATTCCAGGGCCTGCTGGGGTGATGCAATCCACAGCGGCCAGGACTGGTTAGACCAACTGGTCACATGACTAACTGGCTGTTCCAGGGCTTTCTTTTGAACTGGCCACAGAAAGTTTGAAGTCAAGAGAAAGACTGTTTCCTCCTGGACTGAGAAGATCTCTCCTGTCTGCTCCCATTTCTCTCTTGCAAGCAGAAAACACATGAACCACAAGGGAGAAAAGTCTCCCACAACGAACAGGGTTTTAGAAGAATACTGGGCCCAAATAAAAAGTACGATCAACCTACAATCAAGGACTCTACAGTGAGCTTGAAGAACCGTAACAACACATCTTCAAATATTGCCTCAAATTTTTCCACTGTATTTTTCTTCTCGGCGCCACCCAAATTAGAGTTTAAGTTGAATAAATTTCAACCTCCTTTTCTTTAAACTTAAAACCTGTTTGTGCTGGTTTCTTTGCCTTATAATTGAACAAGGATTCACCAAGGGGGAGCTAAAAACACAATGTGTATAAAAATAAAACCCTGTTCTGGTAAGACCAGGTGAAGGCTGAGAGACCCCTAGACACCTTTCTCACCTAGTCGTAGCAGGAGTCAGAACTAAAAATGCAAGCTGTTGTAGGCTATGGATAGTAGTCCAGGCAGTTGTGATGCTTGGAGAGATGCAGGGCAAAGAGGTTTTTGGTTAGCAGCTGAAATGAAGGCAGCTCCTATCTCATATCATCTCTGTTGGAAGTAACCAAAAACAGTAAAAGAATGGATAATAAGTTTGCATCTTGTCCCTTCCCTCAGGCCTACTAGTTACTCCCTACCACCAGCACTAAGAACATGGGCATAATGCAAAAAGCAGCACTGTCATCTAAAATAGCACTACCTGCTACCAGCAGTGGAAAAGGTGATAGATTTGTTGGCAACTAGCACTACTGTAGAACAAGAGTTTAAAAAAAAAATTGCAGAAGAGAAAGTAGATACAAGTAAAAAGCAACAAAATAACAGTTCAAGAAGAAAAGACAAGCAAATGGGAGAAAAAACATTTTCTTGCCCCTACAGTATATGGATCAGTGAATGCCTAGCATTTTTGTATATATTTTAATCCTGGACCAGTAAACCAGACTTTCTTTTAAAATTACTGTTCAGCTGTTAATTGTCTTTTGTGTATATTATGTTAATTATATCTGTGATTAGGTACGTGATCTAAAGGTGTCATTATTCTTGGTTGATATATTTTGTTAACAAATGTTTGTTACAATTTTGCTGTTTTTATTAAACACATATGATCTTGTGTTTTTGTTTATCCTTGCCACTTTTACTGTTTAATTGGTTCGCCCGCCCCCCCCCCTCTGGAACTTGTCATTTGTAATTTTATTTTTATCTAAAGACTGCGTATAGTCCACAACTGCTGAGCTATCATTATGACATGAGCTTTTCCTGATTGAGGCATCACGATTCGGGCATTATCAGGGTTTTCCAGGTCAACAGTGACCATTCCTAACACCCCACTAGCACATATTTCTACTTATAACTGTTAACTGTAACTCTGTTATACTTGAGATTTAAATCCAACAGTATTGTCTTATCTCAGTTATGCCATTTGGTGAGTTGCCCATGTGTCTCATGCTGAATTGATTCTCTGTGCTGTTGAATCCTGCTTGCTGGGGAGGGGAGGGATGGGAAAGCAATGAAATTTTGAGAATTAGTAGCCTAGAACTGAGAATTTCCACCACGCTGTTTTATTAAAAATGAAATTGGCCAAGTTCTAAGTGTACAGGTTCACAGGTCACTGAAAGTGGCAACGCAGGTGGATAAGGTAGTCAAGAAGGCATTTGGCATGCTTGCCTTCATCGGTCGGGGCATAGAGTATAAAAATTGGCAAGTCATGTTGCAGCTGTACAGAACCTTAGTTAGGCCACACTTAGAATATTGCGTGCAATTCTGGTCGCCACACTACCAGAAGGACGTGGAGGCTTTGGAGAGGGTACAGAGGAGGTTTACCAGGATGTTGTCTGGTCTGGAGGGCATTAGCTATGAGGAGAGGTTGGAAAAACTCGGATTGTTTTCACTGGAACGACGGAGGTGGAGGGGCGACATGATAGAGGTTTACAAAGTTATGAGCGGCATGGACAGAGTGGATAGTCAGAAGCTTTTTCCCAGGGTGGAAGAGTCAGTTACTAGGGGACATAGGTTTAAGGTGCGAGGGGCAAAATTTAGAGGGGATGTGCGAGGCAAGTTTTTTACACAGAGGGTGGTGAGTGCCTGGAACTTGCTGCCAGGGGAGGTGGTGGAAGCAGATACGATAGCGACGTTTAAGAGGCATCTTGACAAATATATGAATAGGAAGGGAATAGAGGGATATGGGCCCCGGAAGTGCAGAAGGTGTTAGTTTTGGCAGGCATCAAGATCGGCGCAGGCTTGGAGGGCCGAATGGCCTGTTCCTGTGCTGTACTGTTCTTTGTTCTTTTGTTCTTTATGTTGATTTTCTCATAATTTCTGTTAAAAGTTATGTCACCTCTCTTCTGAGTTCTGTAACTGTTTAATTTACCATAGAAATAACTTATGTCTGCAGAATTCAGCCTGCTCCAAAAGCAAAACAAAACCATCCCTGTATCTTGAGGGCTATTCATTTATTATCCCTGCCAGGGAAATATTTTCCTTTGTTATAAGATTAAGATAAAGCTGTTCGGCAACTATTCTCCTGTTTAAAACAAAAAAATTGGGCACAACCATATTAACCCATTGGGTACTGAAAATTCAACTCATCTTTCAAAATATGGAGGCCCAAAGCTCAGAACCCCTCCCTAAAGCCCTCTGCCTCTCCACCTATCTCTCCTTTAAGACCCTCCTTAAAACGCAGCTTTTTGGCCAAGCTCTTCACTTCCCCTCTTAATATCTCCTTTGGCTTGATGTCGATTTTTGCTTGATTATGCTTCTGTGAAGTGCCTTGGGGTATTTTTCTACAGTAAAAGTGCCATTGTCACTTCAAAAATTGCACTCTTAGTATGCAGCGTGTAGGCTAAAGTACCACGGTTACTCAATTAACCTTTAGCATATTGATCACTGGATGTTCATTACGTCTCACGTCCCTTCCACAAGGTAGAAGGTACCATACCTGAAGTCCACAATATTTAAGCTGAAACTAAAAGAAACTGTCTGAAATCCTTGTCCTTCATAATAGTTTCTGGTGGATGCTAAATAGGATATAACCCACATGGAGCCCCTCTCAGCCCTTTCACCTGTAGTGGCATAGCCATACCCTGAACTAAAAAGCATGGGTAAATTCATCAATCTTTCATTCCCAGGGGAAGGAGAAGGCTGCACTCAGAGGAAGTCTGTCTGGTAGCTCCATCTCTCATCCACGTTCACTTCGAACAGCAGCCACCCAGTGGGAGCGCCGGATCAGTCAATTTTCCCTTCTGAAGGTGTCCTTTCTTTTCTTTTCTTTAAAGTAAAAGCAGGACACTTTGATCAAATAATTTATTTTCCATGGTCAGGCCATTACATAAACTTTTAATGCTTATGTAAGTCATGATTGAAATGTATTGTTCATTTAATGGCCTGTCTTTGAAAGTCTCGGTGGTTGAAATTGAATCAGCATTTGGAGAAATTAGAATCATCAGTTCCAGTGTGTATCTGAACATATTAACATTTCAAATAAGCAGTTTCAGCCACTTAACCAGTTTCTGAACAAAGGGATTGGCTGTTTTCCTACAGTTTGTGGCCCTCTGCTGAATTTTGAGAAAATGGAAATTTTCCCATTTATTGCAGAAGCTTAATTATGGTTTCATGGATTATGTCCATGAAAGTAGCAAGAAATTTGTACCTTTTATTAGTAGGGCTATTTCTCCAAGATAGAAATGTTGAATTTTTAAAGCAATGAAAACATATATTTCAGTAAGTGAGACTAGTAATATTGGCATTAGATCGTAAGTATTCAGATTGATGCTCTTTTCCCTATTGCCAGTATTATCAATCAGCTGTTGTCTTTTGGCAAAAAGAATCAACGCTGTATTACATATGTGCTGGCAAAATGAATGCAATGAATCTTATACCAAAAAATATCTGTATAGAGAAGTCATGTGCTCATGCTATTCAACTATTGTCAGTATCAGCAATAAAATAATGAATTTGATTTGAAAGTTGCTGTAAACACCTACCTAAAATATGAAGGTCATCCAAAGTTTGTGGCAAAGATGGTCGTCTGAACAAAATTAATTGCACTTCTTGGGAAAGAGCAAATTGAACAGTTAGTATTTTGTAGCCAAAGGTGCCTTTCTTCCCAGTGCCTTTGCTCCAAGGGAGTATATTGCTGAAATGAAGAAAACTGAGAATACCAGGAGATAAAGCAGCTTGGCCAGAAGCAGCAACCCTTGCATTTGCAGTGCACAAAGCTAATTGTTGCACTGGAAATAACACGGCTTCAGCCAATGTAGGCATCAGGTAGACCATATGGATATGGCAATGTATCTCGTAAATGAATATAGCAGTGCCACTTTATGCATAGAGCCAAATATATATAATACACTTGCATTAGTATGAAGAAAATGTGCTGTAGTAAATCAAATCTTATCTGAATTAAGCATTTTAATTCTCTTTTCAATTACTCAAATTGAGCCCCATTTGAATTATTATGGGTTATAATTGAATTGTGTTCAAATGGCTATGTAGAATGGGTAGATTGTTTTCCTATGGATATTGGTTGCCTTTTTAAAAGTCTTGTTTATCACCCCCCCCCCCCCCCACCCCATTGTGGCGGGTAAGGGAGCAATTATGTTATCTGTCTGCAGTATCACCAGCAAAGGTAGTTGGTTTTAAAAAAAGATATTAATCTCTGGTTAGGCCTCGGCTGGAATATTCTGGGCACCAAACTTCAGGAAAGATGTAATGGCCTTCGGAAGCATACAGAGGAGGTTTACTGGGGTGTTACCAGGGATGAGGGACTTCAGTTATGAGGAGAGGAAAAGTTAGGACTGTTTGCTTTTGGAACAGGGAAGATTGAGGTGGTCAAATAGATGTTTTCAAGATAGGTTTTAATAGAGTAGGTAGAGGAAAAATAATTCCCTCTGGCTAGTGGGTCAAACACTAGAGGTCATAGATTCAAACTCATTGGCAAAAGTTCGAAAGAGATGAGAAATTTTTTCACTGCATTGTTGTGATTTTTAAATTTGTTTTCATGGGATGTTGGCATCACTGGCAAGGCCAACATTTGTTGCCCATCCCTAATTGCCCTTGAAGGTGATGGTGAGCTGCCTTCTTGAACTGCTGCTGCCCATCTGGTGCAGGTACATCCACAGTGCTGCTAGGGAGGGAGTTCTAGGATTTTGATCCAGTGACGGTGAAGGAATGGCAATGTATTTCCAAGTCAGGATGGTGTGTGGCTTGGAGGGCAACTTGCAGATGGTGGTGTTCCCATGCATCTGCTGCCCCTGTCCCTCTCAGTAGAGGAGGTCAAGGGTTTTGAAGGTGCTGTCGAAGGAGGGATGGTGAGGTGCTGCAGTGCATCTTGTATGTGGTACACATTACTGCCACTGTGCGTCGGTGGTGGAGCGAGTAAATGTTTGAGCTTGTGGATGGGGTGCCAATCAAGCGGGCTGCTTTGTCCTGGATGGTGACAAGCTTTTTGAGTGGTGTTGGAACTGCATTTATCCAGGCAAGTGGAGAGTTTTCCATCACACTCCTGACTTGTGCCTTGTAGATAGTGGATAGGCTTTGCGGAGTCGGGAGGTGGGTTACTTACTGCAGAATTCCCAGCCTCTGATCTGCTCTTGTAGCTATAGTATTTATATGACTCAGCCAGTTCAGTTTCTGATCAATGGTAACCCCCAGGATGTTATTGGGGGATTCAGCAATGGTAATGCTGTTGAATGTCAAGGGGAGACGGTTAGTTCCTCTCTTGTTGGAGATGGTCGTTGCCTGGCACTTGTGTGGCACAAATGTAACTTGCCACTTATCAGCCCAAGCCTGAATGTTGTTCAGGTCTTGCTGCATATGGACATGGATTGCTTTGGCATCTGAGGAGTATCTGGGACTTACTACCTGAACAGGTGGTGGGAGCTTATTCCATAAGTAATTTTAAAGGGAAATTGGACAGGTACTTGAGGATGAGGAACTTGTGTGGTTACAGACAAAGTGGGAATGTGGGACTAACACGATTGCTCTTTCATAGAGCCAGCACAGGCTTGATGGCCTCCTCTGCTATAAGTTTCAATGATTTATAAAAAAACATTTGAGTGTATCGATTGACTGACCATTTTCTCCTTTCAAGATGATTACTTTAAGTGCTTATATTTATATGATCTATAATATATTCAAAACCTTGAGTCTGAATTTTATCAGTGCGCACGCTCCACAGCGGCGCGCTGTGAAGTCGGCAGCCTTCCGACACGGAAGTGCTGCCGCAGAGCCCCCGTGATATTATGCGTGGGGACTCGCCACACGCCATTTTTAATGGGCTGCAAGCCCTTAGAAGTAATTTTAATTTTTAAAGTAATATTTCGGTGCATTGAGTGTATAAATTGCAATAAATGATGGAAGCCCTTTCCCACCCGCCCCCCAGTGTTTGTTTTTGGGGCAATGTGAACTAAAGGCTGGCTCGGGTCTGCAAATGAAACCCGGCGCTAGCCCGATAGAACCACATCTGACCCCGAGCCCGACCTGACCCGAGTCCTTCCATTTTTTCCCAACCTGACCATCAGTGAACCTACTTTCCGTTTTTTACTTTGTTGCTAATCTGCATAAGCTTAAAATACATGTAACAAAACCACATTTCTAGTCCAAAAATTACACTAACATTGGAGCCACTTACCTGAGGTTGCGTGATAGAGCGTGTCCTACCCGACCCAAACCTGACGCATGTTGTTGGGTCCCATCGAGTTCGGGTCGGGTAGCCTGCCTTTAATATGACACCATGACCTTTGTTCCCAACCCCAACTTCCCCCCTGCCCCCCCTCCAACCTCTTCACATTTGCCCTTCAACCCCTTCCCACCATCGCCACAGCCAATAAGAAAGGTTTTCCCCACTTGCCTCTTAAGTGCCAGGCAATGACCAACAAGAGAGAATCCAACCATCTCCCCTTGTCAGTCAATGGCATTACCATCACTGAATCCCCCACTATCAACAACCTGGGGGTCACCATTGACCAGACACTGAACTGGATGAGCCATATACATACTGTGGCTACGAGAATAGGTCAGAGGCTGAGAATTCTGTGGCAAGTGACTCACCACCTGTCTCCCCAGTGCCTGTCCACCATCTACAAGGCACAAGTCAGGAGTGTGATGGAATACTCTCCACTTGCCTGGATGGGTGTAGCTCCAACACCACTCAAGAAGCTTAACACCATCCAGGACAAAGCAGCCGCTTGATTGGCACCCCATCGACACACATTCACTCCCTCCACCAACGACGCACAGTGGCAGCAGTGTGTGCCATCTACAAGATGCACTGCAGCAACTCACCAAGGCTCCTTAGACAGTACCTTCCAAACCCGCAACCTCTACCACCTAGAAGGACAAGGGCAGCAGATGCATGGGAACACCACCATTTGCAAGTTCCCTTCCAAGCCACACACCATCCTGACTTGGAACTATATCGCCATTCCTTCACTGTCACGGGGTCAAAATCCTGGAACTCCCTAACAGCACTGTGGGTGTACCTACCTCACATGGACTGCAGTGGTTCAAGAAGGCAACTCACCACCACCTTGTCATGGGCAGTTAGGGATGGGCAATAAATGCTGATCTAGTCAGCGACACCCACATCCCATGAAACAATAAGCAAAAATGTTTATAACGCGAGCGGTGTATTTTTTTTCATTCATTCGTGGGATGTGGGCGTCACTGCATTTATTGCCCATCCCTGATTGCCCTTGGGAAGGTAGTGGTGAGCTACCTCTTGAACTGCTGCAGTCAATGTGAGGTAGGTACACCCGCAGTGCTGTTAGGAAGGGAGTTCTAGGATTTTGACCCAGCGACAGTGAAGGAACTGCGATATAGTTCCAAGTAAGGATGATGTGTGACTTGGAGGGGAACTTGCAGGTGGTGGTGTTCCCATGCATTTGCTGCATCTATCCTTCTAGTTGGTAGAGGTTGCGGGTTTGGAAGATGCTGTCTAAGGAACCTTGGTGCGTTGCTGCAGTATTTATATGGCTACTCCATTTCAGCTTCTGGTTAATGGTAACCCCACGGATATCGATAGTGCGGGATTCAGCGATCATAATGCCATTGAATGTCAAGGGAAGATGGTTAGATTCTCTTGTTGGAGATGGTTATTGCCTGGCATTTGTGTGGTGCGAATGTTACTTGCCACTTATCAGCCCAAGTCTGGATATTGTCCAAGTCTTGCTGCATATGGGCACGCTCTGCTTCAGTATCTGAGGGGTCGTGAATGGCGCTGGACATTGCGCAATCCTCAGTGAACATCCCCACTTCTGACCTTATGATTGAAGGAAGGTCATTGATGAAGCAGTTGAAGATGGTTGGGCCTTGGACACTACCCTGAGGAACTCCTGCAATGATGTCCTGGAGCTGAGATGATCGACCTCCAACAACCACAACCATCTTCCTTTGCGCTAAGTATGACTCCAACCAGCAGAGAGTTTTCCCCCTGATTCCCAATGACTTCTGTTTTGCTAGGGCTCCTTGATGCCGCACTCGGTCAAATGCTGCCTTGATGTCACTCTCACCTCACCTCTTGAGTTCAGCTCTTTTGTTCATGTTTGAACCAAGGCTGTAATGAGGTCAGGAGCTGCGTGGCCCTGGTGGAACCCAAACTGAGCAGGTTATTGCTAAGCAACTGCCGCTTGATAGCACTGTCGATGACACCTTCCATCACTTTACTGATTGAGAGTGGACTGATGGGGCGGTAATTGATCAGGTTGGACATCTCCTGCTTTTGTGTACAGGACATACTTGGGCAATTTTCCACATTGCCGGCTAGATGGCAGTGTTGTAGCTGTACTGGAACAGCTTGGCAAGGGCGCGGCAAGTTCTGGAGCATAGGTTTTCAGTACTATTGCCGGAATATTGCCAGGGCCCATAGCCTTTGCAGTATCCAGTGCCTTCAGTTGTTTCTTGATATCACGCGGAGTGAATTGAATTGGCTGAAGTCTGGCATCTGTGATGCTGGGGACTTCAGGAGGAGGCTGAGATGGATCATCAACTCGGCACTTCTGGCTGAAGATTGTTGCAAATGCTTCAGCCTTATCTTTTGCACTGATGTGCTGGGCTCCCCCATCATTGAGGATGGGGATATTTGTGAAGCCACCTCCTCCAGTTAGTTGTTTAATTGTTTGCCAGCATTCATGGCTGGATGTGGCAGGACTGCAGAACGTAGATCTGATCCATTGGTTATGGGATCACTTATCTCTGTCTATCGCATGCTGCTTATGCAGTTTGGCATGCAAGTAGTCCTGTGTTTTACCTTCACCAGATTGACACCTCATTTTGTGGTAAGCCTGGTACTGCTCCTGTTATGCCCTCCTGCACTCTTCATTGAACCAGGATTGGTCTCCTGGCTTGATGCTAACAGTAGAGTGGGAAATATGCTGGGCCATGAGGTTACAGATTGTGGTCGAGTACAATTCTGCTGCTGCTGATGTCCCACAGTGCGTCATGGATGCCCAGTTTTGCATTGCTAGATCTGTTTGAAATCTGTCCCATTTAGCACAGTGGTAATGCCACACAACATGACTGAGGGCATCCTCAATGTGAAGGCGGGACTTAGTCTCCACAAGGACTGTGCGGTTATCACTCCTACCAATACTGTCATGGACAGATGCATCTGCGGCAGGCAGACTGGTGAGAACGAGGTCAAGTATTTTTTCCCCTCTTGTTGGTTCCCTCATCACCTGCCGCAGACCCAGTCTAGCAGCTACGTCCTCTAGGACTCAGCCAGCTCCTTCAGTAATACTGCTACAGAGCCATTCTTGGTGATAGACATTGAAATCCCCCACCCAGAGTACATTCTGCGCCCTTGCCACCCTCAGTGCTTCCTCCAAGTGATGAATATGGAGGAGTACTGATTCATCAGCTGAGGGAGGGTGGTAGGTGGTAATTATCTGGACGTTTCCTTGCTCATGTTTGACCTGATGCCATGAGTTCTCATGGGGTCCAGAGTCAATGTTAGGGACTCCCAGGACAACTCTCTTCTGACTTGTATACCACTGTGCCGCCACCTCTGCTGGGTCTGTCCTGCCGGTGGGACAGGACATACCCGGGGATGGTGATGGCGGTGTCTGGGACTTTGTAAGTTACGTCAGGCTGTTGCTTGAATAGTCTGTGGGACAGCTCTCCCAACTTTGGCACAAGCTCCCAGATGTTAGTAAGGAGAACTTTGCAGGGTTGGGTTTGCTGTTGTCATTTCCGGTGCCTAGGTCGATGCCGGGTGGTCTGCCCGGTTTCCTTCTGTTTTATTGACTCCGTGGCGGTTAGATAGAACTGAGTGGCTTGCTGGGCCATTTCAGAGGGCATTTAAGAGTCAACCATATTGCTGTGGGTCTGGAGTCACATGTCGGCCAGACCAGGTAAGGTTAGCAGATTTCCTTCCCTAAAGGACATTAGTGAACCAGATGGGTTTTTACAACAATCGACAATGGTTTTATGGTCAACATTAGCTGCTGTGGTGGGATTCGAACCCAGGTCCCCAGAGAAATATCCTGGGTCTCTGGATTACTAATCCAGTGACCATACCACTACGCCACGCCTCCCCTTGTCCCACTGTAATTGCACCATTCTGCCAAAGGTTGCACTATAATTCCTCAGTTTTGCAGCTTACAGCTTCTTGGCCTGTATCCTAGAAAACACAATGTTCTGCAAAACTCTACTCTTCCCTGCTTCCTAAATGTAACTAATTTAAAAAAAAAAAAAATTCTTAGGGTGGGGCATCTCTGAGAAGGCCAACATTTATTTCCCATCTCTATTTGCCCTTGTGATGGGCCTTCTTGAACCCCTATTGTGTGGTGAAGGTGCTCCCACAGTGTTGTTAGGTGGGGAGTTGTAAGATTTTAACTTGGTGATAATGAAGACGTGGCAATATATGCCCATGTCAGGATGGTATGTGTCCTGGAGATGATGGTGTTCCCATGCACCTACTGCCCGTGCCCTTCCAGGTGGTGGAGGTCGGGACTTTAGGATGTAGTGCCAAAGAAGCCTTGTTAACTCTCTATAGGTAGTACACATGATGACATGGTCTGCCGATGATGAAGTGAGTGAACATTTAAGCCAGTGGATGTTGATCAAGTAGACTGCTTGGTTCTGGATAGTGTCGGGCTTCTTGAGTGTTGCTGGAACAGCACCCATCCAGGCAAGTAGAGAGCATTCCATCACCCTCCAGACCTGTGCCTTGTTGGTAGAGAGGCTTTGGGAAGTCAGGAGGTAAGCCACTTTCTGTCAAACCCAGCCTCTAATCTGCTGTTAAAGCCACTGCATTTACGTAGCTTATCTAGGTCAGTTTCTAGTCACTGATCACCCCCAGGATATTGATGGTGGTGGACTTGGTGATGGTAATGCCATGGAATGTCGAGGGGAACTGGTTATGCTGTCTCTTGTTGGAGATGGACATTGTCTTCCACTTGTGCGGTACGAATGTTACTTGCCGTATATTAGCCCAAGCCTGGATATTATCCAGGTCTTTCTGCATGTGGGCATGGACTACTTCTTAATTGAACAACCTGTATGTATACAGCACATTTTACATAGTACAAACATCCCAAGGCATTTCAGAGAAGCGTTCTCAAATTGACCCCGATCAGCAAAAGGAGATAGTAGAGCAGATGTGGCGGGAAGCTGATTCTAAGTGTTTGGTGAATTACAAATGGAGCTGTACACTACAGTCATCATGATTGAGGGAAGAATATTGGAGTCAGATGAAGATTTCTGGGCTTACGATGCTGTCCTGAGGGTCTCTTACAGTGATGTCTTGGAGCTGAAAAGATTGGTCTGCACTGACCACAACCAGAAATAATGCACTGTAGGACTTGATGCTCACAGCTGTTTCTCGCTGACACTTTGGCAGCCAAATAGGCAAAATTTCACTTGCCCGATGGCTTCCCAACCCACCACAAAGCCATAATTAAAAATGTCCCTAAATGAACAGTTTTTGATGTGTGGTCACTGTTGTAATGTAGGCAAACATGGCAGCCAATTTGTATACAGCAAGTTCCCACAAAGAACAATGGGATAATTGTTTTAGTGATCTTGGTTGAGAGAATTATTGACCAGGACACCAGGAGAACTTCCCTGCTCTCTTCAGATGGTGCCCTGGGATCTTTTACATCCACCTGAAAAACACCTTTGACAGTGAAGCACTCCTTCAGTACTGCACTAAAGTGTCACCCTAGGTTATGTGCTGAAGTCTCTGGACTGGGAATTGTACCCACAGTCTTTTGACGCAGAGACAAGTGTGCTGCTGACTGAGCCAAGTTTGATGCTCAATAATAACGCACT
The DNA here is from genome assembly GCF_036365525.1 of Heterodontus francisci. Lineage (NCBI taxonomy): Eukaryota > Metazoa > Chordata > Chondrichthyes > Heterodontiformes > Heterodontidae > Heterodontus > Heterodontus francisci. The sequence continues at coordinate 20,621,642 of NC_090412.1, read as the reverse complement.
ATGCATTCATGCGCCCTTAATCATGTACCCTGTTCTTGGCTGAGACATAGTTATGGTGTTGATGCCAGTTGGTGGCAGAACACAATCTATGTTCATTATAATGCCTTTATTAATTGCTTGCTTTAAGAAGTATTATTTGCTGTCAAATGAACTATGTTATGTAATCTTTTATTCAAAGACTGTGCTGACAAGACAATTATTTAAATTTGCTACAGGATCTATTTCACCACCCCCCTCCCCCAATTAAATAATTGGAAATCCTTCCTGAAGGTGTCATCTGCAGATCAGTGGGTAGGAATTTTGCACCTCGAATTGGAAGGTTGTGAGTTCAAGCCCTACTCTGGAGACTTGGGTATAATGCAATGCAGTACTCAAGTACAGTTGCACTGTCAAAGGTACCAGCTTTGAAACAATAGGGCAGCACCGTGGCGCAGTGGTTAGCACCGCAGCCTCACAGCTCCAGCGACCCGGGTTCAATTCTGGGTACTGCCTGTGTGGAGTCTGCAAGTTCTCCCTGTGTCTGCGTGGGTTTCCTCCCGGTGCTCCGGTTTCCTCCCACATGCCAAAGACTTGCAGGTTGATAGGTAAATTGGCCATTAGCAATTGCCCCTAGTATAGGTAGGTGGTAGGGAAATATAGGGACAGGTGGGGATGTGGTAGGAATATGGAATTAGTGTAGGATTAGTATAAATGGGTGGTTGATGGTCGGCACAGACTCGGTGGGCCGAAGGGCCTGTTTCAGTGCTGTATCTCTAAACTAAACTAAATAATCCAGGACAAAATTAATTGGCATTTGGAAAAGTATGGGCGAATAAATGAAAGTCAGCACAGATTTGTTGGAGGCAATTCGTGTTTGACTAACTTGATTGAGTTCTTTGATGAAGTAATGGAGAATATTGATGAGGGTAGTAAAGATGATGTGTATCTTTATTTTTCCATGGTGAGACCCTGGAAAACATGGACCATTTTCGATAACTCGGGAGTCTCAACAAAGCCTGACATAAATTACGAAATCCACCACTGTTTTCAATCTGCCATCTCTGCCTTTGGCCGAATGAAGAAGAGAATATTTGAGCACCAGGACCTCAAACCCAGGACTGAGGTCATGGTGTACCGGGCAGCAGTGATACTTCTATTCGGGCACTTGGTCAATCTATAGCAGGCATGTCAAGGCACTGGAGAATTACCACCAATGCTGCCTCCACATATTCCTTTACATTTGTTGGCAGGACAGGCAGTCAAATGTCAGCATCCTGTCCCAAGCCAACATGCCCAGCATGAAGGTACTAATCACCCAAAACCAGCTTCACTAGGTGGGCCAAGTCATTCGCATGCCTGACTCCCAAAGCAACTGCCCTAGTCTGAGCTTCGCCCTGGCAAAATCCTTCCAGAAGGACAGAGCAAATGCTTTAGGGGAATTCTCAAAGTATCCCTGAAGAAATTCAGCATGCCCACCGATTCATGGGGAGCATCTCTTTAGATTAGATTTCAATGGGAGCACGCGGAGGCTAAGTCCAGGTAGCAGAAGGAGCGCACAGTCCCCCATGTAACTTGCCTATCCAACTCTTTGAACAGCAGCTGCCCCACATGTGGTACAAAATCTACAGTTCACGCATCGGACTCATTAGCTATGTTAGAAAGCCCTGAACTGGAGTAGAAGCAAGTCATCCTCTGTCTCGAGGGACTGCCTAAGAAGAAGGACTTTCAAAAAGTGCTCAACAAAGTACCACAAAATAGACTTGTTAGCATAATTAAAACCCATGGGATAAAAGACACAATGGCAGCATGGATACAAAATTGGCTAAGAGGCATAATGTTGAGAGTAGTGGAGAATGGTTGTTTTGCTGACTGGAGCGAAGTGTATTGTGTTTCCCAGGGGTTGGTATTGGGCTCATTGCTATCTTTGAGATATATTAAAGATCTGGACTTGCCTACATAGAGTATTATCTTAAAGTTTGCAGAAGATCTGAAATGCAAAAATGTTGTAAACAATGAAGAGGATAATAGACTGGTAAAATAAAAACAAAGTGCTGGAAATACTCAGCAGATCTGGCAGCATCTGTGGAGAGAGAAACAAGAGTTAATATTTCAGGTCTGTGACCTTTCATCGTAACAGTCCAGCGAGAGTGTTAATGACAGAATAATGAACAGCTCTGTCTAAAAGTACAAGCATGAAAAACTAAGTTTAAGACAGGCACACGGTTAAAAAATAATAAAGTAAAATACAATTAAAAGACCAATCATGCTGTGAAATTATTGAATTCAATATTGAGTCTGGAAAGGTGTAGAGTGCTTAATTGGAAAATGAGGTGCTGTTCCTCATGCTTGCGTTCATGTTCACTGGAACACTGCAGCAGGGCAAGGACAGAAATGTGGGCATGGGAGCCAGGTGGTGAATCGAAATGGCAAGCAATCAGAAGTTTGGGGTCATGCTTGCGGACTGAACGGAGTTGTTCCGCAAAGCGGTCACCCAATCTGCATTTGGTCTTCCCAATGTAGAGGCAACTGCACTGTGAGCAGCAAATACAGTATACTAAATTGAAAGAAGTACAAATAAATGGCTGCTTCACCTGAAAAGAGTGTTTGGGGCCTTGGATGGTGAGGAGAGAGGAGGTAAAAGGGCAGGTATTACACCTGCGATTGCTTGGGAAGGTGTTCTGGGAAGGGGACGAGATGTCGGGTAATGGAGGAGCGGATCAGGATGTCGTGGAGGGAACGATCCCTTTGGAATGCTGACGGGGAGGGGCGGGGAAGATACGTTTGGTGGTGGCATCTCGCTGGAGGTGACGGGAATGGTGGAGGATGATCCTTTGGATGTGTAGGCTGGTGGGGTGGAAAGTGAGGATAAAGGGAACCCTGTTGTTCTGGGAGGGAGGGGAAGGGGTGAGGGCAGAAGAATGGGAAATAGATCAGACACGGTCCAGGGCCCTGTCAACCACAGTGGGGGTGGAATCCTCGGTTGAGGAAAAAGGAAGACATATCAAAAGCGCTGTTGTGGAAGGTTGCATCATCAGAACAGATACGTCGAGACAGAAACTGGGAGAATGGAATGGATTCCTTGCAGGAAGCTGAGTATGAGAATGTGTAGTCAAGATAGTTGAGGACAGGAAGGGAAGTGTCAGAGAGAGACCATGTAAAGTTGAGAGAAGGGTGGAAATTGGAAGCAAAAGTTGATGAAGTTTCCCAGTACAGGGCGAGAACAGGAATTGGCACTGATACAGTAATCAGTGCACCGGAAAAAGACTTTGGGGAGGGAGCCTGAGTAGGACTGGAACCAGGAATTTTCGACATAGCTCACAAAAAGGCAGGCATAAGTAGGACCTATGTGGGCACAGGACTAATGCTTTGTCTTTCACCACCCCATTAGCACTCCCTTTGCCTTTGTCCCATGATGTCTTTGTCACTTAATCTCTCCTGCCCTCTGGCCTATCACACACCTTGGCTTTTATTCTCTTTACCCCCCCTGCCTCCCATCCCTGCTTCACTTGCTTAGAATCTATTACATTTCTAACCATTGTCAGTTCTGATGAAAGGTCACAGACCTGAAATGTTAAAGCTGCTTCTCTCTTCACAGATGTTGCCAGACCTGCTGAATATTTCCAGCACTTTATGTTTTTATTTCAGATTTCCAGCATCCATGGTATGTTACTGTTATTTAAGTGGTAAAATGGGCAAACACTTGGCAGATGACATTTAAGAGAGAAGTGTGAAGTACTACATTTTAGCAGGAAGAATGAGAAGAGGAAATCTGAATGAGATGGTACATTTTTAAGGGTGCGGGGAGCAGAGACCTGAGGACATATGTATACAAATGTATACATTGTGGCAAAACAACCTGAGAAGGCTGTTGAAAAAGGAAACAGATCCTTGGCTTAATTAATAGTGGTATAGAAGACAAAGGCAAGGAAATTGTGCTAAACTTTTATAAAACACTGGTTAGGCCTCAGCTGGCATATTGTGTTCAATTTTGAGTACCACACTTCAGGAAGGCTGCCAAGGCCTTGCAGAGGGAACAGAAGAGATTTACTAGAATGGTACCAGGAATGGGCGACTTCAATTATGTGGTGAGACTGAAGAAGCTGGGGTTGCTCTCCTTGGAGCAGAGAAGACTAAGTAGATATGATAGGGGTGTTCAAATTCGTGAATGGTTTTGATAGAGTGAAAAGGGAGAAACTGTTTCCAGTGGCAGAAGGTTCGATAAGGTCATAGTGTACCAGATTATGACAGACTCTCTCTAAAAAGGACAACCACAAAATAGCTTAGCATAAAGGTTACAACCATTTTAACTTCATTCAAGGAGCTGGTTAGCATGTATCTAATGTAAATGCATACAAGTATGTCATTACCATATATAATCACTTTTTTATGTATTGTTCAATACATTTGCTACAATCTAATACAAAGTCCGATAGGATGCTCTGCTGCTTTTTGCAGATGGGAGTAAGGTCCTATGGAACACTGGATTAATCTAGTGGCTAAAGCAATTTACACAAATTGTGTAATTTTCTATTTGAATGGGCTTACTACCTGCTTAGCTATCAGGGCCACTGAAGATACTTGAGACTTTTGGAAGCTAAGACATGTATGATAGTAATCTAAAACACAGAAACTGAAGTACATTGAAGAAGAAAGGCAGTTAAGGCCCCAAACATAACAGTTGTATTAGGCAACAGCATTATGCATGTGTTAATATGACAATTGGTGTACCTGCCAGCTCAGGCACTTGGATGAAGATGTCACATGTAAGGGCCTGGCTTGCATGTGATTCTTCCTCACTGTAAAGGTGTTTCAGCAGGGATATCTTCTGGGTCATTGCTTGGTCATTGTGAGCAGACATCCTCCTCCATGGTTAGGCCTCTGAATCTCAAAAGTTGTGCAGAATGTATGAAACAATAACAATCACAGATTCTTCAGCAAGCCTCTCTGCAATATGCCCCAAATCTGTCCAAGTCTTCAACTGTTACCCCTCCAAGGCAAGGAAGACAAATGGGTCAGTTTTACAAGCTTGCATTACTCATCTTCCAGGAAATTTGGATGTGCACTGCCCACAATTTTTTTGTCTGTATCGAGGGAAAATTATAGGCTGTGCATGCCTGAGCTTCCGCTACTCACTAACGCTCTAGTAGCACAAACTTGTAAAATAACATTCTACCCCTCATTCGCAGACCTGATGCTGACTTTGGTCAGGGATATTAAAATGCAATTTAATAAAATAGTTACTTTATTGAAGCGTTATTGGTTCTAATGAAAAAAATCAACAAACCATAAACTCCTCAATAACACACATTTACAATAGCCTGTTTTACACTCTGGTATTATGTCACGAATCTATAGGTATTTTCTGTACTTCAAGTACTGTCTTCTGGAGACAGTGTAATGGTTCATTCTGAAGTTCAGTACTGAAATGGGAAACAGATGGTTTAAAAATGCTGATTCAAAGTACAAGATAAATATTTGACTGTTTTAATGTACTTGAAAACTATATATTGTTTTTCTCATGGTGCTTATTTTACACAGCAGTTGGTAAATCGAGCGTAACCTTGCTATCACAAATAGATCAAGGAATATCAACTGTGGTTTTAATTCCGAGATGAACATTAGATTGAATTACACTGCACTTTCTGATGATCCATGCTGCTCTGGCTGCGTGGGTTGTATTTGCAAACTGCTCAGCTCTGCCTAACCACTTTAGAATGCTGTACTAGCCATTGTACCACAAGTATAGCCTCACCCTGTATCTAAAAAGAATCAACCGCAGTCACAGCACTGCCAGTTGGCAAATACAGCACTACAAGCCAGAAGCGAACGATGATTGGAAACTGAAGATAGACTGTATATGCAGTGCTGTGAATCTTAGGATATGACTTATCAGTATTGTAACCATGCACTCCCTATAATGATGTTTCTTATATTCATTAAGAAATTGACACTTTTACTAGCTTCAACATAATTTCTTCCACCAGACCATTGCACCAGCAGTTTTTTCTTTAGTATCCACTTAGAATAATTTGCTTATATAATACTGTGAAAATAGGTTGGATATACATCATAATAGGCACCACTGTTAGCAAAACTAGAGCACTGTCACATGGTGTTTTACCCAATAGTATATCACTTACTGCCCACTGATTTACCCCCCCCCCCACCCCCATTTTATTCCTGGGGGGAATAACTGTTCGCTATCTTCAAAAGTGCCACTCACACAGATAACTGAGAAAAATCTATTTTTGTTTGAATGAATGGCTTTGCTTTTCTCTCAAGCTTAAGTAGCTCTGGAGACAGCCACCAAGTCCTCATTTATATCCAGTTAAATCAAATGCCCAGTTCTAACTACAGCTGGTTTTTAACCTTCAGTCTTGTGACTTATTTAAAGGACAGCAGAAACTAAACAAAAATATTTCCTTTGTCATGGTCTTTATGATCTGATAAGTCTTGTTAAGCAACATTTAATCCATCACCTGTCCACAGACTTCATTTCCTGCCTCCACATTTATTTTTCCATCAATTGTTTCTTGACTTTTTTTGTCCTTTATAGACTTTGCAAAGGGTAAAAACTACTTTTTGTTTCTTTATATGGTCACTTGCTTTCTAATTCTGCTGCACAGCCGTTTAAAGGTTGATGACGTTCTATTTCCTTTCCTCGAACTTTGGCAAGCACCTCCTGAAGACCCATCCAAGATTTGAGGTAACTTGGCATATGAAATGAGGGCCAACTCAAGATGATCTGGTGGTCAGTGCTTCTTAATTTGTACCAACAAATGCCTGCAGTCCTTTATCATCAGGACTAGAAAATAAGCTTGTATTAGCTATATCATTTTACATTTCAGCAGGGTAAATGCAACACATTTTTAAAGAAGTGAGAAAATGTGTTTCCAAGTTAGCTTAGCTCTAAAGTGCTGTTGTCCTGGGTTATGTTTGGTACTGGTGTAATTTGATCTGGTTATATTTAATACCTCTGCATACATGTATTTAAACCATATTGAATTTAGTTATTTCTTAAGAAATTTTTGCAAAAATATCCAGATGCATTTATTAGTTAATAGTGAATCATAATGTTTATCCATTATGGCATGTAAGTATTTCAAGTTATTTTTCCAGTAGAAAATCTGAATGTTGAGGAACAATCAGACTAATTTCGTAAATAATGATTTGCTTGAGTTTAATCAGACTGGCTGTCCTCATCAACGTTGTCTTAATTCTGAATTTGGAGCTTTCTTTTGTGCTGAATGAGAATTGTTTTCAGCATAGTCACTGTTAGATATCGAACTTCGAGTGCTAATGAGTTGAATGTTTTTTGTTGTTGGAGATTTTGAATGTGAACAGATTGCTCTTTGCAGTTTTTTTTGTTGCTTCTGTATTAAAAAAATCACCATTTGGATAAAAAGGTTGTAGTTTTCACCAATTTTCTAGATTAAAGCACTCAGACTAGTTTGCTTACTGGTAACACAGCATCTGCAGGAAGGTATATTTGATCTAGGGCAAAATTGGTGATCTTGTGTGATGCTCATGTAAAGTGCAGTGATTGAAAATACACGAACTCACTCTGAAGAGTTATAAAAATTGACTTTTTTTTAATAAAGTGGACAGACCTGGCCTTTGTATATTCAAACTTTTTACTGTCTGGTACGAACAAAAGAATACATTCCAAGCTAAGTGGTGTTGCTTACACCCATCCTAAACCCATCCGGAGACATTTTTGAATTAAATGGGTTCTTCTGAAACGAAGAAGGTGTGAAGTAGCTCCGTTCTGGGCCATTGTTGGTCACAGGGAGGAAGATCTGTGCCTCTCAACAGAGGCGAGATGTGAGAGACCTTTAGCTTTAAATGTAGCTCTATGGGGAGAGAGAGATTTAGGGAAAAGGATCATCAAAGCTTGTCCAGCAGTGAGCTGGGAGAAAATCCAACAAGTGAAAAGGAAGGCACCCTGCTGTGAATTCTACATTTCAACATGTGCAACAGTAAACTGGAAGTAATACCCTGTCTTCAAACTGAACTTTCAACCAACAGAGAAATCTACTAACACCTCAGGCTTACAACTAACGAGAACTTGACCTCTGAGAAAATTCAACAGGTTTACCATGAACCCCAAAACCCTACCTTGCTTCAAACTACTTACCCCTTTTCCTCCCTGTCTCCCGTGGGCGCCTATGTGCACGCATGTGTGTGTGTAAGTGAATGTGTGAGTGGATGCTGTTTCGGGATGAGGCATATTGCTCAATAAATAATTAATCTTCTGTTTTAAACCTACAAGAAAACTTGTTGCTGTCAATTTATTTGACAAATAAAACACGATGGGGTTAAAACCCTAATAACAAAAAACACTTGCTGCAGTCAGGTGGGAGTTGAACAGTGGGAACCACCCACTCCTCACCACGTGGCCGTAACAAATTGAGGGCTTGTCAACCAGACAAACAAGAATCTGTGCTACAGTGTTCTAACCCCCTCTCTGACCTGCATTGTTGTCTAGCAAAGCTTTTGTTTAGCATGGTCATTAAATGTACTCTGTTGAGTTTGTCAGTGTTCTGCATCTGTGTGCACACGAATTCATACATATTAAAATGATTTTGGGTGAGCTGAGCTGTATAACTGTAATATGGGGGAAAGAAATCTTCCATATGCACTGAAAAGTATTACAGCACCATAGTTTTATTTTAAGATTTAAAATAATCAATTTAATATATACCTATTTTTGTAAATATTAATTTATAAGAATTCTAATTATTATGTTCTATTTTATAATAAATACTTTAAGATTCCCATTGCTTACTAGTAGTCCAGGTTTTTTACTATTAAGACGTTCTAGCTGCCACCTGGTTTGATGCTGCAATATATCACATGACTGATTTGAGATAAAAAATATGATATACTGAAAGATGCAGGCCTCAGATATAGGCCAAAATTTAATGCCCCACCCCCCCTCCAAAAGAACGGGCTGGTGGTAGGGGGTGTAAAATGGAGTGGGAGACTCACATATAATGTTCATCATCTCAGTACATAAGAGTTGAAAATCTCTGAAGTTTATCACTCTCAAGAGTTAGTGTTAGTGTGAAAACTTCTTTATCGTGTCATAACTAGTAGAAAGATTTATTATTTCCACTGGTATCTCCCAACTTGCGTGATAAGTGATATTTAAATAATTAAAAGGCATGCATCTGGCATCCTTCCTCGCTTTCTTAATTTCTTTTCTAAATTAAGAAGGGAGGCTTTCCCGACCTGCTCCTGCCTCCACTGCCATTTTACGTGCTTTAGGCCAATCAAAGCCCTAAAGTGGCCAATTAATGGCAGGCAGCACAGGCCTGAGAAAAGCCGCCTGACAAAACGTAGGTGGTGTTCTGACAGCATGGGGGGTGCCCTCCTGATCGGGCACCCTGTGCCCGACGGAGGGCCACCCCCAATGCCCAACATGTTTCCTGCCCCGCCCCGCTGCCCCTCCCCCTTGCTTCGCCTGGGCCTGACTGATGACCCCCAGCGAGGCACCAAAGACCTACCCTTTTCTGGGTCCGTCCTTCCTCTTCATATGTTAGCTGGGTTGTAGTCCCAGTAGTGGCCACCTCGCCTGGTGGCGCTGATGGGACTAAGAGCTGCCGGTTCGCTGCTTGGCCAGAAACTCCATTAAGCGAGATTTCCTGCCTCAATGAGGTGGGAGTCCTGCCTAAGACCAATTAAGGGACTGGGGACTGTAAAATCCAGATTGGATCCCCAGGCCGGCGGAGGCGGGATCACCACTGACTTTTCGGTTGGTGGATGGCTCCTGTCGGCCATGCGAAGAATTCCTGCCATAATATTTATTAATACCATTTAGCGACTACTTTAGTATGCAAGCAACCCGAGTCATTTCTCGCAAATACTTGTCTTCCAAGTTAATTACATTATAAAATATTATTGTACCCATTTATTTATATGATTTATGGAAGATAATTTTTAGCTTCTTTACTTTCCACTGTTGGTGTTCCACTGCTTCAAATTGTTTAGTCTCAAGGGACCAATACCAGAATGAGTGACCAATTGCAATGATCCAGGGCTGGATGATTAACTCCGGCTGTGATGTCTGAAGTAAGTATCAAAGCACCTTGTAAACTACCTCTTCTAGTTAATTCACTTCAGCAACATATTTAAAAAAAAATCTTAGTCCATGCAATGCTACTATTTTTATTTGATGGCTGAATGAAATCTTTCCTTTGTTTCTCAGTTGTTCATAATTTGCCTGGTTTGTCACAGTGCACTCTGGATATTGTAGTTCCACAGGAACAAAGTAAAATGGTATTTCCTATAATTCATCTCTCTGACTCCGAATTTATCCAAGAGCTAAAACAACCCAGGTCTTTTGTATCTGATTGTTTAATACATAAATTGTCATTGGTGAACTCTGCATAAGATTATTACATAGGAGCAGGGAGAAAGCTATGATTCCCATGATAGATTTCTCATACATACACAATGGGTTGAATTTTACTGACCCCCGGACGCCGAGGGTTGTGGTGAGGGAGGGCAAGGAAAATGCCTCTGGGGGCCGTGGAAAAGGTAAGTAATAAGTTTTAAGGTCATTGTGGGGGGGGGGGGGGGTGGTAGGAGAGGGTCGTGATAATTTTATTCACTTTTTTACTTACGTTTCTTTAAAATGTAAATGACATTGTAGGGCTGGAAGCCCTTTAAAAATGGCGTTGGCGCCTGCGCAAGGGCTCCAGACGCCATTGCCGGGGACGGACTGTCTGCTCCCTCCCATGTCATCAGGGGGTGGGGCAGTCCGCTTCAGGCATGTAAATGAGCCGCTGCGTTTAATATTGTGGCGGCTATGCGGGGTAAAGCCCGCTGGTGCACGCCGCCATCTTTGGAGCTCACTGCTGATCTTGTAAAATGCTGCCCAATTTGTCAACTGCTGCTGGAAATTTTCAGCACACTATTCCAGGATAAATTGCAGCACAAGGTCCAAAGTCCAGAAGAAGGGGAGATTCTTACAGGCAATTCTGGTATTAAATAATCAAGTTTATGTGCAAGCTTTTCTGAGAGTTTTTTCTCTCCCTTAGAATTGTGCAGTTTTAACATTTGTTTATAAATATTGTTTCTAGCTCTTTTATATTAACCTGGGTGAAGAGGGAAAATGGTAGCTGAAAGCAGTGTGAAGGAATTATTTTATTGGACAGTTATTTGGTACTTGCTGAGTATTAAATGGTAATTTAGAAAAGAAATTAAGAAGGATGCTAGATGCATGCCTTTTAATATTTAGTTATCACTTATTATGCAAGTTGTGAGATACCCGTGGAAATAATAAATCTTTCTACTAGTTATGACATGAGAAAGAAGTTTTTACACTAACACTAACTCTTTAAGAGTTGAAAATCTCTCAAGTATATCACTCTCAAGTACTGAGATGATGAACATTACATGTGAGACAGTCAAACCTATCTCGAGCTCTGTTACACAGTAAGCTTCAATTATGGACATATTTATCACACTGCTTTGTTGGCTATGAAATGTCTTTTATATGATTCTGGGGAACTTATCACCTTTCAGTCTGGAGTTCTATAAATGTTTCTATTACTCACCTTTGACCCTCCTCTCCCAGTCTTGAAAAAGTAGTGATGTGATGTGGTTGCTTTATGCATCCCAATGCTGATTGAGTAGGAACAGATCATGCTTCTTGTATTTTACTTTTGTAATGTACCTGAATACCTACAGACAACTTTTCATAGTTTTACTCTTCTGCTTAAAGTGCATATTTCATAATGCATGAATGAGTGTTTAGTTCCACGTACAGAAGTAATTGATAATGTTACACATTACAGATTGTAACTGTCATGATTAAACATTAGAAATCTAAGCCAGCATACTTCAATCCATGACTGGAATTCAGTTTGAATGACTTTATAGGAAAGTATCTGGAAACATTGGAATAATTAACTTGTAAGTTTGGAATTAAATGTAAAATATCAATGATTGAAAAACTGTAACTAGAATATTAAGTTGTTTTATATTTATTTTTGCTAGCCTTATTAGAGATGAGTAAACTGACTAGGCAATTTTTTGTATGTTTTTGAAACTGCATATAAAATGGATCATTTAATGGTATTTACTTTTATGTCAATTAATTTATTATAAAAGCAATAACTGATTCTTTTTTTGTCTTGCTATCTTTATTCCTCCAAAGACCCAAAATTTGGTGTTGGCAACCTTGCAAATGCTCTAGATGTTATTGAGGGGAAGCTAAGTCATCCAGTACGAAAAAGAAGACATGCAAAGAAAGATGACTACAACATAGAGGTTCTATTGGCTGTAGACGATTCGGTTGTTCGATTCCATGGAAAAGAGCATGTGCAGAACTATGTTCTGACACTAATGAATATTGTAAGTAGTCATGTTATATTTCACACTTGCTTTATTAGTAATTTATTTTCACATACTTGTATTTTATCCTATAAATTATTTTGTTCAGTGATATTAGCATATTTCTTTTGGGCCTCCTTATCTCGAGAGACAATGGATACGCGCCTGGAGGTGGTCAGTATTAGCATATATACCATGTGTAATAGAATTTTGAGTTTATCTTTTTCTGTCTTCTCACTGGATTTGAAGTTATGCTGAGGGGAAATAACATATATACATATGAATACATCTGTATGCCCTCCCTTAGCAGTTGTACCAGAGCTGTTAATTAAAGTAAATAGATTAGTACCTCCACTAAAATGGGAGGAGGAAATACAACTTTAAAAAAATTTGTTTGGGGGATGTGGGTGTCACTGGCTAGGCTAGCATTTATTGACCATCCCTAATTGGTTGTGGTGAGCTGCCTTCTTGAACCACAGCAGTCCTTGGAGTGTGGGTACACCCACCGTACTGCTAGGAAGGGAGTTCCAGGATCTTGATCCAGTGACTGTGAAGGAACAGCGATGTTGTGTGGCTTGGAGGGGAACTTGCAGGTGGTGGTGGTCCCATGCATCTGCTGCCCTGGTCCTTCTAGGTGGTAGAGGTCGCGCGTTTGGAAGGTGCTGTTGAAGGAGCCTTGATGAGTTGCTGCAGTGCATCTTGTAGATGGTACACACTGCTGAAGCTGTGCATCTGTGGTGAAGGGAGTGAATGTTTAAGATTGTGGATGGGGTGCCAATCAAGCAGGCTGCTTTGTCCTGGATGTTGTTAAGCTCCTTGAGGTTTGTTGGAGCTGCACCCATCCATGCAAGTGGAGAGTATTCCATCACACTCCTGACTTGTGCCTTGCAGTTGGTGGACAGGCATTGGGGAGACAGGAAGTAGGTTACTTGCCACAGAATTCACAGCCTCTGTCCTACTCTTGTAGCCACAGCATTTATGTGGCTGGTCCGGTTTAGTTTCTGGTCAATGGTGACCCCAAGGATGCTGATAGTGGGGGATTCAGCGATGGTAATGCTGTTGAATGTCAAGGGGAGATGGTTAGATTCTGTCTTGTTTGAGAAGATCATTGCCTGGCACTTGTGTGGTGCGAATGTTACTTGCCACTTATTAGCCAAAGCCTGGATGTTGTCCAGGTCTTGCTGCATATGGACATGAGCTGCTTCAGTATTTGAGGAGTTGCGAATGGTGCTGAATATTGTGCAACCATTAGCGAACATCCCCACCTTATGATGGAGGGAAGGTCATTGATGAAGCAGCTGAAGATGGTTATGCCTAGGACAGTACCCTGAGGAACTCCTGCAGTGATGTCCTGGGAACTGAGATGATTAACCTCCCAGCAAGCACAACTATCTTCCTTTGTGCTAGTTGTGATTCCAGCCAGTGGAGTGGGTTATGTGCATAGAGTAATTTCAAGACCGATGTGTTTAATTATCATTTTTATATAGATAAATGTCAGCAGTTTCCAATTATTAATAGTTTTCACACAGTAATATTTAAAAGTAGACATTGTCTCTCGAGATAAGGAGGCCCAAAAGAAATAGATAAATGTCAGCAGTTTCCAATTATTAATAGTTTTCACACAGTAATATTTAAAAGTAGACATTGGATCAAATTGTAGTTTTGGAAATTTGAATTTCGCAAATATACAAGGGTACATCCACAAAATTAACTCAATTCTATTATTGTCTTCAAGCGAATGATGAATCAGTAATTTGACAGTGGAAATCTGTATATGTGATTTATCCTGTTAAAGTTTCTTTATGAAATGCTTTTGTATATCTGAACCAGACGGTTTTTAGTTATTAAAAACAGAAAGTGCTGGAAATACACAGCAGATCTGGCAGCATTTGTGGGGAGAGAAACTAAGTTAAAGTTTTAGGTCTGTGACCTTTCATCAGAATTGGTTTTTAGTTATGTTTTTCCCATTGTTTTTGGAACCATTAAGTCTGAGATTTCTTATGAAGAAATCGTCGATTATTACAGAATTGAAAACAAGCCGCTTGGCCCTTCAAATTGGTCCCTGTATTTTTCTCCACATGACCCATCTAGTCTAATCCCGTTTCTTGCTTGGTGTACATTTTGGGTCATTAGGGTCAGCATTACTTTACCGGAATAGGTTTAATTAACTAATTTTATTGCTAAGTTTAAGCTATGTTGAGTCTTGGTTTAAGGCAACACCTTTTCTTTAACTGGCAGTCATGATTGGTAACTTCTAGACCATGACCACATTGTATGGGTTATAACAAAATTCAGACACAAGAAAAAGGCAAGAGTGTAGAAATTGATCAATAAGGGTTAGACCCTTTCCAGTTCAGCCTGCCAACAAGAGGTATGTGATAAGAGTGAGTTGGCTCATTTTTCTCTCCCTCATTCATGGAAGTGCATTGGTTTTACTGAGCACCTTCACAACCTTGGTGTCATATTTGACACTGAGATGAGCTCCCAGCCACAATTGTGCCATTGCTAAGACTACCTATTTTCACCTCCGTAACATCACCAGACTTTGCCCTTGAGCATCCGTGACTTTAATCGCTTCACCGTTGGTGGCTAGGTTTCAGTTGCCTTGGCCCTAAACTCTGGAATTCCTTCCCTACAAATATCTGCCTAATTGTCTCTCTCCCTTTAAGACATTCCATAAAGCCTACCTCTTTGGTCAAGCTTTTGGTCATCTAACCTAATATCGTATCTCCTTATGTGGCTCAGTGTCATATTTTGTTTTATAATGCTCCTGTGAGGCACCTTGGGATGGTTTATTATGTTAAAAGTGCTAATAAATACAAGTTGTTTATTCAAAATTAAAATGTAAATGCCGTGTGCACTTACAAAGCAGAGATTAATGAATGCATCATGATATTCAAAAAGGATCAAGACCTGAAGCTGGAAATTATAGACTGGTTACCCAGGTATCCATAATTTGCTATCGGTCTTGATATAAAGAATGAGGAGTCGCCAGCATGGATTTGGAACCAATAACTCATCCCCCACAAATCTTCTGGTGTTCTTTAAGAAGATATTAAATCAGTTCAGGATATCCAGTGAACATAGTTGTTTAGATTTGCAGAAATGCATGATAAAAGTTCCTTATGTAAGACTGACAAAAGAAGTTGAGATAAATCAAATGAATGCTGTCTTTGCTAGCAGCATTTATAACTTTCTTGACAATAAAAACTTACGGCAGTGATAAATGGAGAAAGCTCTGTTTAGGGCCAGTAACCAGTGAAATTGTGCAGCGATCTCTGATGGGTGAGGCAGAACAGGGTGGCTTGGTGGTTGCATTTTGAGGTGTTTAAAAAAATTCTGACTGTTTTGTTTTCCATTGAAGCAGCACAGTGAGTGGGCCAGCATGGGTGGGAGCTGCTGAAATAGCAACAGAGAGTGGGCTGGAGCAACACATTGAATTGGAGGGAATCAGCTGAAGCCGCAAAGAACAGTACAGGAACAGGCCATTCGGCCCTCCAAGCCTGCGCCGATCATGATGCCTGTCTAAACTAAAACCTTCTGCACTTCCGGGGTCCATATCCCTCTATTCCCATCCTATTCATGTATTTGTCAAGATGTCTCTTAAATGTCGCTATCGTACCTGCTTCCACCACCTCCCCCGGCAGCAAGTTCCAGGCACTCACCACCCTCTGTGTAAAAAAAAAAAACTTGCCTTGCACATCCCCTCTAAACTTTGCCCCTCGCACCTTAAACCTATATCCCCTAGTAACTGACTCCTCCACCCTGGGAAAAAGCTTCTGACTATCCCCTCTGTCCATGCCACTCATAACTTTGTAAACCTCTATCATGTCGCCCCACCACCTGCGTCGTTCCAGTGAAAACAATCCAAGTTTATCCAACCTCTCCTCATAGCTAATGCCCTCCAGACCAGGCAACATCCTGGTAAATCTCTTCTGTACTCTCTCCAAAGCCTCCACATCCTTCTGATAGTGTGGCGACCAGAATTGTACGCAATATTCCAAGTGTGGCCTAACTAAGGTTCTGTACAGCTGCAGCATGATGACAATTTTTATACTCTATGCCTCGACCGATGAAGGCAAGCATGCTGTATGCCTTCTTGACTACCTTACCCACCTGTGTTGCCACTTTCAGTGATCTGTGGACCTGTACACCCAGATCTCTCTGCCTGTCGATACTCCTAAGGGTTCTGCCATTTACTGTATACTTCCCACCTGTATTAGACCTTCCAAAATGCATTACCTCACATTTGTCTGGATTAAACTCCATCTGCCATTTCTCCGCCCAAGTCTCCAACCGATCTATATCCTGCTGTATCCCCTGACAATCCTCATCACTATCTGCAACTCCACCAACCTTTGTGTCGTCCGCAAACTTACTAATCAGACCAGCTACATTTTCCTCCAAATCATTTATATATACTACAAACAGCAATGGTCCCAGCACTGATCCCTGCGGAACACCACTAGACACAGCCCTCCATTCAGAAAAGCACCCTTCCACTGCTACCCTCTGTCTTCGATGACCGAGCCAGTTCTGTATCCATCTTGCCAGCTCACCTCTGATCCCGTGTGACTCCACCTTTTGTACCAGTCTGCCATGAGGGACCTTGTCAAAGGCTTTACTGAAGTCCATGTAGATAACATCCACTGTCCTTCCTTCATCAATCATCTTCGTCACTTCATCAAAAAACTCGATCAAGTTAGTGAGACACGACCTCCCCTTCACCAAAACCATGCTGCCTCTCGTTAATAAGTCCATTTGTTTCCAAATGGGAGTAAATCCTGTCCCGAAGAATCCTCTCCAATAATTTCCCTACCACTGTCATAAGGCTCACCGGCCTGTAATTTCCTGGATTATCCTTACCACCCTTCTTAAACAAAGGAACAACATTGGCTATTCTCCAGTCCTCTGGAACCCCACCTGTAGCCAATGAGGATACAAAGATTTCTGTCAAGGCCCCAGCAATTTCCTCCCGTGCCTCCCTCAGTATTCTGGGGTCGATCCCATCAGGCCCTGGACTTAATGTTTTTCAAGACGCCCAACATCACCTCGTTTTTGATATCGACATGACCCAGACTATCTGCACTCCCTTCCCTAGACTCATCATCCACCAAGTCCAACTCTTTGGTGAATACTGATGCAAAGTACTCATTTAGTGCCTCGCCCATTTTCTCTGGCTCCACGCATAGATTCCCTCCTCTGTCCTGGAGTGGGCCAACCCTTTCCCTGGCTACCCCTTTGCTCTTTATATACGTATAAAAAGCCTTGGGATGCTCCTTAATCCTGTTTGCCTATGACTTTTCATGACCCCTTTTAGCCCTCCTGACTCCTTGCTTAAGTTCCTTCCTACTTTCTTTATATTCCTCAAGGGCTTCGTCTGTTCCCAGCCTTCTAGCCCTTACGAATGCTTCCTTTTTTTTTGACTAGGCTCACAATATCCCTCGTTATCCAAGGTTCCCGAAACTTGCCAAACTTATCCTTTGTCCTCACAGGAACATGCCAGTCCTGGATTCTAATCAACTGATGTTTGAAAGACTCCCACATGTCAGATGTTGTTTTACCCTCAAACAGCCACCCCCAATCTAAATTCTTCAGTTCCTGCCTAATATTGTTATAATTAGCCTTCCCTCAATTTAGCACCTTCACCCGAGGACTACTCTTATCCTTATCCACAAGTACCTTAAAACTTACAGAATTATTGTCACCTTCCCGAAATGTTCCCCTACTGAAACTTCGACCACCTGACCGGGCTCACTCCCCAATACCAGGTCCAGTACGACCCCTTCCCTAGTTGGGTTATCTACATATTGTTTCAAGAAGCCCTCCTGGATGCTCCTTACAAATTCTGCCCCATCCAAGCCCCTAGCACTAAGTGTGTCCCAGTCAATATAGGGGAAGTTAAAATCACCCACCACAACAATCCTGTTGTTTTTACATCTTTCCAAAATCTGCCTACATATCTGCTCCTCTACCTCCTGCTGGGTGTTGGAAGGCCTGTAGTAATCCCCCAACATTGTGACTGCACCCTTCCTATTCCTGAGCTCTACCCATATTGCCTTGCTGCAAGATCCCTCCGAGGTGTCCTCCCGCAGTACAGCTGTGATATTCTCCTTAACCAGTAATGCAACTCCCCCATCCCTTTTACATCCCCCTCTATCCCGCCTGAAGCATCTAAATCCCGGAACGTTTAGCTGCCAATCCTGCCCTTCCCTCAACCAAGTCTCTGTAATAGCAATAACATCATAGTTCCAAGTACTAATCCAAGCTCTAAGTTCATCTGCCTTACCTGTTGTACTTGTCTCTTTGAAACAAATGCGCTTCAGACCACCAGTCCTGCTGTGCTCAGCAACATCTCCCTGTCTGCTCTTCCTCTCAGTCTTACTGGCCTTATTCACTAGTTCCCCCTCAGTTACTTCACCTGCTGACCTACTGCTCTGGTTCCCACCTCCCTGCCACACTACTTTAAACCCTCCTGAGTGACGCTAGCAAACCTCGCAGCCAGGATATTTGTGCCCCTCCAGTTTAGATAACCCATCCTTCTTGTACAGGTCCCACCTGCAGGGGGAGTTCAGGGAGTTTGGTAGTAAGTTGAAAAACAAGGACCTCTAGGGTTGTAATCTCGGGATTACTCCCTGTGCCACGTGCCAGTGAGGCTAGAAATAGGAAAATAGTGCAGCTAAACACGTGGCTAAACAGCTGGTGTAGGAGGGAGGGTTTCAGATATCTGGATCATTGGGATCTCTTCTGGGACCGGTTTTAGATTTAGATTTAGAGATACAGCACTGAAACAGGCCCTTCGGCCCACCGAGTCTGTGCCGACCATTAACCACCCATTTATACTAATCCTACACTAATCCCATATTCCTACCACATCCTCACCTGTTCCTATATTCCCCTACCACCTACCTAAACTAGGGGCAATTTACAATGGCGAATTTACCAATCAACCTGCAAGTCTTTTGGCTGTGGGAGGAAACCCACGCAGACGCAGGGAGAACTTGCAAACTCCACACAGGCAGTACCCAGAATTGAACCCGGGTCGCTGGAGTTGTGAGGCTGCGGTGCTAACCACTATGCCACTGTGCTGCCCCAAAATTAGTGGCATCGTAAATAGTAAGGAGGAAAGCCTTAGATTACAGGACGATATAGATACGCCGGTAAGGTGGACAGAGTAGTGACAAATGGAATTTAATCCTGAGAAGTGTGAGGTGATGCATTTTGGGAGGACTAACAAGGCAAGGGAATATACAAAGGATGGTAGGACCCTAGGAAGTACAGAGTGTCAGAGGGACCTTAGTGTACTTGTCCATAGATCACTGAAGACAGCAGCACAGGTAGATAATGTGGTTAGGAAGGCATATGGGATACTTGCCTTTATTAGCCAAGGCATAAAATATAAGAGCAGGGAGGTTATGATAGAGCTGTATAAAACGCTAATTAGGCCACAGCTGGAGTACTGTGTACAGTTCTGGTCGCCACACTATAGGAAGGGTGTGGTTGCACTGGAGAGGGTGCAGAGGAGATTCACCAGGATATTGCCTGGGCTGGAGCATTTCAGCTATGAAGAGATACTGGATAGGCTAGGGTTGTTTTCCTTAGAGCAGAGAAGGCTGAGGGGGGACCTGATTGAGGTATACAAAATTATGAAGAGCATAGATAGGGTAGATAGGAAGAAACTTTTTCCCTTAGCAGAGGGATCAATAACCAGGGAGCATAGATTTACGTAAAGGGCAGGAGGTTTAGAGGAGATTTGAGGAAATTTATTTCCATACAGAGGGTGGTTGGAATCTGGAACACACTGCCTGAAGGCGTGGTAGAAGCAGGAACCCTCACAACATTTAAGAAGTATTTAGATGAGCACTTGAAGTGTCATAGCATACAAGGCTGTGGGCCAAGTGCTGGAAAATGGGAGTAGAATAGATAGGCTTGATGGCCGGCGTGAACACAGTGGGCTGAAGGGCCTGTTTCTGTGCTGTATAGTTCTATAACTCTATGACCAGACTTGTCTTTCTGTGGAAAGTTGAGTTTGTATCTACTGTGCAAATGCAGCAACTTCACACACTTAATGCATGTTAATGGTGAGGCAGACAGCAAAATGCCATTTTCGTGAAGCTAATGGCTCAACTTGGGAAGCATTTAACAGTGCATCTGCTGCTCACCTGAAGTTGCTGTATCATTCACACTTAAATAATTGTGAGTGGCCTTAGCTCACTATTATTTTGACAGCAAAATATTTATCAATATAAAGTAGTGCTGCATTTGGAGATGCAGAAAGGTTCATTGGCAATAAAGGGCTGAAGGGTTCTGGAATTTGAGCCTTTTCACTTTAATGCAAATACCATTACCTGAGAAATAGCCACACTCATTTGTGTAGAAAGCTAGTTTGCGGACCCTGAATAGAACAGTTGTTGGAGGGGCTTGTGACATGGAATGGATATATTTGTTTGTTTATCCAGAGTTGTTTAATTTATTAAGTAATCAATTTTTAATTTTAAGGGTATATATTGGCCCAGATTTTGGGATTGTAGTAATGGCGAAACTAGCAGAGTTTGCCGTCATTACAGCTGTGAAACTGCACGTGCACAGTTAAACATGGAAATCCAGAAATTGCTGTCAGTAATTCCACTCTCCTCCACAGGCTCCGCTGTTAAACTCCCAGTAGATGGAAATCTTTTGGAATCACTCGAATTGACGGGAACTTCCACTTTTAGGCTATTAGTCTTGTAGTAAAAACTCTTCAAAAAGTTATGCCTTGTTGAATGAGGTATAACTTTTTTTTAAGCAATGTGCTAATTTCATAATTACTAATAAACACCTTCTCTGGCCCTGAAAAGTTATGATGTTTGTGGAATGTCAACTTTCTCCACTTTGATAATTCTATAGGGCTTTAATTTTTTTTTTTAAGTTGGATATTTCAGTTTCTGCCTGAATCCCATGTATCTATCCCAATCTTTATTTCACTCTGGAAAATAATAGAAAGGGAAGGGTAACACATAAAATGCTGAAAATGCTCAGCAGGTCAGGCAGCATTTGTGGAAAGAGAAACATAATTTTAGGTTAATGACCTTTTAGAACTGGAAAAAGTTGGAAATGTAACAGGTTTTAAGCAAGCGCAGAGGCAAGGAAAGGTGGGACGAAAGGAACAAGGCGCGAGAGACTAAATAACAAAAAGGGATGATGGTGCAAGGTAACAGTGGTGAAGGCGCAGTGGTTAGCACCGCAGCCTCACAGCTCCAGGGACCCGGGTTCGATTCTGGGTACTGCCTGCCTGTGTGGAGTTTGCAAGTTCTCCCTGTGTCTGCGTGGGTTTTCTCCGGGTGCTCCGGTTTCCTCCCACAAGCCAAAAGTCTTGCAGGTTGATAGGTAAATTGGCTATTATAAATTGTCACTAGTATAGGTAGGTGGTAGGGAAATATAGGGACAGGTGGGGATGTTTGGTAGGAATATGGGATTAGTGTAGGATTAGTATAAATGGGTGGTTGATGTTCGGCACAGACTCGGTGGGCCGAAGGGCCTGTTTCAGTGCTGTATCTCTAATCTAATCTAATGTAAGAGGAGATGGTAGTGGGACAAGTAAAGAAACAAAAGATGGGTCTAGAGTGGGTGTAAATGGGAAAAGCAGAATCATCACCAAGTGCTACCATCCAAAAAAAAGAAGAGCGGGGGCAGAGGTTAGGATCTGAAATTGTTGAACTGTGTTGAGTCCAAAAGGTTTCAAAATGCCTAATTGAAAGATGATGTGCTGTTCCTTGAGCTTCGTTGGAAAAAGGTTGGAGGCTGAGGACAGAGAGGTCAGAGTGGCAGAGTATTAAAATGATGAGTGACTGGAAGCTCAGGGTCACGCTTGCAGACTGAACGAAGTTGTGCAGCAGAGTGGGCACCCAGTCTGCGTTTAGTCTTCCCAGGTGGAAGAGACAACATCGTGGGCAGCGACTAGTATACTAAATTGAAAGAAGTACAAGTAACTCGCTGTTTTACCTGGAAGGAGTGTTTGGGGCCTTGGACGGTGGGAAGGGAGAAGGTAAAATGGCAGATGTTGCATCACCCGCACTTGCATGCGAAGGAGAGGGGGTTTGTTTGGCAATGATTGAGGAGTGGACAAGTCCCTTCAGAATGCTGAAAGGAGAGGGGGAAGAAGATGTGTTTGGTGGTGGCTTTGCAAAAATGATGGAGGATGATCCATTGAATGTGAAGGCTGCTAATGGAAATCTTATTGTGGTATGGGAGGGAAGGGGTGTGAGCAGATGTGCAGGAAATGGAATGGACACAGTCAAGGGCCCTACCAACCTTGATTGAGGAAAAAGAAAGACATATCAAAAGCACAGGTATGGAATGTGGCATTGTCAGAACAGATGCAACGGAGACGGAAAAACAGGAAGCTGGGTGAGAGGAAAGTGGGAGGCAGTGGCTTATAGTGGACCTGTTGAGTATTTCCAGTATTTTCGATTGTTATTTAAGATTTCCAGCATCCATAGCATTTTGCTTTTATAAAAAGTTAAGGATAGTCAGTGCATTTTACTTCTTGGTTTGCTGTCTGTTAGAATTCTTCAGTGTGATTGGTTGCTTAGCCTGCTTGTTGGCATCATTTGCTGGATGCCGGTGACCCCCTCTAGTTGGTGCCAGAATCAAATCAATGTCTTATCAGGTGAAATCCACGTCACAGAGATTACTAGATCTTTGTGGGCATTTTTCTTCATGGTCAGCGGCGAGTGCCGTTGCTTTGCTGCTGATTACAAACTGCAAACCAACGGTGTCAGTGTAGAAATAACACTATTGCTGAAAAGACTTTGAAATATGGGAATAAACTAGTTGTTTATGTGGTCGTTTCTGATTGCTTTCTAGTGACTGGGAAAACTTTTTTATAAAGGGATATAGATTTAATAGCAAATGTCCCTGTGCAGTTCTTGTGGTTAAATTATAAACCAGTGTTTCACTGGAAGATGTACATTGTATTACACCAACACGCAGAGAATATGTTTACCCTTTTCTTAGGTGCACAAGCACTAGTAGGTATATTTTAAATGTTTTACATATCAAGAAATTAATTTACTAAGAAACTGACTATAGTACACCAATTAAACTTATAAATGGTTCAGTACAGTTCTTTCAGTGACTTTAAATCAGGTTACTCACAGGTGGAGAACTGGACGCTTACTAAAATTGCATATTTTTGTGTTAACAGTATTTTCAACTGTATTAATAAAATTCCATCAGATGACCACTCTTAAATACATCCATTAATAGTTTTTCATGGTGAAAAAGAAATAAAACACACTATCACACTGCCTGATTGTGCTGGTCCATGAATATTTTACATTTGTGATTATGCAAATGGACTTTAGTGGAAACTTGAAGTCTAACCTAACAATCACAGTTTTGAGTGCAATTTCCCGATTATGCCCAAAGCAGAAACTCTACCCCATATAGGTTTTGATTGACTGGTTGAATTTCAGTAAATAATACATTTCAATCAGTATGCTTTATGCTCAATCGACATACTTGTAATGTTCCCACACCAACAGACACTCATCAGAGCTCAACATTGTCCTGTGTTTTAGGCTTCTATATTGTATTGGTGGATACCTGAAATATGTCAGGCATTTGCTAGTTGAGTAGATTTTTGTTTTTGTTTCTCTCTATTCTACTCGTGACTAATGTACCTTCTGTTATTTTTGTCGTGCATGGCAGATTTGCTTAAGTGTGTGGGCGGTTAAAATTATTTGCGCAGACATACATAGTAACTTAATGGGGCCCATTTGTGCGCAGCCTGCACGGGAACTCAGTTTGCTGATTGGCTGGCTACGCAGCTTGGAGGGAACATTGCTCATGACTGCGTCATATATCTCGATTTGAATAGTGTGGCTCCTTTTTATGTAGTGGCTAAGATTGGAGGCAAAACTGTAACTGAACAAGGGGCTGCTTTTAAAGAGGAGATAGTTCCGGTACAGTCAAGGTAAATACCCATGGTGGGGAGGGGGAGTGGTGGGAAGGTAGGGCAAACAGCTCCAGAGCTCCCTGGATGACGAAAGAGAGAGAAATCTGAAGCAGAAAAGGGGTGCAAATGACAGATGTCAGGTGAATAATAGAATTGAGAACCAGGCTAAATATAGAAGGTTCAAAGGGGAGTGAAAAAACATAAGCAAAGACAGGGTATGAGAAGAGAGTCACAGCTAACATAAAAGGGAATCTAAAAGTCTTCTATCGCATATAAATAGTAAAAGAGTGGCTAAAGAAGGAGTAGGGCTGATTGGGGACCTAAAATGGGATTTACACATGGAGGCAGAGGGCATGGCTGAGGTACTGTATGAGTACTTTGTATCTTTCTTTACCAAGGAAGAAAATGCTGCCCAAGTCATGGTGAAAGAGACAGTGGATGGGCTAAAAATTTATAAAGAGGAGGTATAAGATAGGTTGGCTGTACTTAAAGTTGATAAGTCACCAGGACCGGATGAGATGCATCCCAAGATACTTGGAGAAGAAAGGGTGGAAATTGCGGAGGCACTAGCCATAGTCTTCCAATCCTCCTTAGATACAGGTGTGATGCTAGAGGACTGGAAAATTGCAAAAGGGGTGTAAGGGCAAGTCAGTTTATCCTCAGTGGTGGGAAAGATTTAAGAAACAGTAATTCGGGGCAACATTAATAGTTACTTGGACAAATGTGGATTAGTTAAGGAAAGCGCCACGGATCTGTTAAGGACAAATTATGTTTAACTAACTTGCTTGAGTTTTATGATGCAACAGGGAGGGTCGATGAGGGTAATACAATTGATGTGGTGTACATGGACTTCCAAAAGGCATTTGATAATGTGTCACAGAACAGGTTTGACAGCAAAGTTAAAGCCCATGGACAGAAGCAGCATGGATGTGAAATTGGCTGAGTGACAGGAAATGGAGTAGTTGTGAATGGTTGTTTTTTGGACTGGAGGAAGGTATGTAGTGGGGTTCCCCAGGGGTCTGTGTTAGGACTGCTGCTTTTTTTGATATGTTAATGACCTAGACTTGGGTGTACGGGGCACAATTTCAAAATTTGTGGATGACACAAAACTTGGAAGTATTGTGAACTGTGAGGAGGATAATGATGAACTTCAAGAGGACATAAACAGGCTGGTGGAATGGGCGAACAAATAGCAGATGAAATTTAATGCTTAAAAGTGTGAAGTGATTCATTTTGGAAGAGGGAACGAGGAGAGGCAAGGACCTGGGGGTATAGAGGCACAAATCATTGAAGGTTGCAGGGCAGGTTGAGAAAGCATACAGCATCCTGAGCTTTATAAATAGGGGTATGGAGTACAAGAACAAGGAATTTATGATAAATCTGTATAAAACACTATAGAGTATTTATTTATTTTATTTATTTAGAGATACAGCACTGAAACAGGCCCTTCGGCCCACCGAGTCTGTGCCAACCAACAACCACCCATTTATACTAACCCTACAATAATCCCATATTCCCTACCACCTACCTACACTAGGGGCATTTACAATGGCCAATTTACCTATCAGCGGCAAGTCTTTGGCGGTGGGAGGAAACCGGAGCACCCGGCGAAAACCCATGTGGTCACAGGGAGCACTTGCAAACCCCACACAGGCAGTACCCAGAATTGAACCCGGGTCCTGGAGCTCTGAGGCTGCGGTGCTAACCACTGTGCAGTTCTGGGCACAATGTTTTACGAAGGATGTTGAGGCATCAGAGAGGGTACAGAAAAGATTCTCGAGAAAGGTTCCAGGGCTGAGGAACTTCAGTTATTTGAATAGGTTGGAGTAGTTGGGGCTGTTCTCTTTGGAGAAGAGATGATTAAGAGGAGATTTGGGAGAGGTGCTCAAAATCATGAGGGGTCTGTACAGGATAGGGAGAAACTGCTCTTAATTGCAGAAGGATCCAAAACCAGTGGACACCAATTTTAAGGTGATTGGTAAAAGAGGTAACAGCAACATGAGGAAAAACTTTTTTACGCAGTGGGCGGTTAGGATCTGGAATGCCCGAGATTGTGGTGGAGGTAGGTTAAATCAAGGCCTTCAAAAGAGAATCAGATAATTATCTGCAAAGAAAACTTTTGCAGGGCTACGGGGAAAAGGCACTGGAGTGGGACTAGGTGAATTGCTTTTGCAGAGAGCCAACACGATAGGCTAAATAGCTTCTGTGTTGTAGCCATTCTAGGATTCTATATAGGGCGGTGCAGTGGTTAGCACTGCAGCCTCACAGCTCCAGCGACCCGGGTTCGATTCTGGGTACTGCCTGTGCGGAGTTTGCAAGTTCTCCCTGTGAGTGGCTGCGTGGGTTTTCGCCAGGTGCACCGGTTTCCTCCCACAGCCAAAGACTTGCAGGTTGTCAGGTAAATTGGCCATTATAAATTGCCCCTAGTATAGGTAGGTGGTAGGGGAATTGAGGAAAGGTGGGGATGTGAGAGGGTAATGGGATTAATGTAAGGATTAGTATAAATGGGTGGTTGATGGTCGGCACAGACTCGGTGGGCCGAAGGTCCTGTTTCAGTGCTGTATCTCTAAATAAATAAATAATATGAAAGCAATTCCATTGGTAGAAGGGGTTACCATGACCTTGAAATCAATCTTGGGCGGCGCAGTGGTTAGCACCGTAGCCTCACAGCTCCAGCGACCCGGGTTCGATTCTGGGTACTGCCTGTGCGGAGTTTGCAAGTTCTCCCTGTGAGTGGCTGCGTGGGTTTTCGCCAGGTGCTCCGGTTTCCTCCCACATGCCAAAGACATGCAGGTTGATAGGTAAATTGGCCTTTATAAATTGCCCATAGTATAGGTAGGTGGTAGGGAAATATAGGGACAGGTGGGGATGTGGTAGGAATATGGAATTAGTGTAGGATTAGTATAAATGGGTGGTTGATGGTCGGCACAGACTCGGTGGGCCGAAGGGCCTGTTTCAGTGCTGTATCTATCCACTATAGCAATCTCTGTTAATTTCAGAGTGTGAGGGATCTGGGGATAGCTCTGCATACCAATTGCATGCATTGAATCACACTTTTGTTGCAAAAGCTAAAGTAGGAGGGAAAGTTCTGATTTATCAATTTGCATTGGGTACTTAGCAAGGGAACTCTGAAGTGGAGAGACAAGGGTAGCATGACAAGAATATGAAATTAAAACATAGGGAAAAGGAAGATCATTGACAGAGATCAGGTGAGTGGGGAAAATAAATACCAATGTCTGTCGTTTTAAAAATGAAGTCTGAGGATTCAAACTAAGACACGATGAAATCCAGTCCCAAATGGTGCTTTAACAGGAAGCTCTTTTGTTATTTAGGATTTAATTAATTGACAAAATATAAACTAATTGTGGAATTCACTCATTAATTGGGGAGGTGGCGTAGTGGTATTGTCACTGGACTAGTAATCTAGAGACCCAGAGTATTGCTCTGGAGACATGGATTCAAATTCCACCACAGCAGAAGGTGGAATTTGAATTCAATTAATAAAAAAATCTGGAATTAAAAGTTGATCTAATGATGGCCATGAAATCATTGTCGATTGTTGTAAAAACCCATCTGGTTCACTAATGTCCTTTAGGGAAGGAAATCTGATGTCTGGCCGACATGTGACTCCAGACCCATAGCAATGTGGTTGATTCTTAAATGCCCTCTGAATTGGCCTAGCAAGCCACTCAGTTGTATCTAACTGCTACTTCAATAAAGAATGAAACGGGATGGACCACCCGGCATTGACCTAGGTACCAGAAACGACAACGGCAAACCCAGCCCTGGACTGCAATGTCCTCCTTACTAACATCTGGGGGCTTGTGCCAAAGTTGGGAGAGCTGTCCCACAGACTAGTCAAGCAACAGCCTGACGTACCTTACAGACAATGTCCCAGACACCGTCATCACCATCCCCGGTTATGTCCAGTCCCACCAGCAGGACAGACCCACCAGAGGTGGCAGCCACAATGGGTATACAGTTGTGAGCGAGTTGCCCTGGGAGTCCTCAACCTTGCCTCTGGACCCCATGAAGTCTCATGGCATCAAGTCAGACATGGGCAAGGAAACCTCCTGCTGATTACCACATACTGTCCTCCCTCAGCTGATAAATCAGTACTGTTCCATGTTGAACACCACTTGGAGGAAGCACTGAGGGTGACAAGGGCACAGAATGTACTCTGGGTGGGGGACTTCAATGTCCATCAAGTGTGGCTCAGTAGCACCACTACTGACCAAGCTGGCCAAATCCCAAAGGACCTAGCTGCTAGACTGGGTATGAGGCAAGTGGTGAGGGAACCAACAAGAGGCAAAAACATACTTGACCTCGTCCTCACCAATCTGCCTGCTGCAGATGCATCTGTCCGTGACAGTATTGGTAGGAGTGATAACCGCACGGTCCTTGTGGAGACGAAGTCCCGCCTTCACATTGAGGATACGCTACAACGTGTTGTGTGGCACTACCCCCGTGCTAAATGGGTTAGATTTCGAACAGATCTAGCAATGAAAAACATGGGCATCCATGAGGAACTGTGGGCCATCAGCAGCAGCAGAATTGTACTCAACCACAATCTGTAAGCTCATGGCCTGGCATATCCCCCACTCTACCATTACCATCAAGCCAGGAGACCAACCCTGATTCAATGAAGAATACAGGAGGGCATGGCAGGAGCAGCACCAGGCATACCTCAAAATGAGGTGTCAACCTGGTGAAGCTACAACCCAGGACTACTTGCGTGCCAAACTGCGTAAGCAGCATGCGATAGACTGAGCTAAGCGATCCCATAACCAACGGATCAGATCTAAGTTCTGCAGTCCTGCCACATCCAGCCGTGAATGGTGGCGGACAATTAAATAACTAACTTGTCAAGCAACAGTCTGACATAGTCATAGTCACAGTCACGGAAACATGCCTTACAATGTCCCAGACACTGCTATCACCATCCCTGGCAGGCAGATAGGTGAGGACGAGGTCAAGTATGTTTTTCCCTCTTGGTTCTCTCACTACTTGCTGCATACCCAGTCTAGCAGCTATGTCAATAAAAGCAAAATACTGCGGATGCTGGAAATCTGAAACAAAAACAAGAAATGCTGGATTCACTCAGCAGGTCTGGCAGCATCTGTGGAAAGAGAAGCAGAGTTAACGTTTCGGGTCAGTGACCCTTCCTCGGAACTGACAAATATTAGAAAAGTCACAGATTATAAACAAGTGAGGTGGGGGTTGGGCAAGAGATAACAAAGGAGAAGGTGCAGATTGGACCAGGCCACATAGCTGACCAAAAGGTCACGGAGCAAAGGCAAACAATATGTTAATGGTGTGTTGAAAGACAAAGCATTAGTACAGATTAGGTGTGAATATACTGAATATTGAACATCAGCAAGTGCAAACCTGAAGAAAAACAACCTGAAAAAAACAGTGGGTAAGCAAACTGAACAAACTAAGATGAAATGAAATAAATGCAAAAAAAGATTGTAAAAAATGTAAAAAGGAATGCAAAAAAAAAAGGAATAAAAAATAACTAAAAATGAAAGTAAAGTGGGGGGCTGTCATGCTCTGAAATTATTGAACTCAATGTTCAGTCCGGCAGGCTGTAGTGTGCCTAATCGGTAGATGAGATGCTGTTCCTCGAGCTTGTGTTGATGTTCACTGGAACACTGCAGCAATCCCAGGACAGAGATGTGAGCATGAGAGCAGGGGGGAGTGTTGAAATGGCAAGCAACCGGAAGCTCAGGGTCCTGCTTGCGGACTGAGCGGAGATGTTCCGCAAAGCGGTCACCCAGTCTGCGCTTGGTCTCCCCAATGTAGAGGAGACCACACTGTGAGCAGCGAATACAGTATACTACATTGAAAGAAGTACAAGTAAATCACTGCTTCACCTGAAAGGAGTGTTTGGGGCCTGGGATAGTGAGGAGAGAGGAGGTAAATGGGCAGGTATTACACCTCCTGCGATTGCAAGGGAAGGTGCCCTGGGACGGGGACGAGGTGGTGGGGGTAATGGAGGAGTGGACCAGGGTGTCGCGGAGGGAACGATCCCTTCGGAATGCTGACGGGAAGGGAGGGGAAGATGCGACTGGTAGTGGCATCACGCTGGAGGTGGCGAAAATGGCGGAGGATGATCCTTTGGATATGGAGGCTGGTGGGATGAAAAGTGAGGACAAGGGGAACCCTGTCACGGTTCTGGGAGGGAGGGGAAGGGGTGAGGGTAGAGGTGCGGGGAATGGGTCGGACACGGTTGAGGGCCCTGTCAACCACAGTGGGGGGAAATCCTCGGTTGAGGAAAAAGGAGGTCATATCAGAAGCACCGTCATGGAAGGTAGCATCATCAGAGCAGATGCGTCGGAGACGGAGAAACTGGGAGAATGGAATGGAGTCCTTACAGGAGGTAGGGTGTGAAGAAGTGTAGTCGAGGTAGCTGTGGGAGTCAGTGGGCTTATAATGGATATTGGTAGACAACCTATCCCCAGAGATGGAGACAGAGAAGTCGAGGAAGGGAAGGAAAGTGTCAGAGATGGACCATGTAAAGGTGAGAGAAGGGTGGAAATTGGAAGCAAAGTTGATAAAGTTTTCTAGTTCGGGGCGGGAGCAGGAAACGGCACCGATACAGTCATCAATGTACCGGAAAAAGAGTTGGGGGAGGGGGCCTGAGTAGGACTGGAACAAAGAATGCTCGACATATCCCACAAAAAGACAGGCATAACTAGGACCCATGCGGGTACCCATAGCGACACCTTTTACTTGAAGGAAATGCATGGAGTTGAAGGAGAAGTTGTTCAATGTGAGAACAAGTTCAGCCAGGCGGAGGAGGGTGGTGGTGGATAGGGACTGGTTGGGCCTCTGTTCCAGGAAGAAGCGGAGAGCCCTCAAACCATCCTGGTGGGGGATGGAGGTGTAGAGCGATTGGACGTCCATAGTGAAGAGGAGGCGGTTGGGACCAGGAAACTGGAAATTGTCAAAATGACGTAGGGCGTCAGAAGAGTCACGGATGTAGGTGGGAAGAGACTGGACCAGCGGAGAAAAGATAGAGTCTAGATAGGAAGAAATAAGTTCAGTTGGGCAGGAGCAGGCTGACACAATGGGTCTGCCGGGACAGTCCCGTTTGTGGATTTTGGGAAGGAGGTAGAAGCGGGCTGTCCGGGGTTGCGGGACTATGAGGTTGGAAGCTGTAGAGGGAAGATCTCCAGAGGAGATGAGGTCTGAGGACTGATTCCACGTGGATTCCAACTGCAGTGAATACACGGCAAGGGGTCAGATCAGAAGGGGTGGGGTCAGAGGGAAGTGAAGCGGAAGGAGGATCTGGAGGGGCATTAGTCCCCATCAGCTTCTGGAGCTTGCGTTCCTTAACACCTGAAAGGAAGAAAAAAAGTTTTTTGTTAATGCGTCGGTTGAGACGTAAGATGAGATGAAACTGCGGAGTAGAACAGATTTGAGATAAGGTGAGACGGTGCTGCTGGAGAGGGAGGTCCAGTGTGTGCTAATGGCGGCGCATAGCACTGAGTGTGGATCTCAGGATGCGGCGAGAGTAGCAGTCGGAGGAACGTTGTATTTCTCGGAGATACCTGTGATCCTGGGTGGTTTCAAAGCGTGATGGGTGAAACTGCAGTTGGAATCCACGTGGAATCAGTCCTCAGACCTCATCTCCTCTGGAGATCTTCCGTGACTCTTCTGACGCCCTACGTCATTTTGACTATTTCCAGTTTCCTGGTCCCAACCGCCTCCTCTTCACTATGGACGTCCAATCGCTCTACACCTCCATCCCCCACCAGGATGGTTTGAGGGCTCTCCGCTTCTTCCTGGAACAGAGGCCCAACCAGTCCCCATCCACCAACACCCTCCTCCGCCTGGCTGAACTTGTTCTCACATTGAACAACTTCTCCTTCAACTCCATGCATTTCCTTCAAGTAAAAGGTGTCGCTATGGGTACCCGCATGGGTCCTAGTTATGCCTGTCTTTTTGTGGGATATGTCGAGCATTCTTTGTTCCAGTCCTACTCAGGCCCCCTCCCCCAACTCTTTTTCCGGTACATTGATGACTGTATCGGTGCCGTTTCCTGCTCCCGCCCCGAACTAGAAAACTTTATCAACTTTGCTTCCAATTTCCACCCTTCTCTCACCTTTACATGGTC
The DNA here is from genome assembly GCF_036365525.1 of Heterodontus francisci. Classification (NCBI taxonomy): domain Eukaryota; kingdom Metazoa; phylum Chordata; class Chondrichthyes; order Heterodontiformes; family Heterodontidae; genus Heterodontus; species Heterodontus francisci. Next base: position 20,589,261 of record NC_090412.1, on the reverse strand, counting down.
CATCTCTGACACTTCCCTTCCCTTCCTCGACTTCTCTGTCTCCATCTCTGGGGATAGGTTGTCTACCAATATCCATTATAAGCCCACTGACTCCCACAGCTACCTCGACTACACTTCTTCACACCCTACCTCCTGTAAGGACTCCATTCCATTCTCCCAGTTTCTCCGTCTCCGACACATCTGCTCTGATGATGCTACCTTCCATGACGGTGCTTCTGATATGACCTCCTTTTTCCTCAACCGAGGATTTCCCCCCACTGTGGTTGACAGGGCCCTCAACCGTGTCCGACCCATTCCCCGCACCTCTACCCTCACCCCTTCCCCTCCCTCCCAGAACCGTGACAGGGTTCCCCTTGTCCTCACTTTTCATCCCACCAGCCTCCATATCCAAAGGATCATCCTCCGCCATTTTCGCCACCTCCAGCGTGATGCCACTACCAGTCGCATCTTCCCCTCCCTTCCCCTGTCAGCATTCCGAAGGGATCGTTCCCTCCGCGACACCCTGGTCCACTCCTCCATTACCCCCACCACCTCGTCCCCGTCCCAGGGCACCTTCCCTTGCAATCGCAGGAGGTGTAATACCTGCCCATTTACCTCCTCTCTCCTCACTATCCCAGGCCCCAAACACTCCTTTCAGGTGAAGCAGCGATTTACTTGTACTTCTTTCAATGTAGTATACTGTATTCGCTGCTCACAGTGTGGTCTCCTCTACATTGGGGAGACCAAGCGCAGACTGGGTGACCGCTTTGCGGAACATCTCCGCTCAGTCCGCAAGCAGGACCCTGAGCTTCCAGTTGCTTGCCATTTCAACACTCCCCCCCTGCTCTCATGCTCACATCTCTGTCCTGGGATTGCTGCAGTGTTCCAGTGAACATCAACGCAAGCTCGAGGAACAGCATCTCATCCACCGATTAGGCACACTACAGCCTGCCGGACTGAACATTGAGTTCAATAATTTCAGAGCATGACAGCCCCCCACTTTACTTTCATTTTTAGTTATTTTTTATTCCTTTTTTTTTTTTGCATTCCTTTTTACATTTTTTACAATCTTTTTTTGCATTTATTTCATTTCATCTTAGTTTGTTCAGTTTGCTTACCCACTGTTTTTTTCAGGTTGTTTTTCTTCAGGTTTGCACTTGCTGATGTTCAATATTCAGTATATTCACACCTAATCTGTACTAATGCTTTGTCTTTCAACACACCATTAACATATTGTTTGCCTTTGCTCCGTGACCTTTTGGTCAGCTATGTGGCCTGGTCCAATCTGCACCTTCTCCTTTGTTATCTCTTGCCCAACCCCCACCTCACTTGTTTATAATCTGTGACTTTTCTAATATTTGTCAGTTCCGAAGAAGGGTCACTGACCCGAAACGTTAACTCTGCTTCTCTTTCCACAGATGCTGCCAGACCTGCTGAGTGAATCCAGCATTTCTTGTTTTTGTTGCTAGCAGCTATGTCCTTTGGGACTTGGCCAGCTTGGTCAGTAGTTGTGCTACCAAGCCACTCTTGGTAATGGATATTGAAGTCCCCCACCCAGAGTTGATTCCGCGTTCTTGCCACCCTCGGCGTTTCTTCCAAGTGGTGTTCAACATGGAACAGTACTGATTCATCAGCTGAGGGAGGGCAGTAGGTGGGTAATCAGCATGAGGTTTACTTGCCTATGTCTGACCTGATGCCATGAGACTTCATGGGATCCAAAGTCAATGTTGAGGACTCCCAGACTGTATACCCATTGTGCCGCCACCTCTGGTGGGTCTGTCCTGCCGGTGGGACAGGACATACCCAGGGATGGTGCCTGGGACATTGTCTGTAAGGTATGATTCCATGAGTATGACAATGTCGGGCTGTTGCTTGACTAGTCTGTAGGATAGCTCTCCCAACTTTGACACAAGCCCTCAAATGTTAGAAAGGAGGACTTTGCAGGGTCGACCGGGCTGGGTTTGCCGTTGTCGTTTCTGGTGCCTAGGTCGATGCTGGGTGTTCCATCGGGTTTCATTCTTTATCGACGTAGCAGTTAGATACAGCTGAGTGGCTTGCTAGGCCACTTCGAAGGGCATTTAAGAGTCAACCGCATTGCTGTGGGTCTGGAGTCACATGTAGGCCAGACATCAGATCTCCTTCCCTAAAGGACATTAGTAAACCAGATGGGTTTTTACAACAACTCGTCAATGGTTTCATGGCCATCATTAGATCAACATTTAATTCAAGATTTTTTATTAATCTTGAATTCAAATTCAACCTTCTGCTGTGGTGGAATTTGAACCCATGTCTCCAGAGCAATACTCTGGGTCTCTAGATTACTAGTCCAGTGACAATACCACTACGTCACCTTCCCAATTAATGAGTGAATTCCAAAATTAGTTTATATTTTGTCAATTAATTAAATCCTAAATAACAAAAGAGCTTCCTGTTAAAGCACCATTTGGGACTGGACTCCATCGTGTCTTAGTTTGAATCCTAGGACTTAATTCATTTTTTAAAAACAACAGACATTGGTATTTATTTTCCCCACTGTCCCACTGGCAGGACAGACCCACCAGAGGTGGCAGCACAATCGTCAATGATGGGGGAGCCCAGCACATCAGTACAAAAGGTAAGGCTGAAGCATTTGCAACAATCTTCAGCCAGAGGTGCCAAGTTGATGATCCATCTCAGCCTCCTCCTGAAGTTCCCAGCATCATAGATGCCAGACTTCAGCCAATTCAGATCACTCCGCGTGATATCAAGAAACAACTGAAGGCACTGGATACTGCAAAGGCTATGGGCCTGACAATATTCCAGCAATAGTACTGAAGACCTGTGCTCCTGAACTTGCTGCGCCGTTAGCCAAGCTGTTCCAGTACAGCTATAACACTGGCATCTACCCAGCAATGTGGAAAATTGCCCAGCTATGTCCTGTACACGAAAAGCAGGACAAGTCCAATCCAGCCAATTACCGTCCGATCAGTCTACTCTCAATCATCAGTAAAGTGATGGAAGGTGTCATCGACAGTGCTATCAAGCGGCACTTGCACAGCAATAACCTGCTCAGTGGCACTCAGTTTGGGGTCCGCCAGGACCACTCAGCTTCTGACCTCATTCCAGCCTTGGTTCAAACATGGACAAAAGAGCTGAACTCGAGATGAGGTGAGTGTGACTGTCCTTGACACCAAGGCAGCCTTTGACCAAGTATGTAATCAGGGAGCCCTAGCAAAGTTGAAGTCAATGGAATCAAGGGGAAAATGCTCCGCTGGTTGGAGTCATACCTAGCGCAAAGGAAGATGATTGTGGTTGTTGGAGGTCAATCATCTGAGCTGCAGGACATTACTACAGGAGATCCTCAGGGTAGTGTCCTAGGCCCAAACATCTTCAGCTGCTTCATCAATGACCTTCCTTCAATCATAAGGTCATAAGTGGGGATGTTCACTGATTGCACAATGTTCAGCACCATTTACGACCCCTCAGATACTGAAGCAGTCTATAAAGAAATGCAGCAAGACCTGGACAATATCCAGGCTTGGGCTGATAAGTGGCAAGTAACACTCATGCCACACAAGTGCCAAGCAATGACCATCTCCAACAAGAGAGAATCTAACCATCTCCCCTTGACATTCAATGGCATAACGATTGCTGAGGCCCCCACTATCAACATCCTCGGGGTTACCATTGACCAGGAACTGAACTTGAGTAGCCATATAAATACCGTGGCTACAAGAGCAGGTCAGAGGCTAGGAATCCTGCGGCGAGTCACTCACCACCTGACTCCCCAAAGCCTGTCCACCATCTACAAGGCACAAGTCAGGAGTGTGATGGAATACTCTCCACTAGCATGGATGGGTGCAGCTCCAACAATAGACAAGAAGCTCAACACCATCCAGGACAAAGCAGCCTGCTAGATAGGCACCTCATCCACGAAAATTCACTCACTCCACCACTGATGCACAGTGGCAGCAATGCACTAAGGCTCTTTAGACAGCATCTTCCAAACTTGAGACCTCTACCACCTAGAAGGACAAGGGCAGCAAATGCATGGGAACATGCCAAGCCACACACCATCCTGAATTGGAACTATAATCGCCATTCCTTCACTATTGCTGGGATAAAATCCTGGAATTCCCTTCCTAACAGCACTGTGGGTGTACCTACCTCACATGGACTGCAGCGGTTCAAAAAGGCAGCTCACCGCCACCTTCTCAAGGGCAATTAGGGATGGGCAATAAATGCTGGCCTAGCCTGCGACACCCACGTCCCCATGAATGAAGAAAAAAAGGTAAGACAGCTGGTCAGGCATGGCTAATATGGTTAGCAAACACTTTGTGTATAATAATAGCAGCTGTGTGACTATGCTGCCTTTGGGTAACTCAAAGGAGGGTTCAAATGATGTAATAAACTCTGAGCATGAAGCTCATGCGATTCACAAAACCACAATCCCACAGATTGTTTTACGATCTGAAACACATTTTCAGACAGCTGGACATAATGCCTGTGACCTTGTGTTTTGCCACTTTGAGTAATTTCCTTTACTGCTGCTCCTGCCATATTTTGATGTTTGAGTCGGGCTCCAATGGGACACATGACCAGAAGTTATTTTTAATCTTTTGTTACCAGAATAGTCCTTACAACCTGAAATTACTGCTGGTGATTTTAGTGGAGAACGGTTATGGAGTTCATTTCTAAAGGAATAGAATTGAAGATCAGATGTTATGTTAAAGTTGTATTGAATCTTAGTTGGCCTGCACTTGGAATAATACTGTGCACAGTTGCAGTTTCTATATTATAAAAAGGATATCGAGGCACTAGAGAAAATGCAAAAAAGACTTAAAAGAATGATACCAGAAATCAGAGATTATATCTATCAGGAAAGATCGAACATGCTGGGGGCACTTTTCTGTAGAAAAGAGAAGGCTAGGGGCAATCTAATAGAGGTTTTTCAGATTATGAAAGGATTTGATAGGGTAGACATAGAGATGATGGACTTGATTTTTTAGGCCCTGCCGGGTCCGGACAGAAGGTAAAAATAGCCCCACTGGCCAGTGTGCCGCTTTTCCGGCTCTACACTGCCCCAGGCCACTTTTGCATAAGCGGATCTGGTGGGGTTGGATGCAGCAGGGCTACCTGCCCGCACGGAATGGGTAGATGACACAGCTCATTAAGGACCACTTAAGGCCAATTAAAGGAGGCCAGCTTCCTGGGGGTGGCAGAGCCCAGTTTAAATGCCTGGGGGCGGCCTCACAAAGGCAGGCCGAGGCGGGGTTGTGGGGTGGACAGTGCTCCAGGAGGGTCTAGAGGTCCTCCTTGCCAGCCCGCAAGCAGCCCTGTAGAGGGCACCCCCCCGCCACAGTTGTGACTTGGCTGAAAAGGCCATTTTCTATTTAAAATATAAACAAGTTGGAGAGTGGGCACTTCCATCTTAAAGCACCCTCTCCCTTACTTACCTGTCATCGCAGCCTGATGCTCCTTTCAAGCTGGAAGGTCCTTAATTGGATGGCGAGCCTGCCCTTTGACCATTAATTATCTGCCATGGGGAAAATTGCAAAGAATGACAGTTTTCCCACTGAGTGCATGTTTCTGACCCACATTTCAGCCTGACGGCAGGGTTCAGAAGCCCGCAGGGAAGGTCGTCGATGTTTCTATTTGTGGGGAGACCAAACTAGGGGCTGTAAATATGATAGTCACGAATAAATCCAATAGGGAGCTCAGGAGAAACTTCTTTACCAAAAGAATGGTTAAAATGTGAAACTACCGCAAGGGATAGTAATTTGAAGTGGATAGTTTGTACCAGTATTTTTTAATTCCATAAATGGGCATGGAAACAGAAGACTAATTTAAACAGATGCACTCAAGTTGTATGAGTCATTGCAAATCAACACTTCATATAGAGTTCATTCTGCATTCCTATGACAACTGCACTCCTAACATAAGAGCATAAGAAATAGGAGTAGGAATAGACTATATAGCCCCTTGAGCCTGCTCCACCATTTGATACGATCATGGCTATTCTTCTGCCTCAAATCCACTTTCCGCCCTGTCTCCATATCTCTTGATTCCCTGAGAGACCAAAAATCTGTCTCAGCCTGAAATATGTTTAATGATCGAGTAGCCAGAACCCTCCAGGGTAGAGAATTCCAAAGATTCACAATGCTTTGAATGAAGAAATTTCTCCTCATCTCGGTCCTAAATGATTGGCCCCTTATCCTGAAACTGTGCCCCCATGTTCTAGATTCCCCAGCCAAGGGGAACAACCTCTGTGTCTAACCTGTCAAGCCCCTTCAGAATTGTGTATGTTTCAATGAGATCACCCCTCATTGTTCTAAACTCTAGAGAGTATAGGCCCAATTTACTCAGTCTCTCATCATAGTACAACCTTCTCATCTCAGGAACCAATATAATGAACCTTTGCTATACTGCCTCCCAATGCTAGTATATCCTTCCTCAGATATGGAGACCAAAACTAAACACAGTACTCTAGGTGGGGTCTCACCCAAACCCTGTATAATTGTAGCAAGACTTTCTTAATCTTATACTCTAATCCCCTTTTTTAATAAAGGTCAACATGCCATTTGCCTTCCTAATTGCTTGCTGTACCTGTATGAGTTCACCCAAATCCCTCTGAACATCAACATTTACAAGTTTCACGCCTTTTAAAAAAAAATATTCTGCTTTTCTATTCTTACTGCCAAAGTGAATAGCCTCATTCCTCCCACATTATACTCCATCGGCCACTGTTGCCCACTCACTTAGCCTATCTATATCTCTTTGCAGCTTCTTTGTGTCCTCCTCACTGCTTACATTCCCACCTAGCTTTGTATCTTCAGCAAACATAGATACGTTACTCTTGATCTCTTTGTCTAAGTCATTCATATAGATTGTAAATAGCTGAGACCCCAGCACTGATCCTTGCGGCACTCCACTAGTTACAGCCTGTCAACTTGAAAATGCCCTATTTACCCCTACACTTTGCTTCCCGTCCATAAAACAATCCTCTCTGCATTAAACAGGTCATCAGAGGGAGTTGTGCTTTCAAGGTAAAGCCATAAAAACAGTCCAGGGCAAGAAAAGACAATTTTCTCCATGAAGGTTTGTGTCTCTACTATTGCAACTCTATCAGCCCTGCTTCCAGCTGTATTTTGAGCTTCCATCATGTTCTTGGCCTTTGTGTCTTGCAAGATTATTTCAAACATTTATCACTTGGGGAAAAATAAAAACTTTTGTCTGTTAGTTTATTAATTTGGTTTCTTTATTGTTGGCCACAGTACACATGGGGTTAATTAAAAATAGAAAATGCTGTAAATAAACAGTAAGTCAGTCAGCATCTGTAAAGGGAAAAGACTGGTGTGTATGTCTGGTGTTTCGGGGTTGTACTGCAGCATCACAACTGAAGACCTGCTGAAGGGCTTCTTTTCTTTGGCTTCCTTATCTCGCGAGACAATGGGTAAGCGCCTGGAGGTGGTCAGTGGTGTGTGGAGCAGCGCCTGGAGTGGCTATAAAGGCCAATTCTAGAGTGACAGGCTCTTCCACAGGTGCTGCAGAAAAATTTGTTTGTCGGGGCTGTTACACAGTTGGCTCTCCCCTTGCGCCTCTGTCTTTTTTCCTGCTAACTGCTAAGTCTCTTCGATTCGCCACACTTTAGCCCCGCCTTTATGGCTGCCCGCCAGCTCTGACAAACGCTGGCAACTGACTCCCACGACTTGTGATCAATGTCACAGGACTTCATGTCGCGTTTGCAGACGTCGTTAAAGCGGAGACATGGACGGCCGGTGGGTCTGATACCAGTGACGAGCTCGCTGTACAATGTATCTTTGGGGATCCTGCCATCTTCCATGCGGCTCACTTGGCCAAGAAGGGCTACACACACACAAAATATTATAACGCCTCCTCTCTCTTTACTGATGCTGATCAGCTTGCTGTGTATTTCCAGTGTTTTCTGTTTTTGCAGTGTTTTTCTTTTTACCAGCTGGCATTAATGTTAGTTTCTGCTAACTGTTTCTGCGAAGGACAGGAGTACTTATTTCAGTCTGACAAGCCGATTCAGTTATTATATTTTGAATCAAGCTTGGCTGTAATATGTTTAACTTGTCCAAACTTTTCATTTTGAACATGTTAACCCACAGAAGTTCCAGACTTATTACACAAGCATTATCCATCTTTGAACCCTGCAAATGGTAGACAATATATGTAAAGAAAGGGACTAGTTTGTTTGAATTTGTCTTCACAAGTTCCTGATTTAGGCAGTTCAATTTATCTTGCAGAGATCAAAGAACCAGTCCAGTTTATGGTGGCAGTTTTGATTGAAAACTTTGTCTCAGGCCTGTGAGAAGGGGCAGAGTAAATGATTGGATGTGATTGGTCAGATTTGGGGTTGGAAGTTTATAATCTAGGCTTATCACAATTTGTGTATTTTTGGCCAAATTCATTGTTTGAATAAATATTGCATTCAGTGAGACTAAGGCATTGCCTGTTTATCAAATGGAGTTATGATGGCCAGTATTAATTATATAGGGCTACTTTAAGTAGAAGTGGTTTTGTGTGGAATTTTCCCCAGTTACATATGATCTTGATTTTAATTTGAGTGACAAAAAATTGAAGGCCATGAGTAAACTTGTGCCTATATTGTTCAAAAGTCATGATTTCAACTCAGTTTTTAAAAATTATTTTCATCCTTGGGATGTGAGCATTGCTGGCAAGGCCGGCATTTATTGCCCATCCCTAATTGCCCTTCAGAAGGTACATAGGAGCAGGAGTAGGCCATTCAGCCCATCGAGCCTGCTCCGCCATTCAATACGATCATGGCACTTCAATGCCTTTTTCCCCACTTATCCTCATATCCCCTTATGTCACTTGTATTTAGAAATCTGTCAATCTCTGCTTTAAACATACTTGATGACTGAGCTTCCACACCCCTCTGGGGTAGAGAATTCCAAAGATTCACTATCCTCTGCATAAAGAAATTTCTAATCATCTTTGTCCCAAGTGGCTCCCCCCTTATTTTGAATTTGTGTCCCCTAGTTCTAGACTCCGCAACCAGGGGAAACATATTAGCTGCATCTACCCTGTCTATCCCTTTAAGTATTTTGTAGGTTTCAATGAGATCACCTCTCATTCTTCGAAACTCTAGGGAATACAGGCCCTCAGCTGCTTGAGCCCCAGCCTCGGGAATTCCCTCCCTAAACCTCTCCAACTGTCTTTCCTCCTTTAAGACACTCGTTAAAGCCTACCTCTTGACCAAATGTTTGGTCACCTGCCCAAATATCATCTTAAGTGGCCCGGTATCAAACTTTGCTTGAGCCTTGGGGCATTTTACTACGTTAAAGGTGCTATATAAATGCAAGTTGATGTTAGTTATGAAGTATGCAGAAGGTATCAGAAGGTGTCTGCTGTCTGCTTTCCAGCAAAGGGTGAACAGAGAGAAAAACAATGGTGGAATAAAAATAGAGAGTAAACACTTTATTGTTAGTATACTTGCTGCTCTAACCTCAAGTCTTAGTTTTCAGAGCTCCAGTGAAGAGGAACAGAGGACTACTGAATTGTTCATCAATTACAAAGCTGAAATAAACATGAGTTTTAGATGCCAGGGTTTTCTTATTTTGCATTTATTAAGCTTGTTGTGAGGAGAAGTTACACAAGAAGTTTACAATCAAGAGTAATCACACGCTCTTCAGATACGGATACCGTTCAGCTGTTATAATACCTGAAGAGGTGCCTGGTGTAATACTAAAAACGAATTATTGTGGCCTATTTTCATGTTCGTGAGTTCCGCCCAAGTCCCTTGTTCTCACCTGTTGGCTCCCTTTTGCCAAATGGCCTCATATGGTGCTTCCCCCTCAGTAATTTCCCATCAGGCCTGGTAGTGGTGAACCACCTGCTTGAGCTGTTGCAGTCTATGTGCTGTAGGTGCATCCACACTGCTGTTAGGGAGTTCCACAATTTTGATCAGTGACAGTGAAGGAATGGCAATATAGGTGGTGGTCCCATTCGTCAGGTGTCTTTGTCCTTCTAAGTGGTAGAGGTCATGGGATTTGGAAGCTGCCATCGAAGGTGCCTTGGTGTGTTGCTACAGTGAATCTTGTAGCTGGTACACGCTCCTGCCACTGTGCGTCGGTGGTGAAGGGAGTGTATGTTAAAGGTGGTGGATGGGGGTACTGATCAAGCAGGCTGCTTTCCCTTGGATGGTGTTGAGCTTCTTGCGTAGTGTTGGAACTGCACTCAACCAGGCAAGTGGAGAGTATTCTATCACACTCCTGACTTGTGCCTTGTAGATGGTGGACAGACTTTGGGGCGTCAGGAGGTGAAGGTTACTCACCGCAGGTTTCTCTGCCTCTGACCTTCTCTTGTAGCAACAGTATTTATGTGGCAGGTACAGTTAAGTTTCTGGTCAATGGCAACCCCCAGGATGTTAATGGTTGGGGAATTCAGCAATGATAATGCCATTTAACGTTGAGGGGAGATGGCTAGTTTCACTCTTGTTTCAGATGGTCATTGCCTGGCACTTGTGTGGCGCGAATGTTACTTGCCACTAATCAGCCCAAGCCTGAATGTTGCCCGGTCTTGCTGCATGTGGGCAGGGACTGCTTCAGTATCTGAGGAGTTGCGAATGGTACTGAACACTCTGCAATCATCAGCGAGCATCCCCATTTCTGATCTTATGTTGAAGAGAAGATCATTGATGAAGAAGTTGAAGATGGTTGGACCTAAGACACTGCCCTGAGGAACTGCAGCAGCAAATGTCCTGTGGCTCAGATGATTGGCCTCGAACAATCACAACCATCTTCCTTTGTGTGAGGTATGACTCTGACCAGTGGCGAGTTTCCTTCCTTATTCCTTTTGACTTCAGTTTTGCTGGAGCTCCTTCATTATACACTCGGTCAAATGCTGCCTTGATGTCGGGGCAGTCTCTCTCACTCTCACGTCTGGAATTCAACTCTTTAGCCTATGTTTGGACCAAGGCTGTAATGAGGTCTAGAGTTGAGTGACAGAACCCAAACTGACTATCTGTTATTGATGAGTAAGTGCTGCTTGTTAGCATTGTCAATGACATCTTCCCTCACTTCTTTGCTAAGGATTGAGAGTAGACTGATGGTGCGGTGATTGGCCGGATTGGATTTGTCCTGGTTTTTGTGTACAGGACATACCTGGGCAATTTTCCCCGTTATCTGGTGGATGCCAGTGTTGTAGCTGTACTGGAACAGCTTGGCTAAGGGCACAAGTCTTCAGTACTACAGCCAGGATGATGTCAGGGCCCAAAGCCTTTGCCTTCAGCAATTATCTGACCCCACACCTCCCTAGATATCTGGAAAAGGTCCATCAGATTGTTAGGTTGATCACCATACCTGGAAAAAGTGATGGCTTTCAGGAACTTGCCTCTTGAAACAACATTCTTTGTGTCCAAGGCACTAGCCCAGGTTGATTTAAGTTGAAGTGCTACATCTGAAGTTGGATCTTTGACCAACAGCAATGCTGTAAGGTAAGATGAATGAACCAAAGGCTGTGTTATAAGAAGAATACATATATTGGGCTGATTTTGTGCTGGAGGTGGGGCTCCCAGTGCCGGCCAAAAAGGCGGGCGAATCGCCACCTCTGCCTTTTCCTTTGAAGACTTTAAAGGAATGGGGATCCTGCCTCCAAGAGCTGCTGGCTAATCAGAGGGTTGGCAGTGCCACTGGGAGCCGTGGCCACTGCTGGTACTGCAGAGGCCTCAGACCCAGGCCCAGCGGTGGAATCCTGGACCAGAGGTAGGTGCGATGGGGCCACCGAGGCCTGTTGGGAAGGCTCTAGTGAGGGGAAGTGGGTGGTGGTGGGGGGGGTTGGTTGTTCAGTCTAGGAGGAGGGGTTCCCAGGGGTAGTTGTTTCCGGTGGGGGTTCCTTCAGTGCCAACTCCGCCCCCCCCCGCCCCCACCCCACCCCCACTGCTGATACCATGCGGGGATGAGTTCTCTGGCTGTTAATTGGCCACTGGGCTGGAAGGCAGTCATTGGCCTATCCCGCCCCGGGAGGATTTCTTGGCAACGGGCCTTCTGTCACCCGTGGCGATACTCCATGCCCCCTCCCCCCAGCCTCTGATCCTGCCTCAGGCATTGTGTGTAGAATAGATATCTGTGTATGATATAATTATGGAAAGTATCTCGATATATTCCATTATAATGTCATGAACCTGGGGTTACGTCCTTTCTAAGGTTTGCCATTTGTTGCAAGAGGGAAAAAATGGCATACCTTGGAAAGGATGTACTAGTTGTGGGCAACGTCACTTGTCCAATAGAGGGGGTTGGAGGAGGGTATTCAATGATATTAGCCATTAAAACGTATTGGATGCCTGCCATCTCCCCAGAGAAAATTTAGTCCCACTTTTTTTATTCCTCTCCAGTATCACTGCATCCCTTGCTGGAGATGTTGACTCATATTAATTCCCCACCCTTGCAATTATACAGTCTGTCCACTCCTTCAGCTAAGGTTGACTAAATTAGTATCCACCTAGACTCTTGATCGGCATAATTCAAAGCTTCATTATGAGCATTATTAAGGGGCGGCGCAGTGATTAGCACCACAGCCTCACAGCTCCAGCAACCCGGGTTCAGTTCTGGGTACTGCCTGTGCGGAGTTTGCAAGTTCTCCCTGTGACCGCGTGGGTTTCCGCCGGGTGCTTCGGCTTCCTCCCACAGCCAAAGACTTGCAGGTTGATAGGTAAATTGGCCATTGTAAATTGCCCCTAGTGTAGGTAGGTGGTAGGTGAACGTGGAGATGTGGTAGGGAATATGGGATTAATGTAGGATTAGTATAAATGGGTGGTTGTTGGTCGACATAGGCTCGATGGGCTGAAGGGCCTGTTTCAGTGCTGGATCTCTAAATAAATAAAAAAATATATAAGTATAAGGAAAAACTTGAAGTGTTTGGTCTAAATGGTGGGATTAATCATTTCTGCAAATTAAAATAATTCTGAAAGATAGGCAAGTTTTATTCACTTCTATTTGGGGAAATGCAGGGAATTCTTCCTGAATCTCCCTCTTTAATGCTCATCTATGAGAAACAGAAGGCCTATAGTGCCAAAAAGGTAACACTTAGTTCACCTCTATTTGTTTTGTGACAAGAAAAAATGATTTAAAAAATTAATTTACCAAGATTTGATTTTGAGAGGTGAACTCTCTCAACTGTGCAAAGCAGGAGAACAGTGATCTGATGATTTAAGAACTGATTTGCATTATTTTTACATGCTCTAATTCTGTAGTGGTTGTTTTGTTGATGAAAATTACGTTGTGGTCTTAATAACAAATCTCCATATAGCTGTCAAATGAGCACACAAATATACCACAGTGTTGTAAAACTGTTACGATGGCTCCGCAAAAGCTAATTCAGTAACTGGTTACAAGCTGTCTCAATTCTGCTTTCATTAAAGATCCCAGCAGTTCCTGACACCTTAATCAGATTATCTCAGAAATCCTTCAAGTCAGATTTTGTAGCAAGCTGGTTTCAATCTGTAACAGTTACGATTTGGCCCCGAAGGTGGTCTGATTATTATACTTGGTTAATTACTGGCTGGGGAGGTAGAAACTGCTGCAGAGTTCTAATTAAAGTCATGGGAGAAAAATGCACAGCAGAAATGAAATCTCAGTTGTCTCTTAGTGAATAAATGTTTTCTGAACTGATAGCTGTTCACAACATATAATCCTTCATTATGCACCACTGTCATTTTTCTATTAATTGTGGTTAGTTTAATTTTATGTTTAGAATTGCACATGTCAAGCTTGGTCATGACTTCAACGTTTGAAGTATAAAATAGCTGGTGTATATGATTGTAATCCACAATCAAAAATGTTACGTTTGATACTTGAAGCTAGATTTGTCACCTGCTGTTTCCAGCCAGCACCTCCCCTCCCTCCACCCACCTTTTAGAAAGATTGGTGGAGATTTAAGTGTCATGGCACCTGTGCTACAACTCTTGACTGTGCACATACACAGACCCAACCTGTATTACTGAAAGTTTACAAAATAGAGTTTTCAAGTAGCTTGGTGGTTTCCTGTTTCTCCCATTGCATCAAGCTCAAGTCCTGGCTGCAGCACGTCTCTGCCCTCAGTTTGATTTATGCAGAGGCCTGCATTAAAATTACCCCAAGACCAGAAATTTGGCCAGAATTGACAGGTGGTAGTTCTGCTGTGCTGAAGATGCCCATTCAATCAAAACACCTAGGTCATGGATGCATTGGCCATAATGTTCTAGAATTAAGGAATTTTGGAACAGTCCCAGCAGATTGAAAGTTAGCAAGTGGAACACCGTTGTTCAAGAAAAGAGGGAGAGATAAAACAGGGAGCTACAATCCAGTTAGCCTGACATAAGTCGCTGGAATCTGTTATTAAGGAAATCTTAACATGCTTAATATGATCTTGGTATGATCAGACAGCATCAACATAGTTTTATGAAAGGGAAATCGAGTTTGACAAAATTATTAGAGTTTTTTGAGGATATAATTAGTGGGATAGATAAAAGGGAGCTAGTAGCTGTAGTATACTTGGATTTCCAAAAGGCATTTGATCAGGTGCCATCCAAAAGATGAATGTGCAAGGTAAGGGCTCATGGAGTTGTGGGTAATATTTTATGGATGGAGGATTGGTTAATTGACAGTAAACAGAGAGCAAGGATGCACAGGGCATTTTCAAGTTGGAAGGCTGTAACTAGAGGAGTGCCGCAAGGATCAATGTTGGGGTCTCAGCTATTTACAATCTATGTTAATGACTTGGACGAAGAGTAATGTATCCAAGTTTGTTGATGGTACAAAGCTAGGTGGGAATATAAGCAATGAGAAGGACATAAAGAGGCTGCAAAGCGATCCAGATATGTCAAGTGAGTGGGCAACAAGGTGGCAGATGGAGTATACTATGGGGAAGTGTAAGGTTATTTACATTGGTAGTAAGAATAGAAAAGCAGAATTTTTTTTAAAAGGCATGAAATTCATAAATGTTGATGTTCAGAGGGACTTGGGTATACTCATGCAAGGAACACAAAAAGTTTGCATGCAGGTACAGCAAGCAATTAGAAAGGCATATGACGTGTTGGCCTTTACTACAAGGGGATTGAAGTATCAGAAATTGTTTAGGGCTTTGGTGTGGCCTCACCTGGAGTACTGTGCACCGTTTTGGTCTCCATATCTAAGGTAGTATATACTTGCCTTGGAGAAGGTTCACTAGATTCTTCCCTGGGATGAGAGGTTGAGTAAATTGGCCTAGACTCTCTGGAGTTCAGAAGAATGGGAGGTGATCTCATCAAAACATTCACAATTCTGAAGGGACTTGACAGGTTAGACACTGAAAGGTTGTTTGCCCTGGCTAGAACACGGTGGCACCTCCTCAGGATAAGGGGTCGATCATTCTATACTGATATGAGGAAATGTTTCTACACTTGGGGTTGTGAATCTTTGGAATTCTCTACCTCAGACAGTTGTGGATTCTCCATCATGGTCGAGACAGATAGATTTTTGATCTTGGGGAATCAAGAGATATGGGGAGTGGGTGGGAAAATGGAGTTGAAGCGGGAGGACAGCTTTGGTCATATTGAATGGTGGAGCAGACTCGAGGGGCTACATGGTCTACTCCTGCTCCTATATCTTGTGTTCCTATTAAATCTGAAATAAAAACAGTGTATTTCCTAGAGGTTCATGTTTTGCCAGGCTACAGTTTGGATACCCTTTTACATTTACTTACTGAAAACACTCTTAACTTTGTTTTAGCCTCTAACTTTCAGTTCCTAAATTAATGCTTTGTTAAATGATAATTTGCTTAAAGAATTTACTTTAACTCGATTCTTCATTTGAATAGCATTTTTGGGAATTCAAAGTCAGCCAGTAAGGGTAAAATATATAGACGCTATTTGGCTATGCAACACCATAACTGATCCAGCAAACCACACCACTTTTTTTGTAGGAGCTTGTGCATAAACTGATCTGTTATAATGCATATCTTTATGACTTCCATATACTGTGATATTTTTTAACTAAAAGTAAAAAGCATGCACAAGTGCAAAAATAATAATTCCTGTTTGAGTATTGCGTTGTAGCAGTTAAGTTTCTTTCTGACCCACTCACATCTCAAACCTGAGTATCACACCATTCTTATTTTAAAATAAAGCAGCATTAATACAAGAACAAATCTCAAGCCCTGTCATGTGATGATGAATTAAGCACCTGCCAATAATTTAACAATGTACAATAATGCAAATAAGGAATTCATTTGACCATTTTCTATGGTTAAATAAACCTACATATAAAGTATTATGCGGTTAGTCTTGTACTCATGAATGCTAGATGAAAACAGGATCAGGCTCATCTGTGATGCACACTGCAGCTGAAAAGCCTGCTGAAATTTGAAAAATTCCAAGTCCATACTTCTGCTGCAGAGCTTCATTCTCCATTGGGAAATTGTTGGTGTGTTCCCCATGGTTTTCTGCCATTAGTATTAATGAATGAAAAATTAATGGAGAGCACACCCATTCTGATGTGCACTCCCAGCAGGCCTAAGACCAAGGTTGTGCAGCAAGAACATGCAATTAGAAAATTAGCCCCAAGTGTCAAGATTCAGAATTGAACAGTGGGCATTCAGGTGAGGTCCTGGAGAACCGCTGGTACCAGTGGGTCTGTACTCCAGCAAGATTCAGCGTCTTCAGGAGAGATTAGGAAAAAATTGGTGTGGGGGTGGGGAAGGAGCTATGTGAGATATATAATGAATCTGTTTTCCAGTTAATCCACCTTATAGATTCAAAGTTTGAAAATTTGCAGTTGCGGATGAACTAACTGTAATATCTATCTTTAGTAGCATATTTAGGCAGTGTTGTAGTAACAGGGTTTATGGCTTATCTGAGTAGTGTGGCATACCAGACAGGAAGCTCAGTCTGGAATAATCATTACCACAAATATAAACGTCGGACTGATGCTGAATGCCATGGATTGCAATTGTGCCTATAAGCAGTAATACAGCATGTCTTCAGTAAAGGCATTCTGATGCACACTTCCAAACTAGTCTTTACACAACGTGAGAGTTGCTTATATTTGTTTTTAATTTCACAAATGAAACGTATCTCCATCCTTAAAGTTTTGTCTTGGAAAAGTTAAGAAGTAAGCTGGAACTTTATGAAGATAATAAGAAAAACTGAATGTTGGAAATCTGAAGCACAGAAAAGTTTGGCGCTGCACAATAGGTCAGAATTCCAAAGCATTCCACTCAAAACGTTAACCTTTTTCTTTGCAATATTTGACTTACTGCCCTGTGTCCTGCCTAAACGTTATACCTCAACCAGCAGTGCTAAAACAGATTATCTGACCATTATTACATTGCTGTTTCTGGGATCTAGCTGTGCATAAAATGGCAGCCAGTTTTCCTACATTACAACAATGCCTACACTCCCAAAAGTACTTAATTGGCTGTAACATGCTTTGGGACGTCCTGAGATCATGAAACATGCTGCAAGAGTACCAAAGTGGGAAATTTCACATTTCCTCACATCTTTCTTCATCTGCTACCTTCATGCTCATTCACCTATTTATATCCCTTTGCAGATGCTTTGCATCCTCGTCACAGCTTACTTTCCCACCTGGCTTTGTATAAGCAGCAAACTTGGACACATTACATTTGGTCCCGTCATCCAAGTCATTGATCTAGATTGTAAATTGCTGAAGCCCAAGCGCTGATCCTTGCGGCACCTCACTAGTAACAGTCTGCCAACCTGAAAATGGCCCATTTATTCCTACTGTCTGTTTTCTGGCCTTTAAATAACCATCAGTCCATGTTAATATAGCACACCCAATTCCATGAGCCTTTATCTAGTGCAACAACCTTTTGTTTGACACCTTATTGAATGCCTTTTGAAAATCCAAATATTCTACATCTACTGGTTTCCTTTATCTACATTGTTACTTACATTCTTAAAAACTCTAGCAGATTTGTCAAACATGATTTCCCTTTCATAAAATATGTTAACTCTACCTAATCATACTAGGATTTTTCGAAGTGCCCTGTTGCCACTTCCTTCGTAATGGATTCTGCATTTTCCTGATAACTGATGTCAGGCCATCTGGCCAGCAATTCTCTGTTCTCTTTCTCCCTTCTTTCTTGAATAGCAGTGTTACATTTTGCTACTTTCCAATCTACCGAGACTGTTCCAGAATCCAGCGAATTCTGGAAGGTCACAGCCAGTACATTCACTATCGCTGCTGCCACATCTTTTAGAACCCCAGGATGTAGGCCGACAGGCCCAGTGAATTTTTCAGTCGTCAGTCCCATTAATTTCTTGTACTTTTTCTTTACTAACATTACTTAATTTAAGTTCCTCACATTCATTAGACCATTGGTTACCCACTACTTATTTTGCTGTGAATACAGAGAAAATATTTGTTTAATGTTCCTGCCTTTTCCTTATTCTCCATTATAATTTCTCCTGTCTCAGCCTCTGAGGGACCTGCATTCACTTTCACTGTGTATTTGTGGATAGTAAATTTAACTGCATCTTTAATCTAAGTACAGTTGATATCTGCATGTCAAAGTGTTGTGCCTTTTTGGTTTGAAAACGCGTTTCCCAGTGCAAATTTTGAGACTGCTCGGACAGAGGACTGTGAGGTGTGTGGTCTTCTGCAATGTAATAAGGGTGTAACCAAGCAGATTTTCAGGTTCAGGGCTTTATTGTGTGGGATGCTGGACCTTTGGGCATTGAAGATGGCTAGAGAGGAGACAAGATCACAGCTGAGAAATGAAATCTAGGCAGTCTGGTTGAACAATAGTCATGGGGCTGTTACTACAACAGGACAAGCAGATGATGAGAGAGGAGAGACATACAAATGAGGGCCAGGAAAAATTTAAGTTGCCTAGGATTTTTAAATTGTATTTTCAGCTTTACTCTCCAGGGTAGAGCAAGAAACTTTTAATGTTTGTCACACCCCAAAGTGTGTTTTCTTATTTTTGACACTAATAACTGCATTTTCTCCAAAAACTTAATTATGTTTGGCCAGGATCAATTAAAATAACAGGTGCTTCTGATTTTGTTTTGACTGTTTTCACCCAACTTTAATTCAAAAACAGGAAAGTTGACATATCACCTGGCACCTGCAATGCTCATATTGCACTTAAGCTAAATTGGCACAGAAACGGTGAATATTTTGTTCATTCAGCTGTGGAGCATGCAAAGTTTACTTGTCATGGCCAAAGTTTTTGCGAAGATCATTTTACAGACTTACACAGAGGGCTTGTTCGCTAGCTTGACTGAAATAATGTGTGGTATCCTGACCCGACCCATGCTGGCAGCTCACCCCTGCACAGCTGACAAGTCACTCACTCTGAATATGGAGATGCTGGATGTGTGTATAGAGTCATAGAATCCTACGACATAGAAGAAGGCCATTTGACCCATCATGCCTGTGTAAGTTCTTTGAAAGAGTTATCCACTTAGACCAAACATAGTTGGCATTAAAAAATTTTTTTAAACATGTAGCACTGCAGTACCTGATCAAGCCAACACCTTTATTTTCCATTCCTTCCCTTATAAGGGTAGATTTTCCAATGCAGTTTGCCAGTTGCCTGAGCTCTGACTTTTGCACCCATGGTTTCTCAATATACTATTTTCAATCACCAAGCTATGTTCAAAAATTGTTACATCAGCATTAAGTTGAACAAAGATGTGATTTTTCTGGCTTTTTCCCTGGGATTGTGCTATTTATTTCACAAACCTACTTGGCCTGGACCTTAGGGAAGCTTGATGTATGGTGGAATCTTTAAATGGGCAGATGCTTCTTAGCCATTTTAAAATTTTCCCTTGCATTGTGTTTCTAGCACAGGTCTTCACTAATTGTTTTGGTATTCTTAGTACAATTTAAAATGTATTTTTGGTATCACTTTTTCCATGAAAAGTAATTTCTACAATAGGCCATTTCAAAGAATGATTACTGTCTGCTAAGTCACGAGAAAACTGACCATAGTAGAAGCATTGGCATTCAGAACCAGAACATAGAAATTTTTTAAAAAGGGGCATGATAAAGGGGATCTTCCAATATCAACTTTCATAGGAACTTAGGAAGCAGCAAGGCTTTCTTGACTTGAAGCAGCCAGTCTGAATATTGTGTTGGCCAGTGAAATGCTCAGAAATAAATAACAATGAAGGTAAGAAAATCTCTGTAATTGTGTAGAAACTGCTTTTTTAACAGTTTAGCCCAATCTGGATCGCTCCTTCAGATGTTCATTCTAATCATTGGTAAGTTTATTGAGAAATCTGATCTAAAAAGTAATGGCCAGAAATTGCTGCAATGGCAGTTTTCAGTGAACAATGTTTCTTGGAATTTTATGCTTCTCATTGACATTGCACTATATTATGCTGCAAATTGTTGGAATGTTGATCTGCTAATGGCATAGCAATGTCAGTGTCGCATCAGGGACTTGTAAATGCCATGCCCAATGAATTATCAGTATGAATTAGAGTCAAACAAAATATACAGAGAAAAAGTAGATTTTGGGGGAGGGGGAAGCGAGAAAGCAAAAGTGAGATAAACATTTAAAAGAATAAACAGAAGAAGAGGACATTGTAACCCAGTTATGTTTGGGATTTGCTTTATTGGTCCTTGAAAACGTAATGAGTGAATGGCAGAGTAGATGTGCAAAATGTATAGATGCTCTTGACTTATGAGGTAGAGAACCAGCAGTTCCATCCATCATGATCAGGAACAGTGGAACACCCAATGGGTATGCCATTGTACTGCTTTTATAGAAACATAGGAATTGCTAGACAACAAAAAAAAAGGTCCATCTAATTTGCCTTTTACTATTCTGGTACTCACATGGATACAATGATAATGGAGTTGTTGACTAATGATAGCAATCAATCTCCATCAGTTAGTCTACAACAGGACCACAAATTACTCAAAGACCCCAGTGGTGGAGAACTTTGGAAACCATATGTCCAAAATCACCTTTTCTCCCCATAAGAATGCTGCATTTACCATGCCAGGTCTCAAATTACTCCTATACTATATTCCAAAATGTTGATATCTTTTGAAATAAATCTATTCAATTTGCAGCTGATTGTGACCATCTTCCGACTATCAAAAGGGCTTAGAGTCATAGAGTTATACAGCACAGAAACAGGCCCTTAGGCCCGTTATGTCCGCGCCGGCCATCAAGCCTATCCTAATCCCATTTTCCAGCACTTGGCCCATAGCCTTGTATTCTGTGGCATTTCAAGTGCTTATCTAAATACTTCTTAAATGTTGTGAGGGTTCCTGTCTCTAACACTCCTTTAGGCAGTGTGTTCCAGATTCCAACCACCCTCTGGGTGAAAAAATTCTTCCTCAAATTCCCTCTGAACCTCCTGCCCCTGACCTTAAATCTGTGCCCCCTGGTTATTGACACCTCTGCTAAGGGAAAAAGTTTCTTCCTATCTAACCGATCTATGCCCCTCATAATTTTGCATACCTCAATCAGGTCCCCCCTCAGTCTTCTCTGCTCTAAGGAAAACAACCTTAGCCTGTCCAGTATCTCTTCATAGCTGAAATGCTCCAGCCCAGGCAATATCCTGGTGAATCTCCTCTGCACCCTCTCCAGTGCAATCACATCCTTACTGAAGTGTGGCGACCAGAACTGTGCACAGTACTCCAGTTGTGGCCTAACTAGCGTTTTCTACAGCTCCATCGTAACCTCCCTGCTCTTATATTCTGTGCCTCGGCTAATAAAGCAAGTATCCCATATGCCTTCCTAACCAGCTTATCTACCTGTGCTGCTGCTTTCAGTGATCTATGGACTAGTACATCAAAGTCCCTCTGACCCTCTGTATTTCCTAGGGTCCTACCATCCATTGTATATTCCCTTGCCTTGTTAATCCTCCCAAAATGCATCACCTCACACTTCTCAGGATTAAATTCCATTTGCCACTGTTCTGCCCATCTTACCAGCCCATCTATATCATCCTGTAATCTAAGGCTATCCTCCTCACTATTTACAACTCCACCAATTTTCATGTCATCTGCGAACTTGCTGATCATACCTCCTATATTTAAGTCTAATTCATTAATGTACACTACAAACAGCAAGGGTCCCAGCACCGATCCCTGCGATACACCACTGGTCACAGGCTTCCAATCGTATAAACAACCCTCGACCATCACCCTGTGCCTCCTGCCACTAAGCCAATTTTGGATCCAATTTGCCAAATTGCCCTGGATCCCACGGGCTCTTACCTTCTTGACCAGTCTCCCATGTGGGACCTTATCAAAAGCCTCACTGAAGTCCATGTAGACTACATCAACTTCTTTACTT
Organism: Heterodontus francisci; assembly: GCF_036365525.1. Taxonomy (NCBI): domain Eukaryota; kingdom Metazoa; phylum Chordata; class Chondrichthyes; order Heterodontiformes; family Heterodontidae; genus Heterodontus; species Heterodontus francisci. The sequence continues at coordinate 20,567,016 of NC_090412.1, read as the reverse complement.
TCATCTACACACCTAGTCATCTCCTCGAAAAATTCAATCAAATTTGTTAGACATGATTTCCCCCTGACAAAGCCATGCTGACTATCCTTGATTAATCCCTGCTCTCCAAGTGGAGATTAATCCTGTCCCTCAGAACTTTTTCCAATAGTTTCCCAACCACTGATGTTAGATTCACTGGCCTGTAATTACTTGGTTTATCCCGACTACACTTCTTGAATAATGGTACCACATTTGCTGTCCTCCAGTCCTCTGGCACTTCTCCTATGGCCAGAGAGGATTTGAAAATTTTTGTCAGAGCCCCTGCTATCTCCTCCCTTGTCACACATAGCGGCCTGGAGACTTATCCACTTTTAAGCCCGCTAAAACCGCTAATACCTCCTCTCTTTCAATGCTAATTTGTTCAAGTATATCACAATCCCCCTCTCCGATCTCTACACCTACATCGTCTTTCTCCGTAGTGCAAAGTAATCATTTAAAACCTCACCTACGTCCTCTGGCTCCACACACAGATTGCCACTTTGGTCTTAATGGGCCCTACTCTTTCCCTTGTTATCCTCTTTCCCTTAATATACTGATAAAACGTCTTGGGATTTTCCTTGATCTTATCCACTCGTGTTTTTTCATGCCCCCTCCTCGCTCTTCTAATTACTTTAAGTACCCCCTACACTTTCTATACTCCTCTAGGGCCTCTGCTGTTTTCAGCCCTCTGAATCTGCCATAAACCTTTTTTTTTCCTTTATCCAATCTTCTATATCCCTTAACATACAGGGTTCCCTGGACTTGTTGGTCCTACCCTTCACCAGTACGGGAACATGTTGGCCCTGAACACACACACTTTCCATTTTGAATGACCCACTGGTTTGATGTAGACTTTCCTACAAGTAGCTGCTCCCAGTCCACTTTGGCCAGATCCTGTTTTATCGTTTTGAAATTGGCCTTCACCCAATTCAGTACCTTTTTATTTCCAGTCCATTTTTGTCCTTTTCCATAACTACCTTAAATCTTAGAATTATGGTCACTATCCCCGACACTTCTATCATTTGTCCGGCTTCATTCCCTAAAATTAGGTCTATCACCGCCCCTTCTCTTGTAGGACTTTCTACGTGCTGGCTCAAAATGTTCTCATGGATGCACTTTTAGAATTCTGCCCCCATTAAGCCTTTTGCACTAAGACTATCCCAGTTAATATTGGGGAAATCCCCTACTATTGATACCCTATTATTTTTACACCTGTCTGAGATTTGCCTGCATATCTGCTCCTCTATCTCTCCCTGACTGTTTGGAGGCCTGTAGTACACTCCCACCCAAGTGATTGCCCCCTTTTTGTTTTTAAGTTCTACTCATATGGCCTCATTTGAGGAACCTTCTATGATATCATCCCTGCCTACTGCAGTAATTGACTCCTTGATCAACAGTGCAATGCCACCTCCTCTTTTACACTCACCCTCCCTCCCCCCCCCCCCCCCCCAACCCCTCACCATCACGCCTGAAGATTCTGTACCCTGGAATATTAAGCTGCCAGTCCTGCCCTGCCCTCAACCATGTCTGTGATAACATTAATATCATATTCCCATGTGTTAATCAACGCCCCCAATTCATCTGCCATACTTGTAAGACTCCTTGCGTTAAAATAGATGCAATCCAGCTTTGCATTACTCACTTGTGCCTTAACAGGTCTATATTTGCTCTGCCTTCCAAACTGACTTAGTTTCTCTTCTATGTTTGGCTGTGCATCACCCCCTACTGTATCTCCACACTGTATCCCATCCCCCTGCCAAATTAGTTTAAACCCCTCCTCCTCCCTCCCCAATGGGGAGGCGGTGGCATAGTGGTATTATCACTGGACTAGTGACCCAGAGTGTTGCTCTGGAGACATGGGTTCGAATCCCACCACAGCAGAAGGTGGAATTTGAATTTAATTAATAAATCTGGAATTAAAAGCTAGTCTAATGATGGCCATGAAACCATTGTCGATTGTTGTAAAAACCCATCTGGTTCACTAATGTTCTTTAGGGAAGGAAATCTGCTGTCCTTACCTGGTCTGGCCTACGTGTGACTCCAGACCCACAGCAATGTGGTTCACTCTTACATGCCCTCTGAAATGGCCTAGCAAGCCACTCAGTTGTACCTAACTGCTACGAAGTCAACCTCACGTGGACTGCAGTGGTTCAAGAAGGCAGCGCACCACTAACTTCTCAAGGGCAATTAGAGATGGGCAATAAATGCTGGCCTAGCCAGCGACATCCACATCCCATGAATGAATTTTTTTTTAAAAGCTCTAGCGAACCTCCCTGCAAGGAATGTTGGTCCCTTCCGGTTCAGGTGCAACCCGTCTATCTTGTACAGGTCCCACCTTCGCCAGAAACAGACCCAGTGATCCAGCAAACTAAAGCCCTCCCTCCTGCACCATCTCTTCAGCCAGGCATTCATCTGTATCCTCCTACTCCTATACTCACTAGCACGTGGCACTGGGAGTAATCCAGAGATTACAAACTTTTGAGGTCCTGTTTTTTAATCTGCTACCTAGCTCCCTAAATTCTTGTTGCAGGACCTCTTCCCTCTTTCTACTTATGTCGTTGGTACCAATGTGCACCACGACATCTGTCTGTTCACCCTCCCCCTTCAGAATGTCTTGCAGCCGCTCCGTGACATCCTTGACCCTAGCATCAGGGAGGCAACATACCATCCTGGAATCACGTTTGCGGCCCCAGAAATGCCTGTCTGCACCCCTTGCGATAGAATCCCCTATCACTATAGCTCTCCCACTCCTTTTCCTCCCCTCCTGTGCAGCTGAGCCACCCGTGGTGCCACCGACTTGGCTCTTGCTGCATTCTCCTGAGAAGCTATCTCCCCCAACATTATTCAAAGTGGAAAATCTGTTGAGAGAGGGAGCTGGACCCAGGGGACTCCTGCACTACCTGCCTAGTTTTTCTACTCTGCCTGGCAATCACCCATTTCCTTTCTGCCTGTGAAGTCTTTACTTGCGCTGTGACCACCTCCCTTTACGTGCTATCCACGATTCTCAGCCTCGCAGATGCTCCACAGTGTCCCCAGCCACTGCTCCAGATTCGCAATGCGGATTTCGAGCAGCTGCAGCTGGAGCCACTTCCTACACACGTGTTCGCCATGGATACTGGAAGTGTCCCTGATTTCCCACCTTGTACAGGAGGAGCACTCCACACTGCCGAGCTGCCCTGCCATGACTTACCCTTAATTTACTTCCTTAAATTACTCAAACATTAGATTATTTACAGTAGGGACTTGATTCCCTAAAAAAACATTATTTACTATATTAAAAAAAAAACTGCAGACCTTGCCTTTCTCTTTACTTTAGTTACTAACCCAGCTATTTACATATACTCCCTAACAGCAGTCACTCACCAACCAATCACCTTGCAGCTTTCCTGTGATGTTACTGTTCAAATTTTTTTTTTCAAACTCAGTCAGCGAGCACCAACTCCTGAAGAGGTCCGACTGCTCTCTGCTCCTGAAGGTAAGTGAAGGCCCTGAGCCTGGTGCTAAATTTATCCACTGCCGGTTCTAGGTGCTCCCGCACAGATCTGACTGCACTCTGCTCCTGAAGGTAAGTGAAGGCCGCGAGCCCAGTGCTGAATTTATCTGCTCCCGGTTCTAGGTGCTCCCACAGAGCTGTGACTGCTCTCCGCTCCTGAACGCTTTGCATCTTGAAAACGATTGCCTTCTGACACTAACAGGCGTGCACATGGCAAGACTAGCACAAAAAGATAGCCAAGGCAGTTACAAAATATGATAAGACTATAGGTACAATTCACTTCACTAACTGTTGGAGTGAGACTCCACAGCTTTACTGGTCCTTTTATGAGCCTGCAAGGTTAAATGTCATAAATCATGTCACTACCGGGGTCCTCTGTGATAATTGGCAATCTTAAATGGCTGTAATGGGAATAACAACATAAATGCAGCAATGTCGCAATTGCTATTAAGTTCAATTGGGAACCTCACAGAAAATTTTTTTTAAATCAGTTTTGGCAAGACTAAGAGCATTCACAATTTGCGGAGAATTGAATTTGTTACATATCTCTTTTACTGTAAATTGTTGGATTTTTGTAAGAATCCATTATGGCGAGCAATGTTAATGCATCAGCAATTTCTGGTTCAATGTTTGCAAATAGTTTCTAAGAATAAGTTCTTGTACAAATAATTAAAAAGTGCGCATAATCATACATTACAGCTTGCCTCTTTGCAAATAGATTATGGAATATACCCTTTATTACTGTATTATAGCAATCAGACATATTATTTCAGAATTCTTTTGAGACTTCTGAGGAAGTGTTATTTTTCAAAGAATGATATAAGTTTAAAGCAGCAACTTCAAGCCCTCTTAAAACTATCCTTTTGATTTATGGAAAGGGATAGAAGAGCTGGTAATAAATGAAACAGAGAAAGTTAATTATTTTACTCTGTTGTGTGTTGGATTAGCAACTCTTATGTGCCAAAATCGACTTTGTCATGTGTAGGTTGGGCCCTAAAAATATTGCATAACAGCTGTTTTGCCTAAGATAGTACAGCCAGTCATTCATGATTATCAAAGTATACTGCTTTTCTAGGATTGATGTATTTTACTTATTCATCCCCTCTAATCCTGTTCAGACTTTACTTCCCATTCTTCATCTCCTAAATAATGATCTGAAATGTGCTTTGATCTGAGCTACAATACTGATTTTGTAAAGAACATAGAAGTGGAATTTCCATAATTGGGTTGCTAAACAATCGCGTCCAATTGTACGACTGCTTTGCTTACATCAGTTAGCACTTGAATTTCCTGCCAATCTCATTTGCATATGTCAGATGGTAAAATTCAATGTAAACGAGCGGAGATCAGCGTAAACAATCGAGCCCCAAGAATGGCATGTAGTTCACATCATTAAAAATCCTCCTTTAAGTGTGAAAATTGAAGTTTGAAGCAGTTTAACCATTAGACATGCGCATTAAGCACAGCGTGCTTAAGTACCTGCAATCGTGGAAGAATTTCAAATTTTATTAACTTGTATTAACGCCATAAAAGTGCATTAAAAGAAACCGACAATACAGTGTAGATCTCAGTGAGGAGTTAATTAAAAAAAAATGCTTTTTTTAAAAAAAAGACATCACAAAACTGGAACAATGGCTTTCCTGCTGTGTCTAAAAACCCTAAAAGGGAGCACATTTTAATGCGTATGTGCCCATTGCCGTTTTACAGTGGCAAGCTGTGTGGGGCCCTCTTGGAGAGACAGGCTACTTTATTACCATATTTAAATCAGGCTCCCACAGTGCACTTGGGAGCCTCATTTAAATTTAACATCTGCTGGCCAGTATCCCAGGGCTGGGGAAACCCGGCAGTGAAATGGAGACGAGAGCTGCCAGCTCAACGAGGCAAGTGCTTTTTATAGCATTCCTTGTGGATCAAGAGGAGCAGGAATGCTTCCCTCAGCCACTCAAGCAAACCTTTGGCCTCCATTCTGCTGATCACAACCTTTCCTTAGCCTCTGTTGTGATTGCTGACCTCCCATGATCTGAAGCCTGTGATTACCAGCCCTCAACCTCAACTGAAGCCTGTTCCCCCGCCCCCCTTTCCCCTCCGATTGCTGGGGATCATCTCCAAGAGTCATTTGTTTTCTTCTGTCACTTGTTTTTCTGCCTGGCATTTAGCCAGCATGCTGGTTAGCAGACTGCCAGGCAGGAAGCAGGGAAAAAATTACAATGAGGTCCTACCGTCAAATTGGATTGGATCTGTGTCTCCAGCCTCATCAAGTTTCCCATGTAGCCCTCCCTCCCGCCTCCCTGTAAATATTGGGACTATGGTATCTGCTTCAATTGCTAACAGGTAGTGCATTCCAATGCCAAGGAAATGGGAACAAGGAATGATGCAAATAAGGAGACAGCACAACTATTAATGTTCAGTCTTCAATAAATATTTTATTTTGCATACAACTGAATTTGAATACACAACTTATATATTTTTTTAGGGATAAAGCATTTATATCTTCCAAATAATTAGAATATTGTGTCCATACTAGAATATATATGCCTTGAAATCTTTCTTTTCTTTTTGGGCCTCCTTATCTCGAGAGACAATGGATATGAGCCTGGAGGTGGTCAGTGGTTTGTGAAGCAGCGCCTGGAGTGGCTATAAAGGCCAATTCTAGAGTGATAGGCTCTTCCACAGGTGCTGCAGAGAAATTTGTTTGTCGGGGCTGTTGCACAGTTGGCTCTCCCCTTGCGCCTCTGTCTTTTTTCCTGCCAACTGCTAAGTCTCTTCGACTCGCCACATTTTAGCCCTGTCTTTATGGCTGCCCGCCAGCTCTGGCGAACACTGGCAACTGACTCCCACGACTTGTGATCAATGTCACAGGATTTCATGTCGCGTTTGCAGACGTCTTTAAAGCGGAGACATGGACGGCCAGTGGGTCTGATACCAGTGGCGAGCTCGCTGTACAATGTGTCCTTGGGGATCCTGCCATCTTCCATGCAGCTCACATGGCCAAGCCATCTCCAGCGCCGCTGACTCAGTAGGGTGTACAAGCTGGTGATGTTGGCCGCCTCGAGGACTTCTGTGTTGGAGATACGGTCCTGCCACCTGATGCCAAGTATTCTCCGGAGGCAGCGAAGATGGAATGAATTGAGACGTCGCTCTTGGCTGACATATGTTGTCCAGGCCTCGCTGCCATAGAGCAAGGTACTGAGGACACAGGCCTGATACACTCGGACTTTTGTGTTCCGTGTCAGTGCGCCATTTTCCCACACTCTCTTGGCCAGTCTGGACATAGCAGAGGAAGCCTTACCCATGCGCTTGTTGATTTCTGCATCTAAAGACAGGTTACTGGTGATAGTTGAGCCTAGGTAGGTGAACTCTTGAACCACTTCCAGAGCGTGGTCGCCAATATTGATGGATGGAGCATTTCTGACGTCCTGCCCCATGATGTTCGTTTTCTTGAGGCTGATGGTTAGGCCAAATTCATTGCAGGCAGCCGCAAACCTGTCGATGAGACTCTGCAGGCACTCTTCAGTGTGAGATGTTAAAGCAGCATCGTCAGCAAAGAGGAGTTCCCTGATGAGGACTTTCCGTACTTTGGACTTCGCTCTTAGACGGGCAAGGTTGAACAACCTGCCCCCTGATCTTGTGTGGAGGAAAATTCCTTCTTCAGAGGACTTGAACGCACGTGAAAGCAGTAGGGAGAAGAAAATCCCAAAAAGTGTGGGTGCGAGAACACAGCCCTGTTTCACGCCACTCAGGATAGGAAAGGGCTCTGATGAGGAGCCACCATGTTGAATTGTGCCTTTCATGCGACAAATCATATTTGGTGATATTAGTAGACCGACACTTAATAGGTACTATATTTTAGCATAGGATTGTTTCAAATGGATTCGCACCTCTGGTAAAACAGTAACCGTAATCAGCAATCTTAGGGCTGAATTTTACCAGCCCCTTGACGTTGGGGGTTGTGGTGGGGGGTGCCTGTAAAATACTTGCGGGAGCAACCTGCCACGACCCCAGATTCCGAGAAGGTCCCGCTGCATTTTACCAGCGGCGGCGGAGCCTTCATTTAAATTGTAAAACCAATGCAAATAAATTTAAATATACTTACACTGTCCCAATCGCCGTCCCATGCCGATATTACGGCCGCTGGCCTGCAACTCGCGCGCCTTCGGAACTCTGTAACGGAGTTCTGAGGAGAGACACTGGTGAGGAGGGGGGAGGAGTGAAATTATCAAGGTGGGGGAGCAGGGACACCTTTTCTTTTGGTTGTGGGGATGACGGGAAGGGGTTGAGGGGCAAAGTTACAAAGTTCGGGGGCAAAGTTGATTGTTAGGAAGAAGAGGTTTTCCAGTGTGTACGTAACATGAACTGGCCATTGTGGGGGTGGGGAAGGTGCCGCGATCTATTTAAAAAAAAGTTTTTCATTTAACTTTGCCCACAGTGTAACTTTAAGAATTTAATTTATTCATAAGGGCTTGAAGCCCTTTAAAAATAGCGCCTGCGCAGCGGCACTGGTGTCTTTGCCAGGGTTGGTGCAGCTGCCCTCTCTATGTCATCAGGGGCGGCTGCTCCACCCCCTCCATTTCAATGAGCCCCAGCGCGAAATATTGTGGGGTCTCAGCGGCAGTGCTTCCGTGTCGGAAGACTGCCAAGTTCAATGCCCGCCGCCGCGATGTGCAGCACGCTAATAAAATTCAGCCCTTAATGTCTGAGGTGCAGAGTTTTAAACTATGGTAGCAAACAAGTCTACCAACATTGATATAGTGATGAAAAACATAGCCACCTGAGGCATCTTTTACCACAGCCCATCAATCTGCTGTTCTTTAAAAATGCCCTAGCACTATCTAGCTGGGCAAATCAGAATGATTTTAGGTTTTGCCAGTCTTCAAATTGCATCTGCACCATATGTAAATAACACTTTACACTGGCACAAATAATGTCTCTCAGTGCCAAGAACTGAAAATTAGGTCAAATAAGGGTGCAAACTGATCTGGCTGGACAGTTTTACTGTAGGATTCTTAATCTTTTTCTCTCTCCCCTGAGCAGAATTTTATGTCCTAAGATCAGGTAAAATAGTAGTTTAATATTTGTTAGCCATCCCTCATCCATGTAACAAAAGTGAACGGAATACATTTTGGTGTTCAGTGTTGAGAGCCAAAAGAGTCAAAATGAAAAAGTGAAGTATATCAGTCATGGCTCAGTTGGTACCTCTGAATCAGAGGGTCATGGCTTCACACCCACTTCAGAGACTTGAGCCTATAAACCAGGCTGATACTCCTAGTGCAGTACTGAAGGAGTGCTGCACTGTCATAGATGCCGTCTTTTTGACTCATGCATGTGATGAGAGTGCCACGGGCAAGGCCAGCAGTTACTTCATGCCGCTAATTGCCATTGAGAAGGTGGTGATGAGCTGCTTTCTTGAACCACTGAAGTCCTTGTAGGTACAGCCATAGTGCTGTAAGGGAGGGAGTTCCAGAATTTTGCCCCTACGACGGTGAAGGAACAGCGATTATAGTTCCAAGTAAAGGCCTGCTACCCGATCCGAACCTGACGACGTGTCAGGTTCGGGTCGGGTCAGTCTGGGAGGGACCGGGTCGGGAACACAGTATTAATTGGACTTGAAAGCTTGTTTAAAAAGAAATGGATTCGGAATCGGAAGGTAAATAAAATGAACATTCCTGGTGGTTGGGTCGGACTCTGGTCAGGTCGGGTGCGGGAAAAAATAGAGGGGCTCTGGTCCGATGTGGTTCTATCGGGTTTGGGTCGGGTTTTTTTTACCTGATCTGAGCAGGCCTTTAGTTCAAAGTCAGAATGGTGTGTGGCTTGGTGGAGAACTTGCAGGTGGTGGTATTTCCATGCGTCTGCTACCTTCTAGCTGGTAGAGATTGTGTGTTTGGAAGGTGCAGTTGAAGGAGCTTTGGCGAGTTGCTGCAGTTCATCTTGTAGATGGTACACATTGCTGCCACTGTCCGCTGGTGGGGGAGGGAGTGAATGTTGAAGGTGGTGGATGGGCTGCTGATCAAGTGGGCTTCTTTGTACTGGATGATGTTGAGCTTCTTCAGTGGTTTTGGAGCTGTACTCATCCAGACAAGTGGAGAGTATTCCATCAAACTCCTGACTTGGGCCTTTAAACCCTGGACAGGCTTTGGGGGAATCACTAAGTGAGTCACTCCATGCAGAATTCCCAGCATCTAGCCTCATCTTGTAGCCATAGTATTTATATGGCTTATCCATTTAAGTTTCTGGTGAAAGATAATCCTCAGGATGTTGTAGGTGGGGGAATTCAGCCATGGTAATGCCGTAGAAGGTCAAGGGGAGATGGTTAGATTCTCTTGCTGGAGATGGTTATTGCTTGGCACTTGTGTGGCACGCATGTTACTTGTCAGTTATCAGCCCAAGCTTGCATGTTGTCTTGACCTTGCTGCATGCGGGCCCAGACTGTTTCAGTATCTGAGGGGTTGCAGATTGTTCTGAACATTGCAATCATCAGCGAGCATCCCCATTTCTGACCTTGAGATGGAGGGAAGGCCATTAATGAAGCAGCTCAGAATGGTTGGGCCTAGGACGCTCCTTGAGGAATTCCTGCAGCAATGTCCTGGGGTTGAGATGATTGGTCTCCAGCAACCACAACCATATTCCTATGTGCTAGGTTTGACTCCAACCAGTGGAGAGTTTTCCAACTGATTCCCATTGACTTCAAGGGCTCCTTGATGCCCTGATGTCAAGGGCAGTCACTCTTCCCTCACCTCTGGAATTCAGCTCTTTTGTCCACGTTTGGACCAGGGCAGTAATGAGGTCTGAAGCTGAGTGGCCCTGGTGGAACCCAAACCGAGCATTGGTGATCTGGTCATTGCATGTGTAAGTGTCACTTGATAGCACTGTCAACGACACCTTCCATCACTTTGCCAATGATTGAGAATAGACTGAAGGGGTGGTTATTGGCAGGATTAGATTTGTCCTGCTTTCTGTGGACAGGGCATACCTGGGCAATTTTTTACATTGTTGGGTAGATGCCAGTGTTGTAGCTGTACTGGAACTGTTTAGCTAGGGGCGTGACTAGTTCTGGAGCATGGAGAGGCGGGAGAGGCTTCATTGAAAAGAGCGTGGAGAGCTGGGAGAGGCTATCCTACCGGATGCTCTGTTCAGTGGAACGAGCTCGTTCAAGAAAATCAAGTGTGACATCGCAGGCAAGCAGGTAGGTGATTTGTTAGGGAAGAAGCTACCTGTTTGGTGAGTATCTGGTAAGTGGTTAAGGTCTATTCTAATCCTAATGTTTAAAATAGTAAAGGAACTAGTGGTAAGCTTAATAAAATATATAAAAAATGAAAATGAAATAAATAATTGAATAAAATAATTAAGTAGTTAATTAAAACACATTAAGGCCGGCAGGATAGGTGATGTGTCACGGCTGCAGCATGTGGGAGCTCCTGGATGCCAGTGTGATCCAGGGCAAACACGTCTGCAGTAAGTGTTTGCGGCTCGAAGAGCTTCGGCTCAAAGTCATTGAACTGGAGTCCGAGCTGCAGACACTGTGACACATCAGGAAGGGGGAAACTCACCTGGACATTTTGTACCAGGAGGCGGTCAGACCCCTTAGGATAGGGTCTTCTGATTTGTTTAGGGACAGGAGAGTGTGGCTGCAGCTGAGGCAGGTAAGGGGACCCAGAGGGCATGAGTGCAGGAGCCTTAGCCTTTGTGATTGTGCAACAGATTTGAGGTTCTTTCAGCTTGTTTGGATGAGAGTGGGGGCTGTAGGGTGGATGAGCAACCTGACCATGGTACAGGAAGCCATTCAAGTGGAGGGAGAAAAAGGGAATGTCGTAGTAGGGGACAGTATAGTTAGGGGGATTGACACTTCTCTGCAGCAAAAAGCGAGAGTCCAGATGGCTGGAAAGGAATTTATAGTGGGAGGGGGAGGATCCAGTCATCGTGGTCCATGTAGGTACCAATGACAGGCAGGACAAGGAAAGAGGTTCTGCATAGTCAGTATGAGGAGCTAGGCACCAAATTAAGAAGCAGAACCTCAAAGGTAACAATCTCTGGATTATTACCTGAGCCACGTGCAAATTGGCATAGAGCAAATAAGATTAGAGAAATTAATGCATGGCTCAAAGACTGGTTCGGTAGAAGTGGGTTCCGGTTCGTGGGGCACTGGCACTAGTACGGGGGAAAGTGGTGGCTGTACCATTGGGAGGGTCTACACCTGAGCCATGCTGGGGCCGGTGTTTTAGCGATCTGCATAACTAGGGAAGTAGAGAGGATTTTAAACTGAATAGTGGGGGCAAGGGATCAAATTTGGGAAGATATGGTAAATCAAGGAGTGGAGACAAGGCAAGAGAGAAAGGTATTAATATGGGAAATGATAGACTGTGACAGGAAGGGACAGAGCGTACAAATCTAAGAGTAAATCAACAGATAAGGCTAGAGGTTACAAAAATAATAAAAGGACAAAACTAAAGGCTCTGTATCTGAATGCACATAGCATTCGAAACAAAACAGATTGAACTGAGAGCACAAATAGAAATAAATAACTACGACCAGATAGCCATTACAGAGACATGGCTGCGGGATGACATAGATTGGGACCTGAATATTGAAGGGTACATGGCATTTAGGAAGGACAGGAAGCTAGGAAAAGGTGGAGTGGTAGCTCTGTTAATTAATGATGGTATTAGTGCAATAGAGAGGGATGGCCTAAGTTCAGGAAACCAGGATGTAGAAGCAGTTTGGGTAGAGATGAGAAATCATAAAGGCAAGAAGTCACTTGTGGGAGTGGTGTACAGGCCACCTAACATTAACCACACTGTAGGACGGGGTATAAAGGAAGAAATAATGGCAGCTCATCAGAAAGGTACAGCGATAATTATGGGGGATTTTAACCTACATATAGACTGGAAAAATCAGATGGGCAGAGGTAGCCCAGATGAGGAGTACATAAAATGTTTTTAGGATAATTTCTTGCAACAGTACGTTCTGGAGCCAACCAGAAAGCAGGTTATACTAGATCTTGTATTGTCCAACAAGATGGGATTAATTAATGACCTCATAGTTAAGGTGTCCCTAGATAGTAACGATCATAATATGATTGAATTTTACATTCAGTTTGAGGGAGAGAAGAGTGGGTTCAAGACAAGTATTTTAAACTTAAATAAGGGCAATTATGAGGGCATGAAAGCTGATCTAGCTAAAGTGAACTGGCAAATTAGGTTAAGGGATAGGTGAATAGAGATGCAGTGGCAGACATTTATGGGGATATTTCAGAGTACACAGAATAGATATATTTTAACGAGAAAGAAAAATTCCAAGGGTGGGACCCGCCGTCTGTGGTTATCTAAAACAGTTCCACATGGCATCAAACTTAAAGAAAAAGCATATAATTGCACAAAGATGGGAGGCAGGTCAGAAGATTGGACAGAATATAAAAAACAGTAAAGAATGACTAAAAGATTGATGAGGAAGGTAAAATTAGAGTACAAGAGAAAGCTAGCTAGAAATATAAAGACAGATAGTAAAAGTTCTATAGATATTTTAAAAAGAAAAGAGTTAACAAAGTGAGCATTGGTTCTATAGAAAGTGTGTCTGGGGAATTAATAATGGATAATAAGGAGATGGCAGATGAACAGGTACTTTGCCTCGGTCTTCACTATTGAAGGTACAAGCAACATCCCAGTATTAGCTGTAATTCAGGAAATGGAAGGGAGGGAGGAACTAGAGAAAATTACAATCACCAGGGAAGTGGTATTGAACAAATTGTTGGAGCTGCGGGCTGGCAAGTCCCTGGGTCCTAATGGACTTCATCCTCGGGTGTTAAAAGAAGTGGCTTGTGAGATAGTTGATGTGTTAGTTTTAATTTTCTAAAATTCCCTAGATTCTGTTAGATTGGAAAATAGCAAATGTAACTCCTTTATTCAAAAAGGGAGGGAGACAGAAAGCAGGAAACTACAGGCCAGTTAGCTTAACATCTGTCATAGGGAAAATGTTAGAAGCTATTATTAAAGACGTTATAGCAGGGTATTTAGAAAAATTCAAGGTAATCAGGCAGAGTCAACATAGTTTTGTGAAAGGGAAATCATGTTTAACCAATTTATTGAAGTTCTTTGAGGGAGTTACATGTGCTGTGGATAAAGGGGAACCAGTGGATGTATTGTACTTAGATTTCCAGAAGGCATTTGATAAGGTGCCACATCAAAGGTTATTGCAAAAAATAAAAGCTCATGGTGTAGGGGGTAACATGGATAGAAGTTTGACTGGCTAACAGGAAACTGAGATTAGGCATAAATAGGTCATTTTCTGGTTGGCAAGATGTAACGAGTGGTGTGCCACAGGGATTTGTGCTGGGGCCTCAACCTTTTAAAAATTTATATAAATGACTGAGATGAAGAGACCAAAGGTATGGTTGCTAAATTTGCTGATGACACAAAAATAGATAGGAAAGTAATTTATGAAGAGGACATAAGGGGGCTACAAAGAGATATAGATAGGTGAGTGGGCAAAGACCTGGCAAATGAAGTATAATGTGGGAAATTGTCCACTTTGGCAGGAAGAATAAAAAAGAAACATATTATTGAAATGGTGAGAGATTGCAGAGCTCTGAGATGCAGAGGGATCTGGCTGTCTTAGTGCATGAATCACAAAAGGTTAGTATGCAGGTACAGTGCGTAATTAGGAAAGCTAATAGAATGTTATCGTTTATTGTGAGGGGAATTGAATAGAAAAGTAGGGAGGTTATGCATTGGTGAGACCACATCTGGAGTACTGTGTACAGTACTGGTCTCCTTATTTAAAGAAGGATGTAAATGTGTTGGAGGCAGTACAGAGAAGGTTTACTAGACTGATACCTGGAATGGGTGGGCTATCTTACGAGGAAAGAATGTACAGGCTAAGCTTGTATCCGCTGGAATTTAGAAGAGTGAGAGGTGACTTGATTGAAACATATATGATCTTGAAGGGCCTCGACAGGGTGGATGTGAAAAGCATGTTTCCCCTTGTAGGAGAATCTAGAACTAGGGGTCACTATTTAAAAATAAGGGATCGCCCAGTTCAGTCAGAGATGAGAAGAAATTTTTTCTGTGAGGGTAATGAGTCTTTGGAATTCTCTTCCTCAACAGGCGGTGGAAGCAGAGTTTTTTTTGAAAATTTTTAAGGCAGAGGTGGATAGATTCTTGATAAGCAAGGGGGTGCAAGGTTATCGGGGGTAGTTGCAAATGTGGAGTAATAAGTTCAGCCATTCGTATTCGTATGTTCGTATGTAACTCATGTCTTCAGTACTGCGATGTTGTTGGGGCTCATAGCCTTTGCTGTGTCCAGTGCCTTCAACCATTTCTTGATATCACGTGTAGTGAATTGAACTGACTGAAGGCCAGCATCTGTGATGATCATTGACTCAGCCCTTCTGACTGAAGATGGTTGCAAACACTTCAGCCTTGACTTTTGCACTGACATGCTGGGCTCTGCCATCATTGAGGATGGAGATGTCAGTAAAGCCTCCTCCTTCAGTTAATTGTTTAATTGTCCACCACCTTTCACAACTGGATATGGCAGGATGCAGAACTTTGATCTGATCTTTTGGTTGTGGATTGCTTATTTCTTTCTACAGCATGTTACTTCTGCTGTTTAGCATGCATGTATCCTGTGTTGTAGTTTCAAGCTTAAGTATACCTGGTGCTGCTCTTGGTGTCCTCTCCTACACGCCTCATTGAACCAGGTTGGTCCCCTGATTTAATGGTAATAGTACCATGAGGGATATGCCGGGCCATGAGGTTACAGAATGTGGTTGAATACAATTCTGCTCCTGCCGATGGCCTACTGCGCTTCATGATGCCCTGTTTTGAGCTGCTAGTTCGGTTCTGAATCCATTCCATTTAGCATGCGGGTGGTGCCATACAACACGATGGAGGATGTACTCATTGTGGAGACGGGACTTTGTCTCCATAAGGATTGTGTGGTGGTCACTCTTATCAGTACTGTCATGGACAGATGCATCTGCAACACGTAGATTGGCAAGGGCGAGGTCAGGTAGGTTTTTCCTCTTGTCAGTTGTGTCACCTAATGCCACAGGCCGGGTCTAGCAGCTGTGTCTTTCAGGACTTGGCCAGCTCGGTCAGTAGTGGTACTACTAAGCCACTCTTGGTGATAGACCTTGAAACCCCCGCCCAGAATACATTCTGTGCACCTGCTAACCTCATTGCTTCTTCCAAGTTTTTTTTTATTCATTCATGCGATTTGGGCGTCGCTGGCCAGGCCAGCATTTATTGCCCATCCCTAATTGCCCTTGGTAACGGTACCATGAGGGATATGCCAGGCCATGAGGTTACAGAATGTGGTTGAATACAATTCTGCTCCTGCCGATGGCCTACTGCGCTTCATGATGCCCTGTTTTGGTGGTGGTGAGCTGCCGCCTTGAACCGCTGCAGTCCATTTGGGGTAGGTACACCCACAGTGCTGTTAGGAAGGGAGTTCCAGGATTTTGACTCAGCGACAGTGAAGGAACGGCGATATAGTTCCAAGTCAGGATGGTGTGTGACTTGGAGGGGAACTTGCAGGTGGTGATGTTCCCATGCATTTGCTGCCCTTGTCCTTCTAGTTGGTAGAGGTCGTGGGTTTGGAAGGTGCTGTCTAAGGAGCCTTGGTGCATTGCTGAAGTGCATCTTGTAGATGGTACACACTGCTGCTACTGTGCGTCGGTGGTGGAGGGAGTGAATGTTTGTAGATGGGGTGCCAATCAAGCGGGCTGCTTTGTCCTGGATGGTGTCAAGCTTCTTGAGTGTTGTTGGAGCTGCACCCATCCAGGCAAGTGGAGAGTATTCCATCACACTCCTGACTTGTGCCTTTGTAGATGGTGGACAGGCTTTGGGGAGTCAGGAGGTGAGTTACTCGCCTCAGGATTCGTAGCCTCTGACCTGCTCTTGTAACCACGGTATTTATATGGCTACTGCAGTTCAGTTTCTGGTCAATGGTAGCCTCTAGGATATTGATAGTGGGGGATTCAGCGATGGTAATGCCATTGAATGTCATGGGGAGATGGTTAGATTCTCTCTTGTTGGAGATGGTCATTGCCTGGCACTTGTGTGGCGTGAATGTTCTTGCCACAACTCAGCCCAAGCCTGGATATTTTCCAGGTCTTGCTGCATTTCTACACGGATTGCTTCAGTATCTGAGGAGTCACGAATGGTGCTGAACATTGTGCAATCATCAGTGAACATCCCCACTTCTGACCTTATGATTGAAGGAAGGTCATTGATGAAGCAGCTGAAGATGGTTGGGCCTAGGACACTACCCTGAGGAACTCCTGCAATGATGTCCTGGAGCTCAGATGATTGACCTCCAACAACTACAACCATCTTCCTTTACGCTAGATATGACTCCAGCCAGCGGAGGGTTTTCCCCCGATTCCCATTGACCTCAGTTTTGCTAAGGCTCCTTGATGCCATACTCGGTCAAATGCTGCCTTGATGTCAAGGGCAGTCACTCTCACCTCACCTCTTGAATTCAGCTCTTTTGTCCATGTTTGAACCAAGGCTGTAATGAGGTCAGGAGCTGAGTGGCCATGGCGGAACCCAAACTGAGCGTCACTGAGCAGGTAATTGCTAAGCAAGTGCTGCTTGATGGCACTGTTGATGACACCTTCCATCACTTTACTGATTGAGAGTGGACTGATGGGACGGTAATTGGCTGGGTTGGACTTGTCCTGCTTTTTGTATACAGGACATACCTGGGCAATTTTCCACATTGCAGGGTAGATGCCAGTGTTATAGCTGTACTGGAACAGCTTGGCTAGGGGTGCAGCAAGATCTGGAGCACAGGTCTTCAGTACTATTGCCAGAATATTGTCAGGGCCCATAGCCTTTGCTGTATCCAGCGCCTTCAGTCGTTTCTTGATATCACGCGGAGTGAATCGAATTGGCTGAAGTCTGGCATCTGTGATGCTGGGGACTTCAGGAGGAGGCCGAGATGGATCATCAACTCAGCACTTCTGGCTGAAGATTGTTGCAAATGCTTCAGCTTTATCTTTTGCACTGATGTGCTGGGCTCCCCCATTATTGAGGATGGGGATATTTGTGGAGCCACCTCCTCCAGTTAGTTGTTTAATTGTCCACCACCATTCATGGCTGGATGTGGCAGGACTGATCCGTTGGTTATGGGATCGCTTAGCTCTGTTTTTCGCCTGCTGCTTACGCAGCTTGGCATGCAGATAGTCCTGTATTGTAGCTTCACCAGGTTGACACCTCATTTTGAGGTATGCCTGGTGCTGCTCCTGGCATGACCTCCTGCACTCTTCTTTGAACCAGGGTTGGTCTCCTGGCTTGATGGTAATGGTAGAGTGGGGGATATGCCAGGCCATGAGGTTACAGATTGTGGTCGAGTACACTTCTGCTGCTGCTGATGGCCCACAGCGCCTCATGGATCCCCAGTTTTGCATTGCTAGATCTGTTCGAAATCTGTCCCATTTAGCACAGGGGTAGTGCCACACAACACGATGGAGGGTATCCTCGATGTGAAGGCGGGACTTCGTCTGCACAAGGACTGTGTGGTGGTCACTCCTACCAATACTGTCATGGACTGATGCATCTGCGGCAGGCAGATTGGTGAGGACGAGGTCAAGTATGTTTTTGCCGCTTGTAGTTTCCCTCACCCCCTGCCTCATACCCAGTCTAGCAGATATGTCCTTTAGGACTCGGCCAGGGCATAAAGTGTTGTTCAACATGGAGTACTGATTCATAAGTTGAAGGAGGGCAATAGTGATGATCAGCAGAAGGTTTCCTTGCCCATGGTTTTACTCGCACATGGTTTTCCTCATGCCATTGGACTTCATGAGGTCCAGAGTCAATGTTGAGCACTCCCTGCTGACTGTATACCACTGTGCCGCCACCTCTGATGGGTGTGACCTGCTGGTGGGGCTGGACATATAAAAGGATGGGGATGGAGGAATATGAGACATTGGCTGTAAAGTATGATTCAATGAGCATAACTATGTCAGGCTGTTGATTGACCAGTCTGTCGGACAGCTCTCCCAAGTTTGGCACAAGTCCTAAGATGTTAGTGAGGAAAACTTTGCAAAGTCAACTGGGTAGGGTGTGTATTTGTTGTTTCCAGTGCCTTGATCATGCCAGATGCTTCATTCAGTTTTATTATACTTTGACTTCTCTGTAGTGGTTTGATACAACTGAGTGGCTTGCTAGGCCATTTCAGAGGGCAGTTAAGGGTCAACCACATTGCTGTGTATCTGGAGTCACGTGTCGTCGAGACGGTGCAAGGCTGACAGATTCCTTTCCTGAAAGACATTAGTGAACCAGATGGGTTTTCACAATAATCCTGTACTTCTATGGTCATCATTACCGAGTCTAGCTTTTTATTCCAGATTTGTTAATTAATTGAATTTAAATTCCCTCAGCTGCCATGGTAGAATTTGAACTCGTGTCTCTGGCACATACTAGTCCACTAACATTACCAATGTGCTACCATTCTCACCTTTTGGATGAGATGTTTCAAATGGGCTTAAAAGATCCCATGGCATGATTTCAAAGAAGAACAGAGGAGTTCTTCTGGGTCCTGGCCAACATTTATCCATCAATGGCGTCACTTGAAAAAACAGATTATCTGGTCATCAACACATTGATGTTTGTGGAACCTTGCTGAGCGCAAATTGGTTGCTGCGTTTCCTACAGTACAATGGTGCCTACACTGCAAAAGTGCTTCAATGGCTGTAAAGCACTTTAGGATGACTGAAGTGAAAGGCAGTATATAAGTGCAAGTCTTTTCTTATCCTGGAATGAATATACAAAAACTGACAGTCTGACCTCCTCCCCCCGTCACATGGTACTGCTTTATTTTGAGTGTGTACCTTGCAATAGTTATAAAAAGGTTCTAGCAAAGTGCAAGAAACAAAGAAAAGCAGCAAAAAATGAGACATTAATTTTGACCAAGTAGCAAAATGTCACTTTATGTAAAGTGGCAACCCAGTTTTGGGGGCTCAGATAACTCAAAGACTTTTTTCTTATTGTTCATGACATCTTCCAGTTTTTTAGTTGCTTTACACATTTGCAACTTAATTGAAACTAGTTAATTGTTCCATCATTTGTATACATTTCATAATTTGTAATCATCTGGTCCTCAAAACTGAATGCAATCATGCTAAAAGACAACCAGATAATGGAAGTGAATGACACAGCTGATGAGCCCAATGTTGTTCTACTTTTTGTGACCTGGTTTGAAACCTGGTCACGATGATGGGAGCAAAGTCCCCGCTCTCTGCTGAAAGTGCTACATGAATTGAATTTGTGCAATCTCAATCTTGGTTCTAATCAACAAGAATTCAGAATGCAAATCCTGCGAATTCTTGGCCATTTCAGTCAGCCTTGGTTGGTGTGCAAAATGAAAAGCAAATCCCACTGGTGCTCTTTCGAAGTTCAGGCTAAGCCAATGGAGAGAGGAAAGAAAGAAAAGACTTGCATTTATATAGTGCCTTTCACCTCGGTCTCTTAGTAGGGAGCCATGATTAAAGGGAGCACATGTTAGAGAATAGGCTCTATAATACTGTCTTATTTCAGACCCTCACGTCCTTTAAGCATGGCTCATCAATGGAAGGATTAGATTTATCATTATCTTACAATGTGTATAAGACAATCAGCACACACCATGTGCAGGAAAACAAAAATGTATTTCCTTGACATTGCACTGAAAAGTAAAGGTATCTGTTCTACAGGGACATGTAAGGCTCTGTTTAGAATTTTATAATGCTAAATCTCAGGAATTAATGAAGTCAAGTTTCCCTCTTTTAAATCTAATGCTAATCTATAGCAGTATAAAACAATATTTGTTTACCTTTTAAAGTCATCAATCAATCGTGATAAAGGTCAGAGTCTGTTAGACTCGAGTCTCAGTTGTGCTCGCAATGTTGATATAACTGCTCTAAATATAAACAAATATACTGAATTTTAAAGAACTATAATTTCAGTAACAAAAGAGAATTAAATCTGATTTCCCACTCTTCCAGTTAAAATGTTACAGAAGTGGTTTAGAATGAAATAAGACTCATTATATTGCAGCTTTACAATTTTCCTGTATAATTTGCTCCTAAATGTATCTTTTAGTTTTCATCATAAAATGATTTCTGTATTGTTGAATGCACACAGCATTCGTAACAAGGTAGATGAATTGATGACACAAGTGGAAGTAAATAGATATGATCTAATTTTCATTATGAAGACGTGGCTGCAGGTTGACCAAGGCTGGAAACTGAATGTCCCAGGGTATTCGACATTTAGGAAGGATGGGCAAAAAGGAAAAGAGGTGGGGTAGCACTGTTCTTAAAGGATGAGATCAGTATGTTGGTGAGAAAGGATCTTAGATCGAAAGATCAAAATGTAGAATCAGTTTGGGTGGAGCTAAGAAACAGCAAGGGGCAGCAAACATTGGTAGGAGTTGTTCATAGGTCACCAAACAGTAGTGGTAATGTAGGGCACAGTATAAATCAAGAAATTAAAGGTTCATGTAACAAGGGTAATACAGTAGTCATGGGGGGCTTCAATCTACATATTAACTGGATAAACCTAATTAGTACTAATGCTGTTGAGGACAAATTCCTGGAATGTACACGAGATGGTTTTCTAGAACAGTATGTTGAGGAACCAACTGGAGAACGGGCGATTATGGATCTAGTATAGTGCAATGAGAAAGGGCTAAGTAATAATCTTGTTGTAAAGGAGCCTCTAGGGAAGAGTGACCATATTATGATAGAATTTTGCATGAAGTTTGAAAATGATGTACTTCAATCCAAAACTAGGGTCTTAAATCTAAACAAGGGAGACTACGAAGGTATGAGGGGCAAATTGGCTGTGGTAGATTGGGAAACTACATTAAAAGGTATGATGGTAGACGGGCAATGGCTAGCATTTAAAGAATTAATACATGGTTTACAACAAATTTACATTCCTTTTGAGGCACAAAAACCCAGCAGGAAAGGTGATCCAACCATGGCTAACAAGAGAAGTTAAAGATTATATTAGATCACAAAGGAAGAGACTTATAAAGTTGCCAAAAAGTGGTAAGCCTGAGAATTGGGAGCACTTTAGAATTCAGCAAAGGAGGACCAAGAAACTGATAAAGAAAGAGAAAATAGAATATGATAGTAAACTAACGAGAAACATAAAAATGGACTGTAAAAGCTTCTACAGGTATGTAAAAAGGAAAACATTGGCAGAGACAAATGTGGGCCCACTACAGGCAGAGACAGGAGAATTTATAATGGGGAGTAAAGAAATGGCAGAGAAACTAAACAAATACTTTGTGTCTCTTCACAGGAAGATATAAACAAACCTCCCAGGAATACTAGAGAACCAAGGGACTAGCAAGAATGAGTAACTGAAAGAAATTAGTATTAGTAAAAAAGTAGTACTGGAGAAAATGGGTCTGAAAGTTGATAAATTCCCTGGACTTGATGATCTATATCCCAGAGTGTTGAAAGAGGTGGCTGTAGAGGTAGTGGATGCTTTGGTGGTCATCCAAAATTCTGTAGATTCTGGAATGGTTGCTGCAGATTGGAAGGTAGCAAATGTAACCCCACTATTTAAGAAAGGAGGGAGAGAGAAAACAGGAAACTACTGACCTGTTAGCCTGACATCAGTAGTAGGGAAAAATGCTAGAATCTCCTTTAAAGGAAATGATAATTGGGCACTTAGAAAATATGGATTGGGCAGAGTCAACATGGGTTTATGAAAGTGAAGTCATGTTTGACAAACCTGTTAGAGTTAAACCAAGGCCCTTTCCACCAATTTCAGTGCTTTGGGCATATGTTAAAGATCCCATGGCACTATCCAAAAAAGAGCAGGTTGTCCTGGCCAACATTCTTCCCTCCGTGAGGTGAGAATGAACGCCCTTGACGTCGAGGCAGAATTTGATCGAGTGTGCCATCAAGGATCCCTAGAAAAATTAAGGTCAATGGAAATCAGGCAGAAAACTCTTCACTGATTAGAGTCATACCCCTCAGAAAGGAAGAAAATGGTTGTGATTGTTGGAGGCCAATCATCTTGGCCTCAGGGCATTACTACAGGCAATCCTCAGGGTAGTGCCCTAGGCCCAATCATCCTCAGTTGCTTCATCTTCCCTCCTACATAAGGTCAGAAGTGGATGCCCGCTGATGATTACACAATGTTCAGCACCATTCATAACTCCTCAGATACTGAAGCAGTCCGTGCCCACGTGCAGTAGGAGCTGGACAACATTTAGGCTTGGGCTGATAAGTGACATGTAACATTTGTGCCACACAAGTGCCAGGCAATGACCATCTCCAACTAGAGAGAATCTAACCATCTGTCCTTGACATTCAACATCCTCGGGGGCAGGTGATTACCATTGACCAGAAACTTCACTGAACCAACTATGTGAATACTGTGGCTACAGGAGCAGGTCAGAGACTGGAAATTCTGCAGTGAGTAACTCACCTCCTGATTCCCCATCTCTAAGGCACAAGTAAGGAGTGTGATGGAATACTCTCCACTTGCCTGGATGCGTGCAGCTCCAACAACACTGAAGAAGCTCAACACCATCCAGGACAAAACAGCCGCATGTCAGCACCCCATCGATCATCTTAAACATTCACTCACGCCACCACCGGCGCACTGGCAGCAATGTGTGCCGTATACAAGATGCACTGCAGCAATTCACCAAGGCTCCTTTGACTGCACTGTCCAAACCTGCGACCTCTTCCACCCAGAAGAACAAGGGCAGTAGATGCATGCGGACACCACCATTTGCAAGTCCCTCTCCGGATCGCACACCACCCTGACATGGAACTATGTTGCCATTCCTTCGCTGCTGCTGGGTCAAAATCCCTGTGGTGTACCTACACCAAATGGACTGCAGCAGTTCATGAAAGTGGCTCAGCACCACCACCTCCAGGGCATTTAGAGATGGGTAATGAACGCTGGCTTGCCAGTGACGATCACATCCAGGAATGAATGAAAAAAAAATCACCATCAAAAGGAAATACTGTTTGTTTGTTTCATCACTGTCTGTGGGACACTGCTGTATCTACCTAAATAACAACAGAGACTGCACTTAAAAGCAATTCATAGTCTGTGATGTGGTTTCAAAAATGTGATGAGGTAATTTATGAATGCCACCTTGTTCTTTTGTGCATGCTGCTTAAATACAAATTTACAAAATAGCCAAACTTTGCAGTACAGCCTAGACATGCTTTTGCTGTATGGATGAATCTTAGTATACAGATTTTTTTTGTAATATAGATATAGAATCATAGAATGGTTACAGCATAGAAAGAGGTGATTCAGCCCATCATGTCTGTGCTAGTTTTTTTATTTATTTATTTAGAGATACAGCACTGAAACAGACCCTTCAGCCCACTAAATCTGTGCCGACCATTAACCATCCATTTATACTAATCCTACACTAATTCCATATTCCGACCACATCCCCACCTGTCCCTATATTTCCCGACCACCTACCTATACTAGGGGAAATTTATAATGGCCAATTTACCTATCAACCTGCAAGTCTTTGGCTGTGGGAGGAAACCGGAGCACCCGGAGGAAACCCACGTAGACACAGGGAGAACTTGCAAACTCCACACAGGCAGTACCCAGAATTGAACCCGGGTCGCTGGAGCTGTGAGGCTGCGGTGCTAACCACTGTGCCACTGGTCTCTGCAAGAGCAACTCTGCTCGTATACTCCCCCTCCCTTGCCCCCTAGCCCAGCAATTTTTTTTCTTTTCAGGGCTTATCCAATTCCCTTCTGAAGGCCACAATTGAATCTGCCTCTATCACACACTCAGGCAGTGAATTCCAGATGTTAACCATTCGATGCGTAAAAAGGTTTTTCCTCATGTCACCTTTGCTTCTTTTGTCAATCACCTTAAATCAGTGTCCTCTGGTTCTCAACCCTCCGCCATCAATGTATGATTGTTCTTTATAAATGTATTCAGTTATCTGTAGTTGAGGAAAATGGCTTTATGTATTTAAGGGGAAGCTATATATTCACAGGGGGAGGACAGAATAGAAGGGTATGCTGATAGGCCACTGGTATCAGACCCACCGGCCGTCCATGTCTCCGTTATAAAGACGTCTGCAAACGCGACATGAAATCGTGTGACATTGATCACAAGTCGTGGGAGTCAGTTGCCAGCATTCGCCAGAGCTGGCGGGCAGCCATAAAGACAGGGCTAAATTGTGGCGAGTCGAAGAGACTTAGTAGTTGGCAGGAAAAAAGACAGAGGCGCAAGGGGAGAGCCAACTGTGCAACAGCCCCAACAAACAAATTTCTCTGCAGCACCTGTGGAAGAGCCTGTTACTCCAGAATTGGCCTTTATAGCCACTCCAGGCGCTGCTTCACAAACCACTGACCACCTCCAGGCGCGTATCCATTGTCTCTCGAGATAAGGAGGCCCAAAGAAGTGATAGGATTAGATGAAGAGGGATGGGAGGAGGCTTGTGTGGAGCATAAATGCTGACATAGACCAGTTGGGCTGCATGGCCTGTTTCTGTGCTGTAGATTTGATGTAACTACTTGCAATGTATCTATTTGAAATGGAGAGAGAATACAAGAAGTAATGTACTTCTGTCTTTACACATTTATCAAAGATTGTATCTTGTACTCGTTTAGAATTGGGAGTTTCATGTTCTGCACTGCTGCTTTGCCAAAAAATATTCGGCATCATGTGTATTACAGCTTGCATGAAGAATTATTTACTGACTGCCTGGAAAATAGTCAATTAATGTGCAGTCATTATTGTATTGTCAAAAATACTTCTCAATTTCGGACACAGAAAACCTAGTTAATGTTTTTTGACAAATATGTTTTTTGACAGAAATATGTTTTTTTTGTTGTAATTGGGCTTTAATTTTTAGGTAAAGTAAGAGCCCTAGAAAAATCAATATCTTTAGTATTGTAGTTGACTTCGTCATTCGAATAGTGTATTATTTCAATAGAGGTTTCATTTGTCTATTCTCCCTGCAGGGATTGGAATAACTATAGGTCACTTTTCTAAATAAGAAAAAGAACTTTTTACTAGCTGAACTCATGCCACGTTCAACTAAAAACAGAAAATTCAAGTCACAAAGGGTGTGTTTTTATAGTTTGATAAAA
Source organism: Heterodontus francisci (assembly GCF_036365525.1). Classification (NCBI taxonomy): domain Eukaryota; kingdom Metazoa; phylum Chordata; class Chondrichthyes; order Heterodontiformes; family Heterodontidae; genus Heterodontus; species Heterodontus francisci. The sequence goes on along the minus strand of NC_090412.1, from coordinate 20,541,421 downwards.
ATCTGGTTTACAGAATTAACTCTCAAAAGAGTAGCATTACACAGCCACTGCTGCACTTTTAACTTCTGGACTTTCCATTCTTTTAATCTTAAGACCTTTTAGGATGTTGTATGATAAGTTGCGGTATTCAGTTATTTTGGATCAATGTGGCATCTATAATTGATGATAGTAACATGGAATTTTGTCGATAGAACCTCAAATGTGCTAAATATATTCTTCCCCGATTTTCTCCACCCTACACCCAAAGGTGTGACTTTGCAGCTGTTCAGCCCTCTGGACACTTGCAGCCATTTAGCACTTTTTTTGGTTGCCAGCTTAGGTGCTGTGTGTTGGTAAATCATTTGGCCAGAGAGGACAGCATTCCCAAGCCTGACCCTAATATTACCTGATCATGCATGTGCACTGGATGATATTAAATGTGATTTTTTTTCCCTTCCCGAGCCTGGGGACACACAGATAAATGATAATATCACCTCTGCTGCCCTGGTGTAGTCGGCCACCTTTGTAAAGACCGGGGATTGAAGCTGGGAGCTTCCTGCTTCGTACAACTCTAGGAAGTACTATTACCTCTTGAACCACTGGAATGTTAATACTTTATAGAAGTAATTTTACAAGCTGCTTTACCTGCTACACAACTTTAGCTGCCAGTAGCACATAATGGGGAATTCCCCTGCCCCTCGCACAATCCTTCATCCATTCATTTTGATCACCTCTTTATAATAGATTGAAATTAATTTGTAATTTTGGGCCTTATTTTAATTTTTCTCTGTGTGTTTTCAAACAGTGCCATTGATTCAGAACGACACAAATCTTATTCAAGCGTCACATTCCAGTGGTGCTGTAATTAAATATAGGAATTCTAATCTAGGAATAATGCAATTTGGCAAAATAATTATGGGTTATTGGAATTTGGTTTTATTTCTGTAGCTACCTTGAACATAAACTTAGTTGAAAATTCAGCTCAACTTTGTCATTCCTTTTGACTGTGGTGCTAACTTGCACAGCAATGTAGGAGTTGAAACTATTTTTTTAACTGTTCAGAACCTTGATCTTGGGAACCTTACTTTTATTATGAATTAAATGTTAAATATCAAATGATTGCTGCCCAAGTGCAGGTATTGAAAAAGATAACTAAACAATAACTGTTTAGTTGAAATAAAATTATTGATTTATGTCCTCCACCGGTCCTTTACCGGTAACAAACACTGATCCCCTGAAGGGCCTCAGATTGCACCAGTGAACTTGCATGCAACCTGTTGGAAGATTTTCCTAGCAATGTGAGTGTTTTTTCTTTATTCAGGACAATTGATGCACTTTTTAAGCCTTCATTGCATTTAACATTTTCAGAGTATGACCACAGAACTGTTAACGTTCATATTGACTACTCAATGAACAGTTATCCTGGCCGATAAATCAATATTCTTGGGTGCAGATTATCACACAATGGAAAACAAAGTTACATTCCCTTTCGATATATACACTACAATTAAATAGGATGCATTACTGGAGACTCCTCACTGCCAGGAGATTGATCTGTGGTTCTGTACAGTTCAATGAATGGGATTTCTGAATGTTAGCTTTGTCCTCTGCTGATGTCAGAACTAGTATGTTTATTTTTTCACAACCAGTCAGTTTATTGTTCTACATCAGCAGCCTCTCGTGTCTTTCTTCTGCTATTGAATCCCTTCCAGTGTCAACACATTCACTCTATATGAAGCTGTTAAAGCACAAGTAGTGTTTTCACAGATTAAGGCAATATTTCTTTTGATTAAACAAAGTTACTATATGCACAGCTCAGGGACTTGGATTTGACCATTCAGGAGTTGAGGAAAGAATTGCCTTTTTAATCTTATTGCTCAACATGTTTGCTCAGTAAGGGGCTCAAAGAAAACACATGGATTTAGAATTTGCATTTTGAGTTCTGTTGTCTTTATCTCTAAGTGCAATGAAATTATCTTGCATAGCTTTTCATGTAGGAAAAAAGGTAGTAAATCTATATCTATTTTCTCTATCTCAAAAAATTGAAGATGTCTGAGGGCATCAAGGCAGTTTTCATGTTAATTATACACAGATGCCACCTAGCTGTTAAAATGACAGCTGTGACTTTTTCGTACAGTTTCCCACCATTGTTAATTTGATGCTGTCAAATAAAAACTTCGAAGAGACTTAGTAGTTGGCAGGAAAAAAGACAGAGGCGCAAGGGGAGAGCCAACTGTGCAACAGCCCCAACAAACAAATTTCTCTGCAGCACCTGTGGAAGAGCCTGTCACTCCAGAATTGGCCTTTATAGCCACTCCAGGCGCTGCTTCACAAACCACTGACCACCTCCAGGCGCGTATCCATTGTCTCTCGAGATAAGGAGGCCCAAAAGAAGAACTGTCAAATAAAAACTAATTTTCAATAACAGGCAATTTAACTTAGCTGAAGATTAGGTCCTTGATCCCTAGAAGCTATAATGTGGCAATACAGCTGTTGTAATGCATAAAAATTGAAGTCATTCGGAGGGGGGAGTCTTTGGAATATTATGAATCCACCAAACTCAAGAATTTGGCCCTGAGGAAGAATTACTTTCCTGTGAGCATTGATGGTTGGAGAAGAGAGTGTGGTGGAACTTTTTAAGCAGGGAATCTTTGGAGAGTGTTAGTCAATGTTATATGCTTTTACTTTTAGCATACAAAACTTATCTTTGGAAAGAAGGGGGATGTTGTATGATTGCCTTTAAGATCCTAGTATGCAAAGATCTTAGTATGCTAATGAGTTAAGTACCAGGATGCAGTCATGTGACTTGGAGCCAGAGTCACTCTGCAACTGTAACACCCAGAGTAAGGTTCTGTAAATAGTTAGCTCTGTGCTGTATAATAGTTTAGCTGTAATAAACCTGTTTGAAATCTTCAACCAACTGGACTCCACGCATCTCATTTATGTTGCAGCAGACAACATAAAAGAACTCATTACAGGTGTTGACTTCGCAGATTTGCCCACAGGTGAGCACCTGCTTGATGTCACTGCTGACTACAGTAGATTCCCAATCATGGAATTAGTTATGTCAACCTCAACAAAAGCAGTCATCCCAAGGTTTGACCAGATCTTTGCCTTGTTTGGAATCCTTCAAACGGTAAGAAGTGACAGTGGACCCCCATTCAACAGCAATGAGTTCAGCAAATTTGCGAACTACCTAAGGCTCACTCCTCAGAAAATCACACCCCGTTGGCCAAAGGATAATGGAGAAGTTGAAAGATTTATGCTGTCCTTGAAAACAAGTGATTCATAACGGCTATAGCTGAGAACAAGTCATGGAAGCAAAAGCTATATCACTTTCTTTGTAATTACAGAGTGACTCCTCACTAGACTACTGGAAAATATCCTGCTACACTCATCTTTGCCCATCCTATGCGCACATGTCTTCCTGAGCTACCCTGGGGAGCTAATAATTAACATGTACACTATCAAGAACAGAAGGATTGAATGAATACAGAGCGAAACATGAAATTTAGAGCTACACCGCTTAAGCCAGGAGATAAAGTACTTGTGAAACGTGATGGTTGGAAAGCAAGCAACCCCTTATGACATCCAACCATTTGGTTATGAACAACACAAATTATCACAAGAAAAGCATCATTCTTCAAAGCACTGAAAACACCACTTGTAAGTATTGAATCCCATTCCGACATAGACATCTCAGAATAAAGAAGAGTCCATTATGCTCAACAGCAAGCTACCTCTGTCTAAGTCTCTGCCTCATATTTCTTACTAAACTTGGCTAAACCTCACTCCAGTCTTGAGAACATCACTTATACAAAGCTTGGAAAGTTGACCTGAAGTGTGTTAATATATTGCAAATGACATAAAACCTGAATTTTGGATTTATTATGGAACCTTCATTCTGGGAAGTTAGAAGCTTTCCCATGTGTCCAACTAACTAACAAAACTTAGGAGGTTCATAGGACACATGGTTTAGATCTTTTGTTCTGATGTAAAGTTCAGTTCTGATGAAATGTTATTGACCCGAAATGTTAACTTTGTTTCTCCATAGATGCTGCCTGACCTGCCGAGTATTTCTAGCATATTCTGTTTTTATTTCAAATTTCCAGCATTCACAATATTTTACTTTTGTTTTAGATTTTTTGTTAATGCTCCTCACCTTAAGGGAAATGGAGGAGAAATCTGAAGGGAGAAGATGGCCTGGACGAAGTTCGATATGGGGCGTTTTTAGATATTTCTATAATTTCCCATGCAGGTTGTGACATTAAAACTCAAAACTTTAGTGTATCGGCAATCAAAGAGGGTATTTCCAGGTCTGTGTGTATATACGTGAGGAGGCAAAAATAATACAGATTCATACTGTTCTGTTAAATGCCAGATTGTTAGCTCTCTGAAAATTCAGTCTGAAAAGAAGAATACCTGCAAACAATCCTTCTCCCTATGTCCTTTCTCTGCTGCTGTCAGTTGGGATTACCAAGTAAAATAGTAATGTTCTGATGTGAATGCTTAATGTGGTAAAGTTACCACGATTTAAGTGTTCCATTTATAGTGTTCAGTAATCCTTTTACAGAATCGTTACAGCACAGAAAGTGGACATTTGGCTGTTGTATCTGCACTGGCTCTCCGAAATAGCAATTTACCTAGTGCCACACCTGCCTTCTCCCTGTAGCCTGGCACATTCTTCCTTTTCAGATAACAATCAAATTCCCTCTTGAACCTGTCTCCCCCACACTCAGGGCAGCAGATGCATGGTAACATCACCACCTGCAAGTTCCCCTCCGAGCCACACACCATCCTGACTTGGACCTGTATCACCGTTCCTTCACTGTTGCCAGGTCAAAATCCTGGAACTCCCTTCCTAACCACTGTTGGTGTACCTACCCAAGGTCTGCAGCGGTTCAAGAAGGCAGCTCACCATCACCTGCTGAAGGGCAATAAATGCTGGCCTAGCCAGTGACCGCCCCCCCACCCCACATCCCAAGAACGGATTTAAAAAAAACTCAGTGCATTCCAGATCCTAACCACTTGGTGCGTGAAAAAGTTTTTCCTCATGTCACCATTGCTTCTTTTGCCAAATACCTTAAATCTGTGCCCTTTTGTTCTCGCTCCTTCCACCAATGGGAACAGTTTTCCCTATGTACACTGTCCAGCCAATTTTGTATCTATGTTGCTACTATCCCTTTTATTCCATGAGCTGTAACTTTGCTCACAAGTCTGTTGTGTGGCACTTTATCAATTGCTTTTTAGAAATCTGTACACACCACATCAACAGCATTACCCTGATAAACCATGAATACATTTTTAAAAACTGCTTAATTAATAACTCTGCAAAAATTGCAAGTTTCAAAATTAGGCATTTCTGCAATTTTGTTAGCTGGCTGTTAATTACAAAGAAAAACTGACATTGTCCTGTGTCTCATTTTTGATTTTTCCAATACTAATTGTTGAATAGAAAGGAAAAAGTTTGTAAAGTAAAACCTCAACAAGGGTATGTTAGACAAAGGATGGAACACATTCCTGAAGTCAAGAATCATCTGAATGCAGTAGCTTGCCCAACAGGAACACATTTACTTCAATATACTTGAGTTTGAGATCATTTGGTTTTGTTGTTACAGGTTGATGAAATCTACCATGATGAATCATTGGGTACCCACGTCAACATAGTTTTGGTCAGGATGATTATGGTAGGCTACAGACAGGTGAGTCAACATAACTTTTTTTAAAGGTATAGTTCTCCAGGTTACTAATTGCTGGATGTTAATTGGAGCGGGTGATCATTTATTTACCAAAATAGATTATAACATTTTTAAATGAACTATAATTTGTTATAAGAGACTCAGAGTATCACATGAATTCAAAACTAGAAGTCATAAATATAAGAAAGTCACTAATAAATCTAATAGTGAATTCAGGAGAAACTTCTCTACCCAAAGAATGGTAACGATGTGGAACATGCTTCCACCAGGAGTAGCTGAGGCAAATACTGTACATGCATTTAAAGGGAAGCTAAATAAGCTCATGAGGGGAAAAAAGAATAGAAATATATGTTGATCGGGTTAAATGAAGTGCAGGAGGAGGCTCATATCGAGCATAAATGCATTCTTGGGATGTGGCAAGGGCACTTAAATATGGGCATTTATTCCCCATCCCTAGTTGCCATCAGATGCTAGTGGTGGGCCAAGTGGGTTTTGATATGACTGGCTCTCGAGGCAACTTTGGAGGGCATTTTAGAGTTCATCACATCGGTGTGGGACTGGAGTCACGTATAGTCCCAGACCGGGGCAGCAGATTTCCTTCCCAGAAGGACATTAGTGAACCAGCTGAGTTTTTCCGACAATCTGACCGCTGCACTGTCAATTTTACTGGCACTGGCACCAGCTTTTTATTTCCAAGTTATTTTTAAACTGTGCCCTGTGCCTGATGTTTGTGGGAGGTAGTCGAAAGTGTTTTGCTCTTCCATCTTTGAGGGAGAGTTATGAGAATTCATATCTAACGCTTCTCTCCCTCACATTGGGAGAATTAAATGGGAGAGTCCACCTTGATTACATGTAGGCCAAGGAAATTTGATGGGTCTGAATGGCCTCTTTGGATTTCCTGTCTTGCGTGATCCGTTCCTATCTTGATGCTTCATCCCAGGAGCCTTTACTAATTACAGCTTGGCTGCCTGGCTTTCAAGAGCCAAGAGCTAGTGTTGGCTATCTCTTTATTTCCATACTAGTGAGTCTCCTCTGGCATGCTCATGGTGGGCCGAATGATATGCTATTGCATAAGATAGATTTAATGACAGTAAAATAGTGACAGCAATGATACATTTAAACACTTTGATGTACCACAGATGCAGTAGCTGCAGGAATTGAGTGCCTCTAATTAATCCATTTCTTTGAGCTTCCTTCACAACACTCGACGCTGAACTCTTGTAAACAGCTTGATGCACACTGAAGATGTATCAATTTTGGTTTAACTTTTTGAAATAGAATTTTAAGGTGTCCACAGACAAAATAGCCCTGGGGTGTTCCTCTACATGCTTGTAAAAACCTTAAATAAGTTTAGTCTGCCAAACGGGTGCCGTCTGTTATTACATTTTTATTGGCAAATATCAAAGTTAGCACAGCAAAAGTTAATTTTATTCCAGCTAGTCAACATTTTCTGAAATTTATCATCAGTATAAAATGTTCAACTTGTCATTGGTTCTGTGGTTCAGATTATTACCAAAATTATTTTAATTGTTAACTAAAAAGATATTTATGCAAGAATTGCTTCACCCACTTGGAAGATTCACGATATACATACCCAATGGACTTTATTCCCACTGAGCAACATTTTTCACCAGTTATAATTATTTTTTTCGCTTCAACAGAATTTTTTTCTTAAGGATTACTTCTATATTATTAATAAAGACAAGAGATTATCCATTGCCCCGTGACATATGCAGTAAGAATTCGGTCCCCACATTGAACCACCAGGTTCCACGTGGTCTCAACTCCATACAGAAGCTCTGCATCACTAAACGTAGACTTATGAAATCAACCTGTGTGTGGTATACCAGTCAACATTTACAAAAATAAACCATAGTAAACCAGCCCTGCATATATTGATTACCTTTCTTTTAATAATTCAGAATTGCCATTCAGTAGCTTGATTTATTTGGTAATTCACTAACCCCCTCCAAATATTTTCTATATATCATGGTTTTAAAATTTGTTTATTTTCCTGTTATATTTATCAGGATTTGATGAATTTTCCAACCTGCTAATTATACTTTTAAATGCTTAAAGGAGCTGAAACATTCTCATGTTAGAAATAATTCAGATTTCTATTTTGCGTCCCCAGTGAGAGGATGTGGGTCCAAGCATGTGGTTCCCTATGCAATGTTCCTAGTCATCACTGACCGTATGAAAATTAAAAGATAGGCCAACTTTTACAGGTATCACTTACTTAAAATAGAAACAGCTTTGTTTGAGGTCTAGAGACTGACTAGAAGCTCTCCATCTGATTTTGGGAATGAAGTATGGCATGGAGAAACCCTGGGCAAAGAAGCCAGTAAGAAACAATGATTGAGTAGTAAACTAAAACTTTATTAGAATATGTGCTAGGATAGATGGATTGTTCAATGGGGCAAGGGTGAAATCACAAGGTTTGTCCCTTTTAACCCGACATCCACAATATTCATGAAGTGCCTGTCAACGGTGAGAGTCATTCTTTGCTTGCAGTACATATAAGTCTACCTTATTTAGATGGATGGTTCATCTGATTCTCTTGCAGTATGTGGCAATTTTTATAATCTGACAAGTCCCGAGTATTAGAGAAGCAAGGATTTTTTTTAAAAATCTCAATTAATTTAGACTTTCTCAATAACCATCTCATAGGTGCTTGCCAATGCCTTGTGAATGAGACTGTCCATCACTTAAGGAATTTGAGAACCATCGAGCAGGAGTTATCCATTCGAATATTGAGGGGGAAAAAATCTACGAATAAAATATTTGTGATCATTGAAGCATTTGTAGCAGTTACATTTTTGGTTTTAGGTGCAAGATCCTTTGAGCTCATTATAAGTGAACCCTGTTTGTTCTCTGGTCTTTGACATACTTGCCTAAAAATGTGAAGATTGACTATAATTCATTGGACAGTTGGCCTTCATGGTCTCAAAATATGCTAAAATTCAATTTTCTGCTGCATTGACGCCTCTCTCAAGCAATGGGGTTTTTATTTCCACAGATAGTAAAACCAGAGCATATGATTCTAGTCACAAGCTGATTCCACTGAGCAATGCAGCTAGCATTGCAGTCCTTTCATGCTCACTATTGACCTGCAACTCCTGATTGTCTTTTATTCTCTTCGAATGGAATGTTGATCCTGAGAAAGTGTTACAAAGTCTGATGACCCTGGGCTTGCTAGGGAAAACTTGGCTGTTGGATTTGCAGGAGCTGAACATCAACTGACCTCTTGATCTTTAACTCATCTAATCTGGCATGGTTCCTCTCAGACTTAGAGTGATGACTCGGCTTTTGAAAGGTGTAGGGTACCAGCTGACAACGATGACTGTCTGAACAGTAGACATTCTCTTGACATCCATTTTTTCCCCATTACAAAGGCATTTATTAACTAAAGGCAGAGATTTGATTTCTGGTTCCAGGACAACCACTTTATTTTTATGAACTATGATAAAAGAATGGAGAAAAAACAAGGTTGTCAGAATATCGGAGTCTTGAGCAGCACTCCTTGAAATTTCATCAGATGCCTTTTCCAGCTTGCCATACTCTGTAGAAAGGTAAAGCCCCCAGTCTAGACATTGGAGAAGCTCTGGTGTATTGTCAGGCACTCGATACTGGCATGTGATTCTGTTCTCCATGCATGTATGTGTATTCCATTATCATGTGTCATTAAGTCTCTTTTTAGTCTCAAACAGTAATGCTGCTTGCTCTGGTTCCTATGTGCTAAGTTGTTGAATTTTATATGCTTTAAGCTATATAATGAATGAATTATATTTTCTTTTCTTTGGCATTCAGATCAGGCTATCGATAGCTCACATTCAGATTGTTGCCGAAAATTGTGTTCAATATCATCCTTCACAAGCGATTATGTTCCTGAAATTTAAATCACTGCCACATCCTTTAAAGGACAAGTGCAAATTTCACAGGGGCCATGTTTCTAGAGTTCTTGGATGCAACTTGTCAGTAGAACAAATAATTCCAAACAACCTACTTACATGTGTTGCACCATTTCGGTGGTATCTTGGTGTATTTAAGAAATAAATGAAAGAACTTGGATAACTCACTTTCATCATCTAAAGCCTTAACCATTCTTTGAAAGTAGTTTTCCTCAAAGTACAGTCTGCTAATAATTCAAATTTTTTTGTGCCAGAAGAATCATATAGAATTGTGCAGTATTGAAAGAGGCCCTTCACCCTATCGAGTTTGTGCTGGCTCCTTCGAAGAGCAACCCAGTTAGTCCTACTCCCCACTCTTTACCATCTTCCTGCAATTTTTTCTCCTTCAAGTACGTATCTGATTTTCATCTGAATGCTACTACTGAGTCTGTTTCCACCACACTATCAGGTAGTACATTGCAAATCTTAACCACTCTTTGCATAAAGAAGTTTTTCCTCATGTCACCTCTAGATCTTTTGCCAGTCACTTTAGATCTGTGCGCTCTGGTTATTGACCCTTCATCCATTGGAAACAGTTTATATTTATTTATCTAAACCCTGCATGATTTTAAGCATCTCTAATAAATCTTCTCTTAGCTTTTGCTGTTCTAAGGAGAACAACCCCAGCTTCTCTAGTCTGTCTGTGCAACTGTAATCCCCCATCCTTGGAACCATTCTAATAAATCTCTTCTGTACCCTCTCCAAAATCTTCATGCCTTTCCTAAAGAGTGGTGCCTCGAATTAGACGCAGTATTCCAGCTGGTTCTGAACTTGTGTTTTATATAGGTCTAGCATAACTTCCTGGCTTTTGTACTCTCTTCATAAAGCCCAGGATGCCATATGCTTCATTAACAGCTTTGTTTCCCTGTCCTGCCACCTTCAAAGATTTGTGCACAAACTCCCCCAGTTCTCCCTGTTCTTGTGCTCCATTTAAAATTGTACCATTTAGCTTGTATTGTTTCTCCTCATTCTTCCTACCAAAATGTATCACCTCCTGCTTTCCTATGTTGAATTTTATCTGTCTTGTGTCCGCCCATCCCACCAGCCAGTCTGTGCCCTCTTAAAGTTTATTACTATCTTCCTTAGTGTTTACTACACTTTCAAGTTTCATTTCATCTGAAAATTTCAAAATTGTGTCCTCTACCCCAGTTTAATTCATTGGCATATATCAAAAACAGCAGTGGCTTTGATTCAATGGCATTACCATCGCTGAATCCCCCACTATCAACATCCTAGGGGCTACCATTGACCGAAAACTGAACTGGAGTAGCCATATAAATACCGTGGCTACAAGAGCAGGTCAGAGGCTAGGAATCTTGAGGCGAGTAACTCACCTCCTGACTCCCCAAAGCCTGTCCACCATCTACAGGACACAAGTCAGGAGTGCGATGGAATACTCTCCACTTGTCTGGATGGATGCAGCTCCAACAATGCTAAAGAAGCTCGACACCATCCAGGACAAAGCAGCCCGCTTGATTGGCACTCCATCTACAAACATTCACTCCCTCCACCACTGACACACATTGGCAGCAGTGTGTACCTACCGTCTACAAGATGCACTGTAGCAACGCACCAAGCTCATTGGACAGCACCTTCCAAACCCACGACCTCTACCAACTAGAAGGACAAGGGCAGCAAATGCATGGGAACGCCACCACCTGCAAGTTCCCCTCCAAGCCACACAACATCCTGACTTGGAACTATATCGCCGTTCCTTCACTGTCACTGGGTCAAAATCCTGGAACTCCCTTCCTAACAGCACTGTGGGTGTACCTACCCCACATGGACTGCAGCAGTTCAAGAAGGCAGCTCACCACCATCTTCTCAAGGGCAATTAGGGATGGGCAATAAATGCTGGCCTGGCCAGCAACACCCACATCCCATGAATGAATTTTTAAAAAAGATACCGAACCTTGGAAAACACCACTGTATACCTCCAAAAGTCTGAAAAATAGCCATTCACCATAACTCTCTGTTTTCTATCCGTTCGTCAATTTTGTACATGCTGCTATTGCCCTCTTATCTCATGGACTTCAGTTTTGTTAACAAGTCTATTTATCAGATGCTTTTTGAAAATCCATATATTCATTGTCCAGTAATTCAAATTCAGCAATATAAATAATGAATGGGAGTAGATTGCTTTAGAAAAAAACAGATTATCAAATGATTCCAATTAAGTCACTTAAGTTAGTGACTCTGAATTAAGAAGAGTAGGCTGTATACAGTTTGTGCCTTTCTACTCATTCATAATATGGAGTATATAGAGCTTATTTAATGTTTTGTAATACTTTTATTCCTTTGCTGTGTAAGTGTGATTTACTCTACAGCTGCCTTCGTTGAAGAGATGTGAGAACTGATATGAAGCTGCGGCTCTCATCCAGCAGAAAATAGTGAAAGGCTCTTTTTTTCCCACTGCAAGCTGTGGCGGCAGTTGTGCTGTGCTTTCAATTTCTGATAAATAGCTACATAATCAGTTTGCAGCTCGTAGCACCTTATTTGTGGTGACTGGCTAGAACTATACTCTTTTGGCTTTAGTGAGCGCACGTCCTCTTCTGAGAGATGCCAAATTTTGATTGTTTTCAGGGTGTGAATAGGAGCATCTATTTTCTCCAAACACTGCAGACCTCTTACAGCTAGCATGACACTGTGCTTGAGTTACACTCCTTGTGGTGTCACACCCAAAGACTGCAAGAATGTCATCCTAAGTGATGGTCTTGCACGATTGTGTTTGGGAATCCGATTAGGACCTGGCCTGGATTTATACTGTTTCAATTTTTGTGATGCCGCAAAGTGAAAACCATTTTGCTACAATGCAGAGTTGACAGTATAACTGCATACTGTAATTCTATGCCCCCCACCCCACCCCACCCCAAGCAAATAGTCTTTGGATGATAGATCTACCTAATACTCTTTCTGTATGCCATTCACTACAGTTCATGTGCTATGGCTAAGGTGGGATATGCAACCTAATCAGAGGGATTTCTGGCTCTATAAGGATTTGCAATCAAGAGTCAAATAGCCTTTGCTCCCTTTGTCATGAACCACCATGCCCTTCAGAGAGACCCTTTTGGAATAAAATTCTTTGAAGAAATCTGCAGTCTCAGTTTCAAGAATTACAATAAATTTAATCTTTTTGCCACTTGTTTCAGTAGCCACTATAAAAATAGATTAAATAGCTATGTGAATAGAAAGTAGGTAGTCTAGACCTGTTACACTGAGTAATGTTTTGAATCTGAAGAGCTACGTAGAAGAAGTCAAGTTCTACTCTATGTGCCTATATGGCCTAGGAGTGGTCTACACTAACACTGGTACTCAACATGGAGAAATGTTCCATTTCGAAGCCCTGTCATCCTGTGATGGTGGAAAAAAATACAGTAAGTGAGATGAATGCCAAGTTATACAGCATAATGTTTCAGTACTTCAGTTCATGTGGAAATGTCTTGTCACTGATCCTTAAGTTAGAAATCAGCATTCTTCAATTGCCCAAGTATACTTAGAAGTTTATTAGTCTATGGATCTTGGATATAAATAGATGGTTCTAAAAAATACAAATACTGCAAAGCAATTAAATGCATTAAAATGATTAGTAGTGCTTCCAGTAAAACAGAACATGTATTTAAATGGCCTTTTTCACATCCAGCCAATTTTCGGATATCGCTGTCTTCAGTCTTGAAATAAGGGACTTTGCATGGTACCTTTACTTAATTTCTTTATCGGCTCCTTATTGCCTCTTACTCTCGACTTTCCTAAATGTGAGCAGGACATATATTTTGTCCCAGAAGTACCCATGGATGATGGAATTTGTCCACTGTTGGTTAGCTGTTAAAGCATGAGTTTTGCATAAATTATTGGAAAATTAAGCTTAAATAAGATGTACTGAAACCCATAGCACCCCCTCTTTCCCACCCCCACACAAACACTCCTTCTCATATTCACTTTCACTCACACAATTTACTCATTTGGTCATTAGGAGTCTGGTTTGTATTCTACTAAGAGATACATTAGAGTGTGGCTATTGAATAAGTAATTAGGCAGTTTACATGCCCATCACTTGCAAGCACAGATGCTTCACATTCCTTGAAAAAGTTTTATTTAACAAGTTTCCAGAAATATTTTTTACTGCCTAGTGTGTGCCAATCCATGTAGTAGCTGTGTGGGGGATTCATTTCAGTGATCATAGAATACTCAGATATCATTATTTTTAGTCACTAGACTTTACACCAATATTGGTGTAAAGATCACAAATTGCCAACGTGGGTAGTATAAAGAGCAGTTTACTGTCCAGCCCAAGACTTTAGGTTGGACTAATCAATTATTATTTTAGTCGATACTCTTTTCTTGGAACCTGGGTTGTGTTGACCTCATTTGATTTATTTTGATTTTTTTTCCTTAAAGTATATGGATGAGTTATCAATCTATGATTTCTGTGGCTGCTAACTTTAAACAGTTGCCTTGAATTAACGTATTCTGTATCATTTAAAGGAAGTCAAGTCCTTGAATCATATATTTTAAGACAGTGGGAGGATTATTAGAAGCAGTTGTGACGTGCTTGGCCCTCACATCCCTCATACAGTAATACCATAAAGGTGGAGGAATTTAAGCTTTCTGCACTTCACTGTGCATACCGTTGAGTGTCCCTTTTCACTGAGCTGATCTGGCTGCTATGTTTAATAGCTGAGAATTGCTGGACAAGTGGTGTCTTTTCTAACCAAACTTTTAGCACATAGGGATTAGTTTTTCCACTTGACTTCAAAATTGCTGAATGCCAACATGAAATGTGACAGCCATGCATGAGTGCATTGGAACATATATCACCTCATTCATATTTACTTAAGAATCCTCCTATGTGAGCTACCAAAAGAATATGGCCTCAGCTAGAAGTTAGATATCAAAACTCTATACTTCCATGAGTTGTACCTTTTATCTCTGTATAACTGCAGACAGAGTTGTCTTATGATGCTCTTTTATAAGAGCAGGGAGTGGATTGATGTACCTAATTGATATCAACAGGAATGCGCAGAACTTCTTTCAAGTGCCAAAGTAAATGGACTTTGGACCTTTTTCTGAAGGTTTCTGAGGGACGGATTGCTCCAAATGCTAGTGGGGTGGCTTGGATTTCCATGCTCAATGAGGCGCAATACAAAGAGGCCATGTTGCAGGCAGCAATTCCTTGCAGTTGCAATTTCCAGTCCTAGAGTCAGAAACTTATGGTGCTGATTTTTCAACATTTGACCGGGTGTGACGTCAAGGAGTGCTAGCAAAATAGAAGTCAGTGGGAATCGGGAGAAAACTCTCTACTGGTTGGAGTCATATCTAGCACAAAGGATTGTGGTAGTTGGAAGCCAATCATCTCAGCCCAAGGACATTGTTGCAGGGTTCCTCAGGCTAGTGTCCTAGGCCCAGCCTTCTTCAGCTGCTTCATCAATGACTTTTCCTCCAACATGAGGTCAGAAGTTCCTTGATTGCACAGTGTTCAGTACCATTCACAACTCCTCATACTGAAGCAGTCCATGCCTGCATGCAGCACGTACCACATGAGTGCAACTCTAACAACACTGAAGAAACTTAACACCATCCAAGACAAAGCAGTCCACTTGATCAACACCTTAAATCTTCACTCTGTCCGTCATTGGCGTACAGTGGCAGCAGTGTTTACCATCTACAAGATGCACTGCAGCAAATTGCGAAGGCTCTGTTGACAGCACCAAGATCTCTACCACGAGAAGAACATGGGCAGAGGCGCATGGGAGCACCATGCAAGTTCCCCTCCAAGTTGAACACCATCATGATGTGGAACTATAGCACCGCTTCTTCACTGTCACTCGATCAGAATTGTGGAACTCCTCCCTAACGGTACTGTGGGTGTACCTGCACCACATGGACTGCAGTGGTTCAAGAAGGTGGCTCACCATCACCTTCTCAAGGACACTTGGGAATGGGCAACTAATACTGGTCTAGCGAGTGACACTCAAATCCAAGAACGAATTGAAAAGAAATTCTCCCCCTCTGCGGAGCTGCGGATACTCTAGTTGTTTTCATGGCCTTTTGCCCACACAGGAATTTTAAGATGCGCTTCTCAAAGAATTGGTGAGTTTGCACATTAGTGGGTGGCATCTGTGAGAGATAAAGTGGAGAACCATGTTCATTGTTATTGCATTTGCTGTCCAGGTGTGGTAAAACAGGCTATTCTGTCCATCTGTGTCTGTAAGTCTCATTTTTCTCTGTAAAACGTAAGAGCTTTATGTAACTGTTACATTAAGATATCTGGAGTCTGACTATAGAGGCTTATGATTCACACTTCAGTATATATTTAGTGAATCTATCTGTGTCTTGAATCAGAACTTTTTATGCAGGAGACAAAATGCTTTCTTTGACCAACTGTAGAATGACAGGTGAATGTCTACCTGTGTGTTTTTGGGATGCGGAGCAAATGAACTCATGTTGCAGATGACGGTTTGAAGATCAAAGCAAGTCCTTCAGATGTCCTAGTAGCCAAATGTGCTTCTCCTAGACAAATTCTGATTAACGGTTTGTATGGAAAAACTGATTCTAATATTGCTTTAAAAAAAAGTTAAAAGCAATGTATTCCCACATTTAAAATATCTACATATAATTTGGTAATTGGAGATATTTTAGTTATTCAGTTGGCCTGTATCAATGCTTCATGCTTTCAGACTGATCATACAGCTTGTCTGGCACCCAATTAAAATGAATCTCTAAATATATTAAAGTCTTGTGTCTTGTGCAACATACCTTTCAAAGATGCCACACCTGAAAGTGCGTACAAGTCAGACAGATTAATGGACAGCCGTTGCCTGTCTTCCCCATCTCCCTCGGGAAACGTGCATTTCGAATCACAACCTTCTGACTGCGTGCTATACTATGAAGAAAGAAAGACTTGCATTTATACAGTGCCTTTCAGGACCACCAGACTTCTCAAAGCACTTTGCAGCCAATGAAGTACTTTTTGAAGTGTAGTCACTGGCGACTTCATGTCGCGTTTGCAGACTTCTTTAAAGCGGAGCCATGGACGGCCAGTGGGTCTGGTACCAGTGACGAGCTCGCTGTACAATGTGTCCTTGGGGATCCTGCCATCTTCCATGCGACTCACATGGCTAAGCCATCTCAGGCGCCGCTGGCTTAGTAGGGTGTACATGCTGGGGATGTTGGCCGCCTCAAGGACTTCTGTGTTGGAGATACGGTCCTGCCACCTGATGCCAAGGAATCTCCAGAGGCAGCAAAGATGGAATGAATTGAGACGTCGCTCTTGGCTGACGTACGTTGTCCAGGCCTCGCTGCCATAGAGCAAGGTACTGAGGACACGGGCTTGATACACTTGGACTTTTGTGTTCTGTGTCAGTGCGCCATTTTCCCACACTCTCTTGGCCAGTCTGGACATAGCAGAGGAAGCCTTTCCCATGCGCTTGTTTAATTCTGTATCGAGAGACAGGTTACTGGTGATAGTTGAGCCTAGGTAGGTGAACTCTTGAACCACTTCCAGAGTGTGATCGCCGATATTGATAAATGGGGCATATATATATATATATATATATATATATATATATATATATATATATATAGCCTTATTAAAACACAGAATAAAACTTTGCATTTATATAGCACTGCATAGCCTTGGAACCAGTGAACTACTTTTGACATATAGTCACTATTATAATGTAAGCAATAATGTCCAATCGTTGGAATCAAAAAATCTTCTCAAATCAATGAGCATTTCCTCCATTTGCTACTGTTAATTGTACAGACGAATGCAAGTACAAAGTGGTTTCCCTGTTTTGTACTCATACCAATCTTGTGAATAGGGAAAAACATGCTAGTATCTAGATCTGCAGTAAACTTAAGAAAATCTTGCCTATATCAATCAACCTTCAGTGGCAATTAATTCAGGTTATAAATTGGTGTATTCGTTTCGGCTCTGAATTTTGCCATTGAAGATGCATTGCTTTCAGATAACTTTTGTTCTTCAGAGGAGGAAAACAAGTTTTTTGTGTGCCTGACACATACTTCTTACAAATCCATAGCACCTTTACTCCTATAGATCACTCAGCTGCCGAACCAGAAAAGCCCAACAAACAGCTGTTGCCATGTCTGCAGCAAAAATGCCAGTGTGTTTGAGCCTCTTGTGTGCAAATGTGACAAATTATATTTGGTACAGTGCTAGAGAGAGACACAATTAATCTGCCAAAAATGGTGATAATGGTCAGTCCCTTTAAAACAACTGAGTGAGATAAACAAGTAGAAAAATTTATTGATTTATGGCGTTTGGTGTAGTCTTATTACCTATACAGTTGGGTTCATTGCTTACTCATAATAATTTACATTTATGAAATACTGAACTGTTCTTTGGCTGTGTAATTGAGGTATACTGTAAATTATTTGAACTGCATAGAAAATGCTAAGAAAATTAACTCCCGTAATGGTTCAGCATGTCACCTCATGGAACATGTGCCAGCTGATCCTTGTGTTTGTTTGATGAGGGCTTAATCACTCTCTGTTACATTGTCTCTCAGCACTTACCTCTGTCAGTTTGTATGAAGACGAGCCACTTTGGATGAGATACTGGAGGGACAGAGGTGTCCATGGAATCACACATTGTGGCACGTATTTGTACCTTCAGAAGTGAGCAAGTCAAAGGGAATTTTAAAAAAAAGCTTATAAGATTGTTAATATATAAATCAAAGCATAAAAGACAAATAGTAAATATTTTCTGTCTGTAAAAGGGGAAAATTTGTGCAGAGCACTCAGATCAGGGTAAGATAACTTTTCTCCTAACTTTGGAGACTTTTTCCACAGAAGAACATGGATTAATATTCTTTATATTCTAATATGCGGCAATTCATGGAATTAACAGATTGAGCAAGAATATTAGAAGTAAAATTGTATATAATGAACTCAATGTGATTTAAATGATTGATTGACTGTTTGGTCTTCAAGTGCATTCTATGAAATGGTGCTAAGCTATGCAGACATAAGGCTCCAGGTATGTTCTGAATTTGATGATCTCGGGCAGGACGGCAGTTGGAGCTGCTCTGGTTGGCCTTAGCAGCCCTGGGCTAGAGAGGGGGGGAAAAATCAGACAGGGATTTCACTCCTCATTATTATCTACTACCCTCAAGAAAATACATGCATGGAGTTTTACACTTGGGCAGAATAGCAGAGGAATTGTACTCCAGAAAATGCCAAGTTTAAAAACAAAATTGCGATGCCAATTTTACATAGAATTGCATACAATTTCAGTGTCTCCACAGTACAGCCATCACCATTTAGAAAATGCAGACTCCTGAATTCATTTTGCGTCCTGAAAAACTGAAATGGAATTTTGCTCCACAGCATTGTGGAGCTGTCTTTTTAAAAAGTTGTTGGCTGAACTCTTTGTTTTACAGTCAATCAGCTTAATAGAGCGTGGGAATCCTTCTCGAAGTTTAGAACAAGTTTGTCGGTGGGCTCACACTCAACAGCGCTCCGATCCAGGGCACACAGAGTATCATGACCATGCCATATTCCTTACCAGGCAAGATTTTGGTCCTGCAGGTATGCAAGGTACTGTATTGTTCTCGATCAGGTATGTGCAGTACTGCAGTGTGTGCAGTCTAAATTCTGCATCTATCAAGGTAACCTCTCCAGAATGTAATTGTATATTCAAATTTATACAAATAATTTATATTTGCTACATGCCAATAACATTTTTTTAAATATCGAATAAGCCGAGGTGCTGATGTATCTTTAACCTTATTTGCTATTTTTGAACTGGCCAGTTTCGAAGCTTACAGTTTTCATTCCCAAATGCTTCTTTGTTTTACGCAGCATGTTTTTAGAAGCACATTTGCATTTCTAATTTGGTGTTTCACCTTTTATACACATTATTTTAAATTTCCTATTGTTATTCTCCCTGAATAAATTCTAACCATCAGAAATGCCTGACCTTTGCTTGTTTTCAGCGTGATTATTGCCTGCACTTTTTCTGTCTCTGGCAGTTATTCTGTGCAACAGATTGAAAACTTGTTGTCTTCCAGTTTAGCCTTTCATTTTTCACATTTACCTAGTCAACTCCTAATGAATATGCTGGCTCCTGCTTGTATTTCATTGGATTAGAAAACTGGTGCATGATTCTCCAAGCAGAAAACTTTTAACTTAAAGAACCATTGCATTCTCATGGTGGTAGTTTTATGTAGCAATTGAAGACATTTTAAAGTTGTACATTTTATTCGTATTAATCATTGATTTCAGTTTTCACTGAGTCAACAATGTATTTGTTTGCTAATATTGCTCATTTATTATTGCTAAATGGACTTTTATACATGTTGCAACCTCAAATAATGCCTGTAAGTAAACTGTATATTACCACATATGAGAGCCATTGTACCATTTTTTCTATAACTGCTTAAATATATTTTTACATACCATAATTGCTAGACAGGATATGGTGAAATATCCTGATTTTCTGTCTATGGAAAAATAAAAGCATTTAAGCAATAATCAAAATGTCGCTGTTTTAGAATGCTAGTTATTGAGGGGTACTGTATTTATTATGAATAGATGAGATTAAGCTTTCTGTTGAGTGGTTGCTTTAAGCATCTTTGCTAACAGTTCTTCCTGCATGCCAAATTTCCTGAAAGGTTAGATTTGCATGATCTGCACAAAATTAAACAAACTGAGATATCTATCTTAATAAAACAACATCTCACCTTCACTATGCATAGCTGGATAACTGCACACTACTTGATCGAGGAATGTATGTAAAATGAAGTTTATCACTTTTACTTTTTCATGTTAAACATCTGCCATACCACGATATATCTAAATACACTGCTAGTGTAGTTGTGCCTTTGCTGATGCTTGTTATCTCTGGCAGAGGGTGTATCTGCAGTACAATGTATGAATTGGATCAGTCTGTTGAGCAGTTTGTCTGCAGGGATTGTGGTTACTGTTAAAGGGTGCTTGAATTCTGCTGCTGATTACATTGCTACCATACTGAATATTGAAAGTAATGACACTGCAGGAGCTGCTAGTGCAAAGTGATCCTTGGCAATGTTCACACTATGTAACTAGCCCTGTATATGGCACATTTTTGCTGGGGTAGAAAGTATTAATCACAGCGGCATGATTTCCTAAATGTGTCTTGATGGTTTTGGACCTTTAGACATAAGTAGCAAAATGTTTTTATGGGAACAATTTTTAAAATGTACTTCAAATATGTTTTGATTTTAATATTAACAAAAGATAGGATAGGTATTATTGGCCTTACCCATTTATGAATATAATCTTTGTTAATTTGACTCAGACTATTAGTATTACTAATGAAAGTTTAGACTCCACAGGGGCTAAATTGGATGGCCCCTGAAAAAGGGTGCGAGGACAGCAATGGGTGATTAACCCATGCCCGTTCAATGTAATGCAGGCAGCACACCAACTGTGAGCAGGAACAGCTAACTGCACTGTTCATTGGCTACGTGCATCAGCAGGGGACCTGACATTGTAACTTGCTAGCACCAATTAAAGCTAGCTTGCACCCCTTAAAGGAGTGGTGCATTGTGGCTGGAGCAGGTGCTGGCTGCCTTGCAGGAAGTGACTCTGACCTGGGAAACACTGAAGAATGGCACAGGTGGGAGAGAGCAGGTTCCAAGGTTTTCGGATGCTGCACTGGAGGCCTTTGTGGAGGAGCTGAAAAGTAGGAGTGATGTCCTATATCCACAGGGGACCAGGAGGCTTTCCAGGCACATGCTCAAAAGGCAGTGGGAACAGGTAGCCACGGAGGTCAATGCCAAGAGACAATCCCTGAGAACCTAGAAGCAGTGTTGCAAGAGGTTCAGTGACCTCACATGGGTGGTCAGGTCAGTGAATGCATCTGGAAATGTCATATCCTACCAGCTGCCCCACTAGCCTCTCATGCTGCTCATTTCTTTATCATTCACCTACCAACAATTTATCAATCAGTACTCATACGAAGCGTTCATATGCTTCACCTCAACATCATTCACCTCAACATCCCACACTTAGCACAGCTGCAAGCCTCACACCCACATGTCACAGCTTGCACACACTACTAGCTATTCAACCAAGACAGTCACATCAGCCAAACCGATTGCATGATGCTTATTTACAGACTTCCCTCCCTTTTGCAGGACAAGGTGGCATACAGCCAGAGGCAGCAGGATCTAACCATTGGGGTAGGCATGCCTGCAAGTCTGAACCCCCCTGGAGGAGACAATGTTGACCATTATTATGACACCCTTTGCTGAGGCTGCAGCCAGCACCAAGGCTGAAACCATTGAAAATTATATCCTCAAACCTAACCCACCTTCTCACTTCCCTCCCTTCTGATATACAAGCTGCAGATGGTGTAAGCATGCACTTCTTGCTTTCACCCCCCTCCCCCTTCCCCGCACCACAGCTTTACCCTTGTGCCTTCTTCCTTTCTGATCACCGAAGAGGTGCAACCTGGCCAGGCAGTGGGGAGCACCAAGAAGAGAGTGATGATGAAGAGACAACGCCGTCACTTGATTTCACACTCTCAGCACCAGCTCAGATACTAATATCTTTAGAGGATAGATTAGAAGTGAGATCTGCATGTGTTGAATAGGCTGCCGGGACAGGGGTCAAGGATAGTGTTGGTGCCAATTCACCGCAGGGCGAGGCCACACACAGGTTTTACTGAAAAGGACTCAAATGAGGACTTTGATGGGGCAGCTTACAGGAGAATGCTTATGGGTATGCACAACAAAATGCTTGGTGCTTTGGGAAGCTTGCCAGAAAGCTTGCAGTCAATGTCTGGGAGCGTGGAGGAGTCTGGCACCAACTTGGCATAGGGTTTTGTTCTGTGTTTGAACCCCATCTTTTTCAGCATGAAATTGGTAGCCAACTCTATTTGCATACTTGTGGATGTGGCTGATGTTGCAGCTTCTATTGCAGCACAAGCAGCAGCCACCCAAAATCTGAGTGCAGCAGCGGAAGCACTGACCGCAGTTATGTAGGGTAAACTTGCTGCCATTGTGGCTGTGGATCACAGTATGCAAAGGGACTTACAGGGTCTCACAACAGTCCAGCAATCGGATGGTGATGGCAAACACGAGGGGACATAGCTTTAAGTTGAGGGGAGATAGATATAGGACAGATGTTAGAGGTAGTTTCTGTACTCAGAGTAGTAGGGGCGTGGAACGCCCTGCCTGCAACAGTAGCAGACTCGCCAACTTTAAGGGCATTTAAGTGGTCATTGGATAGACATATGGATGAAAATGGAATAGTGTAGGTCAGATGGTTTCACAGGTCGGCGCAACGTCGAGGGCCGAAGGGCCTGTACTGCGCTGTAATGTTCTAATTCTAATCTGTCTTCCAACAAAATTGGATTGCTGAGGCAATGCCCCAGTGAGTGGTTGTGGCTGCATGGGTCACAGACCTGCTGCCCTCTCTCAGAAGACATGATTCATCTTCCCAACCCCTGCCATTCCCTCACTGCCCTTGCTGTTGTCAGCCAGCCAGCCTAGACTGCTGTTGCCCATGCTGAGATAGTGCAGTGTGCAGCTCTGCCTTCTAGGCCCAGAACTACTCGGGGTTGTCCTCCAAGACCATCTACAGTCACCTCCACTGAAAATCAGCAGCCTTACACCAGCCAAGCTGCAGCCACTGGGGCAGCATTGCGTAGGAGTACTCAGCCAGGCAAAGGCATACGGAAGACATGCACTAAGGAAATGCATAAGGGATATTAGTTGACTTTTGTATGCAATATAACATGATTTCATTTATAAATTTGGTTTGGCATGTTTATGGTGACTTTTATTTTTACCTTGTGGCCGAGCTGGATAGTCAATGACAGAGGAAAGGTGAGGTGTGGGACTGTTGATTAATGGGGAATTGAGGTTGGGGTTACTGGTAAAGCATTTGATGAATTCTTCACGGGCAGCCTAGGCCGACTAGGTTGCCTCCTCCCTTCTTCTTCCTCCTGCTTCTCCTTGTGCTCTTGCACCCGCCTGCTCACATATAACTGGTGGCAGGGGCTGTCCTCCCATGTTGGTAAGGTTGTGCAGCATGCAGCAGACCACCACAAACCTTAACACCTGCTGTGCTGAGTACTGCAGGACTCCTCCAGAATATTCCAGGCAACAGAAGCATTATTTCAGCATGGCAATGGTCTGCTTTTTCATATTTTGTGTGGCAACATGGCTTTTATTGTATGCATGCTGTGCATGGGTTGCAGATAGGAGTCATGATCCATGTCGTTAGCAAATACCCCTTGTTGCCCAGTAACCACCCTTTGGTTTGCTGTGGTGGCTAAAATGCAGCTAGTCCAGCGTTCTGCTGCAGAATGAAGGTATCATGACTGCTGCCAAGATATTAGTCATTGACCTGAATTATTCACTGTCTATGGTCACAGAACAGCTGACGTTGAGGAAATGGAATCCCTTTCGGTTCCAGTATAGGGTAAAGTCGACATGTGGCACCCACAACGCGACATGCTTGCAGTCAATGGCACCTGCACCATGGGGAAGCCTGCAATTCTAGCGAAGCCGTGTACTCGCTCTGCCTGCTTGTCTCTGAGAGAGAATGTAGTGTAGTTAGTTCTCATTGAATAGAGAGTCACAGTGACCTCCCTTATGCAACAGTGGGCAATAGACTACGGGATGTTGTAAATATCTTCAGCCTGGAAGGAGCTAGACTCAAAAGTTCATATCCATGGTCACCTTCACAGCCACTAGCAATGCAGTCCTTGCCCTGCTCTGAGGTTGCAGTTGTGGCTGTAGCAGGTGCCAGATTTCAGTGAGGATGCCCTTACTGAAGTGCAGATGTCTCACACATAGTTCCTTGTTGAGGCTAAGTTAGGAGAGTTGTTCCCTGAACACCCTGGGCGGATATGGCCTGCTGCTGAGAAGCCTTCTCCTCCTACACCTGCCTCCTCCAGCAGCTTATTCTGCTCTGCATGGCCTCTGTTCATTCGCCATTGAGAATATGTATTCCAAGGGAAATGCTTACTCGTCCTCCCATGTCTGGGAACGACTGGTTTGTACACAAACCTGAAATCAGCAAAAAGTACTTCACCTGCCACACCACTCCCTGTAGACTTTTGCAACTTGAAACAGCTGTAGAAAGCACAAAACACATCTAGAATTGTCACAACAGCAGAAGAAATCAATCAGCAACTAACATATATGTAGTTGATTATCCCTTTAAATAGTGCTGGTTGGGAGGGTGCTTCCCGCTGCTGAACATGTTCAGCTGTGTGGGGTTAAAAGGAGCATTAATCTCCAAAATGGCACCATTGGCATGATACCATAATCTGCCTGCTCTGCATATTTCTGGACATTGACTGCGTGAACGCTAACGCCCTCAGCAGTATGCACAAGTGTGCACGTGTGCTGCAGAAGGCCATTTTGGAGCACTAAGGGCACTTGTAGCACCCAAAAAAATGGGCAAGCAAGCCCAGTTTCTTGCTCCTCATCTTTCTTCCATCTACCATGCACCATATAAATCTGTTTTCCTATTAGAAGACAGATTAGTTAAATAGTATTGTAGCTGATATATTCTTAAAATGTTATTCTTCAAGAATCCTGGACAAAGCGCTATGGCCTATAGAACAGAATATCGCAAAGGGTGTAAACAATAGGGGAGGAAGCTTAAAACTGCTGCTTGAAGTTAAATTGAATAGGAAACGTGGTGGCCCAGGATGGACATTCTTCGGTCACGGGGATCTGAGCTGAAATCCACCTCAATAGTGGCAAGGAAGTCTCCTGATGGTGTGTCAATTCGTTTAAAGTCCCTTCAAGCTAAAATTTGAAGTAATTTCATATATTATGTAGACATGATTAGTAGACATTCTTTTTCTAAGTGTCAAGAAAATCTGCTATGCCAAATGAGCAATTTTTATTCATCGGTTAGAAACTTACATGAAACGTTTAATGAAATAAAGGGCTAGAAACCTACAATTAACTTTAAAAAAAAAAAACTGGCAGCCAAGATAGCCATCGCAATTTGCATCTGAAACACCTCTGACATTCCAAGGCATCAAAGAAGAGATACTTATCTGATGAGCCTGTACCCAAAACAATGGCTTACTCTATTGATTGAACTACCCGAGATTACTTTCATTAGCACGACAGTCAAAGTCCTCCTGGAAATTAACAGTGAAAGGACAAACCTCATCCAAGTGTAAATATTGTCATCCTGAGATGGAAGAGACTGAAATTTCTAAACTTGAATCTCATTCAAAGGTTCCAGAGAATACACTGAGAGAATCATGTGACCATCTGTCCATCTCTGTGAAAGCTGGGAATTTCCCTTGAACAAGGCAGACAAGCCAGGGACTCAAATTGTGCAGAAACCAGAAGGACTTTACGTTTTTCTCTCTCTCTCTCTCCGACAACAGAATTGTTCAATTCCACAGACTGTATTAATCTTTATTTGTTCTGAACTCTAATCCAACCAAAATCTATTCTTCACTCTGTAATCTGTGTGAGTGTGTGTATGAATGTGCAGTGTAATTTTTATTTTATTTAGGTCAAATTTAGATTGTTAAGTATAATAAACTCACCTCTTCCTTGTTTAAACTCAAGATAACCTGTCCGATTGGTTCTTTTACGATCACAAAAAGGGAAAAAGTTAAAACACTCACTGAAGTGGTAAGCACATCCACTGTTTAAAAAGGAATAAACCCTGTTGCGGTCAAATAAGAGGAAGGACAAAAGGGGAGCCTATGACCCCTCCTCACCTGGCCATAACATAATGTAGGGCTGAGGCAGGTTTTTGGGATAGAGTCGAGGGAATTTACTCTGTGTTTATGTTATAACCGATACAGGCCAGTAGTGACTGCCTCAATCTCATGAGCACCCTCTATTTCCCACACCAGATACTCTGGACTGTCTGCATGAGGTTGCCAGTAAATGTTAAATTCACCACCGGTGACGGCTCTAACCTTGATGAGCACAAAAATGATAAAAAGTATAATGGCCATATGAACTGAGCAGTTTCAGAAAAAATGGGAAATTGAATCAATGTGAACTGGGCTAGTTCAAATCAATTTGTTTTGCAAGTCTTTTCCAAATCCATTCTCCAGTTGTGACCAATTCTGGTATGGTTGGGGGGGCGGGGAAAGTAAACATTTGTATCATGTCATCGCTCATTAATCTTCAGGCTGCTGTTTCCATTTGATATTAGTGCAGTCAATAAATATACAGTTTTATTTTAATGAAAGCAGTTAATTCCTGTTACAATAGACTTAATGCTTTTGAACCGAGAGTCTGGTAATATGAAAGTCTGTGCTCAGCTGTGATTTTGTTTAAAAACCATATTTAATCTTGACGCACTTATCTGTCCAAGATGAAAGCTACTTGAACATGGTGTAATCTCTTTTTTGAGTAAGCAAGCTATGGCAAAGGAATCATTGTTGTATAGTGCTACTTTAGCTTACAGTTTGAGTCTTCCAGAGGATTTACACAGCTGTGAGGTTTATAAACTGGTGAGCTGTGGTTCTATGTGTGCATGAAATGGATTTGCGCAGTTTCATCTTTCTCATGAACTCTCTGCTCTGTATTGTGCTCAGGTTATGCTCCAGTGACAGGCATGTGCCATCCACTCCGAAGCTGTACACTCAACCATGAAGATGGATTCTCCTCTGCGTTTGTGATAGCCCATGAAACCGGTCATGTGTAAGTGTGTACTGCAAGAATACACCAATCCAGACACCAGAGAGGCAAAACTCCATATAAATTAACTTGCAAGCTTTGGGTTACAAAACAAACACTCACCCCTGTTCAAGTTGGTAAATAAATTGAGGGAAGTGGCACAAGTGAAAAGGGGGAAGTAATACTTAACTATAATAGAATACTTGATTAGCACAGTTGCATTAAAATGTACACATTATTATGCAGGTAGTAGATTAGAGAAACCACCTCAGGGATTATCTCATTGATCCTGTCTGACTCGATTTGGAATTCTCCTACCCAGGAGAGATGCATACTTAGACATATGTCAAGCCCCTTCTCTGGCTTGTTGAAGCAAAAAGGGTGGGCACCCTGTGAGTAGAGGTTGACTTTTTTTTTTTAGCTCCAGCAAAAGTTCAATCAACTTCCCTTGGTCTTCTCTACACTAATAATGGTGCTGATCAAAATAACAGGAGATTTGGGGTAGTGGTTGTTACGACCAGGTAAGAAAGGTGTCTGGGGTCCCTCTCAGCCTTCACCTGGTCTTACCGTAACAGGATTTAATTTTAAACACACCGTATTTTTAGCTCCCCCCTTGGTGAATGCTTGTTCACTGCTTTCCAATTATAAGGCAAAGAAACCAGCCAAAACAGGTTTTCTTCAGTTTAATGAAGAAAGGTTGAAATTTATTAAACTTGAACTCTAATTCGGTTAACGCCTATAGAGACACGACGCGCCCACGCTAGCGTGCACATGTGATACATGCAGATAGAGGCAGAAAAGAGCAGAAGAAATAAAGTGGAAAAGTTTGAGGCAATATCTGAAGATGGTTTTGGTTACTGTCCTTTTGAGCTTGCTGTAGAGTCCTTGTTTGTAGGTATGTCTTGCTTTTTGTTGGGGCCCAGGATTATTCTTAAACCTTGTTCGATGTAGGAGACTTTTCTCTCTTGAGATTCACGTGTCCTCACTGGGTCCAGAGACTTGTGAGAAAGAGCAGACAGGAGAGGTCTTCTCACTCCAGGAGCAAACAGTCTTTTCAGAGTTCAAACCCTTCCACAAAAACCTGGACTAGCCAGTTAGTCATGTGATCAGCTGGTTTTACCAGTCCTGGCTTTTGTGGATTGTATCACCTTAGCAGGCCCTGGAATGTGCTTCCTTACCCCTTCACTGTCTGGTGATCAAAATCCATTTGGATTAATTGGAGCAGGGAATAGTCCTTTGTCTCCACAAGCACTGTCTATTAGTATGCAACTGCTTTTTAGTCAAGTGTCTGGCAGCCCTTGTAACAGGCCTCCTCCTCTTCCCAGCAACAGATTAAAATCAATGTTCATATGAAAAAATTAATATGCCTCATTCTTGGCAGGTGGGGGCCTGCATGACATAGTGCTTACAGTAACCATTTTTCTACAACTAGCAAGCAGAAAGTAATGCACTCCCAAGCATTACTGTGATAAGCACCAACCCCAGAACACCTAAAGATTAACACCAGCTAGTAATTAATTTTCTGTGAAATTGTTTGTGGATTGTAAATTAACATGGCTTTTCTTTATCCTTTCTAGTTCCTTTTTTTGCATCCCTCTGTGTCTTTCTCTCTGTCTCTCTCTTCTTATGGCGTTTAACACTTTCAGTGTGATGTCAGTATTTCTACATTTTTATTTTAGTTTATTTTTATTTAGAGATACAGCACTGAAACAGGCCCTTCGGCCCACCGAGTCTGTGCTGACCAACAACCACCCATTTACACTAACCCTGCAGTAATCGCATAATCCCTACCACCTACCTACACGAGGGGCAATTTACAATGACCAATTTACCTATCAACCTGCAAGTCTTTGGCTGTGGGAGGAAACCTGAGCACCCGGTGAAAACCCATATGGTCACAGGGAGAACTTGCAAACTCCGTACAGGCAGTACCCAGAATTGAACCCGGGTCCCTGGAGCTGTGAGGCTGCGGTGCTAACCACTGCGCCGCCCTTTTCTTTTCTCACCATTCCTCTTTCAGACTTTCTAATAGCCTCTTTCCCTTTTAATGTCCTTCCAGTCATGCAAGTCTCCTAGCGTTTCTATCAGATGCTCAACAACATGGGAACTGATATATTCTGGTTGGAAGTGGTAATGGGATCAGGTGGGGAGGAGCTGTTAGGACACACGTGAATGCGCATGCATGAGAAAGAGCAAGAGGAAAGATCAAGTTGAGGAAGGGCAAGAGAGATGGATGGGAGAATTATAGGCCACAGGAAGCATTAGCTTGTGATTGGTGCAGGAGACACTGCTGGTAGAATGCTGCTACTGCAGAGGGGGGCGGAGGGTGGGTTGGTAGGGAACTGAGTTTGAGGGTAATTAGGGGACGGAGGTCTGGCAGAGCTGAGGTTTATAAGCATTCAGTGAGGTTGTGGTCTGGGGCCCGAGAGGATGTTGATATGGGACTTAGTATCTGGTTTATATAATGAAGAGGAAGGGGCTGATGCCTGTGAATACTGTGGAAGACCGAAAGAGCTCCAGGGAAGGTGAGAGAGCATTCTTGCTGTTGTCACATTTTTCTTCCTCAAAACATCTTCATGAAAATGTTCATTCATACAGAATTTTACCTTATTCTCATACCTTCAGCTCAGTTTTCCCAATGAAATTCATTGCAATGCTCTAATTTCTCAGTTATTTAACATTCTTAATGTTCTACTATCAATTTACCCTAATTCTCTTAGCCTTGCAACAATAATTCATTGTAGCAATTTATCAACAGTCCCTCAACAGATCACCAAGCTGGTTTTGTTCCTTATGCTTCACTTAGCTATTCAGGTTTATTTTCTCTTTGCTCAGTGCTTGTGATAGTCTCTGTCCTGCAAGGATTTGTTACCACATTTGCACTGATTTTACCTC
The DNA here is from genome assembly GCF_036365525.1 of Heterodontus francisci. NCBI lineage: Eukaryota > Metazoa > Chordata > Chondrichthyes > Heterodontiformes > Heterodontidae > Heterodontus > Heterodontus francisci. Next base: position 20,511,271 of record NC_090412.1, on the reverse strand, counting down.
TCAGAATTAATTCTGATTCGTTGTAGCACTGTCCTGTTTATTGCAGAGATTGTGAAGCATCTTCCTGCTTCCAAGAACTGATTGCCACTCTCTCATTCTTTGCAGGCAATGGTGGCCACCCTCTCATTTTTTGGTTGGTTTGATGGCTTCCCTTGCAGAAGAGTTGGCTGCTTTCTTGTTGCAGGAAGTTATTTGGCACTGTCCTGCTTTTCTCTTGCAAATGTTGATTGCCAATTAAGTGTTTCCTTCGTGTTTTTGTGTGTCTCTCTAATTTGACAAAATGCTATCAGCTCTAGCAGAATGTTACTGGATGCTCCAATTTCTCAATCCTCACACATTTATTACTAATAACAATCCATTGCAACAGTAATTTTTTTGTCCTAATTGTTTTTTTTGACAACAGCCTTTCAATGTGTGGGTTTGTCACCAGCCTTCTAGGTCTTTTAATTGAAAACGGCTGGCATGGCATCAGCTTTTGCCAAAATGTTAATTTCTTTACTCCCTTCACTCACTAGCCTATATCCCTCTGAACTTGCAGCTCTCCGTTCTCTCAGGTCCAACCCTAATATTGTCGTTAAATCCGCTGACAAGGGTGGCATTGTTGTTGTTTGATGTACCGACCTCTGTCTTGCAGGGGCTGAATGGCAACTCTCTGACATTTCCTCTTGGATCATGATCCCCACCATTGAACATCAAGCCGTTGTTTCCAAGACTATCACTGACCTCATCTCCTTTGCAGATCTTCCCTCCACAACCTCGAGCCTCTTAATCCGCTTCTACCTCCTGCCCAATATTCATAAACCCAATGTTTTGCTTGTTCTTGCCCCACAGAACTGATTCCTTCCGATCTCAACTCTCTATTTTCTCCTCTTGTCCAGTCTCTTCCCACCTACATCCGTGACTCTTCCGACATCCTTTGTCACTTTTACAATTTCCAGTACCTAAGCATCTCCTTTTCACCATGGATGTCCAATCTCTCTACACTTCCACCCCCACCAAGATGGTGTGAGAACTCTCTGCTTCTTCTTTGAACAGAGGCACAACCATTCCCCATCCACCAACACCCTCCTCCGCCTGTCTGAACTTGTTCTCACACTGAACAACTTCTCCTTTGATTCCGCTCATTCCTCCAAATATAAGGTATTACTATGGGAACCCGTATAGGTCCTAGATTTGCCTGCCTTTTTGTGGTTATGTGGAACTTTTTGTTCCTGTTCTACTCGGGTCTGCTCCCTCACCTCTTTTTCTGCAAAGTTGATGATTGTATCGGTGCCATATCCTGCTGTTACCCCAAACTGAAATATTTAATTAACTTTGCTTCCAATTCCTACCCTACCCTCGCCTTCACGATCCAACTCTGACTCTTCCCTTCTCTTCCTTTACTACTGTCTCCATTTCTGGAGATAGACTATCAATCAATATCCACTATAAGCCCATTGATCCCCACAGCAACCTTGATTACATTTACTCGCATCCCGCTTCCTGTATGGACTCTATTCCATTCTCCCAGTTTCACCGTCTCCGTCCCATCTGTTCTGATGAGGCCATCTTCCATACCAGTTCTTCCATTTTGTCTTCCGTTTTCCTAAAGTGAGGCCATTGCCCCACTGTGGTCGATAGGGTCTGTCCCATTACCCGCACTTCTGCTCTCACCCCTTCCCCTCCCTCCCAGAACCACGATAGGGTTCCCCTTGTTTTCACCTTCAACCTCACCAGCCTCCGTATTCAACAGATCATCCTCCACCATTTCCATCAGCTCCAGCATGATGCCACCACCAAACACGTCTTCCCCTACCCCCTTCCCCTTTCAGTATTCCAAAGGGACTGTTGCCTCCGCGACACCCTGGTCCACACCTCAATCATCCCCAACACACCTGCACTGTTACCTTCTCCTTTCTCACTGTTCAAGGCCCCAGATGCACTTTCGAGGTGGCACAGAGATTTAATTTCAATTCTTTCAATTTGATATCATGTATACACTGCTCCTTATGTGGTCTCCGATACATTGGGAAGACCAAATCCAAATTGATTGGCCATATGACCCTGAGCTTTCGGTTCCCTTTCATTTTAATTCTCTTCCCCACTCCCACTGACCTTTCTGTCCTCTGCCTCCGACACAGTTCCAATGAAGCGCAATGTTAGTTTGAGGCACAGCACATCATCTTTCGATCAGTTACTTTACAGCCTTCTGGGCTCAAAATTAAATTCAACAATTTCAGATCATAATGTCTGCCATTTTTAAAATACTGGATGGCAGCTGTTGATGATATTGCTTTTCCCAATTGCATCACCTCTAGAACCATGTTTTGTTTCTTTACTTCTCTCATCCCGTTGTCATTTAATCTTTCCTGTTTTACACCCTATCACAGACCTTATCTTTTGTTCTCCCCACCACTCCCTACCCTTCCCTTTTCCAGCCTCTGTACTTGCTTAACATCTGTTCTATCTCTAACTTTTGTCGGTTCTCGCAATAAGTCATCAACTTGAAATCACAGCATCAAAGAAAGTTTAAGGCACAGAAAGAGGCCACTTGGCCCAACGTGTCTGTGCCAGCCGAAAAACGATCCACCTATTCTAATCCCACCTTTCAACATTTGGTCCATAGCCCTGCAGATTACGCCACTTGATGTGCATATCCAGACTTCTTTTGAATGAGTTGAGGGTCTGTTCCTCAACTACCCTTTCAGGTAGTGAGTTCCAGACCCCCACCACCCTCTGGGTGAAAAAGCTTTTCCTCATCTCCCCTCTAATTTTTCTACCAGTCACTTGAAATGTATGCCCCCTCGTCACTGACCTTTGCTAAGGTGAATAGACCCTTCTATCCAGGCCCCTCAAATATTTTGTACATCTCAATCAGTTCTCCCCTCAGCCTTCTCTGTTCCAAGGAGAACAACCCCAGCCTATTCAATCTTTCCTCATAGCTGCATTTTTCCAGTCCTGGCAACATCCTCGTAAATCTCCTCTGTACCCTCTCTAGTGCAATTACATCCTTTCTGTAATGAGGTGACCAGAACTGCACACAGTACTCGAGCTGTGGCCTAACCAATGAGTTATATAGTTCCAGCATAACCTCCCTGCTCTTATATTCTGTATCTCGGTTAATAAAGGAAAGGATTCCATATACCTTCTTAACCAACTTATCAACCTGTCCTGCTACCTTCAGGGATCTGTGGACATTCACTCCAAGGTCCCTCACTTCCTCTGCACTTCTCAGTATTTTCCCATTAATCGTGTATTCCTTTGCCTTGTTTGACCTCACCAAATGCATCACCTCACACTTCTCCCGGTTGAATTCCATTTGCCACTTTTCTGCCCATCTGACCAGACCATCAATATCTTCCTGCAGCCTCTTTGCTATCTACCACATAGCCAGTCTTTGTGTCACCTGCAAACTTCTTAATCATGCCCCCTGCGTTTACGTCTAAATCTATAACATACACCAGAAAAAGCAGGGGACCCAGTACTGAGCCCTGCGGAAAGCCACTGGAAACAGCCCTCCAGTCGCTAAAACAGCTGTCAACAATTACCTTTTGTTTTCTGCCACTGAGCCAATTTTGACACCTTGCTGCATTTCCCTGGATCCCATGGGATTTTATTTTTTTAACCAATCTGCCATGTGGGACCTTGTCAAAAGCCTTGCTAAAATCCATGTAGACCACATCAACTACACTACCCTCATCTATCTTCCTTGTTACTTCTTCAAAAAATTCGATCAAGTTGGTCAAACAAGATCTTCCCTTAACAAATCCATGCTGACTATCCTTGATTTAACCTGTGCCTTTCTAAGTGACCATTTATCCCATCTCTCAGAATAGATTCCAGTAATTTGCCCACTACGGAGGTTAGACTAACTGGCTTGTAATTATTCGGTCTATCTTTCGCTCCCTTTTTAAACAGAGGTACAGCGTTAGCAGTTCTCCAATCCTCTGGTACCACACCTGTATCCAGGGAGGACTGGAAGATGATGGTCAGACCTTCTGCTATTTCCTCTCTTGCTTCTTTTAACAGGCTAGGGTACATTTCATCTGGCCCTGGTGATTTATCAACTTTCAAGGATGCTAGACCCATTAATACTTTCTCTCTCCCTATGTTTATCACATCCAATACTTTACACTCCTCTTCCTTAACTACAATATCTGCATCGTCCCCCTTTTTTGTGAAGACAGACGCAAAGTGTTCATTAAGAATCATACCAACATCTTCCGCCCCTGCACATGGGTTACCTTTTTGATCTTTTATGGGCCCTACTCTCTCCTTGGTTATCCTCTTACTCTTAATGTATTGATAAATAATTTTTGAGATCACCTTGATTTTGCTTGCTAATATTCTGTAAAGAGTAAATCTTTTTCTCTCTCCACAGATGCTGTCTGACCTGCTGAGTATTTCCAGCATTTTATGATTTCTCTTTCTTTCAGTGTTTGTGTGAGTTTGTCACCAGGCTTTCATTTCTCACAGATTTACTACTGTGCCATTTTTTTTCCTTAGTGAGATTTTCTTTGGTGTTCTTTGAGTCCTTCCAAGGTTTGGTTTAACAAACTTATTGCTGAAAGGGATTTGTAATGCCATCTTTGTTCGTTACACAAGATTTTTCAGATGCTCTGGATGGCTTTCTGTTGAACTAAAGAGGAATCTTTTGCACTTTTGATCAGTTGGATGGCATTAGCAACATTTTTTTTAAGTCAGAAAATTTTATCACACCATTTTCATGCACTGTGAAAATCAGAGTTACATCACAGCCTATTAACAAAAAGGAATGTATATGAAACTTAACACCTGAGAGCAATATCTTCATAACATCTTTCTTTGATTTCTTCAATCCAGTTCAAACATCGTTTATATAGCATGAAGATTTTAGTGCTGGAGTTCACCAATATCTGCATTATGTACAAGGTTAGAAATTACGGTCAGTACTGTTCTCGTATGTATGCTTAATGCACTCATACCAAATTCCTTTGCACCATTTTAAAATGAGTTAGCATCGCTCCTAAATTAGCACAGAAAGGAATTGCGGTACAAGTGAGTTATGTTTTCATACGATAACAACATTGATGGTAATCTACCTATATGGAATACACATCAGCTACCCGAACAATCCTGGCATCTTAAACTGAATTCTGAAGGGTTTTGCTTGTTTGCTTTGTAACATGCTCTGTATTTTTAAAAAATGTAGAAAATATTTGCAGGTTTTTTATAGGCGCCTTTTTATCGACTTTGAACTGGAGACATCGAAAATGCACTGCAGTGAAAGTCGCAGTTGAATAGTGTTCATGGCGAAGGTTGTGTATGAGCACCATCTACTGGATACAATTAGAAAGGTTCCTATTCATTGGTATTTAAAATCCCAAAGACTGCAGCAATAGAGTTAGAATACAGTAATATAGCAGTCGGCCATTCAGCCCTTTGAGTCTTTTATTGAGTCATAATGGCATAGAAGGAGGCCATTCGGCCCATCGAGTCCATACCGGCACTCCATAGAACAATTCAGTCAGTCCCATTCCCCCTGCTCTATCCCCATAGCCCTGCACGTTTATTTTCCTCAAGTGCCCAAAAATTTCCCTTTGAAATCCATGATTGTCTCAGCTTCCACAATCCTCGTAAGCAGCGAGTTCCAGGTCATTACTACCGGCTGCGTAAAAAATGTTCTTCCTCACATTCCCCCTGCATCTCTTGTCCAAAACCTTCAATCTGTGTCCCGAGTCATTGCAACATCAGCTAATGGGAACAGCCGTTCTTTATCTCTACCTTTTCTAAACCTGTCATAATCTTGTACTTCTCTGTCAGATCTCCTTTGCTCCAAGGAGAACAACCCTGGCTTCTCCAAGCTAAGCTTGTAGCTAAAATCCCTCATCCCTAGAATCATTCTGGAAGATCTCATCTGCACCCTCTCAAGGACCCTCACATCCTTGCTAAAAAGTATGGCAACCAAAACCGGATGCAGTACTCCATTTGTGGCCTAAACAGAGCTTTATACAGTTTCAGCATAACTTCCCTGCTTTTGTACTCAATGGCCAGAATTTTACATTGGGTGAGAGACCCCATCTACCAGCCAAAAAGTTAGGGGCGAGCCCACCTCTGCCAGGCCTGGGGAACCAGGCCAGGACTTTTCACTCCCCAGGCCCTTAATTGGTCTCGGATGGGGCTTCCACCCCTTTGAGGCAGGAAGTCCCGCCTGATGGAGCTGATGGGCAATCAGCGGGCTGGCAGCTCTTTGTCCCAGCAGCGCCACCAGGAACAGTGGCCACTGCTGGGACTACACCCAGCCATCGGAGGGAGCAGGAAGGGTGGCACTGGAACTCGGGTAAGTTTTTAGGGCCTCACCGGGCACCATCAGCCCCGGCAAGGCAAGTGGGGGGGGGGAGTTGGGGGGCCCTCCATAGGGCACTGGGTGCCTGATCAAGAGGGACCCCCCCCCCCCAAACCTGTAAGAAGGCCCCCTGGTTTTACCAGGCAGGGTACTTGGGGCCTTTGCCATCCAGTCACTGAAGGTAAAATATCTGCAGCGGCAGGAGGAGGCCCTTAAGTGGCAGTGAATTGGCCACTTAAGGGCCTTGTTTGGCCTGGGGCAGACGGGCCAATTCTCCTCGCCGCCCAGCGTAAAATTGCAACGGGGGAAGGAGGGAGTTGGGAACGCCCCCCGCCCCGTCTCCCACTCAATTTTACAGCCCCCCACCACCACCAGCCCACTCCTTGGGGGGTCATAAATTTCCAGCCAATGCCTCTATTTATAAAGCCCAAGATCCCAATTGCTTGCTAACTACACTCTTATGTCCTGCCACCTTCAAAGATCTATGCACATAATCCCCCAGGTCCCTCTGTCCCTGCACACTCTTCAGAACTGTTCCATTAAGTCTGTATTGCTTCTCCCTATCGCTTCTGCGAAAATGTATCACCTCATACTTCTCCGTATTAAATTCATCTGCCACTTGTCTGCCCATTCTGCTAGCTTATCTATGTCCTGTTGCAATCGATTGTTATCATCCTCACCATCTGTCACTCCTCCAAGTTTGGTATCAGTGGCAAATTTTGAAATTTCCCTCTGTATTCTAGTATCCAGGTTATTTTTATATATATGTAAAAGCAGTAAGGAATTTTCCTCCACACAAGATCTGGGGCAGGTTGTTCAACCTTGCCCGTCTAAGAGCGAAGTCCAAAGTACGGAAAGTCCTCATCAGGGAACTCCTCTTTGCTGACGATGCTGCTTTAACATCTCACACCGAAGAGTGCCTGCAGAGTCTCATCGACAGGTTTGCGGCTGCCTGCAATGAATTTGGCCTAACCATCAGCCTCAAGAAAACGAACATCATGGGGCAGGACGTCAGAAATGCTCCATCCATCAATATTGGCGACCACGCTCTGGAAGTGGTTCAAGAGTTCACCTACCTAGGCTCAACTATCACCAGTAACCTGTCTCTCAATGCAGAAATCAACAAGCGCATGGGAAAGGCTTCCACTGCTATGTCCAGACTGGCTAAGAGAGTGTGGGAAAATGGCGCACTGACACTGAACACAAAAGTCTGAGTGTATCAAGCCTGTGTCCTCAGTACCTTGCTCTATGGCAGTGAAGAGCGACGTCTCAATTCATTCCATCTTCGCTGCCTCTGGAGAATACTTGGCATCAGGTGGCAGGACTGTATCTCCAACACAGAAATCCTCGAGGCGGCCAACATCCCCAGCTTATACACCCTACTGAGTCAGCGGCGCTTGAGATGGCTTGGCCATGTGAGCCACACGGAAGATGGCAGGATCCCCAAAGACACTTTGTACAGCGAGCTCGTCACTGGTATCAGACCTACCGGCCGTCCATGTCTCCACTTTAAAGACGTCTGCAAACGCGACATGAAGTCCGGTGACATTGATCACAAGTCGTGGGAGTCAGTTGCCAGCGTTCGCCAGAGCTGGCGGGCAGCCATAAAGGCGAGACTAAAGTGTGGCGAGTCGAGGAGACTTCGCAGTTGGCAGGAAAAAAGACAAAAGCGCAAGGGGAGAGCCAACTGTGTAACAGCCGCGACAAACAAATTTTTCTGCAGCACTTGTGGAAGAGCCTGTCACTCTAGAATTGGCCTTTATAGCCACTCCAGGCGCTGCTCCACACACCACTGACCACCTCCAGGCGCTTACCCATTGTCTCTCGAGATAAGGAGGCCAAAGAAGATGTAAAAGCAGTGGTCCTATCACTGAATCTTGGGGAACACCACTACCTACCATCCTCCAGTCTAGAAAAACAACCAGTTACCATGACTGATTGTTTTCTGTCCTTAAGTCAACTTTTTATCCAAGCTGACAATGATCATCCAAGTCCATGAGCTTCCATTTTGTTAACCAACCTTCTATGTGGTACCTTGTCAAATGCTTTCTTAAAATCCACATAGACAGCATCCGTTGCATTCCTTTCATCGACCTTCTCCGTTACTTCATCAAAAAATTAAATGAGATTCATCAAGTACATTCTGCCTTTTACAAATCCATGCTGGGTCTCAAACACTGCAAGTGCATGTTTTTTTCCCCCTCATTATTGTTTCTAAAATCTTACTCAACACTGATGTTAAACTGACTGGTCTCTAGTTATGAGGAATGTCCTTCCACCCTTTCTTGAATGAGGCTGTTACATTTGCCACTCTCCAATCCTCTGGCACCTCCCCCATATTTAGCGAGAATTGGAAGATTATGGCAAACCCTTCCGCTATCTCCACTCCCTCTTCCTATAGCAACCTGGGATGCAAGCCATCCAGGCATGGGGACTTATCTACTCTAAGCCTTTCCAGTGCATCCTGCCTATCAATTTTCACCTCATCCATCTTCACGTCTACCAATATTTTGTCAGCATCCTCTTCCTTAGTAAACAGCAATATAGTACCATGATCATAACCTTTCTGATTCTCAAATCTAACCAAATGGATTCTGTCTTTGCCCCCTCAAGGACATCTTCCCTTTCCAACATTACAATGTCTTCACTACTCAGTACTGCCACCCCACCTCCCTTTTCTCCTTTCCTATCTTTTCTGAATACTTTGTATCCTTGAATATTAAGCGCCCAGTTCTAAATATTTTTAAGCCACATTTCCATTATTGCGACATTATGTTCCCACACTTGGTGTATTTACATACATGCATTGAAAACCTATCTTTGTATTCCTTTTAGTCCTTCCTAGTCTGCTTCTGTCTAATATGGTACTACATCCTTCTCTAGTACTATCCCAACACTCTCCTTTATGCACCTTATTTCTCTTTCTACTTCTATATGCTGGTGCCCACCCCCCTGCCAATTTACGTTTCAGTCCTCCCCAACCATACTAGTGAACCTTCCTGCGAGGACATTGCTCCCAATCCTGTGGCGATGTGACTCATCCCTTTAAATAGGTATCGCCTACCCCAGAACTAGTCCCAATGTCCCAAGAATCTGAAGGTCTTCCTCCTGTGCCATGCCTCAACCACACATTGATTCTCCCTAGCTTTCAGTTTCTACTCTCGCTAGCACGTGGCACTGGTGGAAATCGAAAGGTTTCTACCTTCGAGGTCCTACTTTTTAACTTCTTCCCTAACTGCTGAAAATCTGACCATAGGACCTCAATACCTGCTCTCTCTTTGTCGTTGGTACCGCTGTGTATCACAACTTCTAATTCACTCCCTTCCCCCAAAATATTCTGCACCCTCTCCATGATGTCCTTTACCCTGGCACCAGGGAGGCAACACACCATGTGGGACTCACGATGACAATTACAGAAATGCTTGTTAATCCCCCTAACTATGGAATCTCCTATAACGACCGCATTTCTACTCTTTGCTGTTCCTTCCTGTGCAGTCCCTTGCCCATTGGTGCCATGGTCTGGACTGCATTTCTTTAAGGTGTCGTCAGTCCCAGCAGTCTCCAAAGTTGAGTACCGGTATTTAGTTGGAAGAAATTATTGCTCATCCAGTACCGGATGTCGAAGCAGCATTGTGACAATTTAGAAATAGTCAAGGGGTTGAAAGAGGTGATGAGGTAAAACTGAGTGTCATCAATTGAAATGTGGAACCTGATGAGTTTTCAGATGATATTGCTGAAGGGCAACATGTCGATGAGAAACTTGGGAGGGGTTGGGGTTGGGGGGGTGGGGAATGGTCAACAAGAGATCCTTGGGGGACTCCAAAGATATGACGTGGGAAGTGAAACCATTGCAGGTGATTCTCTGACTATAACTGGATAGAGAAGAATGGAGCCAGGAGAAAGCAGACCCACCCAGCTGGGCGACAGAGAATAGACATTGGAAGAGCATGGTGTGGTCAACCGTGTCGACAGTTAGACAGGTCGAGAAAGACAAGGAGGGATAATTTACCGTGGTCTCACAGGATGTCATTTGTCACTTTGGTAAGGGTCGTTTCAGTACAGAGGTGCGGACAGAAACCGGATTGGAGGGATTCAAACATGGAATTTTGGAGAGAATGGGTATGGATTAACTTTGGAAGCGCGGTCGTATTTGCAAGGACAGAGGGATCAAGGGTGAGGTTTTTGAGAAGAGGATGATGGCGACAGATTTGATGGAAGTGGAACAGTACCCCAAAGAGAGAGAACCGTTAAGAACACAGCAAACGTGGAGTCCAGGAAGGGAACTTAGGGTGCCAGTAGTCTGGTGTGAATAAAGTTAAGAGAGCAGGATGTGGGTCTAATAGTCAACAGGAACTTGGAGAGGATATGATGGGTGGTAGAAGAGAAACTGGAGAAAGATGAGTGTTCAAGGCTAGGTCAGGGAGGAGCCTTTGGGGAAATTTTGCTTGTGTGCTAAAGGAAGAGAAGCAGCTGAACAGATGGTATCAACCTTTGTGACAAAGAAGTCGATAAGCTCCTCGTACTTGTTGGAGGCGAGGGTGAAGACGGCAGGTAAGAGGGGTTTAAGATGGTTTGCAGTGGAGAAGAGAAGCTGTGTGTTATCTTTGCATTCCAGGATGATCCAAGCATTAGTGCAGTTTTAGCAGAGGAGAGCAGGACTGAGTTGTGTTTTATATGGTCCAGCCAAATCTAGGGATGAATGGTTAAGCCAGTTAGCCTCAATAGACGTTCAAGTATGCATCCCTTGCATTTAAGGGAGCAGAGATGAAGATGAGGGCAAGAGAGAGTAATGGTTTAAAGGGGATAAGGGCATCAAAGGTGGAGGCGAGGATGTGATTGAGTAGAATTGTCTGATGACTGGCTCAAAGGCTAGAGAGTTGGGAATTTGAAAGTGCAGGAAAGTTTTTTTCTAAGGGGCAGACACCGACAAAAGTGAGCTTAGGAGAGAGAAAGGGAATGTGGATGGAACAGGATACCAGGACATTTTCAGAGATGGTCTTAACTGTGATTGATGCAACGAAAGTGGCAAGATCACGTGAGATGGCAAGGTCAAAGCAGTAGCTGCGAATATCGGTATGGGAATTATTATGACGGGAGAAATTAAGGGAAAATAAGAGGGTTGTTAACCCAGAGGAGAGAGAGCGCATGATGAGTTGAGATGGAGTTTGGAATCACCGAGGATGAGAAGATGCTCAGTGTAGAGGCTGAGGGAGCAAACTAATCAAAATATTCCAGTGAGAACATTGTCATGGTACTTGGGTGGACGATACAGAAAAATAATTTCACATTAGAGCTGAGAGGGGTGAAATAAGATGAAACATAGAAACTTTACGGCACAGAAGGAGGGTGTTCAGCCCATTGTGACTGTGCCAGCTGAAAAAGAGGTATCCAGCTTAATCCCACTTTCCAGTTGCTATGACCTCAGGGAATTCGTTAATGTGAAAAACACGAGATATGAACCCTCAGACCAATTTAACGAATTACACAAAATTTCATGTTTTAAGTCTTTTATTATAACAAACTAAAATAAATCCCCAATTAACTAAATAGCACTTTGTAAATAGCTGATACCCCAAATTACAATCAAAGGTATTTTCTTTACTTATTCAACACTTGAGATGCACAAATATCCTAATATCCTTTGGGGAAGGAAATCTGCCGTCCTTACCTGGTCTGGCCTAAATGTGACTCCAGACCCACGACAATGTGGTTGGCTCTTAACTGCCCTCTCAAATGGCCTAGCAAGCCACTCAGTTTAAGGGCAATAAGGGATAGACAACAAATGCTGGCCTTGCTAGCGACGCTCACGTCCCATGAAAAAAATCTTTTTTTTTTTAATTGTCAGAGGAGAAGACTCACAGACCAAGTGTGATTTGGTGATGAGGACTACACTGTCACCATGGTGCTTTAGGAGAGTTAAATGGTGGAAGATATAGCCAGAAGGCTTCATTAAGAGGGAAGTTGTCATCATCCCTCAAGGCCATGATGGCAATGCAATCATCCACAATAAGCACAAGTGAACAGATGTTCTGGAGGAAGATGTGGAGAGGGATTGTGGTAGCCAATTCACTGGCAGAGTCCACACGGTCAGTGCTGGGACGGGAAGGAGGTTGGCAAGATTAGCAACCATCAGTTGTCCCCGATGTGAGGGCCAGCAGAGAACAGGATTGACCAATTGGGGATGCTACTCATAAGGATGCTAAGAGAGCCACAGAGGGAAGCTGCAGACTTACCCAAGAGGGAATCAACCCTGGGATGGCAGCAGGAGAATAGGAGGGTTGAGGATTGGGAAGTATAGGGATTTGAGAGGGCAGAGTAACTGAGAAGGAAGAGCAAAAGGAGATTTGATGACAGGATAGGAGGGCTAGGAGGACTAAAGAGAAAAGGGGAAATAGAAGTGATGGGCTTGGGTCTGGAGCAATAGCCAAAATGTGAGTGGACACAGGGAACTCAAGCTAAGCAGGAGTGGTTACATGCAAGATTAAGATAGATCTGTCATGGTAATAAGCAAGGAATAGAGGGGAGACAATAGGAAAAAGTCCAGGCGTAAAGTTGGAGGTACAGTAATGGAATCAGTTGGCACAGGATAGAATCAATGATGAACTGATGTCCAGATCTGGATGACTATTAAGTCCACAAGCTATCTGAAAGGCAAAGCACTGAAGGAGATGTTTCCATAAAAAACAACCAGGAACCAGGAAGAATGCAGAACAGACCACTGCAGAAATGGGATTAATTGGATTGCTCTCCTTCATAGTGAAGGCGCCCCCTCGGCAGCAGCGATCATAATATGATTGAATTTTACATTCAGTTTGAGGGAGAGAAGAGTGGGTCTAAGACTAGTATTTTAAACTTAAATAAGGGCAATTATGAAGGCATGAAAGCAGAGCTAGCTAAAGTGAACTAGCAAATTAGGTTAAGGGATAGGTGAATAGAGATGCAGAGGCAGACATTTAAGGTGATATTTCAAAATACACAGAATAGATACATTCCAACAAGAAAGAAAAATTCCAGGGGGAGGACCCACCATCCATGGTTAACTAGAAAAGTTCAAGATAGTATCAAACTTAAAGAAAAAGCATATAATTACACAAAGATGGGTGGCAGGTCAGAAGATTGGACAGAATATAAAAATCAGCAAAGAATGACTAAAAGATTAATAAGGAGGGAAAAATTAGAGTACAAGAGAAAGCTAGCTAGAAATAAAAAAACAGATATTAAGAGTTCTATAGATACTTAAAGAAAAGAGTTAACAAAGTGAGTGTTGGTCCTATAGAAAGTGCGTCTGGGGAATTAATAAGGGAAAATAAGGAGATGGCAGATAAACTGAACAGGTATTTTGCATCGGTCTTACAAGTAACATTCCAGAAATAGCTGTAAATCAGGCAATGGAAGGGAGGGAGGAACTCGAGAAAGTTACAATCACCAGGGTAGTGGTACAGAGAAAATTGTTGGAGCTTTGCGCTGAAAGGTCCCCGGGTCCTGATGGACTTAACCCTAAGGTCTTAAAAGAAGTGGCTGGTAAGATAGTTGATGCTTTGGTTTTACTTTTCCAAAATTTCCTAGATTCGGAGAAGGTTGGAAAATAGCGAATGTAACTCCTTTATTCAAAAAGGGAGGGCGATAGAAAACAGGAAACTACAGGTCAGTTAGCTTAACGTCTGTCATAGGGAAAATATTATGGGCGTATTATGGGCAATCCATATGTCTAAATGATCACCAGTGAAGAAATAACATGCAACACATCTCACTGTATGTGAACTTACAAATTAATTTTTTGCATGTAGTACAGGGAATGAGGAGTTGACTTAAGTTAGTACTTTTTATGTGCCAAATTCCCAAACATAGCTGGAATGTTGGGTTGGGGGAAGGATAGGCATCATATCCTCTCCAGTGAGAGGGAAATTTGGCTTTACATCACCACTGTTGTTATGCAGCTTCCAGTGGCTAGTTGCAGAGTAGAATTAATTAGATGCTTGGGAGCAAATGACCTGCACCTTTTGGTTGGAGAGTGGTGTGTAGCATAGGGTGGGGATAGAGCATCTGATGACTATTTATCATCCTAGATTTTCCAATCATTGTTACTTTAAAACCAACATTAATCTGGTTAAAATGAATAGGTTAAGTTGGCGTTAAGATATTCTCAGAAAGATTTAGGTAGTTTCTGAACATTTACAGGATCAATATGGGCACAACTTACTTTATACAAAATTGAAATTTGTCTTGGGCAGTAAGTGAGTGATTTTGACAGCTGAGTCTGTAAGATGCATTATCAAGAGAATTTGAAATTTTGGTAAAGGGGCTAATAGTGGGTTAAAATATGGTCCTTTCAACTCTGGGACCTCGCTTTAAATCCAGTTCATACTCATTCATTATACACTGATAAGTATCCTTCGTCACATGAAATAAGGCATATTTTGATCCATTTGTATGCCAGAGACACACAATTCAACATCATTTGAAGCAAATTTGACAGCTCCACTCATAGAACACATAAGGGCATTTAGTGTGGAAAATTGTGATAAAACATATTGGTAAGCAGGGAGTGCTGACTGCAGTTGCAACGAGAGCTCCACTCTATCGGAGCTCCAGCTGACCTCTGAGTACATGAAGCTGATACCAAATGTCAAAATAGATATCAATGATGAACCAACATATTCAAAGCAAACTATTCATTTAACTAGATGATTTGATACTTACAGTTTTGTAATATTTTACATGGAGAAAACCAAGTTTTAAGGGCATGAACCTTAATTAAATTGTGAGACCCTGGGAAAGCATGATTTAGAGTAGGGAATGATGTGCTGCATCTGAATTTCAATACAGAGAGGACACGATGGGGGTGGAGGTGGACAGGTGGAAGAGGGTGTAGAATGGCACTTAGCAGGAAGAAGCCAGGAAAGCAGTATTGATTAAAAAGGGAGACTAGAAATATGTGATTGATAGAGTGGTTGCAGGGAAGAACGATCTGTCGAATGTCAGATTTTCTTGTTTACTGTGCAGGGGCATGAGAAAGGTGCTACAAGTGCCTAGTCAGATTTATATGGCTTACGTTAGTTAAAGGTTTTGAAAATTGTGTTTGAGCCTCTAAAATTAGTTGAATAGTTTCTGCTTTAAAGATATTTATGTCCTAATACTTGAGTTTATACTAAAATATCTTTCTTGCATTGTACAATTTTATTATGTCTTTCGTCAATAAATGGATTTCACAAATAACTGACATGTGCTTGGTAACAGTTTAGGAATGGAGCACGATGGGCAAGGTAATCGCTGTGCTGATGAGACAAGTATGGGCAGCATCATGGCACCTCTAGTACAGGCTGCATTCCATCGCTATCACTGGTCTCGCTGCAGCAAACAGGAACTCAGTCGATACATACAGTAGGTTGTTGTATTTTGGTATCGTAACCATCTGTGAAATTCTGTACTCTAGTACCACATTTTAGTCAGAAAGGCATATGCAATGTGAATCAAAATATTAAGTTGTTGGATCACTATTACATGTACTAGAATAATAATTGTAAAAATACAACTTGTTGGTTACAATTGAGTATAAGCATATCTTATTTTACAGGTACCCGAGTGATGCAGGGCACGGTATGACCAGAATTGTATCATTGGTTCCTGTGTTACTCATTATTCAAGGATAAGACAGCTGACATGCATACCTAGAGCTCCATTTATTGTCTTGCGAATGCTGGTTAAATTTTTAGTGTTGCGAAGCTGACAGTAGCACCATGCTAGAACATAAGAAATAGGAGCAGAAATAGGCCATTTGGCCCTTCGAACCTAATCTGCCATTCAACGTGATCATGGCTGATGATCTACCTCAACTTCAACTTCCCACACTTTCCCCATGTCCCTTAATTCCCTTAGTACCCAAAAATCTGTCCGCCTTTGTCTTGAATATACTGAACGACAGAGCTCTACAGCTCTCTGGGGTAGAGAAACCCAAAGATTCACAACCCTTTGAGTGAAGAAGTTTCTCCTCATCTCGGTCCTAAATGACCAACCGCCTATTCTGAGACTGTGACCCTGTGTTCCAGATTTCCCAGCCAGGGGAAACTTTTTCTCAGCATTTATCCTGTCAAGCCCCTTAAGAATTTTATATGCTTCAATTAGATCATCTCTCATTCTTCGAAACTCCAGGGAATATAGGCCTAGTCTACTCAATCTTTCCTCATTGGACAGTCGCCTCAACCCAGGAACCAATGTAGTGAACCTTTGTTGCACTCCTTTGAGGACAAGAGGTAAGGAGACCAAAACTGTACACATTACTCCAGGTGTGGCCTCACCAATACCCTGAATAATTTTAGTAAGATTTCTTTACTATTATACTCCCATCCCTTTGTAATAAAGGCGAACATACAATATGCTTTTCTAATTGCTTGCTGTACCTGCATGCTAAATTACTGTGATTCATGTATAAAGGGACCCAGGTCCCTCTGAATGCAAACATTTCCCAGTCTCTCTCCATTCAAAAAGTATTCTTTTTTATTTTTCCTACCAAAGTGGATAAGTCATAGAATTAGAAATTTACAGCATGAAAGGAGCCAACAAGGAGCCATCCAGCCTAATTCCACTTTTCAGCTCTTGTAGATTAAGACACTTCAGAAGCATATCCAAGTACAGTTAAATGTCATGATTTTACCTCGGATCCCCTCTAAACCTACTATTGCTTACCTTAAACCTATGTCCCCTGGTTATGGACCCCTCAACCAAGGGGACGAAGGCCTTCCTGTCCACTCTATCTAGACCCGTCATAATTTTGTTCAGTTTAATTAGGTCAGCCTCCTTTGTTCCAGAGAAAATAATCCTAGCCTATGCAATCTTTCCTCGTAACTAAAAATTCTCCAGTCATGACAGCATCCTCGTAAATCTCCTCTGTACCCTCTCTTGTGCAATCACGTCTTTCCAAAAGTGTGGTGACCCAAACTGTGCTCCAGCTGTGGCCTAACTGGTGTTTTATACAGTTGCAGCATAACCTCCCAGCACTTATATTCCAGGCCTTGGCTAGTAAGGGAAAATATCCCGTTTTCCTTCTTGACCGCCTTGTCTACCTGTCCAGTCACCTTCAGTGATCTGTGGCTATGCACTCCAAGCTCCCTCTGTTCCACCACACTTCTCAGTGTCCTACTTTTATTCTGCATTCCCGTGCCTTGTCGGCCTTTCCCAAATGCATTACCTCACATTTCTCCGGATTGAACTCCATTTGCTGCTGTTCCACCTGACTGACTAGTCCATTTATATCTTCTTGCAGTCTGCAGCTTTCTTCATCATCAGCCACACGGCCAATTTTTGTACTGGCTGCAAACCTCTTAATCATATCCAGTACATGGCAAGGGACCTAGTATGCACCCTGCGGCACGCCACTGGAAACAGCCTTCCAGTCACAAAAACACTCGTCAATCATGACCCTTTGCTTCCTGTCTCTGAACCAATTTTGGATCCAACTTACCACTTTGCCATGGATCCCGTGGGCTTTTACTTTTGTGACCAGTCTGTCATGTGGGACATTATCAAAAGCCTTGCTAAAAATCCATATAAACTGCATCAAATGCACTACCCTTATCAACCATCCTTGTTAACTTCTCAAACAATTAATTCTTATTAGTCATATGCAACCTACCCTTAAATTTGTGCTGACTCTCTGATTAATCCTAATCTTTCTAAATGAAGATTTATCCTGTCCCAATAATTTTCATACCACCAAGGTTAGGCTGACTGACCTGTAATCACTTGGTCTATACTTTTCTCCCTTTTTAAACAATGGTATAATATTAGCTGTTCCTCCATTTCTCTTGCATCACACCTGTAGCCAGAGAGGATTGGAAAATTAAGGTCAGAGCCTCTGCTCTTTCTTCTCTTGCTTCCCTTAACAGTCTAGGATATATTTCATCTTGGACTTGGGCGGCACAGTGGTTAGCACCGCAGCCTCACAGCTCCAGCAACCCGGGTTTGGTTCTGGGTACTGCCTGTGCGGAGTTTGCAAGTTCTCCCTGTGACCGCGTGGGTTTCCGCCGGGTGCACCAGTTTCCTCCCACAGCCGAAGACTTGCAGGTTGATAGGTAAATTTGCCATTATAAATTGCCCCTAGTGTAGGTAGGTGGTAGGAGAATGGTGGGGATGTGGTAGGGAATACGGGATTAGTGTAGGATTAGTATAAATGGGTGGTTGTTGGTCGGCACAGACTCGGTGGGCTGAAGGGCCTGTTTCAGTGCTGTATCTCTCTATGACTCTATGACTTGTCTACTGTCATACTTTTTAATGTAATTTCCCAGTCTACCTTAGCCAACTCACCCTTCATACCTACATATTTGCTTTGTTTAAATTTAAGTTTCTAGTATTGGACTTAACTAAATCACTTTCAAACTCCCTAGAGGCCTCTTTGCTATAAGGTTATTAGTTAACCCCTTCTCGTTACAAAATACTAGATCCAAAATAGCCTGTTCCCTACTTGTTTTCTTTACTTGCTGATCCAGAAAGCTATCTCGTACATGTTCCATGAACTCGTCCTCTACGCTATACTGCAAATTTGGTTTGCCTAGTCTGTGTGAAGATTGAAGTGCCCAAGGATTACAATATTACCCTTATATGCAGTTCTAATTTCCTGATTCGTATTCTGCCCTGCACTACAACGTCTGTTAGGGGATCTGAAAACAACTCCCACCAATGATTTTGCCCCCTTGATGTTTCTTAGCTCCTAAATATTCTGCAATATTTAGTTCCCAACCCTGGTCACTTTGCAACGATGTCTCCATAATGCCTGACCTGACCTTTACTATAGTCATGGAGAGGGATAGGAGCAGATGGGATGGGAAAATATTTAATTGGGGGAGGGGGAATTACAATGCTATTAGGCAGGAACTGGGGAGCTTAAATTGGGAACAGATGTTCTCAGGGAAATGCACGACAGAAATGTGGAGGTTGTTTAGGGCGCACTTGCTGCGACTGCTGGATAGGTTTGTCCCGATGAGGCAAGGAAGGGATGGTAGGGTGAAGGAACCTTGGATGACAAGAGATGTGGAACAGCTAGTCAAGAGGAAGAAGGAAACTTACTTAAGGTTGAGGAAGCAAGGATCAGACAGGGCTCTAGAGGGTTACAAGGTAGCCAGGAAGGAACTGAAGAATGGACTTAGGAGAGCTAGAAGGGGACATGAAGAAATCTTGGCGGGTAGGATTAAGGAAAATCCCAAGGCGTTCTACACTTATGTGAGGAACAAGAGGATGGCCAGAGTGAGGGTAGGGCCAATCAGGGATAGTGGAGGGAACTTGTGCCTGGAGTCGGAGGAGGTAGGGGAGGTCCTTAATAAATACTTTGCTTCAGTATTCACTAGTGAGAGGGACCTGGACGTTTGTGAGGACAGCGTGAAACAGGCTGATATGCTCGAACAGGTTGATGTTAAGAAGGAGGATGTGCTGGAAATTTTGAAAGACATGAGGATAGATAAGTCCCCGGGGCCAGACGGGATATACCCAAGGTTATTACGGGAAGCGAGGGAAGAGATTGCCGCGCCTTTGGCGATGATCTTTGCGTCCTCACTGTCCACTGGAGTAGTACCAGATGATTGGAGGGTGGCAAATGTTATTCCCTTGTTCAAGAAAGGGAATAGGGATAACCCTGGGAATTACAGACCAGTCAGTCTTATGTCGGTGGTGGGCAAATTATTGGAGAGGATTCTGAGAGACAGGATTTTGATTATTTGGAAAAGCATAGTTTGATTAGAGATAGTCAGCATGACTTTGTGAGGGGCAGGTCATGCCTCACAAGCCTTATTGAATTCTTTGAGGATGTGACAAAACACATTGATGAAGGAAGAGCAGTGGATGTGGTGTATATGGATTTTAGCAAGGCGTTTGATAAAGTTCCCCATGGTAGGCTCATTCAGAAAGTAAGGAGGCATGGGATACAGGGAAATTTGGCTGTCTGGATACAGAATTGACTGGCCCATAGAAGACAGAGGGTGGGAGTAGATGGAAAGTATTCAGCCTGGAGCTCGGTGACCAGTGGTGTTCCGCAGGGATCTGGTCTGGGACCTCTGCTCTTTGTGATCTTTATAAATGACTTGGATGAGGAAGTGGAAGGCTGGGTTAGTAAGTTTGCCAATGACACAAAGGTTGCTGGAATTGTGGTTAGTGTGGAGGGCTGTTGTAGGTTGCAACGGGACATTGACAAGATGCAGAGCTGGGCTGAGAAGTGGCAGATGGAGTTCAACCTGGAAAAGTGTGAAGTGATTCATTTTGGAAGGTCGAATTTGAATGCAGAATACAGGCTTAAAGACAGGATTCTTGGTAGTGTGGAGGAACAGAGGGATCTTGGGGTCCACGTCCATAGATCGCTCAAAGTTGCCACCCAAGTTGATAGGGTTGTTAAGAAGGCGTATGGGGTGTTTGCTTTCATTGACAGGGGGATTGAGTTTAAGAGCCGAGAGGTTATGCTGCAGCTCTATAAAGCCCTGGTTAGACCACACTTGGAATATTGTGTTCAGTTCTGGTCGCCTCATTATAGGAAGGATGTAGAAGCTTTAGAGAGGGTGCAGAGGAGATTTACCAGGATGCTGCCTGGACTGGAGGGCATGTCTTATGAAGAAAGGTTGAGGGAGCTAGGGCTTTTCTCATTGGAGCGAAGAAGGATGAGAGGTGACTTGATAGAGGTGTACAAGATGATGAGAGGTATAGATAGAGTGGATAGCCAGAGACTTTTTCCCAGGGCGGAAAGGGCTATCACCAGGGGGCATAATTTTAAGGTGATTGGAGGAAGGTTTAGGGGAGGTGTCAGAGGTAGGTTCTTTACACAGAGAGTGATGGGTGCGTGGAATGCACTGCCAGCGGTGGTAGTAGCAGCAGATACATTAGGGACGTTTAAGCGACTCTTGGATAGGTACATGGATGATAGTAGAATGAAGGGTATGTAGGTAGTTTGATCTTAGAGTAGGTTAAAGGGTCGGCACAACATCGTGGGCCTGTACTGTTCTATGTTCTAATGGCTATTAGATCAAACTTATTTTTATCTGTGCTGTTAATTTGTTGCAAATGCTTCATGCATTCAGAAAAGGAAGAATGTGCAGGGCTGTGGGGAGAAGGTGGGGGAGTAGCACCAGGTAAATTGCTCCTTCAGAGAGCCAGTGCAGACATGACGGGCTGAATGGCTTCCTTCTGTGCTGAAACAATTCTATGATTCTCTGACTATAATGTCTTCTATCACTATCGCATTCCTTTTCACTTCCCGAAAGTTTGCCCATCCACCCTGCAGTCCTTGTTCTCAGTCGCACAGGTAGCAAGTATCTCGTACCATCACTACATATTGGATCCCTGTACCTGCCTGACTCATAGTCACACCCTCTTCTCCCTGACCCTTGACCAACTCTGAAGTTCTACTTAGCATAAGAGAAGGGGGACTGCTTCCTGGAACAAAATGTCCAGTAACTCTCCCCCTCCCTGATATCCCACAATGACTGCAGCTCAGCAATCTGAGCCAAAGTTCCTCGAGCTGCAGACGCTTTCTGCAAATATGGTTGTGTGGGATAGCAGTGCTCTCCACAAATTCCCACATGCTGCAGTTCCGGCACACCACCTGCCTTGTCATGCCTATCCAACCTTGTAATTTAATTTTTTGATTTGTTAATTAGCTCCTAATTTAGCAAAGTTATGTATTGATGAAAGATTAAACTTTACAAAAATAAAATGCGCAGGCATTTTAAACTTAGCTTCGCACTGGTCCGCAGTTAATACTGTGAAGCCCCAAAAATGTGAATCTGTCACTTATTGAATTGCGCTTTTGTGGCTTTTCACTCAAATTGCATTATATAAATTTGTATTGATACAAAAGCTGAAGCCATTTTATACCAAAGTAGGTAGTGTAATATAACTAGTTGTTCCACTGTAGGTGGTAATTTTCCAATCTTGTGCTAGTGGGTAGCAGGCTGAGTTCCATTTTACATTCATTCATAACTCGTAACTCACAAAGCATGCATCCAGCTAGTTAGGCACCCGTTTGGCAGTGTGCACTTGTAAAATTACTTGTCACAGAAGATCCCTTACATTTAAATAACATATAAGAATACTTGAAGGTATGACTTACACAGCAAGAACAGGTGTATATTATGAGGCAAATTCAGCAAGCCTACACTCCCAAATAGAATCATAGAAGCTTACAACACAGAAGGAGGCCATTGGGCCTGTCATGCTTTTACTGGCTCTTTGCAAGAGTTGTCATGTTTAGTCCCACATGAATACTTTGTGTCTGTAACCCTGTAAGTTCCTTCCTCATTCTCAAGTACCTGTCCAACTCCCTTTTAAAATTATTTATACATTTTTGCTTCCACCATCTTTTCTGGTAGAGCATTCCAGATCCTGACAATTCTCTAAATGAAAATATTTCTTCTCAGCTCCCCTTTAGATCTTTTACCAATGGTTTTGAATCTCTGACCTCTGATTATTGTCCCACTTGCCACAGGGTATAGTTTTCTTCACTGTCTACTTTATCAGTAGAGCCTTGCTAGATAGGAACCAGTGCCAAACATTTGGAGTTTTAGCCCTCTGTCTGACTTACACTCTCCTATAGCAAGGCTCTGCTGCAGAAGCATAACCTTGCTGAATTTTCCATTGTATATGTTACCTGTTATGCTGGAGGGTCCTACATAACCCTATACAACTCTCGGCCTTTGATGATGAGCATAATGCTCCCAACTACCAGGGGTGAGAACATCTAGTTCCAGTATCTCGGGTCTCTTCTTATAACAGTTTCCACTGGACTAGAGAAGGATATGAGGAGACTTAATAGTCTTTTAATTACAAAGGGTTTTAAGAGGGTGGTGAATGGGGAAGTCTATTTCCTACGGTTGGTGAATCAGTGACAGGGTCATCCGTTTAAGAGTTTCATTAGAGAGTTAAAGAAGGAGGTTGGGGCAACTTTCTATATATAGAAGGTTGTATGAGCATGGAGTACTTTGTCAAAGAGAGTGTTTTCCTTGGAACAGAGGAGGCTGAGGGGTGACTTAATTGAGGTGTACAAAATTATGAGGGGCCTAGATAAAGTTGACAAGAAGGACCTGTTTCCCCTAGCAGAGAAGTCAATTGCCAGGGGGCACAGATTTAAGGTAATTGGTAGAAGGATTAGAGGGGACATGAAGAAAAACGTTTTCACCCGGAGGGTGGTCGGTGTCTGGAATTCACTGCCAGGAAGAGTGGTGGAGGCAGAAACCCTCAACTCATTTAAAAGGTACCTGGACATGCACCTGAAGTGCTGTAACCTGCAAGGCTGCAGACCAGGTGCTGAAAGGTGGGATGAGAATGGGTGCCCAGATTTTTCAGCTGGTACAGACATGATGGGCTGAATGGCCTCCTGTGCCGTAATTTTTGTGAGGTTCTAATTTCTGTGGTTCTATGGTTGAGGCAGAGACCATTGCCTCTTTAAGAGAAGAATCGGTAAGTATTTAAAACAGGAATATGAGGGCATTGGGGATTAGTTTTAGATTGCTCTAGCAAAGAAGCTGCGTAGACCCAATAGGCTGTATGGCCTCTTACTTTGCTGTATGTTGTTCAATGGTTAATTATAGTGCTTCAAACAAAACAGTGGAGCTGTGCAGGCAGAGGACTTGCCTTCAGTGGCTGGAGCCAGCAAACAGCACAGGAAAGTCATGATCCTCCTAGGTAGATCAGGAATCATGTAAAGTGTAATATTAGTAAAAGTGGAATGATCAGGAATTCTCTCTTCCTGTTGTGCCTGCACTCAGCACCTCCAACAGTTTTGCAACTGTGATTAAGAGGTCTCATATGGAACATCGGGGCTCCGTGTGTAAAGGCAGGCATTGAGTCTGCACGCTGTCACGCTAATCTAGAGTGGCAACATGCTGTGTCACTGTTACACAATAAATGGATATTTTCCTTTGACGCAAAACAAAATTAATTCTTTGAAACAAAATAAGATCTGACATAAGTTAAAACTTTGTCCACCTAATTTCTCTCTCATGATTTCCATCAGTTCCTATGATTGCCTGCTGGATGATCCATTTGAACACAAGTGGCCAAAGTTGCCAGAGCTTCCAGGAATCAACTATTCCATGGATGAGCAGTGCCGTTTTGATTTTGGAGTGGGTTACAAAATGTGTACAGCTGTAAGTATTGTTTCGTTTCATGGCATTATTGCATATCCCTTTGCATTTTTGCTTATAATTACTTTTGAAACCTCATATAAAAAACAATAAACTGATTTCTGGCAGTCTCTTTCCTTGAGGAAGTTGTTGCCAAGTTCAGACTTTGTTCCGATCAAAGTTAGCACTGTTGCTTGTGCGCTGGTTTATAAGACGTTGGATAGGCCTCACCCAGAATAGTGTGTCCAATTTTGGTCCTCTCACAGGGTGGGTGAGATAGAGGCCCGAGAAAAGGTTCTGAGGAAGGCCATTAAACTGATGCCTATTCTCAAAGCCTTAGTTGTCACAATAGCATTAGGAAATTGATTTTTTTAAACTTTTTTTTTGAAAAAAGCAGACTTCAGGGAGATTTGATTTCTGGTTAAAAATAATGAAAGGACCAGACTGTGTCATTTTGGATAGACTATTTGAATTAGTTATGTTATAGAGAATTGGAGATAAGTGTATAAATTATGTCAATAAAGAACTAGAATAGATGTCAGAACGTTTCTCTTTTCGCAGAGGTTCATTGATCTGTGGAACAAGTTGCCATTTCATATGGTGGATGTGGGTTCACTGCAACTTTTTAAAAGGGAACTGGATGAGTTCCTGACTGAGGGTAATATCAGTTTGTACAAAAGGAAGGTGGGATGTTGGATGATATGCTTCATGACCACCATGGTCTCCTGGATCTTGTTTAGATTGCCTTTGGCGATTCAGAAAAACATTTCCCAGTTTTCAGTACTCCCTCCCCTCAATTAGCCTCCAGTTTTCCTGAATTGTTTTTCTTTGCCTCTCCCAGGAGGTTGCATGGCTGCTGGTGAATGGAAGTATTGTGGGTTATGATCCTTAGTTAAACATGACTCTGAGACTGTCTTTTCCTGCCATTGTTTTCATGTGCTTGTATGTGCAATTGATTTTTACCATCCAGGATAACTGCCTATCATATGATCTTACTGTCAGTCTAAAATTATGTTTGTCCCTTTTGCAGTTCCGAACCTTTGATCCCTGCAAGCAGTTATGGTGCAGCCATCCCGATAACCCCTACTTCTGCAAAACTAAAAAGGGCCCACCACTAGATGGCACCGAGTGTGCACCTGGAAAGGTAAAAGACCAATCTTACATATTAAAAAGAGATGGTGAGGGTGAAAGGTTGTTGCAAGCACCATCTGATGAGTAATTGTTTCCCAGTGTTAATTAGTCTAACTTTCCGTCAACCTTCCAGTAAATAAGGCGCTTAATGCTCACAGACCAGTGTTTGTAGTACAAAAGAAGTCATTTAGGGTAATGATCAACAGGTCAGAATCATTTTAAAAGCAGAAAATGGTGGAAATAAGCAACAGTTATGACTGCATCTGAAATAAGTTATCGTGGGTGAATCTTGCTTGTCCTACCCTTTCGCTTTTGACAAAGACTGGGCCTGAGGCATACTAAGAAGGTAATCCTGGTGTGCAAAGACAGATTAGGTCCAGAAATGAGCCAGATCCAGGTTACCCCTGGTCTCTGCATCAAAGATAATTGCGAGTGAATTTCTTCTGGGGATGGGGGCGGTCAGTGCTTTTATCTGACCCCTTGGAAGCCTATGCCACAAAAGAAGGTGTCGGCTGCTGGAATTCCCACTGTTCCTTCCTCCTCTGCCCCAAATGTACTGGTCACCAGTGGCATCTGGCATTCAGTACAGTGGTGAAGCATAAGCAGGGCCCAGGGGAATGGCCATATGGTCATAGCCAGGATCATGACCCAGAATACTCGAGAAAATTCTGCTCAATGAAGTCACCTCTCATAACAGGGGTCAATTTTTGCTTAAAACAGATGCTGCATTGAACCTACTGGCTTCCCTCAGTCGCTGACCTGCACCATGTTTTGCTCTCTGCACAAGTTGGAGGGGGGGGAATGTGAGCTGTGAGGAGGATGCAAAGATGCTCCAATGTGATTTGGACAAGTTGGGTGTGTGGGCAAATGCATGGCAGATGCAGCATAACGTGGATAAATGTGAGGTTATCCGCTTTGGCTGGAAAAACAGAAAGACAGATTATCATCTGAATGGTGATAGATTGGGAAAGGGGGAGGTGCAACGAGACCTGGGTGTTCTTGTACACCATTCGCTGAAAGCAAGCATTCAGGTGCAGCAAGCAGTTAGGAAGGCGAATGGTATGTTGGCCTTCATTGCAAGAGGATTTGAGTACAGGAGCAAGGATGTCTTACTGCAGTTATACAGGGCCTTGGTGAGACCACATCTGGAGTATTGTGTGCAATTTTGGTCTCCTTATCTGAGGAAGGATGTTCTTGCCATGGAGGGAGTGCGCAGAAGATTTACTAGGCTGATTCCTGGGATGGCAGGATTGACGTATGAGGAAAGATTGAGTCGACTAGGCCTAATTTCACTGGAGTTTATAAGAATGAAAGGGGACCTCATAGAAAACTATAAAATTCCAACAGGACTAGACAGGCTAGATGCAGGGAGGTTGTTTCCGATGGTTGGGGAGCCAAGAACCAGGGGTCACTGTCTCAGGATACGGGGTATGCCATTTAGAACCGAGATGAGGAGAAATTTCTTCACTCAGAGGGTGATGAACCTGTGGAATTCTCTACTGCAGAAGGCAGTCATTAAATATATTCAAGCAGGAGATAGATATATTTCTTAATGCCAAAGAGATCAAGGGATATGGAAAGAAAGCAGGAACAAGGTACTGAATTAGACAATCCGCCATGATCTTTTTTGAATGGCGGAGCAGGCCCAAAGGGTCGACTGGCCTACTCCTGCTCCTGTTTTCTGTGTTTCTATGTAACTACCTCTGTTTTCCAGTGGTGTTTCAAGGGTCACTGTATTTGGAAAAGTTCAGATCAGTCATACAGTCGGGATGGAAGCTGGAGTTCCTGGACAAAGTTTGGATCGTGCTCAAGAACCTGTGGTGGTGGAGTGCGCTTCCGTAGCAGACAGTGCAGTAATCCCCCGTAAGTTCGTATTAGTTGGCACATTATTGCATGTTCAGAACATTGCTGTTCCACAGCTACTGGTTTAATACGGGTAACTGTGCAGGGAAACATGCAGCTGGCAGTCTAACTTTATATTGCTGATTCCACATGCTATCTGGTCAGGGAAACCTGAGCTCTCTGCATGTGTGTTTTCTGGTACTCATGTTAACACAGAGCCGACAAGTCATACTGCAGTCAGTGCAATGCAGAGTGATGCAAGCCTACTACTCTGAGGTAATTTCACACCTATTAGCGAAGTTGCATTCTTATTTCAAGGCTGTGTTGATAGGAACATGGGAATATAGGAGAAGGAGTAGGCCATTCAGCCCATCAAGCCTGCTCTGCCATTCAATACGATCATGGCTGGTCATCCACTTCAATGCCTTTTTCCCACACTATCCCTTTATGTGATGGTATTTAGAAATCTGTCAATCTCTACTTTAAACATACTCAATGACTGAGCTTCCACAGCCCTTTGGGGTAGAGAATTCCAAAGATTCACAACCCTCTGAGTAAAGAAATTTCTCCTCATTTCGGTGCTAAGTGGCTTCCCCCTTATTTTGAAATTCTGTCCCCTGGTTCTAAACTTCCCAACCAGGGGCGACATATTAGGTGCATCTATCCTGTCTATCCCTTGAAGCATTTTGTAGGTTTCAATGAGATCACCTCTCATTCTTCGAAGCTCTAGAGAATACGGGCCCAGTTTCCCCAATCTCTCTTCATAGGACAGTCCCGTCATCCCGGGAACCTTCGATGAGAAACAAAAGCTGTTTCATAATGACCCAAAGATCTGAGTTTTCCACTTCTGTACTCAGCAGCCCATGACCTCCCCCTTCTGTTTAATGAACAGGAAAATCGTGGGCTGGTGAGCTTAGAGAAGGAATCACCAGCTAAAATGGCTCATGTATCTGGCCTACTCTTTTTTTTAAAAAAAAAAGCATCAAGCGGTTATTACATCAACTGTAATACATAGTTTGTTTGATACTATATTATAGTATATACTATACTATATAAATGCAAGTTGCTGTTAAAGCAATAAACACGATCATTATTCAGCTCTGCACATTCACGCCTCAGCACGTTTGCTAAGAATCATTTTCCTTTTGCAATGGAAGACACTATTAATGAAAGACTTGCAATTACAGTGGATGATCACATCTTTCAGAACTATCACATCGCTTCATATGCAGTGATTTAGTTTGCAATTTAGTAACTGCAATAGCCATTTTGCACATCGAGATCACACATTCGGCCACACATTCGGCACTAAGGTAACTAATCTGTTTTTGGTAAAGCTGATTAAGGAAGGACTGTTGGCTGGGAGAACTCCTTGCTCTTTAAATAGAGGATCTTAACATCCATCTGCACCACAGAGAGACAGAGCCTTGGTTTAGTGCCTTGAATGAAGGATTACACCTCTGACAATGCACCATTTCAGAAAGGGGTCAGGCTAGATTGTGTACCCAAGTGTTGAAGCAATGCTTGAACTCACAACCTTCTAACTCAAAGGAAAAATTGGTACCAACTGAGGCAATTTGATTAACAGTGAATGCTGGCAAGCAGTGGCTCTGTGCCCTAATAATATTAGGATCTATCAGAAAATAATAAAATAGAAGAACATTTTTCACACTATAATTACATGTATTACAATATCAAGGATTACATCAACTGTATATAAAATTTTAGATGTCTACAGTGTAAACTAAAATTCTATTTTTAATTTACCAAAGTATGTTCTTTATATTCTTTCCCAACATCAATAAATAATTATTTTTATTGTTTAATTGAAGGAAGAAAATAAAATGACACCAAACCCAGAATGACCAGCCATTTGTTCTCTTGCCCCTCCCCAGCACAGCCACTCATTGCCACATCAAATGCTCTGGTGGCTAAGAGCACAGCACCAGTTGTCACTCAGAGTTGGGATATCACTATATTCTTAGATTCTGGACCAGCAATGTAGTACATAAGACCAGGGAACTCTTTCTAAATTATTGAGAAAGCAAGCATCCACCTCTCTACACACAGCTTGCAGTATGAGGTAACAATGTGTATCCTGTCACTGATTGCTCATTTAACATCTGATTTAACTTCTCTGCAGCCCTGCCTATGGTGGCCGAGACTGCCCTGGTCCTAGTTCCGAATACAAAGTCTGCAATTCTGAAGATTGTTCAGGGCATTATGAAGATTTTCGGGCTCAGCAGTGTCAACAAAGAAACTCCTATTATCTTTACCAGAATGTTAAGCATACCTGGCTCCCCTATGAGCACCAAGATGGTACGTTTTCCCTTGAGACTGTATGTGTGGTCTGTTTTCACATCTGACAGACATAACTAGAGAAATATTAAGACACTACAGTTATTGTATGCTACGTGATTGCTAATTCAGAGATGATTTGGTGCACGTAAGACATGATTTTTGACTTTGATCTGCTGTTGGGGAACTTCACCAGCCAGAGGCATATGTTGCAAATTTAGAGGGATTTTGCATGCTATTCTCTTACAGTAAGTTAAATGGTTAGAAAATAACACACACCCAAATTTCCTGTATGTGCAACCATCAGCTGAAATTGAAAAATTGCTCCTATAATGTACACTGTACATTAAGTAACTTGGGAACAACTGCATTTCAATGAATTACATGCTATAATATTAGTGTTGGTGTTAGAAAGGGTTCTAAGAACATTCTTTGAATTATGTGATTCAATAATGCTGTTCCGCTCACTCAACTAAATTATTTCTGCCTACATTAGTCAGCAGTTTGCACAAGCTGTGCATTATTTCTTCCCCCCGTCTGCCCTCTCTTATCGCACCAAGTGCCATTTCCCAGTCATGAGATTAAGCAGCCAGCCCATTCTTGGGGCTCCTCAAGTGACATTGCAAAATCAGTTGCAAGCAGGTGCTTCAGTGAACTGTGTTTTTATTGACCAACAATTTATTTTCCCAGGCCTCAACTCGGCATTTCATTTCCCCCATTGGATCCTCGGTGATACTGGCAAAGCTCAAGGGTTTGGCATGTAGAAAAACATGTTTGACATATATCTCTGTGATGGAGTTTTTCCTTGCATTAGTGTGCTGCACCGTTGGGCTGCAGGCTGCGCAACCCTTGGGCCGCTTGCCAACATAGTATAAATTATTTTCTTTAAAAGTTAAACAAAAGGGAAGTATACTGTATGAAATAAAAGATGCTAATTAAGGCTAAAAGCATATCTCGGTTGGTTCAGATGTTTCTCATCCTTTTATACTTTGTTTTTGTGGCTTCCATTGTTATGCATTAGTTGAAATAAAGTACCATTTTGTTTTTCTTTCCCAATCAACAAATTATAGAAGCTCAAAAGTGTGAACTAATTTGCCAGTCCAAGGAAACAGGAGATGTGGTGTTCATGAATCAGGTTGTACATGACGGTACACGCTGCAGTTATAAAGATCCCTTTAGTGTGTGTGCTCGAGGAGAATGTGTGGTAGGTGCTCATCACTGATGCTGTCTCTGATCTCTGCGTTCCTCTTCTGGCCCCTTGTGCATCCCTGATTTCAGTCGGCCCTAATCTCTGGAATTCCCTCTCTTAACCTCTCTGCATCTTTCTCCTACTTTAAGACCCTCCCTAAAATGTATCTCTTTAACTGAGCTTTTGGTCACCTATCCTAATACCTCAATGCGGATCAGATAATAGTCCTGTGAAGCACCTTGGAATGCTTTTCTATGTTAAAGACACTATATAAATGCAAGTTGCTGTTATTGTCGTTTACTTATGAAGACTAAAATTGGTCCGTGTGATTTTTTTTTTTAAATTGTGATTATTCAAACCCTTGGTTGTACAGTTTTTAATTCTGATGGTTTTATCAAGGGATGAAAATTATGAAAGTATTGAATTGTTCTCCTTTTGAAGCTTGTGGGCTGTGACAAGGAAGTTGGTTCTTTTAAGCAAGAAGATAAATGTGGTGTCTGTGGTGGTGACAATTCACATTGTCGAACTGTTAAGGGAACAATTGCCAAGGCTCCCAAACGAACAGGTGAGTTAAAGTCACATCTGTCAAATCCTGCTTGGCATTCTGATTTAATGTACCCTATCTGAATACACGTCACACTCAAAAATAAATGTACCTCCACTTACTTAAATGGGTTTACAGTGTAATTCCTAATGTTTCTCCAGCACTGCTTAAAGCTTACACTAAATGTATTGAATTCAGGTATTTCAGGAAATTGAGAGCAACATATCTGGTTGCAGGTTTTATATGACCAAAGCTTCTAATTGATGGTAATTCTCCCTGGTTGCACAGCAAACTTGGAAAATCAGTCCAAGAGTCTTGGCTTAGGCTGACTCTTTGCTCTAACTTTGTGCTCACTTATGTAAGTACTACTTTGAGCTATAATTGAAATGTTACTTATGGGCTAAAGGACATGAATTGCTACAGTTATCTTAAGGTGTGCACTGTTTTCCTTTGTGCATTTTCAGAAAGTGCTGCAAGTACTTTAGATTAAGTCAGAGCTGACAAACAGTGCTGCTGCAGCACACTGGAGTAGTTAGCTGAGATCATCGAGCAGAAGTGGTCTCTGGGTTGGAGTGTGAAATAGAGAAATGGCAACTGCTCGATTCGATATGTATTCAGTAGTGCAATATATTCCTTAACATCAAACTCGTCTTGACCCAAAAACAATATCCTAATGCAACAATTCTAATTCACATTACAAGAACTTTAAATTTAACATGGTAGCCATCCCGAAGTGCTTCACAGAGGAGAAATGGATGGTGAACAGAAGTGAAAGAATTAGAGGAGGTAACTAGAGGCATGCTCAAAGAAATAGATTTTGAGGAGACTCTTGAAGGTGAGGAGAAAAATAGTAAGGTGGAGGGATTTAGGGAGAGAGTTTCACAGTGCAGGGCTGAGACAAAGGTTGTGCTACCAATGTCTTTCTTGGAATCAAACTTACCCATATGACAACTGATTTAATGTACCCTATCTGAGTTTTACCCACTCAGTCAGTCTGTGCCCTGTGTAACCTCCTGCTCCCATACAACTTGCTGTGCCTCCTAATGTCTTCTGTAAACTTGGATATGCAACTTATCAAAGCTATAGTCTCAAGATGACTTCCTGGGGAGCTCCTTACTGTGTACCTCTATCCTTGCCATCCTTTGCCCTCTTTCCCCCAATCTACACACTCCCACTCTTTGGACTGGATCTTAAGAGCCCGCAGCGAGCTCAAAAAACAGCAGGCCACAAGCCAAAGAGTCACCATGATCTCCTGTGCGGTGGCTCACTTAAATAGTCGGGGCCTGTGGCTGTGCTACTGGTCCCACAGCTTCAGCCACAGTCAGGCTCCTGGTTAGGGTTTCAGCCCTCCTGGACTGAACTGTATTTCTTCGCCCTTTCTGGATCTTATAGTGACTTTCAATTTCGCCATCATTTTTCTGCCCCGCAACTGATTCTGTACATTTCGTGGATCTTCATTCCGACAGAAATACCTCCAGAGTCCATCCTCCAATACTCTACCCTTCAAGTTTCTGGATTCATTCTCCTACCACACATGTCTCTGAATCTGGACATCTGTATATGGATGCTCCATGTTAACTCTGCATGGAGTTCGAGGTGAGAACCTGGTAGGGAGGGGAGAAGAATAAAATTTTCAAGGCGGGAGGGGAGGAGGAGTGGGGAAATCAATTTTTGTTGGATGTGGGATTGGTGGGAAGGGGTTTGAAGGGCAAAAAATTGAAGATTGGTGGGGTAAGTTCAGGTATTTGAAAAATCAATTGGGGGGCGTTGGGGAAGGGCCTCCATCACTTATTTTTATATTTAATAAAAATCAGTTATACTTTTCCTTCCAGAATTATAATTATTTGTAAGGGCTTAAAGCCCTTTAAAAATGGCACCGGCGCCTGCACAGTGGTGCCGGGCGCCGTTGCCAGGGACGTGGCAGGCACCCCCACATGTCATCGGGGGCGAGTGCTCTGCTTTCATTATTTAAATGAGCCCCCCCACGCAAAATATCATGGGGGCTTCTCGGCGGCCGCTGAATGCTGGCACCCCGCTGAGTTAAAAGGGCGTCTCTGTACAGCGCGGTGCCTGAATAAAATTCAGCCTGATGTTTCCCCTTGTGGAGGAATCTAGAATTCTCAGACTTAGTTTCAGAATAAGGGGTCGCTCTTTTAAGATGGAGTTGAGGAGGAATTTTTTCACTGAGGGTTGTGAATCTTTGGACATCTCTATCCCAGAAAGCTGTGGAGGCTGGGCCATTGAATATATTTAAGGCTGAGATAGACAGATTTTTAATATATGGATTATAGGGAGCAGACAGGAAAGTGGAGTTGAAGCTAAGATCAGATCAGCCGTGATCTTATTGAATGGTGGAGCAGACTCAAGGGGCCAAATGACCTACTCCTGCTCCTGTTGTTTATATTATTATTTACTCTTCACTTAGGAATAAACTTAGATAGTTCAAGAAAACATTGCAACGCTATCTGGTTAGAATCCATTTATTGTAAAACTTTGTGGAATAAACACATTCTCCCAAGAGGAAAACAGCAAATCCTTTCTAAAAATTGTCAACTCGGGTACAAGATATAAATGATTTATTGACACTTAATGAATTTTGCCTTCCCAAAGATTGCTTTTACAAATACTGTGCCTGCCAATATGACATTGTTCAGAAGAATCTAACTTCCCTTGTTCAACACTGCAGAACCTCATTAATACTGGATAGTGCGGGAGAAAAATAGATGGCCTCTATATTCCATTTTACCCATACATTTAAAAAAACTTAATAGCTTAGAAAGATGCACCGTGATCTAGAAATTGACTTTTTGCACTGATAATTCCAAGCATCAGTAGGGTTAAGAAGCCTGCTGGTAAAATGTCGATCTTCTGATTCTGTGCTATTGGCGGTGAAAGCACATCAGAAAATAATGTACATGCGTATGCTTCCCCCATTTTCCTGCTTGTTATATGCACAGTGCTGCCCATTCCTGGTACACACATCAATCCTCACCTGGAGCGGTCATTCAAAAAAAAAATGAGGCTCTTATATAAAAGCAAGTATTAAACCTGGCTAAAAATATTAGTTTTACGGTGAGGTAAATAACAAATGGGAAAATAAAGAAACGGAAGGAAAGAAATTCATCTTGGACAGTATCGCATCGGCTGCCTGTTATACAACATACTTGATGCTCAATTCTATCGAGTTCAATGGAACTGAATATCGCGTGGGCAGAGTGACGTGTGGCCAGTTCAATACTGCCCATTTGCACTACTGCAATTCCTAGACAGATTGCTAGGCCAGTAACATTTCCTAGGAAGAAACCAATGCATTGAAAGTTAGAGCATCTTGGAAAAACTCCTGGCTGTCTCTTAATGGTATGATGACAATCAAAAATAAGGCAAATCTTCAGGAATTAGATGCCGGTACTTCAATTTCCTTCAATCCACTTTTAATTGAACTATTTTAAATTTTTTGTAAATGACATTTTTTTTTTCTTTAACAGCAGAAGGTGAGGAGGAATGAAAATGTTTAATTGTTGTTTCATTTCATCGTGTACCAGTTCTGAAGTTTCCAAAGTAAAATGTTTAACCTTGGTTATTTATTTACTTGTATATCCAGCTATTTGACAGTTGATCGCATCTCTCTCCATAATATCCCCTGCCTCTGTCTCTACAACTTAGCCCCAGCCTGAGGAGAGCACTCACCATGGAACTCATCTCCAGCATCCTTTTGACTGGTCTATGTAAGATTGTCTGTTAATGGCAAAATATGAGCAATTATGTGTGGATTTATGTGAACATTAGATTGAGACTCCCCAGACTAATTTAATTACAATCTTGTAGTCACAGGGAGGAGACCTTCATTCCATCTATCTGGGCTGGATTGGAGTCCAGGTTGCAGAGATGAGAGGACAGTCTGCTAACCCAATAGATCATCTCAAAACACAAGTTCAAAAGGAACATCTCTACTATATCGATATAGCAACATCACTAATAATTTTACTCTTGTGACATTCACCAAAGCACTCATATCTTATTTTTGTAGAACATGTTAATTTGCACGCGATTTACATTGTAAATAAACTGCAGTCATATTAAGCAAACCAATGAGCAGGGCTCTTGTGCAAGGTCTTAAAAGTATTCTCTAGCTTTTACAATTTTCAAATCTAAAAGGGAGCATTGATCAAGTCTGAATTAATTAATTCTAATGTTCATATATTTGCAGGGATGTTCAAAATGTTTGAAATACCAGCAGGAGCAAGACATGTTCAGGTCGAAGAAACTGAACCCTCCAAAAATCTAATTTGTAAGTTTTCTTTAAGGGATCTAGTGACATATCAATATTTGGCTCTGTAAATAGTTTCATAATCTTTGCTATATTTAAAAATAATTGAGAATTAAACTTCGGAGGAAATAAGTTGCTATGGAAGCTCTTAATTTATTTAGGAAAACATTACATACATTCATGATATTTTCAATACCAAATGAAAACTTAAAACTGATAACTAAAGCATTTCATATAATGCTTAAGATAAGTTAGATTGGACATTTAAAGGCCACATTTTCTTAACAGCTGTGAAGAATCAAGCAACTGGTAATTTCATTCTCAATGCCAAAGGTGAAAGTTCAAAACCAAAGATGTTTATAGAAATGGGTCTGGAGTGGGAATATTCCATAGAAAATGACAAGGAAATTCTTAAATCCAGTGGTCCAGTGCGCAACAACATAATTGTTTTTGTAAGTAATGCAATTATTAAACTTTCTTCTTTAAAAAAAAGAGTTTTGATATTTGTTTTTGCATTTTCTTCTCCCCTTATGCCAAACTCATTCCAAGGTACAATTTCTCTGATATCTCACCCAAATGTCCAGCGTTGATGCTAGTCGAGACATGGAGAATAGGCAGGCTAATCAACAACTGGGGCATCACACTTGAGCATGACCTAACTGGGCATCCACAGAAATGCAGGACAGCAGAAAATAGTGGATAGTGGTCATGAGCAAAAAACCCAGCTAATTCTCTCCATCCCTAGCCAAAGAGTCTGAGAACGATAGTCTTTATGTTCTTATGTAGTCCCACCTCTCCTGCCACTTCAAATGAGATCAATGGACTCAAAACAGACTCCAATCAAACCTGTGACCCTCCTAGTTTGTATGGTTGTGAGATATATTTTATTGATGTAAGGGATGGCATTAAACAGGAAATTAGAGATGCATGCAATAAGGGTACAACTATCATCATGGGTGACTTTCATCTTCATATAGATTGGTCAAATCAAATTAGCAATAATACTGTGGAGGAGGATTTCCTGGAATGTGTACGTGATGGTTTTTTAGGCCAATGCGTTGACGAACCAACTAGAGAACAGGCTATCCTAGATTGGGTATTGTGCAATGAGAAAGGATTAATTAACAATTTTGTTGGGCGGAGTGCCTTGGGGAGGAACGACCATAATATGATAGAATTCTCCATTAGGATGGAGAGTGAAGTAGTTGAATCCGAAACAAGGGTCCTGAATCCAAATAAAGGAAACTATGAAGGTATGAGGTGCGAATTGGCTGTGGTAGATTGGACAACTTTACTAAAAGGGTTGACGGTAGATAGGCAATGGATAATATTTAAAGAACGTGTGCATGAATTACAACAATTATTCATTCCTGTCTGGCGCACAAATAAAACCAGTAAGGTAAGGTAGCTGAACCGTGGCTTACAAAAGAAGTTAGGGATAGTATAGAGGAGGCATATAAAATTGCCAGAAAAAGCAGCAAGTTTGAGGATTGGGAGCAGTTTAGAATTCAGCAAAGGAGGACAAAGAGGTTGGTTAAGTGGGGGAAAATAGAGTATGAGAGTGAACTTGCGGGGAGCATAAAAACTGACTGTAAAAGCTTCTATAAATATGTGAAGAGAAGAAGATTAGTGAAGATAAATGTAGGTCCCTTACAGTCAGAAATGGGGGAAATTATAATGGGCAACAAAGAAATGGCAGAACAATTAAACACATACTTTGGTTCTGTCTTCACAAAGGAGGACACAAATAACCTCCCAGAAATGTTCGGGAACCAAAGGTTTAATGAGAGGGAGGAACTGAAGGAAATCTGTATTAGTTAAAAAAAAAAAATAGTGCTAGGGAAATTAATGGGGTTAAAGGCTGACAAATCCCCAGGGCCTGCTAATCTACATCCCAGAGTACTAAAGGAAGTGGCCCTGGAAATAGTGGATGCATTGGTGGTAGTCATCCTAAATTCTACAGACTCTGGAGCAGTTCCTATAGATTGGAGGGTGGCATATGTAACCCCACTATTTAAAAAAGGAGGGAGAGAAAAAAAACAGGGAATTACAGACCAGTTAGACTTACATCAGTAGTGGGGAAAATGCTAGAGTCTATTATAAAAGATGTGATAGCAGAACACCTGGAAAGCATGAACGGGACTGGACAAAGTCAGCATGGGTTTACGAAAGGGAAGTCATGCTTAACAAATCTACTGGAGTTTTTTGAGGATTGCTGAGGTGACCAATTTTCATGGATGGTGGAGACAAGCGGAGTATAGAAAACCAGTTCAAACAACAGCCAGATTACACAAGGGAAGTTTTCTTGTCATTTCGGACCCCGCCCCACCACAGTACCTCCAAAATACTGCTTGAACAGATGGGGTGAATTATTTCCTCTTGATTCTTTATGTAATTAAATTGTAAACCCATCCTTTATAAATGCAGGAATATGGAATTAGAATAGTTGGCCGCTGTATGGCTGGCACAGACACGATGGGCCGAAGGGCCTGTTTCTGTGCTGTATAGCTCTATGACTATGTAACTAGTAGATTAGATAAGGGGGAACCGGTGAATGTGGTGTATTTTGATTTTCAGAAGGCTTTTGATAAGGTCCCAGATAAGAGGTTAGTGTGCAAAATTAAAGCACATGGGATTGGGGGTAATATACTGGCATAGATTGAGAATTGATTGACAGACAGGAAACAGAGAGTAGGAATAAACAGGTCTTTTTCTGGGTGGCAGGCAGTGACTAGTGGGGTACCACAGGGATCAGTGCTTGGGCCCCAGCTATTCACGATATATATTAATGACTTGGGTGAGGGAACTAAATGTACCATTTCCAAGCTTGCAGATGACACAAAGCTGGGGGGGACTGTGAGCTGTGAGGAGGATGCAAGGAGGCTCCAATGTGATTTGGATAAGTTGGATGAGTGGGCAAATGCATGGCACAGTATGTAAATCTGAAAATGATGCTGATTCTTGGAAATAAGCAGAAAGCATGTTTTCAAGTTTGGCCTATTGCTGCAGCAGGAATGTAGCATGGAAAAAAATAATTGTTTAAAAAATATTTCAGGAAAAAGTATTTTAGGGATTCTGTGCACAAAATTAAGATCATAATATTCAGGATTTATTGGAGCTTGTTTAAATGGAAGACAATTTCTGTTATTTCAGATTAGCCCACAAGGTGAAGATACTAAATCAAGTTTATTGTACAAGTATGTTATTCATGAAGACCTACTTCCTGTGATTGGCAACAACAATGTACTCCTGGAAGACACTGAAAGTTACGAGTGGGCATTAAAGAGTTGGTCCCAGTGTTCGAAAGCCTGTGGAGGAGGTCTGTTGTCAGTGACCTGGGTAACGCCACAATGCTGCATGTTTATTAATACATTGCAGCTCATGCCACTTAATCACAAAGTGGATTTTCCATTTTTTTTTTTAAATGGCAGTCTGTTGGAATTTTCCAAATTGAGGTTTTGTGCAAATTGGGAGTAAGAAGGCAAGCAGAAACGTTTTACCCAAAGAACAGCGGATTATGGAATAAATTAGATGTGCAAGTATTTGAAGCTGACAGTATGAATGGATTTGAGACAAGTGCAGTGCATTTACATTACAACCTTGGCGCTGATGCTGAAGTTGTGTAAATCCAGAGTTAGGAACTAATCTGTTTTTGACGCAAAGTTTGAAAAACACTGGTGTGAAATGGAACTGCTTCACACTGGTGTTGCAGTTGTGTAAATACAGCCTTGACTGTATTTTTGGAGGGAAATGAATTGAGAGACACAGTTAGGAGTAAAGTAGTTAGACTTAATTTATCAAAAGGGAACTGGCTGCTTGAATCCGATGTCACTATCCTATTCCTGAAGAATTATTTACAGGCCCATTGTTGATCCCAAATTTGTACAAAGGAATAAGTGACTTGAAGATGTCTCGAGTAACCTAGAAACCAAATAACCTCAATATTTGATGGTTAAAAGATACTTCCTGAGCAAAAACCACTGTGCTGTTATAAAGTATGCCAATCTATCTGTTCACTCTTTTGCTTAAACCAGGTATGTAGCATAATCTGCAACACTTGTTGCTTGATTACTGTTCAGTTATTAATCAGGTAAGTTGGGACTGAACTTTCCAGTGATGATGTACAGAGTGCAGCATCCAGTCTCTGGATGGAACCATCCAATCTTAACCGTGCAGCAGCTAGGCAAAGACAGCCCATTGAATGCCTCATCCAAATAGGACTGAGCAGGAGATTCAATCTGGAAGGACTCTGCTTTTGACCTGTCACAACTGAATGGGAGACACTGACTTTTTTTAAACAAACATGGGTATTTTTATAATACTTCATCCCCCAATTTAACTTAAAAATTAACAACGTGAACA
Source organism: Heterodontus francisci (assembly GCF_036365525.1). Classification (NCBI taxonomy): domain Eukaryota; kingdom Metazoa; phylum Chordata; class Chondrichthyes; order Heterodontiformes; family Heterodontidae; genus Heterodontus; species Heterodontus francisci. The sequence goes on along the minus strand of NC_090412.1, from coordinate 20,471,242 downwards.
TTTTTGTCAATTATACATACAAAAATTGAGACTTTGCAGAGAAGACCTTTGCCTAATGTAAGCAGAATCCCACCACAATAAACATTTAGGGTTAAATTTTATGAATTCTTGATCCTCAGCATAGAGCTTTGCATATAGAGAGTGCAGATCAGGATTTTAGGTTCAGAGATCAGTACACCTGTCCATCAAAAATGAAGGAATGGAAAATTATGCAAGGTATACTGCATTGCGCTGAGCCCCATGCCTGAAGTCCAGGTATGTCTTCCCATTCTGCAAAAGGGACTAATTGACAGAATCTACCTGTAGTTATCCAGTTCAAAAGGGACCCTGAATTGTATGACATCTTGTAATGGCGTATTTTATGGTACAAAGATTTCAAAGTACAGAGCATATAAACACAACTTCAAATCCAGGTTTTTGTATTAATTTTGATTATTTTGCCAGATATCAGTACAAGAGTATACTAATATTGTAACCATACTTTCAGGCATACAATACACAAAATATGGCTGCAGACGAAAAAGTGACAGCAAGATGGTGCATAGGAATTTCTGTGATAACAACAAGAAACCAAAGCCTATAAGGAGACGTTGCAACCTTCACAAGTGCACACAACCATCGTAAGCACAATGCTACTTCTCATCCATCTAGAGCTAACTGGAAGATCGTGAGCAAAGTTTCAAACAGATTCTGTAAATAGTCTCAGACTGGTATCTGTAGAAGACACCCGTCAATGAAGTAGATTAAATCATAATGCTGCTTTTGCCTCAACATGTATCACAATCAGGCCAGTGAGAAGAGTTTTGTGTATGCGGTTAGAATCAGGTGGAGAGTTCTACTCTGTGTGTGATTTATTTTTAATGTTACCAGGGTATGAACAGGAGTGTCGAATTAAAATACAGTTCTGACAGAGGTTCTACATGCAAAATATTGACTTCCCATTTTTCTGTGCAACCTGCATTTTTCATTTCTATTAAGAAAAGCACCGTTGTTTATTCTAAGTAATACTATACCCACCTGTTCACAGGAAACACATTCTATTAATGTTGGTTTTTAATGTTGAATGTTGCTTTCATGTTTAATTCCGTTCTGTTGCAGGTGGTTAACAGAGAAATGGGGATCTTGTAGTAAAACCTGTGGAAAAGCAGGATACCAAACGAGAGTTGTACAGTGTGTCCAGTCTCTCAATGAGAGTGCTAATAGAACAGTGCATACCAAGTACTGTGCTGGAGACCGTCCCGACAGTCGGAGGCCATGTAACCGTACACCATGTCCAGCACAGTGGCGGACAGGAGCTTGGTCTCAGGTACACAAAGCTCACAGAACTTATTTCTTCAAACCATTCTAAACTATTCAAGATGCTTCCACTTGTGGGTGAGTCCAAAACTAGAGATAAATATAAGCTACCCACTATTAAATCCAAGTAGCAATTCAGGAGGAACTTCTTTAACCAGAGAGTGGTTAAAATGTGGAACTTGCTACCACATAGAGTAATTGAGCCCAACAGCACAGACACATTTGAGGGGAAGCTAGATAGGTAATGAGGGAAAAAGGAATCGAAGGATATACTGATGGCTTTAGCTGAAGAGGGGAGGGAGGAGGCTCTTGTGGAGCCTAAACATCGGCATAGACCAAATGGCTTGTTTCTGCACTGTGAATTCTATGTAATGACAAATGCATCAACACACAAGTTATTAAAAAAAAACTCATTCAAACTGTAATGATCATATTCAGAGAAAATGATCTTGAGGAATGGTAGATTTTGCACATTTACAATTCCTGTTGCCAGATTTACATGTGCTAGAACATCACTCTTGTTTCTCTGTCCTTGATTTTCTTGGCCCAGTGCTCTGTGACTTGTGGAGAAGGCATCCAGCAACGACAGGTGGTGTGCCGAGGCAGTGATAACAGCATCAGTCATTGCAAGGGTGAAAAGCCTGAAACTGTGCAAGCGTGCAAAGTGATACCATGTAATGGTAAGGACGTGGTCATGTGTGAGTGTGCTGGCCTCAGTTCATTGTATTTTCTGACTGCTGTAGTAATCAGTGTTGTTCAGATTGTTACACTCAGCACAAACTAACTGAATTATGTGGAATGCATTTACAGAAACATCAATTTTTTAATAGCACTTTATATTGTTGGTTTCTTTATAAATACACAGTTACATGGAGGCAGGTTTTAGGAATTAGCACTCCCAAAGCAGATCTTTGGGTAATGGGAGCGCATATTGGGAATTGTCGTACAAAGGCCAGCATGCATATGATTTTCTCTCTATTAAAGTCACTGGACAGAAAATCGTACAGGGTATGGTGATCTTCATACCCATGTTCCCGATGTGTGTTTCCACTGGGTGATGCTCTGTCAGTGGTATGAAAAATAAAACATTAACTTTCTCAAAAATCTTTTTAACTCATTTAGGAAAGTCTTCTGTTTTTACTCCAAGCATGGAAACCATTGATCAAGTGACTCCCCAAGGCCACTGGGTGTCGCAGCTCGTTCCAGAGAAGCCTGTTCATAAAATTTCAACAAGTAATTTTCACTTTACCAGCTATTCTTGTACCAATAACGTTTCAATATTGGGGTAGATTTTACGAACTAACACTCCTGAAATAGCATCTCGGGATACTAATCGCAATATTGGTTGTGAAGTATAGCTGCCTCGTTTCGTGGCCAGCCAAGTCTTCCATCTGTTGAAATTAACAAACCGAAAATATACTATTGGGGATGCAAATTCAAAAAATCTACCCATGAATCTGTGAATACAATAATGAGTGTTTTTGGAGACAGTGGTCATAGCTGTTGTGTTTTTTTTTAAAAGAGACTAGTTATTTACTTTTAGACATAGAGGTGTAGATTTTCCATTTAACCTATTGCTTGGGAAATGCGTTGTTAGCACCAACCCTACCTGATTTTTCTGAATCAGATTTGTGTGGACATACGTGCGACCCAGGGTATGGTATTGGGAATTTGTAAGGAGGGGTGAGTGAGAATTTGCATTTAAAAAGTTCATAAAGCCATATAGGTAAAATTTAGAGAAATACAGACTAAATTTTGGTAGCCTTTATCAAGTGGCGAATGTTTTTAATGTATATTTCAGTATTGGCATAACAAAAATGCCTGGCACAATAACTGTAGCGATGGTAACTCCTGTTTGATGGCTATTAAGCAGAGATAATGTGAGTGTAGTAGTAATTAGAAAGGGGGGTCCTGCCTTCGCAATAAGACAGTATTGCTGTTTTCCTGGAAGGAGTCAAAGGAAAAAAGACCAAAATACTGCGTATGCTGGAAATCTGAAATAAAAACAAGAAATGCTGGAACCACTCAGCAGGTCTGGCAGCATCTGTGAAAAGGGAAGCAGAGTTAACGTTTCGGGCCAGTGACCCGAAACGTTGACTCTGCTTCTCTTTTCACAGATGCTGCCAGACCTGCTGAGTGGTTCCAGCATTTCTTGTTTTTATTATAAAGGAAAAAAGACGTCCAGGTATAATTCTTCATCTGTCAGTGCCACCCCTACTGTATATGTTTAGCTGCAAATATCCCTGTAGCTAATTCACAGCTCTGCAACTAGAGTCAGTTCTGCATGGTCATTGTCAGATGTGTCTACCTGTAAGTACAAATGGATGAGTCTCGGCAGATGGGCACAATCTGCCACTGGTGCACCCTGGCCTGCCTGATATCCCTTCAATACTACTGCTCTTTCTCCACAAAACATAAGTGAAGAGAGATTCCTATAGTCCAAAAACCATGGGCAAACCAAAAATGACAGTGCCAAAGCACTTTGTACAAAGCATCCTGACCAACCAAGTGGAAACTAGAAAGAAGCAGCAAAAAGGTCCAGAAATTTGGTCAAATGCTGTGACAAAACTTGCTTCTAATTGCATTTCCTAGCAGCCCTGAACACCAATTTTTTAGATGGATATGTGGATAATAAGTTCTATACCGGTGTAAATGTTGGGCATTTGTATGAATATCTAATTGACTTCAGGCGTCTTTAATACAATTTATTCCAATCTGGTGAGCACTTCTGGCACTACAAAAGTGCAAAATGAGTAAATGATGCTGATTTTTTCCCCCCCTTTCCCAATATGGTGAGTGGGATAATTGCAACTGGAAATGTACATTTTCTTTCTGCCTGCCATATTGGCTTAGTAACCTTCATAGATGATTAAGTCTTACTGTTTATGATTGACAAATGCACAGGGCCTGCTTTTGGAAGATCTGTCTTGCAACAAGGATTGAGAATCCTCTGCAGGGCCCTCCTTCCTAGATACTGTACTGCTTAGTCACAGTTCCTCTGGTATATGAAAGATGTTATAGTAAAGTTAAAATAGAATGCCTACATTGTTGGGTTGCCTTTATTCTTCAGATTATAGGCATTCTTAACGCATTATGCTCTCTCTCTCTCAGCCATCCCCAGTTCCTTCTGTGCATTTGTTTTTGGTTTGGCTAGCAATTTTACTGTGAAGTCTGTTTAAAGTAGCTTTCAGTCAAAATGAGTTAGTGCTATTGCACAGGCCCTTGGCTTTATATGGCAAGAGAGAAGGAGGCCCTGTATGTTTCTGCCTAGCATGATTTTAAAGAAGGAAGCCTTTTACCCCAGAACCAACCAGTCTTAGCTGATTTTTAACTGAAAGAATTGTATTTATGTTCCAAAATGCTGCACATAGAATAAATTACTTTGAAGTGCCATCATTGTTGTTATTGTGGTCCAAACAAAGCAGCCATTTTGTGTACAGCAAAGCTCCAGAAATAGCAATGGTACTGGTTGAGGAAAGTATGTTGGCCAGAATGCAGGAGAATTAAGCTTTTTGCAGTGTCATGGGATCTCTAATATCCAAATGAAAGACTGTACTTTTACCAATGCTGCACTTTCTTAGTTGAAGTGTCACGTTGGACTGTGTGCTGATGTTTGGCGTAGGGCTTGAATCACAAATTTATAACTTGCAGGAGATTGTTGCCAACTGAGTGAAACTGACAGTAGTGACACCACATTGCTCCATGAAGGAATGTTTTCTGCACAGTAAAAACAAGTTACCAAAGTATATTGTCAAGCTCCCTTCCTAATGCATGCCTGAACCTTAGATACAGGGAACCAATCACATGTAGAACAATAAAGTTAACATCATTGTAATAATATAGAAATCAACTGCTGTTATGCTTCATAAATACACACCGGCAAAGACAATAACAGGCATGGGTGGCTTTGGGTTATCGCTTAAATTGAAGATGTTATATAATTAAAATTAGCTCAGTCGGCCACATCAGTTAAACCACTTTAGTTCATAGGATCAAAACGGGTATGTTGTCATTGTAAACTTGAAATCGGGATAGAGAAGAAACTAAATAATTTAGTTTTAATCGTGTGTTCAAGTTTTTACATTCATATGGATGTTTCGTGAAGCTACTGTATGTTTTGATTACGCAGTGTTTGCAGGAGGGGTATGTTGGTACATTCATTTTTCTTGCTTTGGTGTACTTATGCTAGGAGTGATGCAGTTTTAATGGTTGAAGCAATTTGTTCTTGTCCCCAGGGTTTGATATTTTATCTCTAGTGAATAGTAAGGTCCATCCTACTAGCAGTCCTGTTGCTGTGGTCACTATCTTGGGCTATGCACAGGCAGGTCACTGTTTCCAGCTTATTTCCCCATCTGTTCTGGACCATTAACTACTCCAAGAAGGTAGTTTCGATGTTGGAGGAAGAGATTGTGTTGAGTGAGTCTCCGGAATGGATCACAGACCGCTTAATATTTGAGTACTTTCTAAAGGGTGAGAAAGTAGGAACTTTGAAGGAACAAAGTCATTTGGGTACACATACACAATGGCCTTCTCTGGCCTTCACAATGAATATAGTTCACCTGAGGCCATTAGTGCAGAATGTGTGAGGGGGTGTGAGTACAGAATTTTAATTTACTTTCTGAATTTGTCACCAATGGCCATTCTCTGAAGTGTTAGAGGAAGGTACCTTCTCTACTGTGTTGAATATCTTTTCTCCGACAAGTGATTGTCCTAGGGTCGGAATGTTGCTGCACTTCCACTGGTACACCATACAGAATAATCACTTATCTCTGGTAAGCCTGATATAAAGCCTATTTGACCTAAATGGATCAGCCTGAGGCAACTGCACTGATCTAGAAGCAAGGATCTTGATTGACTACACAATATCAATGTTGAAGAGCCATACTGATGGGAATGGTCCTTTGTGCTAGTGACTATCTTGAATGTGTTTGGAGGGTACCTGTCTGCAGTACGATGGAGGAGCTTAGGGAACAGAGCTTGTAAAGTTTGGCAGAAGAACAAAGTTCTGAGCTTTTCCCTAATTTTAGGCATTTTATTGCCATATGATGACCAGGGCTGACACAGCAAACAGAGAAGGATATGATTTAATAGCACCCACACAAGGCATACTTCAGCATAGACTTCTAGATTTTGAAATAATTTTACTTCTCTTGAACAACAGACTAGGAAACTATCTCAGCCCCTGCCCTTTACCCTCCAGCTCCTCCAACCTGCCTTCTATTCCAACCCTGCCACTAATTTGTCCACCTCTGACCTGGAGTTCCTATCCTTCCTATAGACAAAACTTGTTCACCTTACATGTAAGAACTGTTGACCCTACATTAATAGGTAAGGCCACCAATCGGGCCTTTAGGTGCCACATTCACTTATGCCAAGAGGCAAAAAATGGTTGCAACTGTGGAATGCAATGTAAATGAGTTAGAAAGGCCAACACAAGAGGTATTGAACAGATGGAGCTCACAAGAATCTAAGCAAGCTGCTGTGAGTACACACTAAAAGCTCCTCTGGCATGCTGGAAACAAATTCTGAGGACATGGTAAGAGGCTGGGAAGTTTCTCTCACGCACCCTAATTCAAGACAGAACTTAAGATCAGTTAAGAAAACTTATGATAATTTCACTTCTGAGTCATGTGAGATCAACAGATTACTAATTATTATGCATTGTTCTGTATTTCTCTGAAAACCACACTTCTTCAGTTTCATTCCTTTGTTCATAACTAGAAACAAACATTGCTTGTTCTTGGAGATTTTACCTTGAGTGGTCATTTTTGGAATGAACACAGCTTCAGCTGATGGCATTTTTATTTCCTAGCAAAATGTATTCAATTTGAAGAATTACTTTCTTGTAAAATAAAATTTCACTAATGTACTGGTCTTTTGACAAATCCTAACTACTTTGTTTTGATTTAATTCACAGAGGAGCCATGCCTTGGAGATAAATCAATTTTCTGTCAGATGGAAGTTTTGGCTAGATATTGTTCTATTCCTGGGTATAATAAGTTGTGCTGTGAATCCTGCAACAAAAAGGGCACAACTTTGCCACCTCCTTTTTCTCAGGCAGCCTCAGAGACTGAAGATGTTGAGGGCACCATCCATCCCAGTTCAATCCCAGAAATAGTGGCAAAGCCAACCCCCCATAACCATTTTCCAACAGTCAAAGGCACTACCATAAAGAAGGATGATAGTTTGCCAACGCCCCTCACTTCAGCTGCCAGCACAGATGACATTGACCGTTCTTCAACCAAAGTTTTTGCAACAGGGTCTCAGGGAACCGCCAACAGTTTTGCTCCGCTAAATACTCGCACTTTTGCAAGCACATTTAGGTTGCCTGCTGCTCAACAGGCAACATGGCACAGCGACATGGATATGTTTGACTCCACTACTACTCATCAGCTGTTTATAAACAGGGAGAAAACTTTGCCTCCTACAACTAGTAGGAGCAACACATGGAGCTCAGCAGCTATAACTAGACAGAGAAGGGATGACAGTGAATCAGAAGCAGACCTGATCCACAGAATCTCACCATCTTAACATGAATTGCCATTCTACAATGCTGATTTCCTTCAAACTGAACTGCAGTTTTGCAATGTCCTCTCAGTGGAACCATATATCCCTGATACTCTTGCTTGCTTGGAGGCAGCTTCTGCCAGTTTCAGCTTGGAGCTGTAGGTAAAGATGTGTCCTGGTCATTTCTGGCTTTGTATTATGTCCACTCAAGATGGTGATTATACATGCAAGTACTCTTAAAATATAACAGCAGCCTCATCTATTGCAAAGGTCAATGTTTTCAGATACAAAATGGTGCTAGTTTAACGTGAATGAACTGCATTGGCATGAAATTCAAATTTACATTGAACAGTTTAATCCTGATGAAATGAATATGTTCCTCTGATCTAAACAAAATATCTCATAATTAAGGAATGGTTGCACTACACATGATGCATGTAGCTTCTCAAGCTTCCGGTGCCATACAGTGTGCTAGGTTTAAGCAATTTAAACATTGTCTTGAAAACACTTTCAGTATTGTTGTGGTAATTAAATGATATATTTACATTCATAGTGTATATAATGTAAATGTCAGCATCCTAAAAGTTTTATAATATGTAAGTGAATGATTGCTGTTATATTAGATTTAGTTGTCTTGTTGCTTGTACAAATCTGCCTTACAGTGCTGTTTGGCACATCATTCATTACAGAGTACATATATTAACATAATTCTTCTTGCAGTTTGTATAGTTCATGTACATAAATGAATAAGAGCTTTTAATTTTAATATTTATTGAATTGGAAAGAAATCTGAATTTTGCATTGTTGAAAGAATTTATTAGCGATGGCCTCCATGTCTAGTCATTTGTGTCATCACATTTTTGAGTTGAATAGAGGCTAAAGCAGTGTAATTTAATTTATAGAACTATTGAACTTGGCCAGTATACAACATATGTTCACATTACAGTCAATGCATTCTCATTCAAAAATATAGAAGTGAATTTCTTTTATAAATAACATCTCCAAGCTATATATTAGTTCTTTTTAAATTACTATGTAAAAAATTTAAACGGGAATCTACGTTCTTGTGCTTACTGTATAAGATCTAAATGTCTGTCCTGATACAGTACAATGGCTGAGCGATAACTGTGAAACGAATACAGTCTATTATGAGCTTGTGAACAGTTTTTAACCTCTTCAGATATCATATGACCTCATGTAAAACCAGTGTTTTCAATCTGCTTTGATGAAAACCAAAATAGACTGCAAATTGAATGTATGTAAGACCTACATATGGTGCTGTGCATGACTTAAAAATCACCATTCATTGTTTAATGTGTATATGCAGGTCATTAGGTTTTTAAAACTTTATTGCTGCTGAGACATGCAGTGTTTTCATAAGAAAAAAGTTGAGTACAGTTAAAAGAAATTGGTGCACACACTTAACTGGGTGATCAAATCTTCTACTTGGTCCAGATATTTAAATGCTGATTGTATTGTTGAACATTGTATTTGGTTAGGAACTAACCCCTAATATGCAGAAACAGTAGGTCCCTAGGATACTTATTTCAACCACTGTTTAGTTTACTGATGAATCATGCTAAAAGTGGTAATAAATGCTATTTCGGTATCTTACTTTGTCAAAAGTTTTGTTGTAAGCGCTGCATTCTGTTTGTAATGTGCAGGCTGCATTCTCATCTTGACATAGTTGATATTTACAGCATGTAATATTTCAAACCAATATACTTCTCATTCCTTTATCAGTTAGAATAGTTATTGATCAGCATTACTGACTGCTTAATTCTTCAAATTAATGGTTCTGACCATTGCAAAACATGTTCAAGTGCAACAATTATTTTGTCAAATTGTGCATACTGGGCTGTGATATTTTCAGCAATCCTTAATAAGATGATCTTAGATTTCATCACACCTGAAGATAGAACTGCTGGCTGCCTAGTTTTGATCCAGATGGTTTACTTTTGAGTGAAGCTGTAAGCTGAACATTCAGACAGCAAAGTTAATGACTTTTGTTCTCAGCAGGTGGGGCTCACGCTGGGAATTTTGCACTCGGGTAATTCCCAACATACGTTCCATCCAAATGGTTCTGAGAATTCATGCAGTTACCCTATGTAAATATGATCCTTAAAAGAAAATCCCTTTTTTTTAACTTTTCTGTCTGTTCCTTAACATTTGGTGCCATTCGTTAATAAGTTTACTCAGGTTTTCAATGATTAATCATAGGAAAACCCAACATTGGAACTCGGTATGATGAACCCCTTGGTCTGCCTCTATACTACTGCCTATCTGGTTTTGAACATAGCTAAAAGTACCAACCTTAAGTGTCATTTTCATACACACTTTGGGGTGGAAATTGCTTTGGGTTCATTTTTCAGCGTGAAATGGGCACCGAGGCCAGCATGAGATTGGGCAAAGGACCTCAATAACATTAGTTACTTGAATTGCCGACTGCTATCACATCTCCACAAGTAATTCACTCATGTTTAAAAATATGAATTTTGGGCTGCTTGCCTCACGTGCTCCACAGAAAAGTAAAACATTTTTTGAAATAAAAGCATCAGGCATCCTTTGGGTGCGGGACATTGATAACCAAAATCAGCTCTCATTGTGCCTGTTTTACCTCCTTTGAATAAAGTTAGACTGCCGGATTTATTCACACTAGCCAATCTGTCAGCTTTCCTCACATTTAGTTGGATGGAAGGGTACAGTTGATTTTCCTCAGGTTGCCTCCTCTCAGGAAGCAGCTGCTTAAGTTATTTTCTTCCAACCAGGCCATTTGCATAGCCCCTGGTTACTCCCAGGTTTAGGGGAGGCGGTGGCATAGTCGTAATGTCACTGGACTGGTAATCCAGAGGCCCAGATTAGTGCTCGGGGGACATGGGTTTGAATCCACCATGACAGTGAAATTTTAATTCAATTAATAAATCTAGAATTAGATAGCTAGCCCAATGGTGACCATGAAACCATTGTCAATTGTTGCAAAAAAAACATCTGGTTCACTAATGTCCTTTAGGGAAGGAAATCTGCTGGCCCCACTTGGTCTGGCCTACATGTGACTCCAGACCCACAGCAATGCCTTCTGAAATGGCCCAGCAAGCCATTCAGTTCAAGGGCAATAAATGCTGGCGTAGCCAGCGACGCCCACATCCCACAAACGAATTAAAAAAAGGCCTGTTGCCCATCTGCGCTCTTTGCCTAAATACTGGGGAGGACATGCTCTGGGCTACCAAGATCAGGGTTTTTAGATGGGATTGGGGGGGGGTGCTAGGTGGATGTGTTGGTTCTGGTTCTTCATAAATTATTTGCCTCCAAAGTTTGGGACAAGAGAAACCCCAGGAAATCCCAGGGCAGTGCAATGTGGGTTGAGGCCGATCAGAGAGTCTCGACCACCTATAAGGCTCAATTCAGAAATGTGATGCTCTCTACTTGCCTGGATGTGTGCATCTGCTACAACACAAATAGCTCAACATCATCCAGGACAAAGCTGTCTGCATAACAGGCCCCGAACAAGTATTTAAGAACCTTAAAGTAGGCCACATTGAGAGTCAGCCTGCTTCACCATTCAGTAAGATTATGGCTGAATTTCTACATCAACTCCACTTTCCCGCAGTGTACCCATGTTCCTTGATTCCCATAGTGGCCAAAAATCTACCGATCACAGCCTTGAATATACTTGACAATTCTGCATCCACAGCCCTCTAGGGTAGTGAATTCCAAAGATTCACAACCTTCTCAGTGAAGAAAGTTCTCATCTCAGTTCTAAATGGCCAACCCCCTTATGTTGAGATTATGCCTCCTAGTTCTAGACACTCCAGGCAAGGAAACAGCATCTCAGCATCTAGTAAAGCCCTCTAGGAATTTGTAACATTTCAATGAAATCTCCTCTCGTTCTTTTAAACTCCAGAGAATGTAGGCCCATTCTGCTCAATCTCTCCAGATAGGACTGCCCTCCTCATTCCTAGAATCAGTTCAGTGATTGTTTCTTGCACCCTTTCTAAGACAAGTATATCCTTCCTTACATACAGAGACCAATATGTACACAATACTCCAGGTGTGGTCTCACCAAAGCCCAATAGAATTGCAGCAAGACTCCTTACTCTTACACTGCAAACTGCTTATAATAAAGGCTAACCTACCATTTGCCTACTGTACCTGCATGCTAGCTTTCTGTAGTTCATATTACATGGACCCCCAAATCCCTCTGCATAAGAACATTTACTAGTTTTTCACCCTTTGAAAAATAGTCTGCTTTTCCATTCTTCCTACCAAAGTGTATAATTTCAAACTTCCCCACTTCACACTCCATCTGCTATCTTTTTGCCCGATCGCCCTTTGCAGCCTCTTTGCGTCCTCCTCACAGCTTATTTTTCCAGCTAGCTTTGTATCATCAGAAAAAGTTGATATATTTCACTTGGTCCCCTCATCTAAGTCATTGATATAGATTGTTAATAGCTGAGGCCCAACATTAATCTTTAGGGCACTACACCCTGCCATCCTGAAAATGTCCCTTTTATTCCTACTCTGTTTTTTGTCTGTTAACCAATCCTCAATCCATGTTAATATATTACCCCAATCCTATGAGCCATGGTCTTGTGTAACAACCTCTTATATGCCACCTTATTGAATGCCTTCTGAATATACTATAACCACTGGTTCTCCCTTATCCACCCTGCTAGTTAAGACCCTCAATACATTTGTCAAACACAATTTCCCCTTCACAATGCCATGATAACTCTGCCTAAGCAAATTGTGATTTTCTACACTATTAATAATAGATTCCAGCATTTTTACACTGACATCAGGCTAACTGACTTATTGTTCGTTGTTTTCTCTCTCCCTCCTTCCTTCCTTGAACAGTGGGGTTATATTTGTTACCTTCCAATGCACAGGGACCATTCTAGAATCTAGGATACTCTGGAAGTTCAAAACTAATGCATCCACTATCTCTGCAGCCACCTCTTTTTAAATCCTAGGGTATAGGTCTTCTGTTCTAGGGGATTTGTTAGCTTTTGGTCCCATTTTAACTATAATTTCTCTTAAGTCCAAAACTATGCTAAATACAAGTTAGCTGAGGTAGATTGGGAAATTAGATTAAAAGATATGATGGTAGTTAGGCAATGGGAATGGCAAATATTTAAAGAAATAATTCAGAATTCTCAACATACATTCCCTTAAGGAATAAAACCGTCACCACAAAAATAATACAACCATGGCTAACTAGAAAAGTTAAGGATATTGTTCGATTAAAAGAAGCTTACGATGTTCCCCAAAAGAGTAGTAAGCTTGAGTATTTAAGAGGGTTTTAAAAAAAAAATCAGCAAAGGATGAGCAAGAACTTAATAGAGAGGGAGGAAATAGGTGAGAGTAATTAGCAAGAAATACAAAAACAGATTTGAAAGGAAGAAATTGGTGAAAGTAAACATGGGTCTTTAGAGGCAGAGACAGGAGAAATTATAATGGAATATAAGGAAATGGCAGAAACATTAAATAAAAACTTTGGACAGGATCTTACTGCCTTAATCCCGGGAGCAACGGTGTGACCATTTTTGGGTTTGGAACCCAACTCCTTCATGTGCAGTCTCCATGGATTCTCCTTCCCAGAACAAACCAGTTAATAGCCCACCTTCAGGCTCCCTGACCAATTAGGGAGGGAGGTCAGGATGAAACATCCATTCTGCCAAGGATTTCTTTTTAAAGGGACTACGGCATGTTTCAGGAAAGCTCACCAGCACTTGGATTTTTCAGACTGCAGCAACAACAGGAATAGAGACCTGGTAAGGCTGTCCCCTGGGTGTTTCACTCTTACCTGGAGGTCCAGCTGAGGGAGGTGAGGGGCAACAGTGAGGTGGGCCCTACCAAGAATAGGAGGAAGCGGACAACCTCTCCAACCAAGCAGGTGTGGAAGGAAGTAGCCAAGGAAGTCAGCAGCAGGAATGTGGTTCCTCCAACCTCGAGATCATGCACCGAGAGGATGGGATGACAGATGAGTGACATAACACTTTTAGGTGCCAAGCCGCAGCCTCTGACTTGCCTAGAATTCTCCTGCACGTCACACCTCAGGGCAACAAACCTTGCAATTCCATTCAATCCTCTCTCTGCAGGCACATCACCACTATCTGAACAACCAACGCTCACCCTCACCCTATTGCCCTCTCATACCCATGACTCACAGTAACCCTCCACAAATGGTCTTCCTTCATCTCCACACAGGCCATTACCAGCACACATACCTCTCTGCTTTCTCTCCTTGCAGGAAAAGTGTGCACACAACTTGGCAAAAGGGGTGGGGGGGGGGTGAGATGGCCCTCCAATGACTGGCACTTTGTTGGCTAATGGTAGTTCATGCCCACCTCCACCTGATCCACTGGGAAGGATATCTTGTTCCATCAGGCTACAGATATCAGCAGAAACCTGCTGTGTGAGCCTGAATCTTCTGAGGCACTGGTACTCATACATATCACAAGACGTGATCCTCTGCCTGTAAATTCTGTTGGAGGTCTCGCCTTCTGCCAGCTGGATCTCGGTGTCCATCCCATCTGACCTGTGGAAGGGTATGCAGTTGAGAAGGCTGCTGGTGTGCGGCTGCTGCTGGAGCAGTTGGTTGTGGGTGGCCTCTGCCCTTTCCCCTCCTCAGAGGTGGAACTTTTTTGTTCGTTCATTCATTCATGGGATGTGGGCGTTGCAGGCTAGGCCAGTATTTATTGCCCATCCCTAATTGCCCTTGAGAAGGTGATGGCGAGCTGCAGTCCATGTGGGGTCGGTACACCCACAGTGCTGTTGGGAAGTGAGTTCCAAGATTTTGACCCAGCGACAGTGAAGGAATGGCGATATAGTTCCAAGTCAGGATGGTGTGTGACTTGGAGGGGAACTTGCAGATGGTGGTGTTCCCATGCATTTGCTGCCCATGTCCTTCTAGTTGGCAGAGGTCGCGGGTTTGAAAGATGCTGTCGAAGGAGCCTTGGTGTGTTGCTGCAGTGCATCTTGTAAATGGTACGCACTGCTGCTACTGTGTGTTGATGGTGGAGGGAGTGAATGTTTGTGGATGGTGTGCCATTCAAGCGGGCTGCTATCTCCTGGATGGTGTCGAGCTTCTTGAGTGTTGTTCAAGCTGCACCCATCCAGGGAAGTGAAGAGGATTCCATCACACTCCTGACTTGTGCCTTGTAGATGGTGGACAGACTTTGGGGAATCAGGAGATGAGTTACTCGCCGCAGGATTCCTAGCCTCTGGCCTGCTCTTGTCGCCACAGTATTTATATGGCTACTCCGGTTCAGTTTCTGGTCAATGGTAGCCCCTGGTATGTTGATAGTGGGGGATTCAGCGATCGTAATGATATTGAATGTCAAGGGGAGATGGTTAGATTCTCTCTTGTTGGAGATGGTCATGCCTGGCACTTGTGTGGCACGAATGTTACTTGCCACTCATCAGCCCAAGCCTGGATATTGTCCAAGTCTTGGCTGCATTTCTACACGGACTGTTTCAGTATCTGAGGAGTCGCGAATGGTGCTGAACATTCCCACTTCTGACCGTATGATTGAAGCAAGGTCATTGATAAAGCAGCTGAAGATGGTTAGGCCTAGGACACAACCCTGAGGAACTCCTGCAGTGATGTCCTGGAGCTCAGATGATTGATCTCCAACAACCACAACCATCTTCCTTTGCGCTAGGTATGACTCCAACCAGTGGAAAGTTTTCCCCCTGATTCCCAGTGACTTCGGTTTTGCTAGGGGTCCTTGATGCCATACTTGGTCAAATGCTGTCTTGGTGTCAAGGGCAGTCACTCTCACCTCACCTCCTGAGTTCAGCTCTTTTGTCCATGTTTGAACCAAGGCTGTAAGGAGGTCAGGAGCTGAGTGGCCCTGGTGGAAGCCAAACTGAGCATCACTGAGCAGGTAATTGCTAAGCAAGTGCTACTTGATGGCACCTTCCATCACTTTACTGATGATTGAGAGTAGACTGATGGGGAGGTAATTGGCCGGGTTGGACTTGTCCTGCTTTTTGTGTACAGGACATACCTGGGCAATTTGGAACTGCAAAAGCTGCTCCCGTGCCATAGTGAAGGCTGGCAGCAGGGAAGCTCAGGTGAAGGGTAAAGTGCTGGACAGGTGAAGTGCTTTCCAAGAAGTTGGCAATTACCTGTCGAGCAGTGATAAGCAGAACTTGAGAGAAGTGCTTTGAACAGCAATCTCTCACCTGGCTGTGGCTGGAACGTTCCCAGCTTCTCAGTTTCACTGAAGAAGCTCTTACTGCTGAGCACTCGCATCAATGACTCTAGAGAGTTGCTGGCATGTCAGGAACCAGTTTCCATGGCTGGGAAAGCAAGGATTCAGTACTACATTTGCATACAGCAAGCTCCCACAGACCGCAATATGACGATGACCAAATAATCTGCTTTTGTGATGATTTGAAGGACACTGGGAATTAATCCCCTGCTCTTCTTCGAAATAGTACCATGGGATCTTTTACATCTACCACCGAGAGCAGTTGAGACTTTGATTTAATGTCCCATCTGAAAGATGGCACCTCTGAAAGTGCACCACAAAGGAGACATTACAGTAAATACACTCCATTACTTTCATTTCCGCATTAGACTCTTGGTTGCCCACAATTTCCATTATGCTCTTTGTATCTAGGTAGCAGTTTGACTTGATAGCATTCTTGTCTCTGAGTCAGACAATTGTGAGTTCAAGTCCCACTGCAGATACTTGAGCCCAAAAATCTAGGCTGACACTCCAGTACAGTCTCTCTTTTATGGCTGATGTAGATGCAGAGCAACAACTATAATTTTCCATTCAGATGGTTAAGCCAGGTAATTGCATCAGGAGTAACAGTGTGTATCGGTGTGATGCTTCCATTGTGATGTCCTGTTGGAGGTGCCGTCTTTCAGATGGGACATTAAACCAAGACCCCGTCTACTTTCAAAGGTAGATGTAAAAGATGCCATGGCACTATTTCAAAGAAGATTAATCCCCAGTGTCCTGCAATCAACATCACAAAAACAGATTATCTGATCATTCTCACATTGCTGTCTGTGAGAGCTTGCTGTGTGCAAATTGCCTGCTGTGTTTCCTACATTACAACAGGGACTACACTTAAAAAGTGCTTAATTGGCTTTGGTGCATACTGAGGTCGTGAAAGGTGCTATATAAATGCAAATCAGTCTTCTACTGTGAAGACTGATGCACTGTACTTGCTTAATGCTTCTGCCATTTTCGTATTCTCCATTATAATTTCTCCTGTCTCTGCCTCTAAGGGACCCATGTTTACTTTTACTAATTTCTTCCTTTACTCATGCTTGTAAAAGCTCTTACAATATGTTTTTATATCTTTTGCTAATTTACTGTCATTCCATTTCCTCCCATTCTTTTTCCTCCCTCTTTATCAATGTTTTGTTCATCCTTTGCTGATAATTAAACATTCAATCCTCATGCTTACTACTCTTTTGGAAACATTGCAAGCTTCCTCCTTTAATCTAATGCTATCCTTAACTTTTCTAGTTCGCCATGAATGTACCACTATTGCAGTGGAGTTTTTTTATTTCTCAAGGAAATGTATGTTTGTTGAGAATTCTGAATTATTTCTTGTTTGTCCACAGTTGTATCTTTTAATCTAATTTTCCAGCTACCTCGGCCTACTCGTCCTTCATACCTCCTTAATAGGCATATTTTAAATTTAAGACTCTAGTTTTGGACCTAACCACATCACTCTCAAATTTAATATGAAATTCTATTGTATTATGATCACTTTTCCTCAGAGGATCCCTTCCCATAAGACCGTGAATTACCCCTGTCCCTTTATGCAATGCTAGATCTAAAGTAGCCTAAGTATCACTAGTATGCAGTGGATGATCAAGCTTGCCAGATAAATGCTTATAAAGTGACTTCTCAAGGAGCTGAAAGCTGTCAGTAGTCTACAAGCCCCAGCTAGTGTTGCTATCAGTATATTCTCAGTTTTCTACTCCTGTTGATTTAAATCTCTATCGGTACTAGTAGCAGGCAACATACCCATGCAGCTTTTAATACATTAGAACGAATAAAAATAAAAACTCAAAGATCCTGAACTGCAAGCAGTTTACTGGCAAATCATTCAAGTAATCAGAAATAAATTAACAATGTTATCACAAAAGTAGCAGCAAATCACACCAGCACTACAGGGTATTTAACAGTCTTCAGTTGCTTCCATCCCTTGCACTTTAAGTACTGTTTACACCTTCCAAAATATTAACACAGCTACTGAAACACAATGCGATATTTGGCTGTGCTTCTACAGAATCGACGCATGTATCATCTGACGCATGAGTTCCACAAAGTATTCTCTTTTCTTCATCTCGCAAATGTGCACTTGAATTATTTTGTAGAATATGTAAATAACTTGTCTCAAGTATCTAATAACACAGCAAACCTAAAGGCACTTTTCCTCCAAGCCTTGATTCATTGCTATGAAATAATATCTTTGTTGCAGCATATCAGTTAACCAAACAATTTAAGGTGCCTCCTAGTGATTCCATTCATATTTGCACTGCTCTTTCTGCTCCCTACGAATTCAGCAGGATACAGAGAACGAACTAGTCGAGAGCTGCTGGCGTAAGTGTTCTGCAAAATCCACTTGTGCCTGTGACAATGCTTGATTGATAAGAGACTTTGGCAGCCAACCCTGTAGAAAAAACACAAATACATCTTAAGTAAGAAGTTCTAACATTTTATCAAGAATATGTCAAAACAGACATGTTCATGTAAGTGTAGAATATTTAAAGAGAAACTATCGATCTTAATTATAGTAAGTTTTTATTTTAATTCATAGTTACTATTACAAACCGATTTTAACATAATTGGTACGATGCAGTTAGTTCCTCTGAGAATCAGTGTTCTTAATGCAATGTTTGCTGTGATACCAAGCCATGTAGATCAGGAAGGTCCCAGAGTTTATCGCTGGACTGTGCTAAGTTAATTGATTTCAGTGAAGGCGATACAATTGGAAACAGTTTCTTCTACCGCTGGCCAGGGACGAGCCTGAGATGCTGCTCTAGCTACACCCACTAGAAAGTTGTATGCACTTGAAAGCCATGATCAGGCTGGGATGTGAGGCTGCCCATGGTTCAATAATTGACACCAAGGGTGAAATCTTTTGAGACCGCCACATCAATAGGCAGAGATTTGCACACAACAGGCTGATTGGAAAATTGTGGGTGCAATACCCGCAACCTCCTGACAAGCCGTTTGCTGTTTGCAAGGCCCAGCCAGTGGTGCAGGGATTTGGAAGGTTTTCTTCTAATTCTCTAGGCTCATATATAAAGAATGGGCGCTTCGGTGGAATACCGAAGTAGTCATAGAGTGATACAGCACCGAAACAGGCCCTTCAGCCCACTGAGTCTGTGCTGACCAAAAACCACCCATTTATACTAATCCTACATTAATCCCATATTCCCTACCACATCCCCACCATTCTCCTACCACCTACCTACACTAGGGGCAATTTACAATGGCCAATTTACCTATCAACCTGCAAATCTTTGGCTGTGGGAGGAAACCGGCGGAAACCCACGCGGTCACAGGGAGAACTTGCAAACTCCGCACAGGCAGTACCCAGAACCAAACCTGGGTCGCTGGAGCTGTGAGGCTGTGGTGCTAACCACTGCGCCACTGTGCTGCCCTTTGTGCCAGTGCATTTTGAACCATTTGTTACTGCTGACAGGAGGAGCAGTGAAAGACAAACCTGGAGGTAGAAACACAGTATAGAGTAACAAACTAACCTTAAGATCCATGCTGAGAAGCCAAGTAAATTGAGTCTTGTTCTTGTTGCCTGCTGGATGTAGGATAATACAGGAAAGCCCAATTTCAGCTCTGTTGGAACAAAAAAGGGGCAAAAATCATTGTTTCACCTTTTTAGCTATTTGCAATAGAAGTCTGCATGAATGAGTTAATCACAATTTTCTGCAGCTGTTCCGTACCTTACAAAGCCTGTCTGTGGTGGCATGGACTTGGATTCTGTAGCTATTCCAGCCAAGTAGCAATGTGATCCTTCTTTCCAGCAATGCCTCACGCTCACAAAGTCTCTCGTTCCAATGATGTTTCCTGCTGTGTCTCCCATGATTTCATAGGTTACCATGGTTTCTTTACCAATTTTTTGGAGGACCTGAATGAAATGTTAACAAATATTTGTCAAAATTACGTTCCTGGGCAAGCTATCCAATGAGTATTGTACGTGTAAGAAGGAAGATTTCCAGTTAACCTACATGTATGTGTTTGACGCTTGGATTCCACAAGCTCATTTGGTCTACTTTTTCATAAAGTTCATTATAGACATGTTCCATAGTTGCATCCAGAACAGCCTCCAATTTGAAGACCTTTCCAGTTCCCGGCAGCAGATTGCTCACAACATTGTCACCATTCTCCTGAAAGAAGAGAGAAATGCATTTCTTATTAAAACCTTAAATCTTAAAAGCTTCACTCTCTACCAGTTTTGTCCCCTGCTCACCTCAGTGGGCTAGTGTTATTAGTTGCCCTCCTGCATCCTACCTAACTTGCCACTCTTCATTTGTGAGCCTGGGAAGTGAGTGTCAGTAGGTTATGCAACCTTGCAGGCATCACAGCTGACCTCGACCTTGGCCTCACTTGACGTAGATACACATGCAGCAGGGGACGCTATATAGTGAGTAGGTATAGCAATACTGGATGGCTTCTATCGGTCATAGTCTAGGGCCAAGGAACAACTATAATGCCCTAAATTTCATTCTAGTTGCTGGAGATCGGGTCTCATGAGATTGGAGGTAATATGTTAGCAAGGATTGATGATTGGTTAATGGACAGAAAACAGTAGAAATAAAAAGGGACATTTTTCAGGATGGCAGGGTTTAATTAATGAAGTGCTATAAGAATCATTGCTTGGGCCTCAGCTATTTATAATTTATATCAATGACTTAGATGAAGGAACACTGTAATATATTCAAGTTTGCTGATGCTACAAAAGCTAAGAGGGAAAATAAGGAGGAGGATGCAAAGAAACTCGAGAATATAGACTAGTTAAGTGATTAGGCAAGAAGGTGGCAGATGGAGTATAATATGGGGAAGTGTGAAATTATCCACTCTGGTAGGAAGAATGGAAAGGCATAATATATTGTAAAAGATGAGAGACTAGTAAATGTTAGTATGAAGAAGGCTTTTGGGGTCCTTGTACACAAATCACGGAAAGTTAATATGCAGGTACAGCAAAAAATTAGGAAGACAAATAGTATGGAAAATGAAAAATGGAATAGTGTAGGTCAGATGGTTTCACAGGTCGGCGCAACATCGAGGGCCGAAGGGCCTGTACTGCGCTGTAATGTTCTAATTCTAATTTTATGCTAGCCTTTATTGCAAAAGGGTTGGAGTATAAGAATAAGGAAGTCTGACTGCAATTATAAATGGCTTGGATGATACCATACCAGGAGTACTGTGTACAGATTTGGTTTCCTTACCAAAGGAAGGATTTACTTGCCTTGGAGGGTTGCAATGAATGTTCACTAGATTGACTCTTGGGATGAGAGGATTGTCCAATGAGGAAATATTGAGCAGAATGGGCCTATATTCTCTGGAGTTTAGAAGAATGAAAGGCGATCTCGTTGAAACCTATAAAATTCTTGAGAGGGCTTGACAGGACAGATGCTGGGAGGCTGTTTCCCCTGGCTGGATAGTCTAGAACTAGGGGTTCTGGTCTCAAGATGAAGGGCTTGACATTTAAGACTAAGATGAGCACTTTCTTCACTCAGAGGGTTGTGAATCTTTGGAATTCTTTTCCCGAAAGGGCTGTGGATGCTCAGTCGATAAATATATTTAAGACCAAGATCGATAGATTTTTGGGAATTAAGGGTTATGGGGATAGGGGAAATTCAGCCATGATCTTATTGAATGGTGGCTCAAACCCTTCTGGTGGTGGCTGTATGGCCTACTCCTACTCCTATTTCTTACATTGTCAGGAAGAAAATTACCATTTTGATTTCTGTTGTCCATCCAGCATCCTGGTTTAAAATGCCCAGAGATTTTTTCAAAGCAGCTTCCCCTTGCTTAACGTAGGACAGTTCTTCTGTGTTGAGAGTCCTGTTTATTTCCAGCCTTTCATCTTCTACCTTAAAAGCTGTGTTAAAACCAAAATTATACCACAAAGTGAGATAAACAGTGCTTTTTTTTTTAAGCACACACTGCTTTCACTCACCCCATTACAAACCTTCCCTTTAGTTCTTTATCCCACCCTCCCTCCCTCCCTCTCACTTGCTTAAAACCTATTACACTCCTAACTTTTCCCAATTCCAATGAAAAGTCATTGACCTGAAGTATTAATTCTGTTTCTTTCTCTGCAGATGCTACCAGACTTGCTAAGCATTTCCAGTATTTTGTTTTTATTTCAGATTTCCAGTATCCACTGTACTTTACTTTTGCCTTAATTCCTTCTACCCGCCTTGGTTTCATAACCTTTTATACCCTTACCTAATAAAAATCTAACAATCCAGTAACTATGGCTTATTAAACAGCCACCATCAGAAGCAGGTGATCTGGCCAAACATACTCCCTCTCCACTCTAGCGGCGGAGACCTAAGCTGTTCCTCTACCGCTGCTCAAGCCAACATCAGCTGTCTTGGTTATGACCAAGGCACAAAACTAGGATCTCCATGGACTGTGTGGCTTACTGCCACCATCATTAGAGGAACTGTACATTTTATTACCATCACATTATTGCTGTAAACACCAAAGAATTACTCTTAATAAAAACTGGATTCTTACAGTTAATATCTCAGCAATATAAAGAAAGCATGTCAAATTGCACGTGTACCATCGTGAAGCTTGTTTTTCTGGGCCGGGCTATCCCAGTTGCCTGACAGAAAATGTTCTTTTATTTTCATTCTTCTCAGTTCATGTGCTACTGCAGCCACTGCAGTTCTTTTCAATCCTGTATGAGTAAAGAAATTGAAAATGTTCAAATTAATCCTTTTAATCTGACTTAGAAAATGTATAAATGCCTCGCACAGCATAGCTGCATAAGTTATTACCATCTGTTCCTCTTAGTTATGGTCTGTTGCATTCAAAGTAACCTAGACGTCAATCTTGTTAACATTAAAATTTCTACTTTGCTGCATTCTTTAATTCAAATTATTTTATGATTGGCATTTTAGTGTAAAAAAAACTTTGAATTACCAGAAGACTGTACACATATTGCAAGATACTTAAATAGTTCTAAAAAGGGCATTCATTTACCTGTCATGTTCCTGAAGTGCTGATGTGAGATTCCACAGCACAGTTTGAACGTCGCTGGTAACATGTTTTTCAGCCACTTTACTGCTCCCTGCTGAGCTTATGCCTCACTTGTACAGTTGCTCTGCCTTTATAGTCACTGCGCGAAGGCCAACACTTCAGATAAGAAGCCTGCAGATAGATACCCACCAGATGAACACAGCATTCAAGGACAGAAGCAGAGGGAGCAATGAATGTAACACTATCATAGGGCACTCTGCGATAGCCTCCTGAGTAATGTACAGTCCTGTGTAATGAAGAATTACTCACTGATGGCCATAAGACATTTCTTCATTTGTGACAAAGTAGCAAGTGTTAGCAAATGTGGGTCAAAATCCTTGAACTCCCTTCCTAACAGCACTGTTGGGTGTACTTACCCCACATGGACTGCAGCAGTTCAAGAAGGCAGCTCACCACCACCTTCTCGAGGGCAATTAGGGATGGGCAATAAATGCTGGCCTGGTCAGTGACGCCTACATCTGGAGTGAGCTGGTTCTAAACTAAGCAGCCTATTCAAATGTCCAAATTTGCATCCAATTATGTTGCTTGTGTAATGTTTGGGAATAGAAATACAAAATGCTGAAAATTCACTGTGGGTCTGATCTAGGATAGCAAACACTGGTTGAGCATATTCCTGGAGGTTTCATCGCAGGATCTCGTGCCTCCCACCACCCACTTCCACCAATGATTGCCGAAATGGCCATCTTCACGATTTAACACTTTCCCCCATCAATCATTACCTGATTGGATGATTTTTAATTGTGTCAAACTGCCTTTTTTTTCCAATCCCCAATATTTTTAGCAATAATAAATGAAAATATGCAAAGAAAATGAAAGGGAAACACTTTTTTTTAATGCCACTATGATTTTTATCCTGAGTTATTTGCAGCAGTGCCCTCTGGATCAGTGGTTAATTGCTGGAGATTCCAGATCAGTCCAAGAGGGTGGACAGCCTGTGGAATAGTGTCAGAAAGGACAAAGATAAACGTATGTTTCTGGCAGTGAGAGCTGAAGTAAAGGAGTGTTCAGGCAATGAGTTAGAAAATGGTATGGTGGAGAAAATGTATGGAAATGATGTTCCATAGATGCCATATTGTTTATACACTGTAATGCCCTGTATTACATAATTGCTTATCTGGAAGTTTGCTTAAACTGAGGCCCCACTTGCCTCCTCCAGTGGTGCAGGTAAACTCTAAAGGTCCCAGGTCACTATTTGAAGAAGAGCAGGGAATTCTTTTGGCTCCTGGTCAGCATTGCTCCTTACACCAATACCAACAGACAGATGAACGGCAGATTCACCTCATTGCTGAGAATTTGAGGAGACATTCACACATCTATCACTAATAACAATGTCATCCATCAGAGTTCCGTTGGATCTAATGTTCCAAAATCCTTTCACCAGCAGGAAAAAAAAACAGGAATTCGGATGGGAGGATTGAATGGAATCCTTAGAACCTTTAGTTCTTTACTAGTATAGGCTCAATTAAAGTCCCAGATAATTCACAAATTTACCTGCAGACATTTAACATGTTGATAAAGAAAGAGAGAGGGAAGAGCAAGAAAGAAGGAAGAAACAAAACAGATGAAAAAGGATGCTAACAAAGAGTTAGAGGTGGAGGGAAGCAAATGGATGACTTTGGTGGACAGAGCAGGCTAGACAGAAAGAAATTGGAGAGTAACATCAAACTCATCTTCAGACCCACAGTGCCCCACCCCAGCTGCAAATGTGTATCAAAGGAAAGTTAGAGCAGAGCAAGAAAGAACAGATCATTTTACAATCATTCATTGATTTAAGATGCTTTCTGTGACTATTACTTCGCTGTGCAGCATCTGTGTATTTTTCATGTTTTCTTTAACTTTAGATGTCAATCATTTGCAATATGTTGTGCCAACCACAAGAGGGTGGTGTTGCAGTTGTTGCTGTCAGTGCTCATGTTCTGATCTGCTTTCCCCAGCACTTGTTTAAATCAACAACAACTTGCATTTACATAGCACCTTTAACACTGTAAAACAACCAAGGCACTTCACAAGAATACGATCAAACAAATGTTGACACTGAGCCTCTTAAGGAGTTATGAGGTCAGATGACCAAAAGCTTGGTCAAAGAGGCAGGTTTTAAGGAGTGTCCTAAAGGAGGAGAGAGGTAGACAGGTGAAGGCATTTAGCAACAGAATTCCAGAGCTTAGGGCCCAGGCAGCTGAAGGCACAGCCAGCAATGGCAGAACAATTAAAATAGAGGATATGCAAGAGACCAAAATTAGAGGAGGACAGATATCCTGGAGCATTGTAGGGCTGGAGGAGATTGGGATAAGTGAGACCATGGAGGGGTTTGAAAACAAGGATGAGAATTTTAAAAGCAAGGCATTGCTTAGCTGGGATCCAATGTCAGTCAGTGAACACAGAGGCACAGGTCTAGGTGCAAATAAGGACATGAGTAGCAATGTTTTGGGTGAGCTTAAGTTTATGGATGGTGAAAAATGGGAAGCTGGCCAGGAGAGCTTTGGAAGAGTCAAATCTAGAGATAATAAAGACATGGATGAGCATCTCAGCAGCAGATAAACTGAGGCAGAGGTGGAACTCAGCAATGTTACAGAGGTAGCAATAAGTGTTCTTACTAATAACATGGATACGTCGGAAGCTCATCCCGGGGTGAGGTTGTGAGCAGTCTGGTTGAGCCTCAGGGAGAGGGATGGAGTTTGTTGCGGGGACCGAAGACAATGGCTTCGGTCTTCCCAATATTTAATTGGAATTGAAGAATGCCTTGCAATGAAAATCACACATTGTGTTGGATAGTATCTGAGACACAGCCATTTGTTAAGCAACAAATGTTTTAACTGAGCTTTCCAGCCTTTTGCAAAACTTGGGAGACACGTAACAAAATAAAGATCTGGTGTGGGAGTAGAAATGGAACAAAAGACAGAAGGGGATTAGAAAGGCATTGAAAAAGAAAGCAAATATGGAAAGCTGAGTGAAACAAACAGTGGAACATAAATACGAGGAAAACAGATGGAGAAAAAATCTAATTAATGAGACATGCTGTTGTGTTAGTAACATTGGAACAAAAATTCTAAAACTCTTATTAGTGAGAGATGCCATATTCAAACCCAACAATGCGCTGCATTACATCCTTGTCTCTTTGGACATATCTTAAACCAAGGCCCATTCCAGCAGTACAGGCAGATGTTAAAGGCCACTGATCGAAGAATGGGGAGTGTTCCTGCTCCCTAAACCAGTGCTGTATCAACCAATATTAAATTAACCGCTGATTCACCTCAGCCTGACAAAACAGCACTTCAAAGACTGACTCATTGTGCCAGAATCTTGATCAGTTGGGACAGCCTATTTAGTAACTGAAAGTGCACCATACTAATACACAGTGATTAAGGACAGTCACACTGCACCCAGTGGAGCAGTAAAGACTACGGTTTTCTGGCAGCACATTCTTAAACATATTTTAAATCCTCTAAAAAGAAAAAGATGCAAATGTCGACAATTTACAACAAATACAGCAGATGAAACATCTGAAAAGGAGGGATAAAGAAACCTGAAGACACAGGCTCAAGGAGCTGAAAGGTGCACTCCTCTTCCTATGTTTGGAGTTAGGACTGTCATCATCACTAGCTGACCCAGATCTTTAAGCTATCTTCTTTCAGAACACCTTGGCCCTGTTGTGGATTTCTGTTTATTTGTACATTCTTCTAGGTGTTTATAAATAGTTAGAGTTAAGCAGCTGGAGTATCTCCACAACACACTGGAGAGATACATACACAAGACTGGAATTGAATAAATTCGCCCTCATTTAGAGGATATTTAAGATAACGCTGGTCACCTCATTCAAAAGATATGAAGCAGCTCACATGAGATAATGAGGATTATGAAAGTTCTCTCCAAGCTCCAACAGTCATCTTTAAATAATTGAAATGTAATACGAAGTCTATTTCATTATAGACTAGAAATTATAGCTTGTGATATCAGTACATGTTTATCTGGTATTCTTCATTTATTTGAAATATAGAAAGACATGCATTTATATAGCACATTTCACAACCTCAGAATGTTCCGAAGTGTTTCATAGGCAATGAAGTACTCTTGTAGTGTGGACACTGTTGTAGGGAAATGGGTAAATGCCTCCATTAAACAGAGACAGAGGAATGACTTTGTGAAGAGTGTTGTTGGAACCGAGGATACTTCAGCACAGCAAGTGGTTAAGGCAGAGACCATTGCTTCTTTTAAGGGAAGAGTGGATAAATACTTTAAGCAGAGTCAGAAAGAGGGCTGTCGAGAGAGCACAGGGCAATCGAATTAGTTTTAGGATGTTCAAACAAGGAGCCCAATTTCAGTGCTGCAAATTCCTATGGTTTTTAAAAGTTAGAAATATATTACTTTGATTGAGTGTAGTTAGAATTAGGAACACACTTGACAGCTAAAAAGATTTGCAGAGTGGAGAGGTTTTTGATTATTTTTCCCCCTCTTTCTCAAATATTTGCTTATCACTGAATTATAGTTGATAAATGCAAATCGCAATTTAAAAAAACAGATATAAATAAGCCAATCCAATGAAAGAAATTTCGAAGACTTGGATTTATATAGTGCCTTTCATGTCCTTAGCACATTCCAAAGCGCTTTACAGCCAATGAAGTACTTTTGAAATGTAGTTGCTGTTGGGATGTAGGAAGTGCAGCAACTAATTTGCGCACAGCAAGCTCCCACAAAGATAAACGAGACGATGACAGATAATCGGTTTTAGTGGCATTGGTTACGGGATAAATAGTGGCCGGGACACCAGGGAGAACTTCCCTGCTTCTTTAAATGGTGTCATATGATCTTTGACAACCTTCCCCATGCCCCTCCACCACCGAGTAGGCAGACAGGGAGTTGGTTTAACACCTTATCTGAAAAATGGCACCCCTGACTGTGCAGCACTGAATGTGTCAGCTCTGGTTACATGCTCACATCTCTACCTCAGTAGGTTGTGAGTTCCTGCCTCACTCCGGATCTAAGATGCTACAAACTGAACCAAGGCTGACACCTTACAATGATTTAAGTGGTTTATGCTAGCATTAAGAATTTTGAATTCAACAGGAGTATGTCAATATAAAGAAATAATCTTCATTAAAATCTTTATTTGAAAAACCTATTTAGAATAAATCATTTTAAAATAAGTTCATGCCATAAATAAACCATGAATTCAGAAGATAGCTGATGCAGCAGTACTTTAAGCCTAATATTTTATTTAGAGTCATAGAGTCGTACAGCACAGAAACAGGCCCTTCGGCCCACCGCGTCCATGCCGACCAGAATGCCAATCTATACTAATCCCATCTTGATGCATTAATTCCATATCCCTCTATGCCTTGCTCATTCAAGTACCTGTCCAGATGCCTCTTAAATGTTGATACTATTCCTGCCTCCACCATCTCCTCTGGCAGCTCATTCCAGATACCCACTATTCTTTGTGTGAAAGATTTCCCCCTTTGATCCCCTTTAAACCTCCTCCCTCTCACCTTAAATCTGTGCCCTCTAGTTTTAGTCACCCCTACCATAGGAAACAGACTCTGGCTATCTACCCTATCTATGCCTCTCATAATTTTATATACCTCTATCATGTCCCCTCTCAGCCTCCTTCGCTCCAGGGAAAACAGACCCAGCCTATCCAATCTCTCTTTATAACTCAAGCTCTCCAAACCAGGCAACATCCTTGTGAATCTTTTCTGCACCCTCTCTAGCTTAATCACATCTTTCCTGCAGTGCGGCGACCAGAACTACACACAGTACTCCAATTGCGGCCTAACCAACGTCATGTACAACTGTAACATGACGTCCCAACTCTTGTACTCAATGTCTCGGCCAATGAAGGCAAGCATGCCATACGCCTTCTTCAACACCCTGTCTAAATGGGTTGCCACTTTCAGGGAATTATGTACTTGCACCCCAAGGTCTCTTTGCTCAACAACACTCCCCATGGCCCTGCCATTCACTGTATATGTCCTGCCCTGGTTTAACTTCCCAAAATGCATCACTTCACACTTGTCTGCGTTAAATTCCAGTTGCCACTCCCTTGTCCACTTTCCCAGTTGATCTATATCCTGTTGTAACCTTAGACAACCTTCTTCACTGTCCACTACACCACCAATTTTGGTGTCATCTGCAAACTTACTAATCATGCCCCTTACATTCACATCCAAGTCATTAATATATATGACAAACAGAGGGCCCAGCACCGATCCCTGCGGCACACCACTGGTCACCGGCCTCTAATCTGAAAAACAACCCTCCACTACCACCCTCTGCCTCCTATCACCAAGCCAATTTTGTATCCAACTTGCTAGCTCACCCTGGATCCCATGTGTTTGAACCTTCTGGACCAGCCTACCATGCGGGACCTTGTCAAAAGCTTCAAATGATGTGAGACAAATACCAGTTATTATATTGCCAATATGGTTAAGTTGAACTTTGAATTGGTACCAAAAGGAGGATACCAAACATCTAGATTAGACACCAAGCACAGTTTGACCTTACATATTAACTTTTAATACAATGAAACATCCTAAAGTACTGCCGAAGTATGAGCAAAGAAAGTAGACATGAGGCAGGAAGGCTTGAAGCACTTAGGAGGGGAAACCAAAAACTTTGCTGGAGAGATTGGTTTTGAGGAGCTTTCTAACGGTAGAAAGAAATTTTGCGAGATTTAGGGAGGAAATTCCAAGAATTAAGAATGAAACGGATGAAGGCTGTGCCGCCAGTGCTGGGGCGAAGGGAGAATGGCATACACAAAAGGCCAGAGACTGAGGAATTGAGCATATGGGAGGGGATATAGGGCTTGAAGAACCTTCAGATATAGGATGATGCAACGTCATGAAGGGATTTGTAGGCAAATACAACGATTCTGAATTTAGTGAATTGGGACTGGGAACCAATATAGGTCAACAAGGATGGAGGTGATGGGCAAGCAGGAGTTTGTACAAGATGGAATGTGACCAACAGAGTTTTGGACACGTTGATGTTTGTGGAAGGTGGTCACTGAGAGACCAACTAAAAGTAGTGACCCAGGTTAATAAGGCCATTAAAAACAGCAAACAAAGCACTGAGGTGCATTTCTACGGGAATAGAATTGAAAAGCAGAGCAGATATGTTAAACTTATATAGAAGATTGGTTAAACAATGCTGAGTACTCTGAACAGTTCTGGTCTCCATGCTATAAAAAGGACACGACAGCACTAAAGAAGATGCAAAAAAGAGGAGTCTTGCGTGGAGCATAAACACAGCCATGGAACAGTTGTGTTGCATGACCTGTTTGTGTGCTGTAAGCTCCATGTAATTCTGTGTAAGAAAATAATTATTTTATCGCCATTTCTTGCCTTCAAAGATTTCCAATGCACAAATGGGAAGAAGGGAGGAATGATTCCACAGTCACCAGTACAAGGAGCTGAGGTGTAAATGGGAAGAAACCTTCTATGCTGGGCTCCTTGCAGTGAATTTTAACCCCAAAAATGGGCGGGTTTGGGTCAGGTGGAAAGTTAAAGTATTAAAAATCTGAGTCTTGACCCTAACCCACCTCCAGCCCACCCACTTCTAGATTTTAACTGCAAGGCTCAGGGAATCCGGCAGCTAAACCCACAGGAGGGCAGCTGGATCTAGGAAGTAAATGTCTTTCGACCTACCTGTTGGATCCAATGTGCCTGCTTGGACTTTCCGCACCCCCCCCCCCCCCCACCCCCCCCACTTTCCCTCAAGGTCTTTGATCTCCCGCTACCCCAGGCCTCTGATACCCCTCCCCACCAGGCCTCCAATTGTGTCTTCCAGGCTATTAACCAACTGCCTCTCTGGACCCCCGGGATTGGACCACATCCCTAGACCCCAGGAGCGGCATCCACCAGGATTAAGCCACTAGGAGTCACATAAAGAGATATTAGGGAAGATGACCAAAAACTTGGTCAAAGAGGTGGGTTTTAAAGAGTGTCTTAAAGGAGGAAAATGAGGTGACGAGGCAGAGAAGTGTAGGGAGGGAATTCCAGAGCTTAGGGCCCAGGCAGCTGAAGGCACGGCCACCAATGGGGGAGTGATTAAAATCGCGGATGCACAAGAGACGAGAATTAGAAGAGCACAGATATCTTGCAGGGTTGTAAGGCTGGAGGAGATTACAGAGATAGGGAGGGGTGAGGCCATGGACAGATTTGTAAACAAGGATGTGAATTTCAAAATTGATGGGTGGAAAGGACTTGGTGCACGTTAGATCACAGGCAGCAGATTTTTGGATGATCCAAGTTTGCGGAATGGGGAACGTGCGAGGCTGGCCAGGAGTGCATTGGAATAATCAATCTAGAGGTAATAAAGGCATAAATGGGAGTTTCAGAAGCAGATGAACTAAGGCAGGGATGTAGTCAGGTGATGTTACAGAAGTGAAAATAGGCGTTCTTAGTGATGGCGCAAATATGTGGTCGGAAGCTCATCTCGAGGTCAGATACGACGCCGGTTGTTAATAGTCTGGTTCAACCTCACACATTTGTCAGGAAGAGGGATGGAGTCGGTGGCAAGGGAATGGAGTTGGAGGAAATTTCTGCTCATTCAGTACTTGATGTCTGACAATTTAGAGGCTGTGATGGGATCAAGAGAGGTGATGGTGAGGGACAGCTGGGTGTCATCAGCATACATGCGGAAACTGATTCTGTGTTTTCAGATATGTCGCTGAAGGGCCTATAGATGAGAAATAGGAGGGAGCCAAGGATAGATTCTTGTGGACACCAGAGGTAACGGTGCAGGAGCAGGAAGAGAAGCCATTGCAAGTGATTCTCTGTGTACGACTAGATAGATAAGACTGGAACCAGGTGAGTGCAGTCCCACCCAGCTGGATGACAGTGGAAAGGCGTTGGAGGAGGGTGGTGTGGTCAGCTGTATCAAAGGCTGCAGACAGCTGGAGAAAGATGAGGAGGGATAGTTTACCACGGTCACAGTCACATAGGATGTCCGTTGTGACTTTGATAAGAGATGTTTCGATGCTGTAGCAGGGGCAGAAACCTGATCGGAGGGATTCAAAACTGGAATTCCAGGAAAGATGGGCATGGATTTGGGCGGTTCCTTCACATTCCAGAGCTTTGAAGAGGAAAGGGAGGTTTGAGATGGGCAATCTTAGTGGCAAAGAAGGCCATGAGCTCCTCGCACCTGTTGAAGGTGAGGGTGGAGGAGGCGAGGGAGAGGGCTTTCATTAGGATGAAGAAGTACCGATGCAAACTGTTAAATATGAAATGAACATTTCATTTATAACAAAATCCAAATGCTCCAGGCTATATCTTTTTTTTAAATCCTAGATCAATTCTTCTGTTTTCTCCTATCTTGAAGGTTCTGACCATTACAGTTCCACAGGCACCAGCCCAGTACTTCATCAAGGTGAGTGCTATTGTTGGACAAGTCGACAGAGACTGTGACTTAGGCTTTCCAATTTGGGACTTGTCGATTGAGGCCTGAGGTGCACTCCTGATCTTGTCTGGCCTTTCAGCCCCAGGGTGTTTTGCGTGCCAGGGACCTGTCTCTGAGCTGATGGAGAAAAGCTGGAAATCATCTTTTAAGCTCTTGACACTGCGGCCGAGGTTTGTGCAGGGCAGCAGCGCTGGGAGTGAAAGCCCCAGTATAGCTTATCAGGCCAGTCACTGACCACGCTGTGGATGCTGGATGGCCGTTCTTAAGCTGGCCAGAGTTCTAACCAGGAAAATGGGGCGGCACGCACTTGGGTCCGGACGTTATGCGCCATCGGCTCCGCTATCTAGAGGCGGAGTTGTGGGGTGGCAGGAGCACAGCAGAGGGTGGGGGGTTCAGGGATCAGAAATGCTAGGCGTTAGTGTCAGCAGGATATTTGACAGTCGACTCCAATCCTGTCGGGGACAACTGCACACAGGAAATTTCCAACAAAGGTCATTTGGCTGCAATCCGTGACCTTTGCTGATTTTCTCCTCCTCCTTAAAGGGACCTTCCTGGGGATATGAAGGCCAATTTGTAACATTGGACCTGCTGTCATGACTGAAACCAGGTGACTCAGCACCAGCAAGGGAATCAAATCTGGAACCTTCTGTACGTTTCTGTACAATACCAAGCAATGCCTTTATCTAGTAGGCCATCTGGGAGTTTCCCAGCCTTACATTCAGCCCCAAGCCTTGTTTAGCCTTAATATTTATACATTATGGAAACAAACGATACCTCAGACTTGTTTTTGATAACTTTAGATGTTTTGTGTTTTAATGGTTTATTTTAAAGTATAATTGCATCATATAATAATCATCTGCAGTCAAAATTAATAGTTACAATGGTGTGTAGTCACAACAATAGATACTGTTTAGGAAATGTATTTTTGTATCAGTGCTTGATTGAGTAAAAAGGTTCCAACTAACCCAAAGGGATAGTTCCTTAAAATGCTGTCGAGAATTCAGTGATTCCTAGGATTCTATACCAGATCTAAGATCTGTCCCTCAATGTTAGTGATGCAAATGGTCCATAAGCAGCAAAGGCACTCATTTCTAAAGTGTATTGGCATATGTTAGAAAATGCAGCATGATTTTCATGTTTCTCACAATTTGGAGTCTAAAAGACAGCAGCCAGATTGTATTAGTGTAGAAAAACAGAAGAGGAGGAGAATATTGCAACTAGCCTGCAGACCGAAAGAACTGTACAGGCGGAGTGAGATATAATCTCAGAGTCACTGGGAATACAGTCAGTTTATTGCACATACTGTGTAGGCAGTCAGAAATGAATATTTCCTCTTGGAAGAACAGACAACTCATTCAGATTATATCTTGCTAATTAGTGATGTTACGCTGATCATTTTGTCATGGGTTCAGTGATGTAGTCATTATTTTACTGGGCAATCCTGAGGTCTGGGCTAATAATGCAGTGAGTTGAAATCCCATCACAGCAGTTTAAGAACTTAAATTCTACTTAAATAAATCTGGGAATAAAACGCTGCTGTTGGAAAACGTGGCTATGAAGCTGTCGGATTGTCGTCAAAATCAAACGCTTTAGGGAGGGAGATCTGCTGTCCTTATCTTGTCTGGCCTATATCAGCCTCTAGGCCCACACTAACATGCAGTACTGGTAGGAGTGACCATTGAACAGTTGTAGGCAGCTCAAAGAAAGATGGTTGGCGTTGTTGGAAGCCAATCATCTCAGCTGCAGGATGTTGCTGCAGGGCAAAGCCCTAGGCCCATCTATCTTTAGCCACTTCATCAAAGACCATCATAATGGCAGAAGTGAGGCTGTTCACGGATGAAGGGGGCATCTGCCCACATACCGCAAGAACTGGAAAACCTCCAGGTTTGGGCTTGTAAGTGATAAGTAACATTGGCATCACACAAGTTCCAAGCAATGACCATCGACAACAAGAGATAATCTAACCCATCTCTGCTTGGCTAATTGCTACAACCCCCACCATCAACATTGACCAGAAACTCAACTGGCCCAGCCACATAAATGCCGTGGTTGCTAGGGCAGGTCAGAGGCAGGACATTCTGTGGCAAATGGCTTACCTCCTGACTCCCTAATATCTTGCCTCGACCTAGAAGGCATAAGTCAGGAGTGTGATGGAATACTTGACTGGATGGGTAAAGCTGCAACAACAATCAAGAATCTCGACACCATTCAGGCCAAGGCAGTTCATTTGACAGCACCCCCATCCACTGTCTTAAACATCTACTCCCTCCACCACCAGTATACCAACTTGCCAAGGCTTCCTTCCCAAACTCCTGACTTCCGCTACCTACAAGGACTAGAGCAAGAGATGCATGAAAACACTATCACCTCCAAGCTCTTCGCCAATCACACGCCATCCCGATTTGGACAAGGATCTCCTTTTTTTTCCATCATTGTTGGGTCAAAATCTTGGGACTCCCTGCCTAACAATAATGGGGAGTGCCTTCACTATACAGACTGCAGCAGTTTAATAAGGGTGTCAATTACCACCTTCTAAGGATGGACAATAAATGCTGGCGGTGCCAGCAATGTCCACATCCCCAGAATGAATTTTAAGAAATTTCCCCCACACTGATGACTCCAGTTTGTTTTGGTATACTTTGCACAGAAAGCCTTCAAATTGACATTCAAAGGGTTAGCATAAAATTTTGCACAGTAATTTGGGTCAAATTGTGAGATTCCCAGCTCCAGTCTTTAAGTAACATTAGCTGCATGAAATGAAACAGAATCTGTGTGGGTATTTTACAATGATGCCCAGATTGCAGATAATTCTTCAAAGTGTTAGAACAGAACTGACCTCTGGTGTAACTCATCATGAGTCACAATCATCGCAGTCCTATATTTTCATGACAAACACCGCAAGCAGAAGGAACCGAGCATATTGATTCAATAAAAAATGATGATACAAAATGTAAAGCTGTCATTGCATTTGCACTGACCTAATGAAGCAGAGGCTCTCATTGATTTCAGCTTCAATGACTCTAATGTGAGCTTATTCTTTTGCACAGAATCAGGAGCGAAGGTGTCAAAAGTCTGTGTTCTATGTTGTTGAACATGTGGAACAGACTGTTCAGGGAGGAAATTTTATTTTTATTCTGTCATGGGATGTGGGCGTTGCTGGCCAGGCCAGCATTTATTGCCCATCCCTAATTGCCCTTGAGAAAGTGGTGGTGAGCTGCCTTCTTGAACCGCTGCAGTCCATCTGGTGTAGGTACACCCACAGTGCTGTTAGGGAGAGAGTTCCAGGATTTTGATCCAGTAGGTTTAGAGTTCGATACAACCTGATGGATATTTGAGGGAGAGGATGGGCTGAATTATGAGGCTGGGCTGCAGGTCCCGATGTCGACTGGAAATGGGTACTATTTTTATTCGGGCATTGAGCGGCCGGGCGCACTCGTACAGCAGCTGGCGAATTAACATTGGGGGAAGTGCAGAGGCCATTCACTCAGTGCCAAGGTGGGAAGCGAGGCCACAGAGGCAGCATCAGCTGCTGCGCTAAATGCTGGCACCATGTTTAAGGGGATATCAGCCCTGCATTCAGTATTGACTGCCTCCCAGGTGCTATCGACCTTCTGAGTGCCTGCCGGCTGGTGACTGCCAGCCTGCAAATCAGAAAATTGAATGGAAACCTGCAGCCACAATGGCAGATGGAGGACCACCCATGTGGCCCAACAGTTCAGCAATGCCTCCTTGCAGGCGGTCATCCAGGCTGCAAGGGCAAGATGGGAGGTAATCTTCCTCAGGGACAGGAAGAGCAGGCCGACCTGCCTGACCAAGCAACCCTGGACGGAGATTGCAGAGGAGGTCAGCAGCCATGCGGTCACCCAATGAACCTGGATCCAGTGCCGCAAACACGTCAATGACCTGCTTTGTTCTGCGAAGGTGAGGACTGCATACCTCTTTTCCCTTTGGGCCTCACATGTGGCAATGTGAGAGGATGAGTTTGACGGAGAGGAAGTGACCACCCAGTCAGTGGCAATGGAGTTAGACAGTAGTGTATCCTGTCAGAGGCATGGCTGCATCTCAGTGAGAGGTGCCCGTCTGTCATTGCAGGAGGCATTCGTGTGGCCCCATCATGGACAGCTGGGCTGCCACCAGCATAGGCGTTGTTCTTTTCTCTATGGGTCGACTAACAGTGTTCACTTTCTGCTTGCAGGAGAAGAGAGCCCATAACAGGAAGGAAAGGACCAAGAAAGGATGAGGGGTGCTGATTTATCCATCCTGACTTCCATGGAGGAGGAGTTCTTGGAAGTGGCAGGGTAGCAATACAGCTGTACCATCCCTGTTGGCGAAGCAGGAGAGTCAAAGCAAGAGAGTGGTTGAGTGCAGGGGCACAAGGGTGAATCTGCCACACACCAGGCATAGTGTTTATGTGTCCATCACTGGACAAAAGGAGCTTCACAGTAAGGATAGCTGGATTGAAGCAATGGTAAGCCCAGATCCCTTCAATGTTTCCGTTCTCTCATGCAGGTCAGGGTCATGCCAAAGAGCAGGAAGCTGGAGAGACCGGGCACCAGCGTCTGAGGAGGAGGGATCCTCAGAGGGTGCAGCATCACATCATTCCCCGCACCCTCCACCAGCATTGACACTCCCCGGTGGGTATCCGTTTGGCACTTCGAATCGGGCACACAATCTGGTGAGCATAGCACAGATGCGCCCAAGCAACTGACGGAGGTAGTGACAGCTGAGGCCACTGACAGTTGGAGGACTGTGGGAGGTCAGGCCAGTGCTGAGCCCCGGGCTGATGTGTCCCTGCAGTCGTTGGAAACATGGCAACTGCAGCAAGAAGTAAAGGAACACCTGGCGGAGCTGCCAGAGGCTATGCATGCCCATGCAGAGACGATGGAGGAGTGCATCCAGGCCATGGGTGCTGCCATCTCTTTGGTGTGTGCGCGCTTGGCTTCCTCCAAGATTGGCGACCCTGGTGGAGAGCCTGATCCAGCAGACCACTCAGTGGATGCCAGTGCTATGCACACACCTGCATGCCATCACCTTGAAGCAGTAGCAAGATGAGAGGGGGAACGTGGTGCCTGGAGTTTCCATCAGGTCCTCGGGCTTGTCAGGTCAGCAGAGAGGTATTGGGAGGAAGAGCAGCTGCCTTTCGCATCCGGGGGCTCCTCTCAGGGTGTTCTTGGTGCGGACAACAGCTCCTCAGCCCCTCTGCCAGTGACACCAGCGTCTCAAGTAGCCGTGACAACCAAGGAGGATCCTACACCTGTGCAGGAGCCCCTCAGCATGGAGTGCAAAATTAAGGAGGTGACAGCAGACCTTCATAAAGGTGAGGCTTTATTGGTATAGTTCCAACAGGTAAGTAAGGGTTATATGAAACGTCTATGTATAAGCACATCCTGAGCCTCCTTTGTGTGTATCTCAATGCGCCTTGCCTATGGTCCCCGGGGTCCCTCATCTTGTATTGCCCGGTCAGCAGCCTTCTCCACATAGTCATCATCAGATGAGATATCGTGATTGTCCAAGGCCTCCCGCCCTCTACAGCACCAGGTTATGCAGAGCACAGCAGACCACGATACACAAGATCCTCGCTGGGGCATACGGAGGGCTCTACCAGATCGATCGAGGCACCTGAATCGCATCTTCTAGAGACCAATGGCCTGCTTGATGGTCACTCAGGTTGCCCTGTGGCAGGTGTTGTACCTCTCTTCTGCACCCGTGCGCGGGTTCCTCACAGGCGTAAGTCGCAGCCATGTCCTCTGTGAGTAGCCCTTGTCTCAGCTGGGGCACCTGGGACTGCTGAAGTATGAAGGCATCGTGGCTGTTTCCCAGGAACCATGCACGCACCTGAAGTATCAGTCTGTGGTGGTCGCAGACGAATTGTGCATTGAGCGGGTGAAAGCCCTGATGAAGGCCACTGGCTGGTCTGTGGGAGCCTTAATGGCCACACGTGTGCAATTGATCACACCCTGCACCTGAGGAAATCCAGCGATAGTCCCGAGAGCAATGGACCTCTCCGCCTGACTGTCCAGATCGACGCAGTAGTGCACATAGTCGCCAGACAGGGCATTGTCACCTTCTTGATGCACCGATGTGTCACAGACTGCGGGATCCCGCACATATCTCCAGCGGATCCCTGGAAAGAAGCAGGAGGGGTAGAAGTTCAGAGCCACAGTGACATTTGGCACCCCTGGTACTGACCCATGGGTCTTAGCTCATCCCGCAGCACAGCAAGGAAATCAGTGACCGCCTCCCTGGGAAGGTGCAATCTTCGTTGACACTGCCTCTCGGACATCCGAAGGTAGTTGAGCCTTGGACGGGTAGACTCTTTCGTGAGCGTGTCCCTCTGTGTCCCCACCCTGAGGCTGGCCCTCTGGTTAACCTAAGGTTGTTGGTGTCCCGCTGTAGGTGTCTGGACCTCCCTCCCTCTTTGTAGCTCCTCCTCCTCTACGGGAGCCCCCAAGCCTGGGTGGATGTGCAAAGTCCACCCCCCACATCGGCCACTGTTGGTAAAATGTGGAAACAATGTCTCTGAGCCTGTACAAAATGGCCCTATCAAATTCCAGCCCATGATTCAGGGACTAACCAGATCGGTATTTGCGATTAATCTCTTGTGCAGAACTCGAGGTTAACTTATGTTGCAGCCATTCATTGTGAAATCATGAAAAAAAAAATCATACAAAGTGCCAACTAAATGTCAAAGATCCAAACCAAGTCAGCAAAGCTCTTGTTGAGATTGTTTAGTCAGAATATTACCCTTTCAGTGCATCTGTGTACTGCATTTGTGTGTGAATTCATAGAAGGAGGCCATTCGGCCTGTTGTGTCCATGCTGGATCTCTGCAAGAGCCATTCAGCTAGTCCCACTCCCCTGCCTTTTCCCCGTAGCCGTGCACATTTTTTTCCCTTCAGGGACTTATCCAATTCCCTTTTGAAAGCCCCATTTGAATCTGCCTCCAACACACTCTCAGGCAGTGCATTCCCAATCCTGACCACTCGCTGCGGAAAAAAGGTTTTTCCTCATGTCGCCATTGGTTCTTTTGCCAATCAACTTAAATTGATGAGAATTGGTCAGATTGTTGCCAGACCTGCTGGGTACTTCTGGCACTTGCTATTCTCATTTCAGAGTTCCAGCATTCACAGTATTTTGCTCTTACCTTAAATTGGTGTCCTCTGGTTCTTGTGCGACCAAAAGGAGAGGTAGAGGCAAATAACATTGACGTATTTAATGGGAAGCCAGATACACACATGAGGGAGAATGAAATAGAAGGATATGCTGATAGGGTGAGATAAAGAGCAGTCGGAGGAGGTTCACGTGGAGCATAAACACCAGCAGTTGGGCAGAATGGCCTGTTTATGTGATATGTATTCTACGCAGTTCCAAGTAATCACAATCATTTGTATTTCTGTTCTAAAACAAGCTGAGGCAGAGTAATATCAGAGTGTATTTCCAGACTGTTGGAAGGTTACACCTCAAACTAGAGGGCAAATACTACAGCCATCTGAAATTTACCTTCCCAATGTTAATGGATGTCCTAACCCATTCAAAATAAGTGGTCACTGCTAAATTAGTGCAGTGAGAATTTCAGAACAATGCATAAAAGAAACATACGGACTATTTTTGTAATTTTCTGCACACTTCGGCTTAGGAAAGTGGTAAACATTCCTGAGAAGTACAGCCTCAGTTAATGGCATCAGCATCAATAGAGTGCTTAATGTGGGAGTCCTGCATCATTAATGATTCCAGCCTTCTGGTGAGATGCTAACATCTGCCGCTATTCAGAGAAGGGTAAAAAAAAAATTGTCCGAGCTAACAATGAGCAAAAAAAGATCAACTGGTTGATTTGCTCTTTGTGGGATCTTGCTGTGCATAGATTCACTGTTGTGCTAGCCGACATCACAATGACTGCACTTCAACAGTAATTCGGTGGGTGTGAATCACTTCAGGATTCCCCGAGGACAGGAAAGGTGTCATATAAATGAAAGTTCTTCTTGGCAATTGGTAAGTTTGATTTATTCCTTCCTGAAGGAGAAGCCAGTGAAATTATTGATCTGTGGGGCTGATTACTTCCGGTCTTGGGGCTGATTTTAACTGACTCCCTCTCCGCTTCCCCCCAACTCCTAGTGTCGTGGCTTGGAAATGGGGTTGGGTCACTCACTGCACTTCAGTAATACTTTGAGTTGGGTCCTGAGATGGGCAGCAGGTTGGCCTGTTGTAAGTGGGAGACCACTGGTTATATGTAAATGTAATGGTTATATGGAACTGGTTGCATATTTGAGGAAGGTGCAGCCACCTATACTGGCATTGACCAATGGTCCTTAAACACACTGCCGAAAGCTGCTGAGAAAACAGCCAAAGTTTCTTTTTCATTTTTATTTTTGTGGGGGGTCCTCTTCTCCCAAACCCCCTCCCTTCCTCCACCCGTTGGTCTCCTTGTAGAGGCCAACTGATTTCCCTGCCCTCTCCAATTAGCGACTTGCCTTGGAGTGCTGGCTTGATGCCCGCAGCTCATTGGCTGAGTGTCTGGCCAGGGCCATGAAATGAAGCTTGGCGTATGGCTCTTTGCTGCCTTTGAAGCCACGTTGAGTGGAGGGTTTGGTTTGCTGCTCTGTCTATGGCTACAGGTGGGAATCCACCCCCTCTGGTGCAGCATCCCTGGATGGCTGTTACCCTCAAATATTTCTAGGTGGCTGTGAATAGTGGTGTAGCCATGGCTACATATGAATGGAGAGTCGACTGTCGTCGACAGTACTATCAAGCAGTACTTACTCATCAATAACCTGCTCAGTGACGCTCAGTTTGGGCTCTGCCAGGGTCACTCAACTCCAGTCCTCATTACAGCCTTGGTTCAAACATGGACAAAAGAGCTGAATTCCAGAAGTGAGAGTGACTGTCTTTGACATCAAGGCAGCATTTGACCAAGTGTGGCATTAAGGAGCCCTAGCAAAATTGAAGTCAATGGGAATCGGTGGGAAAACTCTCCTGGAGTCATACTGAAGATGGTTGTGGTTGTTAGAGGTCAATCCTCTCAGATCAGGACATCCCTGCAGGAGTTCCTTAGGGTAGTGTCCTAGGCCCAACCATCTTCAGCTGCTTCATCAACGTCCTCCCCTCCATCATAAAGGAGAGAGAGGAAAGGTCATTGATGAAGCAGCTGAAAATGGTTGGACCCAGGATACTATCCTGAGGAACACCTGCAGCAATTTTCTGGAACTGCGATGATTGGCCTCCAACAACCACAACCATCTTCCTTTGTGCTAGGTATGACTCCAACCAGTGGAGAATTTTCCCCTTGATTCCCATTGGTTAAGGCTCCTTGATGGATACTCGGTCAAACGCTGCCTTGATGTCAAGGGCAGTCACTCTCACCTCACCTCTTGAGTTCAGCTCTTTTGTCCATGTTTGAACCAAGGCTGTAAGGAAGTCAGGAGCTGAGTGGCTCTGGCGGAACCCAAACTGAGCATCACTGAGCAGGTTATTGCTGTTTAAGTGGCACTTGGTAGCAGTGTCGATGACACTTTCTATCACTTTGCTGGTGACTGAGAACAGGCTGATGAGGCAGTAATTACGGATTGAATTTCTCCTGCTTTTTGTGGCAGGAAATACCTGTGCAATTTTCCACATAGTCAGGTAGATGCAAGTGTTGTAGCTGTACTGGAACAGTTTGGCTAGGGATATGGCTACTTCTGGAGCACAAG
Source organism: Heterodontus francisci (assembly GCF_036365525.1). Classification (NCBI taxonomy): domain Eukaryota; kingdom Metazoa; phylum Chordata; class Chondrichthyes; order Heterodontiformes; family Heterodontidae; genus Heterodontus; species Heterodontus francisci. The sequence goes on along the minus strand of NC_090412.1, from coordinate 20,429,083 downwards.
TCTTCAGTACTATTGCCGGATGTTGTCAGGACCCATAGCCTTTGCATACAAACATATGGATTCAGAGCCGAAGTAGGCCCTTCGGCCCCTCAAGCCTGCTCCGCCATTCAATAAGATCATGGGCTGATCTGTTTATGTCTCAAATTCCACACTCCCATCCTTCCCGATAACCTTTGATTTCCTTGCCTAACAAGAATCTATCTACTCCTGCCTTAAAATTATTCAATGACTCCACCTCCACCACCTTCTGAGGCAGAGAGTTCCAAAGTCGCACAACCCTCTGAGAGACCCCTAATTTTAAAACAGTGCGGTATCCAGTGCCATCAGCCATTTCTTGATATAACGTGGAGTGAGTTAGATTGGCTGAAGACAGACATCTGTGATGCTTGGGACCTAAGGAGGCGGCTGAGATGTTTCATCCACTTAGCACTTCTGGCTGAAGATGGTTACAAATGCTTCAGCCTTTTCTTTTGCACTGATGTTCTGGGCTTCCCCACCATTGAGGATGGGGATACTTGTGGCGCCTCCTCCTCCTGTTAGTTATTTAATTGTCCACCACCATTCATGACTGGATGTAGCAGGAATGCAGAGTTTTGATCTGATCCATTTGTTGCGGGAATGCTATCAATCGCATGCTGCTTCCGCTGTTTGGCATGCAGGTAGTCCTCTGTTGTAGCTTCACTGGTTGACACCTCAGTTTTAGGTATGCCTGGTGCTGCTCCTGGCATGCCCTCCTGCACTCTTCATTGAACCCGGGTTGGTCTCCTGGCTTGATAGTAATGGTACAGTGGGGGCTTTGCTGGGCTATGAGGTTGCACATTGTGGTTGAATACAATTCTGCTGTTGCTGATGGTCCACAGTGCCTCATGTAGGCCCCATTTTGAGCTGCCAGATCTGTTCTGAATCTATCTCATTTAGCACAGTGGTAGTGCCACACAACACACAGTGTGAAGACGAGACTTTGTTTTCAAAAGGATTGTTGTGCAGTGGTCACTGCTACCAACACTGTCATGGACAGATGCATCTGCAACAAGTAGATTGGTGAGGACAAGGTCAAGTAGGTTTTCCCTCTTGTTGGTTCCCTCACCACCTATCGCAGGCCCAGTCTGATAGATATGTTCTTCAGGACTTGGTCCCCTTGGTCAGTAGTGGTGCTACTGGCTCAGTCTTGGTGATGGACATTCAAGTCCCCCACCCAGAGTACATTCTGTAATCTTGTCACTTTCAGTGTTTCTTCCAAGTGGTGTTCAACATGGAGAAGCACTGATTCATCAACCGAGGGGGTCAGTCAGTGGTAATGAGCAGGAGGTTTCCTTGCTCAGGAATCTAGAGTCAATGTTGAGGACTCCCAGGGCAACTCCCTCCCAACTGTATACCAACTGTGCCGCCACCCTCTGCTGGGTCTGTCCTGCCAGTGGGTCAAGACCTACTCAGGGATGGTGTTACTGGTGTCTGGGACATTGTCTGTAAGGTATGATTCTGTGAGTATTACTATGTCAGGCTGTTACTTGACTAGTCTGTGGGACAGCGCTCCCAACTTTGGCACCAGTCCCCAGATGTTAGTGAGGATGACTTTGCAGGGTCGACAGGGCTGGGTTTGCCATTGTCGCTTCCAGTGCCCAGGTTGATGCTGGGTGGTCGGTCCAATTTTATTCCTTTTCAACTTTTGTGTCGTGGTTTTGTACAACTGATTGGCTTGCCAGGCCATTTCAGAGGGTAGTTAAGAGTCAACCACATTGCTGTGGGTCTGGAGTCACAGGTTAGCCAGACCAGGGATGGACAGTAGATTTCCTTTCCGAAAGGTTAGTTAGTGACCCAGATGGGTTTTTACAACAATCTGTCATAGCTTCATGGCATCATTACTGAGACTAGCTTTCAATTCTAGATTATTAATTAATTGAAATTAAATTCCATGAGCTGCCGTGGTGAGATGTGAACCCGTGTCCCCAGAGTATTAGCCTGGGACGCTGGATTTCTAGTCCAGTGACATTACCACTATGCCATCATCTCATTGCAGGAAGTAGGAAAGGTCAAAGGAAGTAAAAAGTTTATAATATTGATAACCTTTGACCTCAAATACACTGTAAAGTTTTGACTTTTTTTTTTATTCGTTCATGGGATGTGTCACTGGCAAAGCCAGCATTTGTAGCTATCCTTAATTGCCCTTGAGAAGGTGGTGGTGAGCTGCCTTCTTGACCTGCTGGAGTCCAGCTGGTGTAGGTAGATCCACAGTGCTGTTAGGGAGGGAGTTCCAGGATTTTAGCCCAGTGACAGTGAAGGAACGGCGATATAGTTTCAAGTCAGGATGGTGTGCGACTTGGAGGAGAACTTGCAGGTGGTGGTGTTCCCATGTGTCTGCTGTCCTTGTCCTTCTAGGTGGGAGAGGTTCGCGGGTTTGGAAGGTGCTGTTGAAGGAGCCTTGGCGAGTTGCTGCAGTGCATCTTGTAGATGGGACACACTGCTGCCACTGTATATCGGTGGTGGAGATGGTGAATGTTTAAGGTGGTGGGTGTTTAAGAGCAGCACAGTGGTTAGCACCACAGCCTCACAGCTCCAGTGACCTAGGTTCAGTTCTGGGTACTGCCTGTGTGGAGTTTGCAAGTTCTCCCTGTGACCATGTAGGTTTCTGCCACATGCTCTGGCTTCCACCCACAGCCAAAGACTTGCAGGTTGATAAGTAAATTGACCATTGTAAATTGCCCCTAGTGTAGGTAGGTGGTAGGAGAATTGTGGGGATGTGGTAGGGAATATGGGATTAATGTAGGATTAGTATAAATGGGTGGTTGATGGTCAGCACAGACTCAGTGGGCCGAAGGGCCTGTTTCAGTGCTGTATGTCTCAATGATTCTATGGATGGAGTGCTGATCAAGTGGGCTGTTATGTCCTGGATGGTGTCGAGCTTCTTGGGGCTGTCCTTATCCAGGCAAGTGAAGAGTATTCCATCACATTCCTGACTTCTACCTTGTAGATGGTGGACAAGCTTTAGGGGAGTCAGGAGGTGAGTTACTTACCATAGAATTCACAACTTCTGACTTGGTTTTGTAGCCACAGTATTTATGTGGCTGCTCCAGTTCAGTTTCTAGTAAATGATAACTCCAGCATGTTAATGGAGGGGGATTCAGTAATGATAATGCTTCTGAATATCAAAGGGAGATGGTTAATTCTTATTGGAGAAAATTATCATTATCCCATCGCTGAATTGCTGTGGCTAGGGTTGTTTTCCTTGGAGCAGAGAAGGCTGAGGGGAGACCTGAAAGAGGTATGCAAAATTATGAGGGGCATTGATAGATTAGATAGGAAGAAACCTTTTCCCTTAGCGGAAGGGTCGATAACCAGGCGGCATAGATTTAAGGTTAGGGGCAAGAGGTTTCGAGGGGATTTGAGGCAAAATGTTTTCACTCGGAGGGTGTTTGGAATCTGGAACACACTGCCTGAAGAGGTGGTAGAGGCAGGAACCGTCACAACATTTAAGAAGTATTTAGATGAGCACTTGAAACATCATAGCATACAAGGCTATGGGCCAAGTGCTGGAAAATGGGATTAGAATAGATAGGTGCTTGATGGCCAGCACAGACAATGGACCAAAGGGCCTGTTTCTGTGCTGTATAACTCTATGACATGGGAACACCATCATCTGCAAGTTCCCTTCCAAGCCACACACCATCCTGACTTGGAACTATATCACCGTTCCTTCACTGTCACTGGATCAAAATCCTGGAACTCCCTCCCTAACAGCACTGTGGATGTACCTGCACCACATGGAATGCAGCGGTTCAAGAAGGCAGCTCACCACCACCTTCTCAAGGGCAATTAGGGATGCGGAATAAATGCTGGCCTAGCTTGCCACGCATCCCAGGAGCTATTACGATAGATGGCCAAAAGCTTGGTCAAAGAGGTAGGTTTAAGGAGCATCTCAAAGGAGAGCGAGGTGGAGAGATTTAGGGAAGTAATTCCAGAGCTTAGGGCCTTAGTGGCTGGAGGCAGCCAATGTCAAAGGGAGTTGGAGGAATCCAAATTTGGAGGAACACAGTTCTCAGAGGGTGTAGGGCCAGAGAAGGTTACAGATATCCAGTACTGAATGAAACTCAGGTTAGATTATTTCCAAATGCATCATTTTATTCAAAACAAATTGTTATGTGACAATGGCAGATAAATTAAAACAGAAGTTAATTTAATCAGTTTGACAGAAGTTGCATTTATATAGCACCTTTCCTAATGAACTTCACAACCAATGAAGCACTTATGACGTGTGGTCAGTGTTATAATGTAGGGAAACATGGCAGCCAATTTGTGCACAGCAAGCTCCCACAAACAGCAACGAGATAATGACTAGATAATCTGGTTTTAGTGATGTTGAACACGGGATAGGTAAAGGCCTGACACGGGGGAGCTGATTGTTGCCAAAGTAGTGCAACGGGACTTTTTTGTTTTACGAGAGAGCAGATGTGCACTCGGTTTAACATGTCATCCAAAAGACCGGCTAAGTTTTACATTCGCGTCTCTGGGTCGGGTGTTGAAACCACAACTCTGACGCAACTGTAAGAATGTTAGCGACTGAGTCACGGATGAATCAAACTGACATTATCGCTGTGGTAAAGGCTGCATTTCAAAAGGATGGAAATGAGTAATATTACTGAGCATGTGTAGCAGGAGGCTGATTAAACTACTTTAACCACTGGAACAGTTGTCATTAGCATCTGCTGAAATGTATTTTAAGTGAAGTAGAAATTCTAAGCTCGTATAAAGATATAATTGAAAGTCGACATCCTAAGTTTAAACACTCCGAAAAGTGGCTGCTGTGCAGGTGGGAGCGGGGACTTTTGTGGTGGTGAGGGAGGGATGGTCCTGTTAGATGATCAGCTGTAGATTCGGAAGAAGGGCAGAGTGAGTTGCTTTGGATAGGGGACAGCAGTCCGAGAACATCTCCCCATTACAGCTGGCCACATCGAAGTCACATCAGAACAGTTGGACGTGAATAGCTGCTGTCTGCACTCTGCTCCAGAAACACGGCCTAACTGCAGGCTTCAGACGGTCAATAAAACAGCAGCCGGTGTGAAGTAGTAAAACGTCCCAGGGAGCGTAATCAGACAAGATTTGACAGAGAAATATTAGGACAGGTGACGGAAAGGCTTGGTCAAAAAGGTTTCTTTTGAGGAGATAATCTAAGTAGGACAGAGGGCTAGTGGGGCGTAGAGGCTTATGGAAGAAATTCCAGAGCTTGGGGCCTAGGCAGCTGAAGGCATGGCTGCCAGTGGAGGTGTGAAAGAAATTGGGGATGCACAAGAGGCAAGAATTGGAGGAGCACAGGGACCTCGGAGGTTTGTGGGGCTGGAGGAGGTTACAGAGATAGGGAGAGGGTAAGGCCATGGAGGGATTTGAACACAAGGGTCCTGATATCGGGGCCAGGCAAACTGCAGGGAGTAGGATTCCCAGATTTCTGGGCGGGAGACCTGGAAGTCCAGGTTTTCCAGATGTCCTGCTGAAATTAACAGCAAGTCTTCTTGAAATTGGTTTCAGCTGGTTTCCCACCCGACAGCTAGTTTGATTGGTAGGCTGGAAAGCAGCGGAGAGTGTGTGCCAGACAAGTAGGAGAATGCAGAGGGTGGATGGTTAGGGGAGTCAGAAATTGGGGACTGAACACTCAGATCACGGGAGGATCTGGATGTCATGGGTCTCTTTGCGGGGTCTATAAAGAGGTAAGCTTATTGGGCCTGGAGAAAAAGCTCCTGCTCCTCTAAGCCCACAAGCTGTGCTGGAAAGGCATTTAACTCAGTGATCCAGACATTCCCGCCTCCTTTTAACTGCTGGGAAACCTGGCCTTCTTTAGATAATACCAATTAAAATGGAGACAGACAGCCTTCTCAAAAACTTACACTGACCGACCTGCCTCCTGGGAGAAGCTTGGTTGCCCACACCTCCACCTGCCTCCAGTAAAACTGAAAGTAGCCGGGTTGGGGTCGGGTTTGAGATTTACACATTTTTTACTTCCCACCCATGCCAACCAACCTGTCCTTGAGAGTAAAGCTCCCCACAAGGATGAGAAACTAAAAATCAAGTTGTTGCTGGACTGGGAGCCAGTGTAGGTGATTGAGCACAGGGGTGATGGGTGAATGGGACTTGGTGCGAGTTAGGATAGGGGCAGCAAAGTTTTAGATGAGCTCAAGTTGATGAAATGGTGGGAACTGCAAGGCCTGCCAGGAATGCATTGGAATAATTGAGCCTAGTGGTAACAAAGGCATGGATAATCAGGCCCTACTGCATTTCCATGACACACCCAGATCCCAGAGGGGTAAGTACATTATGCCAACCCACTTATGCCACCCAATCACCCTCAGAAACTTTTTTATACATAGACCTGCCCACTGAATAATCTAGATGTAATTAGATTAGGAGACAGACTGATCTACCCAAAGCAGGATGCACAGGGAGTAAAATTCCACCTCAGTACGGGCACACTGCCGTTATACACCCATTGGGTTGGATTTTCCCATCTGGGTTGTGATCTTGACGTTAGCCTCAATTCTAGATCCGGAACCCCAACGTGGTCGTGGCAGGATGTCAGTCTTGATATTCCTCTTGATATTCCGGGGAGGCGTTGGCGTGGTGGTATTGTCACTGGACTAGTAACCCAGAGACCCAGGGTATTGCTCTGGGGACATGGGTTCAAATCCCACCACAGCAGAAGGTGGAATTTGAATTCAATTAATAAATCTGGAATTAAAAAGCTAGTCTAATGATGGCCACGAAACCATTGTCGATTGTTGTAAAAACCCATCTGGCTCACTAATGTCCTTTAGGGAAGGAAATCTGCTGTCCTTACCTGGTCTGGCCTACATGTGACTCCAGACCCACAGCAATGTGGTTAACTCTTCCATGCCCTCTGAAATGGCCTAGCAAGCCACTCAGTTGTACCTAACTGCTACGAAGTCAACCTCACGTGGACTGCAGCGGTTCAAGAAGGCAGCTCACCACTAACTTCTCAAGGGCAATTAGGGATGGGCAATAAATGCTGGCCTAGCCAGCGGCGCCCACATCCCATGAATGAATTAAAAAAAAATTCCTCGAGGTGGCCAATTAAGAAGCTGCCTCCGGGAGGCCTGTCCAACTCAGGCCAGTGGGTGGTCTAGGGAACTGGCAGGCCCAATGATGGGGCCCTACAGTGATGTCAGGATGGCAACCTCACTGGGCGAGGCAGGTGCTGCTGAGGCAGGCAGGAGACCACAAGGCTGCCTCAAGATGGAGGCACCCTCTGAAGAATTAAGAAACTGTAAAATAAAAAACGTGCCCACAGCTGTCGATGCAGCAGTGTGAAGGAGCCCCTCCACAGAATGGCCAGGGGCACGCCTGTGGCCCTCCGATCCCTGCGGCTCTGGGAGGGGCGGACTAAAGGAGGCCTCGCAGGCTCCCTGGCCTGCCACCAGGAAAATCCTGCCACTGCTGGGTGGTAGCCAGTGCCAATCAGACACAACCTCCAGCAAGATCACTAGGAGGCAGGAACATGTTGGGGAGCCACCCTGACCGCAAGAATCTGTAATCTTGCTCGCAGTCCCTTGGCAATGCTGATCATCAGCCAGTTTTAGGAGAGAACAAAGTGTCTCCTTCGATAGGTGTGACTGCAAAGAGGGAGGCAGATGAACAGAAAGTCACCATTTAATACAGACAAATCGGTGGAGCTTTTTTAAATTGGTAAATGTAGGGAATTAATGAGAACTTACTGAACTGCCTGAAATACTCAATGCTCATAATATGTTAATTGACTTGTAACAACACTTATGGTCGTGGAAAATGGTTAGCTCATTTGCCCAATTGGCCGGCATAGGCGGGGTCAGTGCGAGTGGTGCAATGTATTATCTATTCAGATCGCTTGTATTTTATTTATCCATTAACATTGCAGAAATAATAAATCAAATGAAAACAACTGGAAGCAGTAAAGCTACTGGACAGTGGGTATTCTCCCCACATCCTGGAAAAGTGGGAATTCTCCCCGTGTCTTGGAAAATCGTGAATTCTCCCCGTGTCCTAGAGAATCAGGAATTCTCCCCGTATTTTGGGGAGCGGGGAATTCGCTCTGCGTTCTGGAGTCAGAAATTCTCCTCGCGTCCTAGAGAGCGGGGAATTCTCCCCGTGTTTTGGAGAGCAGGGAGTTCGCCACACCTCCTGGAGAGAGGGGTATTCTCCCCGGGTCCCGGACAGAGGGGAATTCTCCCTGCGTCCTAGAGAATCGGGAATTCTCCCCACGTCCTGGAGAGAGGGGAATTCTCCCCGTGTTTTGCAGAGTCTGGAATTCTCACCATGTCTTAGCAAAGATTACATCCTCGACCAATATCACTAAAAATCAGATTAAATAGTCATTCATCTGATTTTCTGCTTTTGGGATCTTGCTGAATTTTTTATATATTTGTTCTCTGAATACAGGTGGTGCTGGTGAGGTCACATTCACTGCTGGTTATCCAGCAGGCTTTAATAGTCAATCAGAGGTTAGAAAAGGCAGAAACAGCAGGTTCCCTTCCCTGCAAGTTACTAGTTGGACTTTTTTTTTACAACAATCTGGAAGCTTCTATGATTATTTTAACTGCCACTAGGCCACTAATCAGCAGATTCAATTAGTTCCATTTTCCAGTGTCCCAGGGTGGGATTTGAACTTGCAGCCTCTAAATTGCTCCTTGAGTAGAATACTCTTTGGCTGCCATATCCAAGCCTACACAGCAACATCCACCACACTTCAGAAAGCAATTTGGGAGGCGCTGAGGATATAAGTACCAGTTCTTGCTTTTTCCTTTGCTCAATATAACAAATTTACAAATCAAAGCTCACATAGGCTTTACTGAAAATCTCATTCAGAAAGAAAGTCAGTGTGACAGAATATCTCCCTTTGAAAATTTCTAGCTAACTGACTGCGTGACAATGTTTGAGGGTGTGAGGCCAATGCTGAACAAGCCCTTTCCTTCCCTCCCAACAACAAATTTTAAGCTCAACAGGGGCAAACTGTCTTTGAGGCAGGGTGGTGAGGGGGAGGGGCAGAGCCCAGGTCCATCACACATCGGCTCACACTGCGGAGCTTTGTGGCTGTGGCGAATTCCCAGGCTTCCCTAGGAATTCCGCCTGAGTCTTATCCACAGAAGGCCTAAAACCACCAGGTGAACAACAGTCATCAACCCTGGTCAACTTTTTGCCCAATTTCCCAGTGACCCCTCTGCCTCCTGACTACAGGATTTGAATTCTTCGAATTGTTTCTGGTGTTAAGTGCCCATTCGTCCCCCCCCCCCCCCCTCAGGATGGCACTCAACATTTCTGCCTCTGCTGCAGGTATGGGTGCCACCCTGAATAGCTAATTCACCACTACCCAGGCTTTAGGACGTGAGGCTGGGACGGGTCAATAGCAGGTTACAGCCCTGGGCCCTGGTAATGGATTATGGAGTTTTTATACAAAGCCTAGTTCTTTTGTAGAGTACCACAGGTTCAAACCAGTACAACCTACCTCACCATGTAGCTTGCTGGAGACATTGTTAATATGAAAGCAGCATAATGACTAGACAGCTTAAACAAATAACGATTACTTCAAGGACAAGTCTGAGAGCAGTTCAAAACCATTGTATTATAGGATTGCTCACATGACTTCAAGCAGGCTGGAATCTGAAGGCTTGGTTGGCACCCCAAGTGTATATCGGGCGGGTGATGGGCACTACAATCGACCCGTCATCCAGTTCGATGCCCGAGCCAGAGTGAAGGCCGGGCCTGATTTACATTCGCCCAGCAAGCTATTTCGATGTTTACAGGCACCTTGCCAGTCTTGGTCAGGGGGGGTTCCGTAGGCTAGGATGCAGAAATATGCCAAAAATTTATTCGGCTGAGAGGGCACGGAGCGAGGCATTTCAGGGGAATTAAGGGGGTGCAGAGAGGGCCAGAAGATTTCTGAGGGGCACAAATGCTCCTCTCAACCCCCCCCAAAAATCAAAGGAAAATAAACGCACCATTTCCCCAGCAGCCTGCGGTGCTCACTTCAAGGGCTGTTGGCGGTTAGACCATTCAGCACCTGGTACCTGGTGCCCACCGACTGCTCTGCCCTTTGATACGGCAAACTGCCTTGGTGGTTTACCCGTTTAGCGCACCAGAATGAGGCCCTCACCTGAAAACTATGTGAAGACCCCCAGGAAAGTGGCTGTGGGCGCGAATGGGGCAATGAGTTCAGTGCCCTGAATTCCAGACAACTGTTATCCCGTACCCGCCCAGCACAGCAACTTAAAATCAGCCTCTCAAGCATTTTAAGTCATATCTAAATATTGGATCATTGTGCCTTGAAATGATCTTTGTTACAATTTCCTGCGATACGAATATTTCTTTGGCTTTGTTCCTTCTAAGTTTAACTTTGTTTAGACTGAGCTCCTCTCAGAACGCACTGAGCTACCGTACAGTGGGACAAATGAATGCAGGCTAGATTTTCAGCTCGGGACATTGATCGGAAACAGATAATCGGATCTTACCTCCGGCAGAGAATGATACAAACCAGAAGCAGGCCATTTGGCCCATCATGCCTGTGCTGGTACTTCGAAAGAACTATCTCTTGCTCAAGTATTTATCCAATTCCCTTTTGAAAGTTACTATTAAATCTGCTTCCACCCTTTCAGGCAGTGCAGTCCAGACCAGAACAACTTGCTAGTTATAAAAGAAGTTCTCATTTCCCCCCTGAATTCTTTGCCAATTATCTTAAATCTGTGTCCTCTGGTTACTGACCCTCCTGCTAATGGCACCAACTTCTCCCTCCCTACTTAATCAAACCCCTCATCATTTTGAATGCCTCTATCAAGTCTGCCCTCAACCGTCTCTGCTGTAATGAGGATAACTGCAGTTTCTCTAGTCCTGCCACATAACTGAATTCCTACATTTCTGGCACCATTCTGGACCCTTGTTAAGATCTTGACATATTTCCTGAAATGTGCTGCCAGAATTAGACACTTCTTAGCAAAACAACGGCGATTCAATTAGGACTCGAGTCTTAGTGGGGGGAAAATTGGGCTTCCAACAGCCAGTAGATAGAGGAGACAGCATGCTTTCCTTCATTGGACGGGGTATTGCATATGGCATGCTTTCCTTTCCTTCATCGGATGGGGTATTAAGTACAAGGGTTGGCAGGTCATGTTACAGTTGTATAAGACTTTGGTTCGGCCACATTAGGAATACTGCGTGCAGTTCTGGTCGCCACATTACCAAAAGGATGTTGCCTGGTATGGAGGGCGCTAGCTATGAAGAGAGGTTGAGCAGATTAGGATTATTTTCATTAGAAAGACGGAGGTTGAAGGGGGACCTGACTGAGGTGTACAAAATCATGAGAGGTATAGACAGGGTGGATAGCAAGAAGCTTGTTCCCAGAGTGGGGGATTAAATTACTAGGGGTCACGAGTTCAAAGTGAGAGGGGAAAAGTTTAGGGGGATATGCGTGGAAAGTTCTTTACGCAGAGGGTGGTGGGTGCCTGGAATGCGTTGCCAGCGGAGGTGGTAGACACGGGCACGATAGCGTCTTTTAAGATGTATCTAGACAGATACATGAATGGGCAGGAAGCAAAGAGATACAGACCCTTAGAAAATAGGCGACATGTTTAGATAGAGGATCTGGATCGGCGCAGGCTTGGAGGGCCGAAGGGCCTGTTCCTGTGCTGTAATTTTCTTTGTCCTTTGAGACCTTTATCCCAGTAATGGGCTGGGTTTGAGTCCAGTTCCAGAGTTGAATGGACAGAGCCACTGCCCTCTGCTGCCTCGTGAGTTACCTCTGAGTGCTACCTTTGCCTAATGACTGACAGTTAAATTGAATAATTTGGAATTTCTGCTCAGTTTCTCCAGCGGGAAATTAGCAGAGCCCCAGCAGACACAATGTAAATGTCTAAAATTAGCTAATGTTATGGCTGGAGATGGGAAAACCCCAGAGAGATTCAGGACCCGTACACCTACCTCACACAAAGTGATACACGTGAACTATATTGCAGAGGCCCAGCGAGTACCAAAGCTTTAGTTCACATACCATGTGCTGGTGCCTTCTTTAGAAGCTCCAGGACTACCTCCTGTCTCCTGGAACTTTGCCAGTGTTCCTTAGGAAGTGTGAGGGGAAGAAACCAAGGTTTTTCCTGAATGCGCTGTAGCTTTTTCTGCTCTCAGGTGCCGGTGCGGTTGGTTGGGCAGGGGTGGGGAGGTTACACCATGTCTGTTTCCACCTTTGTTCTCATGTACACCCAATGATGGGAACTTTCTTCCTGTGCCAGTACTTTGTGTACAATAATTTCTACAACTGGTTAAAGGTTAGTGTTACATTAATAAGAAAGGGAAATGTTTGCCTGCTATTTTCGGTGTCTCCATGAAGTGTTTGGCAGCCAGCAGTACTCTAATGAACACAGGAATTGCTAGATAAAAAAGCACTCAAAGGCCCATCTAGTTGACCTGCTACCCTCCTGGTAGTCACATAATATAACAAGGGAGTTGTTGAATGATTACAACAATCAATCTTTATCAATCAGTCTACAAAGGTCCTGGATATCAGACGGGGAAAACCCATCGGTGGAGAACTTTGGGAACCAGGGATCTAAAGTCACCCGTTCCTCTCAAGAATGCAACACAGTACTATAGCGAGGCCACCAGCTCCCTGGTTACATCACCCTCCATTATCTCTATGTAAGATAACCATTAGGTTCATCTTTAAAACAGAACTTAATCGAACGCATTGTATCATTTAGCGTATAGCGGCCCCGCTAGAAAATAACTCAGAGCGACAGTATCTTCAGGGTTGTCAACTTATTCGCCTGCGGTCACTTGGGAGGGGGAGGGGCATTTTTCTCCTAACCAGTTAGAGTTGGCAACGCTCCAGGATTGTTCTGCAGTCTCCAGGAATTGAACCTTAATCTCCAGGACACTGCAGGGAACAACTCCAGGAAAAACAAATCATAGGGTCATTGAAAAAATCTTTTTAACAAATAAACGAAAATGCTCCAAATAAATTAAAAATAAGGAAGGATGTGAAGGTCATTGAGAGGGTGCAGAGATTTACCAGAATGGTTCCAGGATTGAGGGATTTTAGCTACAAGGTTAAGTTGGAGAAGCTGGGGTTGTTCTCCTTGGAGCAAAGGAGATCGGATAGAGGAGTACAAGATCATGACAGGTTTGGGTAGGGTAGACAAAGAAAAGCTGTTCCCATTAGCTGACTAGAGAATACAGATTTAAGGCTTTAAGCATGAGATTCGGGGGAATGTGAAGAAGAACTTTATTACACCGTGTGTGGTTATAACCCAGAACTCACTGCCGACAAGGGTGATGGAAGCAGAGACAATCAATGATTTCAAAAGGAAATTGGATGGGTACTTGAGGAAATAAACTTGCAGGGCTACAGGGATAGAGTTGGGCGAGTGAGACTCGACAGAGAACTGGCATGGACTCAATGAGCCAAATAGCCTCCTTCTGTGCCATAATGACTCTATTCGAGAGAAAGGTTGTTTGACTAACAGTCAAAATTCATCCAATTGCTAGCAAAAGGTGGAATCTTAGCCCCGTGGAGACAGGGGGAGGGGAAATTTTTTAAGTTGTGCCCTCTGACGCATTCCCACCTCCACACACTTTTGCCAGAGGTGGGCGTACAGTACCAGCAGCTACCCACCTGGCAGTGGTGGGTAATTGGGCCAATAAAGGCCCAACTTAGGGGGCAATTTTCAGGTGGCGATGGCAAATTACCAGTGTTCAACTGACCCCACCCCTTGCTGAGTGCAGAGGCCAGCGGCAGCTTAGAGGTCGCCTCCTGGCAACTGGCCGGAGTGCCATTGGTGCCTGCCTCCTCTCACTGGCCCAATCAATGAGCCGCAGGAATAAAAAGGCCACAGCCTCAGCCATAACCATTCCTGTGGAGAGGTTTTCCCTCCACACTGATGGTCTTAAGAGCTGTGGAACTTCCTTATATTTAACATTTAAGTAGGTGCCCAAGAGTCCCTCCATTTTGAGGTGTCCTCGCACTCCCCTACCTGCCTCAGAGCACCCACCTCTCCCAATGGGACTGCCGGCCTGGCAGTGCTGTGGGCCATCGTATTGGGAACCCACCTGTCATTCTTAATTGGACAGCAAACGGGGAGACGGCCTCTTAAATGGCTGCCTCCCATAAGGTTCCCTGTCAGGGGCCTCTGACCCAAATGGAGTTGAGACCTGGGAATGGTCCGAACCCGCACTTATAAACAATGTCTTTAAGATTCTGCCCCATGCGTCTGTTCTCCTTTCAATAGACAAATTCCCAAAGTGGGAGGGTAGTGCTTCAAAAAGATGATGCGAGTGTGGGGGAGGGGCAGGTCGAGGTGGTGAAACCTCCAGGAATAGACCCAGAGTTGACAACCCTAGAAGTAGTGCGCCCAAATTGAAAAATTTCAAACTGTGACAAAAAGTTAAATTCATAAAGACAGTGCATAATTCAATTAACCGTATATCAAAACAAAATGATTGTAAACGGGGCTGACTGTAATCAGGTTAACGACAGATTTATCAAATTAAATTTACATACAAAAAATGCTTTTATGTACGAGGCCTAACCCTGGGTAGAGTTCAAAGCTGCAGTACTTTGCTTGTTAGTTATACATTGAAATGGAATCTACCCAACATCCCTAAAATCTGCCACAAATTATTTTCTTCAAAATAGAGTATGGTTTGCTGTCTTTGGTAAAATCTTGTTGGTGTTCATTTTTATAGAGAACATGGGGAGTAAAATTAGTCTTATCTGGTAGCGAATCGGCTGCTGTCTGACATCTGCCAGGGATTATCTTCCCTGTTGAAGTCGTGTGGCCCAAGGTTCAATCTGCGGTCTGTGCGGAGTTCATGGATTTCAGCCAGGGCTTCTCGAATGGTCCTCAGCACCCAGTGTAGGAAGGTGGGCAGTAACTGGCCAGGTTTCCGGTTTCTGAATGCAGTGCAGGAACTACCTCCTTGAAAGTTGGCCCGTGTTGATTTTAGATGAGGACAATGATGGGTCAGGATTAGCCCCTCCTTCCAATGAACAAATTGCTCATAATCGCAGCCTAGGCTCTGACACTAAGAAAGGTTTGCTTGGCTGGAGGGCACTCGGATTTCAGAGGAGGTGGGATTGGGGGAAAATCAGAAAAGAAAAACAGAAAATTGCATTCATATAGCACCTTAAACACAGTTAAATATTCCAAGGTGCTGCACAGAAGGGTTATCAAACAGAATAGGCCACGAGCCACATACTGGAGACATTAGCACAGGTGAGCAAAAGGTTAGGTTTTAGGGAGCGCCTTTAGAGAGCAGAGAGAGGCAGAGGGGGAATTTCGGAGCTTGGGTTCTAGACTGTTGCAGGCATGGCTGCCAATGATGGGGTGAAGGGGCTGGAGGATGTGTAAGAGGTCACAGTTGAAGAAATGCATTGTTCCCAGTCTAGTATCAGGCTGCAGATATTTACAAAGATAGGGAGGGGGAGTGAGGCCAAGAAGAGCTAAATAGGAGCAGGGACTGTTAGGAGCGACAGCAAGCTTTTTTTAAAATTCCGGAGTGAGTGCAACATTTGAAATATGGCAGCTTCTATCCAAGTAGAAAACGAGCAGGCTCTTTCAGAGCTAATGGGTGAAAGTAACTGAAAGGGCGGCTCCTGTTTATTCTGAATGCATTAAATCCAATCTTGCAAATGGTAGCCAAACAAACTAATTTTTTTGGGAGGGAAGTTTTAGATAATTCAACTTCTGTTCCCAGCTATCTGACTGCTCATGGAGAAGCACTGCACCTTCAAACCATCCACTGCAACCTCACCGGCCTCGTAATGGCTCGACAGAAATAGGCAGGCAAGTCAAAGCCCATAGTTCTGACCTTGCACTTGACGAACACACAGGAGTGAATGCAACTGATAAGGTGATTAAAGTGGGAAGAAAGAAAAACTGGGTAAAAGGGAAAACAAAAATATTGAAGCATAACTTAGGGAAAGGGAGACTGAATGACATCAAATTCTGCATTATTGGGTTTGAAAGATCAACACATGGCATACTGCAGCTTTGACAAGTGGCTTTTGAAATCGCAGTGAAATGTATTTTGATTGCTCCAAGCAACATGCTGTTATGTCCTAACGCTTTTACCAATTTTCACATTAGGCATTTTTCTTTGAAATCACTTCATTAATATCACCAACTCGAGCATTACATCTGAAAGAGGAATGGTTAACCCTAACTTGCCTGGCAACAGATATACTGAGGCTGGGAATTTCCACAGTCACCTGTAAATGCGATTTAGCCACACTTCCAGCTAAGTTACAGTGGGGGGGGGGGGGGCGGGGGAAAACAGCTCCAAGGAAATTCCCGGCCCTGCTAATTTTGCCCGTTGACTGGACACTCAGTGTCAAACAAGTTCACCACCCAGTCTGAAGCTACACCCGCTCGGAGAGCAGCTTCTTACACATCGCTGAGTTGGCTTGATGCAGTGGTAACTCTGTGCCCTGAACATTCAGTGTTCTCTTTTTCCTGCTGGTAAACTGTAACCCCTTTTGCAAAGACTCATAGATCGTAACCGTCTCTCTGAAAACAAGGAGGAAGAAGACAACTTTAATACTCAAGTTCAAGTTTTGTTTATATTCTGTGATTAAGAACAACTTTGGAGACATTTGAATGTGATAAATACAAACTCAAACGGGAAAATGAGAATGACATTAGACAATCCATAGGCTCCCTAGAGAGTAATTAGTCAGGGGTGAGAGTGCACGCGCGTCTCAGAGCATCATGAGGGAAATTAGAGATAGCATTAGATCCAAGGAAGAGGCATACAGATTTGTCAGAACAAACAACAGACCTGAGGATTGGGAGCAGTTTAGAATTCAGCAAAGGAGGACCAAGGGATTGATTAAGAAGGGGAAAATAGAGTACGAGAGTAAGCTTGCGGGAACATAAAAATTGACTGTAAAAGTTTCTATAGGTATGTGAAGAGAAAAAGATTGGTGAAGACAAATGTAGGTCCCTTACAGTCAGAAACAGGGGAATTTATTATGGGGAACAAAGAAACGGCTGACCAACTAAATGTATACTTTGTTTCTGTCTTCACAAAGGAGGACACAAATATCATACCAGAAATGTTGGGGAACACAGGGTTTAATGAAAGGGAGGAACTGAAGGAAATCAATATTAATAGAGAAATGGTGTTGGGAAAATTGATGGGATTGAAGGCCGATAAATCCCCAGGGCCTGATAATCTACATCCCAGAGTACTTAAGGAAGTGGCCCTAGAAATAGTAGATGCATTGGTGGTCATCTTCCAAGATTTTATAGACTCTGGAACAGTTCCTACAGATTGGAGGGTAGCTAATGTAACCCCACTATTTAAAAAGGGAGGTAGAGAGAAAACAGGGAATTACAGACCAGTCAGCCTGATGTCGGTAGTGGGGAAAATTCTAGAGTCCATTATCAAAGATTTTATAGCAGAGTACTTAGAGAACAGTGGTAGAATCGGACAGAGTCAACATGGATTTACGAAAGGGAAATCATGCTTGACAAATCTACTAGAATTCTTTGAGGATGTAACTAGTAGAGTTGATAAGGGGGAGCCAGTGGATGTGGTTTATTTGGACTTTGAGAAGGCTTTCGACAAAGTCCCACATGAGAGGTTAGCGTGTAAAATTAAAGCGCATGGGATTGGGGGTAGTGCATTGCGATGGATAGAAAATTGGTTGGCAGACAGGAAACAAAGAGTAGAAATAAACGGGTCTTTTCCCAAATGGCAGGCAGTGACTAGTGGGGTACCACAGGGATCTGTGCTAGGACCCCAGCTATTCACCATATATTTTAATGATTTAGATAAGGGAACTAAATGGAATATCTCCAAATTTGCAGATGACACAAAACAGGGTGGGAGGGCGAGTTGTGAGAAGGATGCAGAGAGGCTTCAGGGTGATTTGGACAAGTTCAGTGAGTGGGCTAATGCATGGCAGATGCAGTATAATGTGGATAAATGTGAGGTTATCCGCTTTGCTGGCAAAAACAGGAAGGCAGATTATCATCTGAACAACTATAAACTGAGAGAGGGGAATATGCAATGAGACCTGGGTGTTCTCGTACACCAGTCGCTAAAGGTAAGCATGTAGGTGCAACAGGCGGTAAAAAGGGCAAATGGTATGTTGGCCTTCATAGCAAGAGGATTCGAGTGTAGGAGTAGGGATGTCTTGCTACAATTATACAGGGCCTTGGCGAGGCCACACCTGGAATATTGTGTGCAGTTTTGGTCTCCTTATCTGAGGAAGGATGTTCTTGCTATAGAGGGAGTGCAGCGAAGGTTTACCAGACTGATTCCTGGGATGGTGGGACTGACGTTTGAGAGAGATTGAGTTGGTTAGGATTATATTCGCTGGAGTTCAGAAGAGTGAGGGGGGATCTCAAAGAAACCTATAAAATTCTAACAGGACTTGACAGGGTAGATGCAGGAAGGATGTTCCCGATGGTGGGGGAGTCCAGAACCAGGGGTCATAGTCTAAGCATATGGGGTAAACCTTTCAGGACTGAGATGAGGAGAAATGTCTTCACCCAGAGAGTGGTGAACCTGTGGAATTCGCTACCACAGAAAGCAGTTGAGGCCAAAACATTGTACGTGTTCAAGAAAGAGTTAGATATAGCTCTTGGGGCGAAAGGGATCAAAGGATATGGGGGGAAAGTGGGAACAGGTTACTGAGTTGGATGATCAGCCATAATCATAATGAATGGTGGAGCAGGCTCGAAGGGCCGAATGGCCTACTCCTGCTCCTATTTTCTATGTTTCTATGTTCCTAAATCCTACTCCAGAGACTTCAGCCCATAATCCAAGCTAACACTTCAGTGCCGTACTGCAGGAGTGCTACACTATCGGAGGTGCTGTCTTTTGGGTGAGATGTTAAACTGAGACCCCTTCTGCAGTCTAAGCTGAACCTAAAATATCGAAGAGGGCAGAGGAGTTCTCCCAGTGTCCTGGCCAACATGCATCTCTCAACCAACATCACTAGAAACAAACTGAATAGCCAATTATCTAATGTACTGTTTGTGGGACCTGTTAGCTTATTGGTTGCTATGTTTCCCTCCAATACTGCATATACTTTAACAAAAAATCATTGGCTGTGAAGGAATTCGAGACGTCCTGAGAACAGGGAAAGTGATATATGAAAGTGAATTATTTTTTAACGTCCAGTTTCAAAAGAATGGCTGCTGATTTATAGCCAAACACATGGGAGTGCTGAACTGTTGCTTGACACAAAAAGTGCTGGAAATAGAGAAAAGGTTGAGGGAAGATTTGATAGAATTGTTCAAAAATCATGAGGGGTCTAGGCAGAGTAGATGCAGAGAAATTGTTTCCATTGGCAGAAAGGTTGAGAACCAGAGGACACTGATTGAAGGTGACTAACAAAAGAACCAATGGCAACGAGAGGAAAATCTATTTAATGCAGTGAGTGGTTAGGATCTGCAATGCACTGTCTGAGAATGCGGTGGATGCCGATATAATCGGGGCTTTCAAAAAGGAACTGGATGAGCTCCTGATCAGGAAATTTTTGCAGGGTTATGGGGAAAGAGCGGGGACGTGGAAATGGCTGAGCTGCTCTTGTAGAGAGCCAGCACAGACACGATGGGCTGAATGGCCTCCTTCTGTCCTGTTAGCATTCTATAATATGCAACAGGTTCCACCATAAAGACAAAAGGGTCCATACCTGAAAGGTTAACTTGCTTTCTCTTTACAGATGCTTGGTGTGTTCAGCATTTCCTGGCTCCATTTCCCACTTCCAAATGCTTGTAATTTTCCTTCAGATATTCCATCTCCTGGGCTTATTTCAAGTGTCTTTTCCACACAATTCAACAGCAGCTACACAAAACTGTGCACTGTTTACCTGAGGTTTGAATCTGACAGTCAGATCTTACTAAAGTCCAACCTCAGGCTACATTTACTCAGTGAATAGTATGGGTACACTTCGGCAGCTCAATGAAAACAGTAAGAGTTGTACAGAGAGTCTCTCCCGTGGATACTACGCTACCAATCAGTCTGAAAGCCAATGCCCCACCTTCCCAAAGGGTGTGTTGGCCATGGCAATGCTGGATGATTTGGGCACAGTTGGAAAACTTTTCCCATTTAGCTCTGGCAATGTGGGGCAGATGGGGCATCTTGGGGATATGGGTGTGGAGGTCGGTATCTATCCCCAGACATATAGACCATTTAAACAACAGAAAGTCACACGTGCTGGGAATTGGGGCATGTCCACACACCTTTTCAAAATTGAACACAACATTCTAACTGCAACCTAACTTATGGTTTGGTATGGGTTTAGCATGACCTCTTTGCTTTTATACTCAAGCCCCTATTTATGAAAGTTCGTGTCTGCTTTGTTGTTTTCACTATCTTGAGCTCCCAATTTTAAAGATCTGTGGTTCTGATGAGGGAGTTGTAATCAATGCTGTAGTATTAACTGCCAATCATTTCACACCTTCCACAGTTGTGCAAGTTGTGAAATACAAAGGGATTAAGAAGTTGTGTATCAATACGGATTAGGAGAACGGCGACAACAGCAACTATTCAGAATCAAGACGAGGCACTGGCCCCCATGCAGTTCCAGCTAGGGACAGAATATGGAAAATAGAGAAATTAAGGAAAGAAGGAAAATATTTATAGAGTGTTTTTCACGATCTCAGGGTATCCCAAAGTGCTTCCCGATCAATGAAATACTTTTCAAGCGTAGTCACTGTTGTAATGTAGGAAACATGGAGCCAAATTACGCACAGCAATCTCCCACAAACAGCAATGAGATAATACACAGTATTCACAGCACAGAGACAGGCTGTTCAGCTCAGGTCCACTCCAGTGTTTATGTGCCGCACGGGTGGGTCATCTGTTTTGCCTAGTGTGGGGAGACAGTGGCGTAGTGGTAATGTTATTGGATTAATAACCCAGAGGCCCAGGATAATGCCCTGGGGACAGGGGTTCAAATCCCACCATGGCAGCTGGTGAAATTTAAATTCAATTCGTCAATAAAAATCTGGTATTGAAAGCTAGTCTCAGTAATGGTGCCATGAAACTATCGACTGTCATAAAAACCCAAGGAAATCCGCCGTCCTTACCTGGTCTGGTCTACACGTGACTCCAGACTCCAGCAATGTGGCTGACTCTTAACTGCTCTCTGAAATGGCCCAGCAAGCCACTCAGTTCAAGAGCAATTAGGGATGGGCAACAAATGCTGGCCTTGCCAGCAATGCCCACATCTCATGAAAGAATTAAAAAAAAATTGTTTGTTGAGAAATAAATATCGGCCAGGACACTGGGGAGAACTCCCCTTGCTCTTCCTCGGAACAGCACCGTGGAATATTGAGTGTCTACCGGAAAGGGTGGATTCGGTTTAACATGAGATGCCCTAGTCGGACCACAAGAAAGGTAACAGAAGGAGTTTTGAAGCAAAAAGAAAAGGGTTAAAAAATGAAAGCAAGATGAACTCTTGTTTTATTGATCAGAATGCAGCACAGATCGAGGATTTGCATTCAATGTGTTTTACCTGTACGGGAACGACTCTTTTAGCAGCTGTAGACAGATCAGAATTGGGGAATCCATAAACGCAACAGTGCTGACAAAATCCAAAGAAGCTGCAGCCTCGGAAGTGCTGTTCACCCCCGCTTGAACAAAGGAGGTGTCCACATTGATTACAGAATTAAGCACTAGTGTCCCTCTGCACATCAATGGAAAATGCATTACAATTATATAGCGACAGTTAACAAGGGTGTAAACAAACAAACAGGCAACAGATCTACATTTAGCAGTGCTTGCAGAGTTAATTCTTCACCCTTCCAGGATGGACGAGACACGTTTTGTAAATCCTACAAACTCTATTATATTGCCTACTTTCTTCAGCACTGTGGATACCTATAAATATTGCTTGACAGAGGTTTAAAAAGATAAATAAGATACTGTGGGTAGCAGAGACATCATCCATATGGTGTCTCTGTTGTGCATCTCCATTTTCCGTTGCTCTACCCTTGGCGGTTGTGTCTAGTCCCAAAACTCTGCAATTTCCTCCCTAAATTTCACTGCCTCTTTCCTCCTTTAAGACACTCCTGTTTGTAAGATCTTGCTATGCACACATAGGTTGCTGCATTTAAGAATATGGGAAACAGGACCAGCAGCAGGCCATACAGCCTCTCGAGCCTGCTCCGCCATTCAATACGTTCATGGCTAATCTTCTGCCTCAACTCCACTTCCCCACCCACTCTTCATATCCCTCGATTCTCTGAAAGACTGATCATCAGTCTATCTCAGCCTTAAATATATTCAGCAATGGAGCATCCCCAGCCCTCTGGGGTGGACACAATGGGCAGGATTTTCATGGTGAGATGAGGGCAGGAATGAAGGCAGTCAAGCCTGGAATTTCCTGCTGTGGCTGCCGTGCTGGTTCCCCGGCACAGCCCAAACTCCCAGCCATTTTCCAGGAGGGCGGATCGGGTCCAAAATGGCTACCTGCCTGCAAGTGGTGGGAAGCCTTTTGAGCCAATTAAGGGGTCTATTAAGGCCCCTCTCCCATGCCGATTGGGAGTTTCCAGTCGGCAGGTAGGACTCCCGCAGTGGCCAAAACACGGCCAGAGAAAGGAGGTGGTTCTAGGTGGCACACCGGGAAGGGGGAAGGGGGTTGGGGGTGGGGGAGGGTGGGGAAAGAGGCGGGCTCCAGTTTGCTTTTAAACCACTCCCCCTCCACAAAGACTGTCTGGCAGCTGTGGCCATTTTAACTTTTAGAGGTATTGAAAGTGCTGAGAGACTGCCTCCATCTTCAGGCAACTTCTTTCAATCTCACTTCGCTGCAGTGGCAGGCTGCAGCTCTGTTATTGCAAGAGGGCATCCTATTGGCCGTTCCCTCCGCGACACCCTGGTCCACTCCTCAGTCACCCCCAACAGCCCCTCCCCTTCCCAATGCACCTTTCCACGCAAGTACGGGAGATGCAACACCTGCCCTTCGACCTCCTCTCTCCTCACCATCCAAGGCCCCAAACACTTTGTCCAGAAGCAACAGCGATTTACTTGTACTTCTTTCAATTTAGTATACTGTACTCACTGCTCACGATGTTGTCTCCTCGACACTGGGGAGACCAAATGCAGACTGGATGACCGTTTGTGGAACACCTCTGTTCAGCCTGCAAGCATGACCCTGAGCTTCCTGTTGCCTGTCATTTCAATTGTCTATCCCACTCCGACTCGCACTGTCCTCAGCCTGCTGCAGTGTTCCAATGAAGCTCAACACAAGGTCAAGGAACAACACCTCATCTTTCGACTGAGCATTTTACAGCCTTCTGGACTCAACATCAGAGTTCAACAATTTCAGATCAGAACCTCTGCCCCCATTTTGTTTTGTGCTTTTTTGCTGGTTTGTTTTCTCCTCATTTCTTTCTTAATCTCTTTGTCTTGCGTTCAGACAGCTGCCACTCACACCTCCTCTACAAACATCTTGTGTTTCTTTACTTCTCCCATTACCACTCACTTTGCCTTTGTACCATGAAACCTTTTGCTATTTAATCTCTCCTGCCCTCTACTCTATCACAGATCCCTTTTGTTCTTCTTCCCGCCCTCCCCTTTCACTTGCTGAAAACCTATTATAATTCTAATGTCTTCCTAATGAAAGATCACACACCTGAAATCTTAACTCTGCTTCTCTCTCCACAGATGCTGCCAGACCTGCTGAATATTTTCAGCATTTTCTGTTTTTATTTCATTTAGTTTATTTATTTTTTATTTCTTTATTTCAGATTTCAGGCCATGATCTGTTTGAATGGCGGAGAAGGCTCGATGGGCCAAATGGCCTACTCCTATTTCCTATGGTCTACAGTATTTTGCTTTTGTGTGTTCTAGAGAGTCGGGATAAATGGTTAATGTTCAGGTTGGCAAATTGTAACTAGTGGAGTGCCACAGGGTCAGTTCTGGGGCCTCAACTATTTTACAATCTATATTAACGACTCAGATGAAGGGATCAAGTGCACTATAGCCAAATTTGCTGACGATACAAAGATAAGTAGAAAAGCAAGTTGTGAGAAGGACACAAAAAGTCTGCAAAGGGATAATAGATTAAGTGAGTGGGCAAAAATTCGGCAGATGGAGTATAATGTGGGGAAAATGCGAGGTTATCCACTTTGGTAAGAAGAATAGAAAGGCAAAGTATTTAAATGGAGAGGAACTACAGAATGCTGTGATACAGAGGGATCTGGGGGTACACGAAACACAAAACATTAGCATGCAGGTACAGCAAGTAATTAGGAAGGCAAATGGAATGTTGGCCTTTATTGCAAAGGGGGATGGAGTATAAAAATAGAGAAATATTGCTACAGCTGTACAGGTTGTTGATGAGACCACACCGAGAGTACTGTGAATAGTTTTAGTCTTGTTCTTTAAGGAGGGGTGTATTTGCATTGGAGGTAGTTCGCAGAAGGTTCAGTAGGTTGATTCTTGAGATGAAGGGGTTTGTCTTATGACAAAAGGTTGAGCAGGTCGGGCCTATGCTCAGAATTTAGAAGAATGAGAGGTGATCTTATTGAAATATCTAAGATTCTGAGGGGGCTTGACAGGGTAGATGCTTAGAGGATGTTTCTACTTGTGGGGGAATCCAGAACCGCAGGGCATAGTTTCAGAATAAGGAGCCTCCCATTTAAGATGGAGATGAGGAGGAATTTTTTCTCTCAGAGCGTCGTGAATCTTTGGAATTCTCTTCCCTAGAGAGCAGTGGAGGCTGGGTCATTGAATATATTCAAGGCTGAGTTAGACAGATTTTTGAACTATAGGGGAGTCAAGGATTATAGAGAACAGGCAAAATCAGATCAGCCATAATCTTAATGAATAGCTGCGCAGTTTTGAGGGGCTGTATGCCCTTCTCCTGCTCCTATTCTTTACATTTTTATGTGACAGTTGACATTGAAAAATTGAATGGGAAATGCTGACGTACCAATTTACAACAGTAAATGTTGACAGAAAAGTTTGACCAAAAATAGTGACAACAGCAAGTAAGGTCTGTAAACAAGAAGTGCACACTATGCAAAATATACAGATGTTAACTTTCGGGATTATTCTGAGAGTAAATAAAAATTCTTTCACTTCAATCGGGGATTTTAATGTTGAAGGTGGCACATGCCAGAATATTCTAGAGGAGTGGCAACCTTCTGCAGCTTCAACCTGGTAGCGGTCACTCATGTGTAAGCCTAGGTTATCAGTGCCAATTGAATGAGTCAGAAGAATCATAGGTGATGCAGTTAAACCAATGGAATGGAAAGGGGTGAATTCTAGGAAGGGCAGGCAATCCACTCCACCAGCTTAGCAGACAAAAACCAACCCTCAGTGATCTGTAGAATTGATTCTGATGGTGCTGATTGTCCAACAGTGTCCACAGGAGCACTGAACTTAAAGACTAAAGTGATGAATTAGGGTAATTTAGCTAAGGCTAGATTATGCTGTACAGTTTACTAATTGTTCCGTGAATGGTATCAGTACCACTTTAATAAAAAAAACATAATGAGGTGCTGGACACCTTGTCTGACTTCGATACTTCCACTTACATACCTATTTCTAATGTTGGTTTTAGACTTTTGACTCCACAAGCTGAGTTCGATATTGCCTGAAATGTCAATTCCAAGTCCCCCTTGGAATTCAGTGCTTGCTTGAAGCCCAGACTGCAGTACGATTGCCTGCAGGAGAGAGGGAATTGAACACACTATATCTGTGCAGCAAAAGCAAATGTTTTCAATTGGTGTTGAGTACTCTGGGAAAATGTGTTATCTCTATTACTTACATGCAGTTTTATATTCCCCAAGTTTCCGAAATTGAAGCAGACTAATCTGAAATGCCGCAAGGTGAACAATGACTTCAGCAATCACCTTATTTTCAAACCTGTTTTAATTTCACACCTCGTCCCCACATTTTTCATTTATTTCCTAATTCCTCAGGCCTCACAGCCTTTGTCATACAGACTTTGCTGTCCATTACTTGACTGAAATGATCTGTAACATGATTCCATTCATGATTTCTCTGTGTTTTATAAATATTTTTCCCACCTGCTGATTCTGATTATAATATCCCAATCTGCCTCTTATTTTTGAGTTTCGAATACGGGGCCGTACTCAAAACACTAACTTGTCTGTTCTCTACAAACATATGACTAAACAGCTGTGTTTCCAGCATTTTTTCTTTTTGCTTCTCAATCCCATCCACTTGAATTCCATAAATTTATATTGCAAGTAGAAAATGTTCGTGCGATTCCCCATAGTTAACTATACTTTACATTCACAGACATTTAGGAAACGATTGCTAATGGACTCGCACCCCACCGTGGGCTTTGTGCTGACATTTCACTGCAGTAATGAGGAATTGCTGCATTGTCAGATGTGACGTCTTTGAGATGAGACTTTAAACTAAGGCCCGGTGGATGTGGAAGATTCTGTTGTCTGTTGGACGAGGAGCAGGGAGTTCTCCCAGGGTCCTGGCCAACGTTCCTCCCTCAAACAACACCACCAAAACCGTTCATTCATTTGCTGTTAGAGGGGTCTTGCTGTCCACAAATTATCTCCCATATTTTCCCTCATAACAGTGTCTGCATTTCATTATGGAAAGAGATTTAGGACATTCTAAGAATGTGCTAACGTGCTTCATTATTACAAATTCTTTCTTTCCAACAGCTTACAGTAGAGAAAGGACTGGTTCCATCCAGGATAACTAAAAGGTATTAATTATTTAAAACGAAGAGGTAAAGTAAAACCAGGACAGAATGGTACATTAAAATATCAAAACTTAAATTACAATATTCTCATACTGGATGTCATTTATGTTGTGTGCATGATATAACATCTATAAAACCTATATTTCTCTGCATAAATACAATTATTTTTCTTTGTCATTTTTTTTTCTATTATCTTGGCTTCATTGAGCATTGTCACATACTGTTGCTATGGGCATACCACATTATTAATGCAAACTTGTAGGGACTGGCAAAGTAATAATTTTGATTGCAATCATCTTATTTGACTGTTGCTATTGACTACTGTAGATCAATGGAAAAGTTTATATGCGTTTGTATTAATCTAGTTTGTAATAACGAAGTTTATTGGACTTCATTACCTGTGGATGGTCAATAAGTAAGATGGATCCTTTTATAATGCTTGTAGGCTCTTCAGTGATGGACCAGAGCTTTTCCATTAGGTCACTGTACCCTTGGAAGAACACTACAGGAGGGAATTGGACATCAAAGAGGATCACGGACATACCAGCCATGACTTCATCATCATCATTCTGAACCTCCTGAGAACTTTCTCTGAAGAATGAGTCCAGACCTTGGGCTTCAATTGATACCTGTTCCAGATGTGAAGAAGTGTATGTAATAAATAACAGTGACAACTGCACCATGTCAAATCAGAGCTGGAACCAGTTCAAGTTCTGAGAAAGCCAGGACTGGTATGAGAAAACATGCTGAACACTTAATATGAAGCTGGAGCATCTACTATGTGAAATTGTCACTATCCAAGACTCCTGTAGCCTGTACAGAATCTATCTGGCAGAAACTACTGTGTCACCACAACAAGTAGAATGGTTGTCATGGACATCAATCTCCTGTTTTATGTAAGGGCTTTTCTTGATTAGTTCTTGAGGTGGTGACACTGGGGAAACATCGAGACAGTGGTGGGTCAGCCTACTCTTTGAACAGACTCATTGTTATAATGGTGTAGGTAAAGGTGCAGCAACCTCCTAATCAGCGGCTGTAACTTCAGAGGACGATGATCAGAAATGAGCTGTAAGCAATGTAGAGAGGGTTTCTGCTGACATTATGGCGGAGAAACCCAAGGAAGTTCCCGGTGGGAACGCCAAGATTTTCACCGTGCAAAGATGAAGGATTAGGCTCACATTGTGGGCGGCCAGAATGCTGACAGTAAACAATCTTAATCAAAGACGTGATCCCGTGCAGAAAGACTCCAACAGGAATTTCCACAAATGTAACTAAAATCTAAATATACACATTATTTAAAACAATTATTTAAGAGCAACACGAGAAGAAATGAACAGACCTGAATTGCATGAAGTTTATTCTCCCGGGTAAATACAAAGAAATTGGAATTACTCTGCTGTAAGATTCCAGTGTCTCCAAAGAGTAAATCCATGTTGTATGAGGACACCATATCTGTGGTAACTTATAAAGAAAGCAATTAAATTGAAACAGATTTCTTTAAACAGGTAATATTTAAGTGATTATATATGCAGAAAAAAAATGTAATCCAATAGCTCAATTTTAAATGTTGTAATATTTTATAACCAAAAATAACGAAATGTTACTTTGCAGATTGTGTCTCTTTTACCTGCTAAATATCCTGAAGAAGATGAAGAACTCCCAGTTCTGGACAGTCGATTGTAATTATATATCATTGGGTCTTTCAGGACTTGGCGGATTACTTTGCTACAAAAAATAGAAGTGAAAGGTTTTATGTAAGGTTTAAGAGGTTTTTCTATAATTCTCAATACTGACTGTAAGTGCAACTACAGGGAACATAATTCAACAAGAATTTGGGACAAAAATAGAACTACAACTCAGCATGCAACATATTATTTTCCCACAGACCAGGCTAATGGCATGAAATTATCTTCCTCAACGACTTTAACTGGTGGCCTCTGCACAGCTCGAACGATGAAAATGTACAGAGTGCATATTTGAGAGCTTCATAGGGGTCAAGAGGATGGATAATGTGGAAAATAAAAACTGCTTCAAAAGTGTTTATTCTAAGTTTGAGGATGTGACTTGCTGTTGGGGCAAAGCAGTGGAGACATTTTAACTAGTGAATCCTGATGGATGGGCTCCGCACAACCAATTGCATGAACAAATAAAAACTTACTGACATCCCCCTACCAACGCTGGCAGAGGACCCTTTCTTTGGTAGCTATCCAATCTGCTGCAGGTACTACAAACTCTTTAACAAAAACAAGAAATGCTGGATTCACTCAGCAGGTCTGGCAGCATCTGTGGAAAGAGAAGCAGAGTTAACGTTTCGGGTCAGTGACCCTTCTTCGGAGTTCTGAAGAAGGGTCACTGACCCGAAACGTTAACTCTGCTTCTCTTTCCACAGATGCTGCTAGACCTGCTGAGTGAATCCAGCATTTCTTGTTTTTGTTAAAGAGTTTGTAGTACCTGCAGTATTTTGCTTTTATACTACAAACTCTTTCCTGGGCTATCTAAATGCAGCTCTGCAAATCAATCACCTTCAGGCTATGAGGTAAATTAGGACCATAATGGAACGATGCTGATGCACAGGATTGACTCAGAGGCGTTCCTGCAGAAAGCACTTCTTTTCTTGCCAGATGATACCAGAACTGAGGCGACACTTATAAAGGTTGACCAGGCTAAGACTCTTTTCTCTAGAAAAGAAAAGGCTGAGGGGTCACCTAACAGAAGTCTTTAAAATTATCAAGCGGTCTGAAAGGTAGATTTGACGGGGGGGCGGGGGGGCGTGGGGGGGTTGTTGGGAGAGGAATTCCAAAATGAAGGGATATAAATATAAGAGAGACGCCAATAAATCCAATAGGGAATTCAGGAGAAACATCTTTACCCAGAGAGTGGAGAGAATGTGGAACTCACTGCCACAAGGAGGCAGCCAACGGGGGTCTTGATGTCTGGCAAAAGCACCGCCGAGAACCCTGTGTCACACCTTCTGTGGGAGGCCTGTTGAATCAAGTGCCAATTAGACACTTAACTGGACAGTGGCAGGCCTTCCACGGGATAAAGGACCCCGGCAACGGAAGTCCCGCCCTCTGAGAGCAGCCAGCCAATCACAGGCCAGCAGGTCTTTCAATGCTGCCGGCGGAGCACCCATCCGAGGCCTAGGAGCAACGCTGGACCCAGGACACAGGTAGGTCAGGGTGGGAGGGGTCTCGTGGGGTGGGGGTCATGGGGGAGGAGGCGTAGGGGGCACAGCAGCAAGGGCAGGTGGGTGGCTCTCAGCAGGCCCTTCCCAATGCCAAGTCCCTCGTTCAGGGATTGTGCCTTCTAATGAGGGAACTCACCCCATCCCATCCCTCCACCCTGGAGCCAGCAAGCAGCCCTCACAGTTTTTCTTGCCATGCATTAATTGCCCACTTAAGGGCCTCAATTGGCAGCAGGGCAGGAAGGCCATTCACACGCCTTCACACCCTGGACTTAATTTCGGCATAGGCGGGAAGGTGGCACGTACCCTCCCCCAACCGTGCCTGATTATGTGCTCTTCCCCGCAGTGGGTTTGCAGGCGGAGTAGCTGAGGCGAATAGCTCAGATGCATTTAAGTGGAAGCTAGTTAGACACATGAGGGAGTAAGGAACGGAAGGATATTCTGTAGGGCGAGACGAAGCAGGGTGGGAGGGAGCTCATGCGGAACATAAACACCAGAACTGACCAGTTGGGTCAAATGGTCTGTTTCCATCCTGTAAATTCTATCTAAATCAATGTAGTCCGGATGCTTAACCGGGTCCTAAATGCAGTCACAGCTGATTTGGGGGATTTAGTGCTGCCTGTTGTCAATGATTTGCCCAATGTTTGAGAGGGAATTCGCACACTTTAGCCCACAGTCTGAAACCAGCAAGCTGGTGTATAAACCAGTGGAGGAATCTTTTCCCAAAAGATCTCATTGACCTATGACTGTCAGAGGAACAAGAGTTTCCAAGTTACTGTAACTCTGCTCTCACCTTGCCGGATGATAGTCAGAGCGCAGAATATTCTGTAGTTTTGCTGCGATATACTTTGACGGTTCCGATTCTATTTCTCCAACAGACAGCAAGATATTTTTCAATTCCATAGCTGAAGGGTGGTTATTGAGAATCACATCGAGTGCAGCCAGTCGCACCATTGTCCCATAGTGATTCCTGCTCTGGTGAAAAATCCTGTTCATCTGCTTCTTCACCTAATTGTGAATAAGTAATATTTTTATAGATGTAACAGGTCATCAGTAATGCAGTGTATATCACCAACTTACACAGTTCATTATTCAGTGTTGTCACTAAGCTTGTTTGGTGTATGGGTGTCTAGCATTCCGTCCTTGAGCGCACTCCTCTCCTCACTCTGCCACAAGCAATTTGGCCCTCGAAGCCCGGGCTACCTTTGTCCCATTTATTCTCACATTTCCTACTTGCTGGTTTGTTCTTCTTTGATTTTTCAGGTTTACAGGTTTGGAAGGGGCTGTTTTTAGTGCTCCTGGCTCACTGGTGGATGGATTGCAAATGGAGCAATGATGTAAACTTTACAGGTTTAAGTATCGGACTCGGCACTCCCAGCAGGGAGCTCCGCCTGGCACACATCGGAAATTCAGAGGCATGTGGCACATGTTTCATCCTGTTGATTTAAATGGTTGGAAAGTCATGTGCTGCACATTCCCAAATTTCCATTACACTCTCACTATGAGTAACACTCCCTGTGAGTGATCCGACCTGAGTGAGGCTCCCTGGGGGCAAGGCTCCCTCGGGGCAACATTTCCCATGGGCAAGGAGGCGAGGCTCCCTGCCAGAGGTACAAAGTCATAAAGTTACTTTTTATACGCGACCCTCAAAACTTTGACTGAGGGGACATCAATCAGTTCATCATTGTGCCACTTGCACAACACAGGAAGGATGCACCTCCCACCCACATCGGGTTACAGGGTGACTGCAATCACATATACAACAACAAAAACAACTTACATTCATATAGCACCCTTAACGTTCTAAAATCATACCATGGCACTTCGCCGGATTATTATTAGACAAAATTTGACATTAAACAACATAGAGAGATATTAGGACAGGTAAGCAAAAGCTTGGTCAAAGAAACAGCTTTAAGGATTAACTTGAAGGAGGAGAGAGAAATATAGAGGTGAAGAGGTTTAGGGAGGGAATTCCAGAGCTTAGGGCCTAGGCAGGTGAAGGCACAGCCACCAATGTGCAGTGAAGAAAATTGGGAAACTCAAGAGGCCATCCTTGGAGGAAAGGAGAGATCTCGGAGGGCTGGAGGAAGTTAGAGATAGACAGGAATGAGGCTATGGAGGGATGTGAATACCAGAATGAGAATTCTTAAATCAAAGCATTGCCAGACCAGGAGATAGGGGGATGAGTGAATGGGACTTGGTGTGCAATAGGATATACATGCAGCAGAGTTTACAGTGAGCTCAATTTAACTGAGGGTGAAAGGTGGTAGGCCAGTCAGGAGTGTATTGGAATCACAATGCTCGCTATAACTCCAGTTTCATCAAGCTGATATTGAATGTAATTGTGCTTCCATTCATTTGGTGTCAGGCTGCTGATAGCTTTACCACAATGAGTCTGCGGGAATTATTTAGAAGCTTGTACTAGAAATGGCCTTTGGTCTTTCACTTTCTGCAAACCATTCATCCTTTGCAAGTTTTTTTTGAGCTAACAGAAAACATTTAGAAAATATTATTACAATTGTAGTGATGGTGAGTGTGTTAAAGGAGCTCGACAACAATTAATAAGATTGCGTAGGGAGCAGGAATTGGAGTATGAAAGAAATACAGACAATGCCAAACCCCAATCCTAAATGAAGCATTACTAATCTCCTCCAGCATATTCCACACCCTTAATTGTGAATTATCAGTACATAAAAACTTGAATTTTCTGACTGAATTATTTTAAATTGGTTGCACATGGCATTAAAATAACAATTGGAAAACAAAGGCAAATGTTACAACTCTCCAGAAATTATATAACGGGGACAAGTGTTTCTTGTTAAGTCACTGAGCTGCTCTGAAACCAGCCGCCTAGACTTTTCCTGCAACATTTCACTACTTGGGCAGCAAAACATTTGGTAAATGTAGAAATTTGTGGGATTTGTCATGGGATATGCTGTGCTTCCATGTCTCTTGCCTCAGATATGATTAATTAATCAATTAGAATACAATTAAGCCTTTTTCATAATTTCTACCTCAACAAAACGGTTGAAAATAATTGAGCCATTGGGGTTCGCCCTCGTCAGCCGTTAATGCCCTCAAAATGGGGTCAGTTGCCTTCCCGCCCTGTCGCCACCAGCGATGTGACTGGCACCCATTTTGAAAGGGTCCTACCATCGGGCATCCAGAGCAGCTGCCTGTTTCAGGTGATGGAAATCAGGGTCCTTTGACGTAACCAGGACCCTGATTGCCATTTTATGTCGGAACTGGTCGGAGTCTGCACAGTGCACACTCCATCGACGATGGAAGCAAAGAAACCCAACAAATGGGAGGTGTGGAATTATTTTCATGGACCCTTAGGAGGAGTTCCCTGACAGGGCCCACAAAGCCCCTGCTATCCTCGGGCTGCCACCTGCCATGATTGCAAGCAGCCCCTCCCACATAAATGACCTTGCTTGCGGCCAACCCGGACCATTTTGAGGCTTCAGCAACAGCATCGTATTTATATATCATCTGTAATGTAGTAGAATGTCCAAGGCACTTCAGCTGGGCATTATCAACCAAGAGCTTGGGCAAAGAGGTAGGTTTTATGGAGCTGCGTATAGGAGAGGTGTGGAGAGGTTTCGGGAGAGAATTCCAGAGCTTAGGGTCTTAGCAGCTGAAGGTGCGGCCACCAAAGGAGCGATTAAAATCAGGGATGTGCAAGAGGCCAGAATAGGAAGAATGCAGGTATCTCGGAGGGTTTTAGGACAGGAGGATGTTACAGCGATAGAGAGGGGTGAGGCCACAGATGGATTTGAAAACAAGGATGAGAATTTTAAAATTGAGGCATTGCTTAGCCGGGAGCCAATGTCGATCAGTGAGCACAGGGGCGATGGGTGAACAGACTTGGTGTGAGTCAGGGTACGAGCAGCAGCCTTTTGAACGAGCTCAAGTCTATGGAGGGTGGAAGATGGAAGGCCCATCAGGAAAGCATTGGAATAGTCCAGTCTGGAGGTAACTAAGGCACGGACGAGGATTTCAGCAGATGAGCTCGATCTGGCGAGCTGCATCGGGGGAGGCCTGTTTGACACCCAAACCTCACCTGTGGAACAGGTAGCTGACCAATGGCGTTGGTTGTCCAAAAGTCAAGACCCCATTGTGTGTGACTTTACCTCTTGGGTGATATAGACACCTGGGAATCGCTGCAGTACAGTTACTGCAATAGCTGCTACAGAGCTTGTCTGCCCTTCAGTGTACTGTAACAGAAGTGGGATGGTTTCCGGAAGAAGTGCATTCTTGAGGGCTAGAAGGTACATCTTTACATCTGCCTCTTCTTTAGCCACATTCAGCCCATCCAAGATCACTTTCTTTGCAACCTCAACTTCCTGCGAACAATGAGAAACATACAGTAGAGTTATGGGATGGTCTGACATTGTAACTGCTCATCCCTAGCTTCACATTCCGAATGTTTCCACCTCCCCTTCCCACCCACCTGCCCCCTCACGCACAGGCTCCCTCTCCAAAAAAGGAGCTGAGTTCTGCCACCCTCTGGTACCTTATCCAAGTGATCACTCTTCCTGTGTGATCCTGTAGAATTGCAGAATCGTTACAGCACAGAAGGAGGCCATTCGGCCCACTGTGTCTGCGCCAGCTCGCTACAAGAGCAACTCAGCTAGTCCCACTCCCCCACCCTTTTCCCTGTAGCCCTACAAATGTTCCCTCTTCAGATAATTATCCAATTCCCTTTTGAAAGTCAGGATTGCATCTGCTTCCACCACAATCTCAGGCAGAGCATTCCAGATCCCAACCACTCGCTGTATAAGAATGTTTTTCCTCATGTCTGGACCGAGACTGTTGGCAGATTATTTGGCTGATGACCCATCAAAGCCAAGATGTGAGAATATGAAGCTTCAGTGCTCGTACTTTCCTGCAGGAGTCACTGGATAGTGTTCAGGAATGGGATTTTTCTTGTCAGTAGCCCGAGGTATAGTTTAGTACTTGTGTCATCCTATCTCTCTTTCCCGCAACTCCACCCGCCCCCACCCCTGGCCACCCAACTGAGATAGGGAACTCAGTAAGATCAAGATTTGACTTTCTGAATTTAAAAAAAGACTAACATTTAGATCATACCTTTCACAACTTCAGGAAATGTCGTCACTGTTGTAGGAAACACGGCAACCAATTTGTACACAGCAATGTCCCATAAACAGCAATGAGCAATGATAATGACCAGATAATCTGTTTTTTTTTAAATTGATGTTGGTTGAGGGATACATATTGGCCAGGACACCAGGAATAACTCCCCTGCTCTTCTTCAAAACAATACCACGGGATCTTCTACATCCACCTGAGGGAGCAGACGGGGCCTCAGTTTAATGTCTCATCCGAAAGACAGCACCGACAGTTTAGTGTGCCCATGGTATTTTATTAGAACGTTACCCTACATTTGGTGGTCAGGTCTCTAGAATGGGACTTGAACACATGATCCTCTGATGCAGAGGCAAGGATGCTACCCACTGAACCACAGCAGAACACTGTGATCAGCTTACCTCAATCTCCCAGTGGAATAAGATCATGTGGAGAGGACATGCCGAGCTGGGATAGGGATGAGTGGGCTGTATTTGAGGGCCACTGAAAAAGAGTCTTATGAGCAAACCACATTTTGAATCAAACCCCATCAATTTGAAAATCATTTTGATTCCATTTCAGGGACACTCTCACTTGAGTCGCAATGTCAAGGATTCAAGGGCCCACTCCCGAGACTTGAGTATATCAGCGAGGCTGACACCGAGGGAGTACTGCACTGTTTGAGGTACTGTTTTTTGGATGCGATGTCAAACAGAAGCCCTCTCAAGTGGATGTAAAAGATCCCACAGCACTATCAGAAGAGAAGCGGGGCGCCCTCCCAATTTCCTGGCCATCAGTTATCCCTCAAAGAGCATCTCTAAAACAATTTTATGATCATTTACCTCATTGCTGTTTGTGGGAGCTACTGAATGCAAAATTAGCAACTATATTTCCCTACATTACAACTTCAACCACACTTCAAAAGTACTTCCTTAGCTGTAAGGTGCTTTGGGATGTCCTGAGGTTGTAAAAGGCAATGTATAAACGCCAATCGTTCTTTTACTCCATTTTATGCTGTTTTCCAGTTATACTATGATGGGCAGTGCTGTCTCATTATCTTTCCCAAGACATTATTCTCTAATTGTGCAGCTAGGTCTGTTTTGCTCAGCACCGGCAAGCCTCAGAAGAACCCACAAGTTCAAACTAGTGCTATGACTTGGTGAGATCGGGGTCTAGGGGTTCTTTCTCAGCCTTTGCCTGGACTAACCGTAACAAGCTTAAATTTTAAAAACACTGTTTTTGGCTCCCCCCTCAGTGAATCCTTATTCACTGCTTTCCAATTGTAAGGCAAAGAAATCAATCAGACAGATTTTCTTAGATTTAAACAAGAAAGGTGAAAGTTTATTCATCTTAAACTCTAATTCGGTTAACGAATATGCAACGCAACCACGCTAGCATGCATACGCGATAAACACACACGCATATAGAGACAGAAAAAATAGAAAGAATAAAGGGGAAAAGTTTGAGGCAATATCTGGTAGTTATTTACTATCCTTTAAGTTCAATGTTGAGTCTTTGGTTGCCGGTAAGTCTTGCTGTTCATTGGGGCCCAGTGCACGCTTCAACTTGTTTCGATGTAGGAGTCTTTTCTCTCGAGGTTTATGTGTCTTCAGTGACTTGTGAGAAAGTGAGTGAGAGCCAGCCAGGAGAGAGGCTGTTTTGTTCCAGGTTCAGTTAAAATCTGCAGTCTGTGTTCAAAACTGTCCTGTGAGCACAATTCAAACCTCCAAGTTGGCCAGCAGGTTAATCATGTGACTAAGTTTATTTCAACAAACTCCTGTGTTTGTGGATTCCAAAGCTCTCGGTGGGGGGTTGTAGTGCTGTCTCTTACCCTGACAAGATGTGGATCACCATTGGCCAGCCCAATCTCTGCTAACTGAATCAGTGAGCAATTCTTCTGTCTCTCCAAGCACTGTCTCTTAGTATGCAAATATTCTTCCAGCCACTGCTGATCTCTTTAAACAAGTCATTTCTTCACTCTAGCAACAGTTTAAAAATTAATGTTCATATGATGAAATTAATATGCCTCATTCTTGGCTGGTGGGGGTCTTCATGACACCAGCAACAAAAACTCAACTGCACAAGGGGAATAATTTTAACAACTTTCTCTCTGGGGCCAGTATTTAACCCACAACATCACTAAAGTGGATTATCTGGTCATTACCACATTGCTGTTTGCGGGAGCTTGCTGTGTGGAAGTTGGTTGCTGTGTTTCCTACATTTCAACACTTTAAGAAGTACCTCATTGGCTGTAAAGCACTTTGGGTTGTGACAGGTGCTATGTAAATGCAAGTCTTTCTTTTACTCTGTTTTATGTTCATGGGAGAACAATCTGATCCACTATGTGTTAAAAAAATCTTTCTTGCAAATTATTAATCCGCACATTAGCAATTGGTCAACAGTATTGGAACGACTAACCTGGAGTTTACACAGGCTCCTCTGACACATCTTGCCAATCACTGCTCCGATCACTGAAACGGTGGTCTCTCGGATTTCTCTGCTTGCAATCGTACCTTGAAGCTTAGTCTTTAAGGGAAACATACCGATCAGATTAACATTCTTAGTTTAATAACACCTGTCTCACGGAGGGACTACACTGCGCTTGCCTTGGTTCATCGATTCCTTTCAGTCAAACTTCAGCAGAAAAACAACCAATACCCCTAGATTTCTGAAAGAGGCTCAGATTTACCCCTGTCTGGGATCTAAACTATAGCAAATCGCTGGCATACTCTTGGATTTATTCAAGCTTAAAACTTAATTTGACTTCCATTCATTGGAGAAGTTTAGTTTAGTTTAGAGATACAGCACTGAAACAGGCCCGTCGGCCCACCGAGTCTGTGCCGACCATCAACCACCCATTTATACTAATTCTACACTAATTCCATATTCCTACCACATCCCCACCTGTCCCTATATTTCCCTACCACCTACCCATACTAGGGGCAATTTATAATGGCCAATTAACCTATAAACCTGCAAGTCTTTGGCATGTGGGAGGAAACCAGAGCACCCGGAGGAAACCCACGCAGACACAGGGAGAACTTGCAAACTCCACACAGGCAGTACCCAGAATTGAACCTGGGTCGCTGGAGCTGTGAGGCTGCGGTGCTAACCACTGCGCCACTGTGCCGCCCTGGATGGTTGGTGTACTGGATGGTTTTGGCAGCAGAGCCACATGGTTTTATTTGGCAAAGGAACAGGGCAGCAATTGGGCCGCAACTATTGAACCCTTAGAGATCTCCACTTCTCTTTGTGCATCCCTGATTTTCATCACTCTACCACTGGTGGCTGTGCCTTCACCTCTCAAGGCTCTAGGCTTCCCTCTGTAAGCCTCTCTACCGCTCTCTCCTCTGTTAAGATGTTCCTTAAAGCCCATCTCTGACAAAGCTTGGTCATCTGCCCCAATATCTCACGTGGGTCGGTGTCAAATTTTGTTTTGTTTGATAACGCTCCTGTGAAGAGCCTTGGGACGTTTGACTGCTTTAGAGCTGCTATAAAAATGCATGTTGTTGTTGTTTTGCCAAAACACGTTTCTGACCTTTACTTGGCTCAGTAAACATGGCGTCAAAGCTGGACCCACCAAGTCTTGTTTCACCCAGTGAAGGGAGGCAAACCGAGCACCACAAGTCAATCCATTACTACAAGCCCAGGACAGTGGGTACTGCAATGGACATCCAGGTGCCCTGACCACTAAGTTAGAATTCACTTTCTTGGGTGTGTTGAGTGGGAAGCTTTGTCCACTAATGCTGCATATCACAAACTCAGGGCTCTCGCTGCCCACCATTTTTCATCAATCGCAATGAACAGATGGAAAATTGTGGGCAATGGTGTCTAAATCTCCCTTTAGGCACTGCCAGCAGGTGAGGCTACCCATCAAAAAGTGGAAATTTGGGAGCATCGCCAGAGTTTGAGGGCTACTTCTTGGGCCAAAATGCAATATTTCTTTTGATGATATCGTGAGTAACTTCAATATGCATCATCGCCTTGATCTGACAACTCAGTGATTTGATCTGATTATGCACCAAACTTCAGAGGTTCAGAAATAATTCCTGTGCTACTTTGATGTTATCTTACATGTGGAATTCACAATGATCAATAGATGTGACCTTCTTAAATTCTTTGAATATTCAACCTCCACATATATTGATCTCCTTCAACCTGTCTTTTGATTCACTTTCCTGATCTGTTGCCATAGTCATAGAGATACAGCACTGAAGCAGGCCCTTCAGCCCACCGAGTCTGTGCCGACCAACAACCACCCATTTATACTAATCCTACATTAATCCCATATTCCCTACCACATCCCCACCATTCTCCTACCACCTACCTACACTAGGGGCAATTTACAATGGCCAATTTACCTATCAACCTGCAAGTCTTTGGCTGTGGGAGGAAACCGGAGCACCCGGCGGAAACCCACGCAGTCACAGGGAGAACCGGCAAACTCCGCACAGGCAGTACCCAGAATCGAACCCGGGTCGCTGGAGCTGTGAGGCTGCGGTGCTAACCACTGTGCCACCATATGGAGCCTCTCTCTGTGTTGGAGCTGCTTGCATTAGCAGTTGAGTTTCTCCTCCTTCCTCCAGTCAAAGATCTAATTGTATGGTGCAGGACAAAGCTTCACAGAGAAACAGAACATAGATCACCATCTGCCCAAAATGGCTGAGAAGGTTTTATAGAGGTAACGTTCCGCATACTCTTCTCTCCTCTCTCCCAACATGGATGACAGCAAATCCTATTTGTATCTGGACACAGGACTTTATTTAGACCATTTGAAGAATCAGACATGTGGTTATTAATGTAATTTAAACAATTTGGAGCTTCCCCACTCAGCCCAGCCTGTGCCCGACTTGACATCTGCTGAACCTGCCGGGTTTTTTTTTAGTTTAGTTTAGAGATACAGCACTGAAACAGGCCCTTCGGCCCACCGAGTCTGTGCCGACCATCAACCACTCATTTATACTAATCCTACACTAATTCCATATTCCTACCACATCCCCACCTGTCCCTATATTTCCCTAACACCTACCTATACTAGGGGCAATTTATAATGGCCAATTAACCTATAAACCTGCAAGTCTTTGGCATGTGGGAGGAAACCGGAGCACCCGGAGAAAACCCACGCAGACACAGGCAGAACTTGCAAACTCCACACACAGGCAGGACCCAGAATTGAACCCGGGTCACTGGAGCTGTGAGGCTGCGGTGCTAACCACTGCGCCACTGTGCCGCCCTTTCTTGTGTTTGGCTCATTGCCAGTTTGGGACTATCATCTCAGATTTGCCCCATGCTCACAATAGGAGCTGGGAGGTCATCTGCAGGTCAGGAATTTCAGTGGTGAACCCAGCACTGGTGGAAGCTCTTCCTGCCAATATCCATTGACTCTCCAAGCACACACTGCAATTTTGCTGCCCCCATGCACCAGAATCTACTCGAAAGTTGCTAACTGCCTCTTTGAGGATGCTTCGGTCTCCAGATGCAACACACCAATGTCTACCACCAAGTTTGCCCAGGTATGTGTCACCCAGGAGGCTGCATAGCAGAATGCCTGGGAAGTGGACTAGCAGACTTCACGAGTGGAATTTTATGCTGTCCCCGGCGATGGGTTTGGAGGCTGGTAGAGCACAAAATTGGGTGGGATGGTGGCTGCCATGTTTCCCTACATTACAACAGTGACGACATCTCAAAAGTACTTCATTGGCTGTGATGGCAAGCCCTTCTTTACATTGCAATGAAATGCATTGTAGATTACTGGTCTAATTCTAAAACAAATATTCGGGCCAATAATGTGATGAGAAGCGTCCTGTTGCTATAGGGCGGCACAGTGGCGCAGTGGTTAGCACCGCAGCCTCACAGCTCCAGGGACCCGGGTTCGATTCTGGGTACTGCCTGTGTGGAGTTTGCAAGTTCTCCCTGTGTCTGCGTGGGTTTCCTCCGGGTGCTCCGGTTTCCTCCCACATGCCAAAGACTTGCAGGTTGATAGGTTAATTGGCCATTATAAAATTGCCCCTAGTATAGGTAGGTGGTAGGGAAATAGAGGGACAGGTGGGGATGTAGTAGGAGTCTGTGTAGGATTAGTATAAATGGGTGGTTGATGGTCAGCACAGATTCGGTGGGCCGAAGGGCCTGTTTCAGTGCTGTATCTCTAAACTAAACTAAAGCTATATTATGAGGCATGAAGTCCGATGACTTTGAACATGTCAGAGACCAATGAGGCGAGCCCACATGAAAGAGCACTGGCACCCTGCACACAAACTGTGAGCAAGTCATCTTAGGGACATCCGAAAATATTTCAATTTGTGTCTCTACACATGAAACAACCAGGGAAGATGTTTCCACTTGTGGCTGAGACCAGATCTAGGGGCCATAAATATAAGATAGTCACTATTAAATCCAACAAAGGAATCCAGAAGAAAGTTCGATATCCAGAGTGGGGTTAGAATGTGGAACTCGCTACCACAAGGAATAGTTGAGGCAAATAATGTAGATGCACTTAAGGGGAAGCTGGATAAGCACGAGGGAGAAAGGCATGGAAGGATACGTTGATAGGGTTAGATGAAGAGGGTGGGAAAAGACTGGTGTGGAGTATAAACATGGCTCTATTCAGCCGTATGACCCGTTTCTGTGATGTTAATACTTTGTTACCAGAAGCCTTAATATAGATTTCCCCCAACCCAGGAAAATCCACTGACACTTTACCGGCAAGGAAGCAGCCCTTTATCGGCTGCTGGCATGTAACATTCCATCCCTGCAGCCCGGTGTGTCACGAATGGCATAAAATTATTTAAATACACTGTCCTCATATTATCAGGCTAAGTCAACTCTGTTGTGCTCAGGCCCACTATACCATCATTGTGCCAGCATTACTGATTCTGTAGTTGCTCAACTCATACATACCAGCAATATGTGTAATAGCTCTTTGGATGGTTGTGAAGAAAAGGCACTGGCATACACGAATGTCTGCAGTTGAGAGAACTGTGCCTCCTTGGCAAAGTCCAGATATTCTGAAAGTGCACTCAGGCACGATTCTGTCTGTGCTGCTGTTGCCGTGTCAATCAGAAAGGAGCTGGAATAAATCGCAGATGATAAGAACCCTGCAGCGTGGTCCCCAGGCTTAAAAGGATTGCAATTCTCCAACCAACCTTCAATTTAGTTTCATTTGCAAGCAGGAAGTCAGTTCCAAAAGGAATTTAATGAAAAAGCACAGAACCCAGCATATGTATGAAACAGCGGTGAAAAACCTCACATCCAGTTTTTGCCACACTCCTGAACTACATATCACAAAGGTGCACACTGTGATTTCCCATCAATTAGCTTTACCCAATGGTAAATGACTCACAAAAACAAGAGTGAGGGAAAATCTGACCAGGTAAAGGTGATCATGAAGACTTTGTCTGATTGTTACATCTTATGAAATTGTCAACACCCTCAAAAAGAACATGTCTTCAACTTAGTTAGAAAAAGCACACAGAGGAAATCTTTGTAACTAATGATTACAATGTCACGACATGCGTCACCCAGGCTAGTTCTGCCCTCCTGCTCCCTCAAAAATGAGAGATGAAAGGGAAAGTTCAGCTTACTCATTGTTTGTTTCATTAACTACCAGACTTCCTTTACCATGCTGGAGTCCTCTGGACTCATTGTTTGTTTCTATATTTGCCTCATTATCACCCCCTTTTGTCATCACTTTTGTCCTTTAAACTCTTCTGCCCATCACCCAATCACAGACCTCACTCTTTTTGTTCTTTTCCTGCCTCCCTGACTCTGCACCTGCTTAAAAAAGCCAGC
The DNA here is from genome assembly GCF_036365525.1 of Heterodontus francisci. Lineage (NCBI taxonomy): Eukaryota > Metazoa > Chordata > Chondrichthyes > Heterodontiformes > Heterodontidae > Heterodontus > Heterodontus francisci. The sequence continues at coordinate 20,386,343 of NC_090412.1, read as the reverse complement.
ATCATCCACTTCTGACAAAAGGTCATCGACCTGAAACGTTAACTCTGTTTCTCTCTCTCCAGATGCTGCCAGACCTGCTCAGCATTTCCAGCATTTTCTTTCTTTATTTCCGATTTCCAGCCTCTGCAGTATTTTGTTTTTGTTTAAGGGACAGGAGGATTGTCTCCAGTTGCTATTGTGTGTCCAAGCAACACGGTGTCCAAGCTTTTGTCTTCATTGATACCCCAAGATGGAGTCTTCTATTGCCACCCTCGGTATATCCCTGCCTCTATAGCACGAGAGGAGTAGGAGAGTGGGTGAATGATCTCACATGAGATGGGTGCATGTCTGCCAAAGGGCAAGTGATAGGATCCTAAGCATGTGCACATTTATAATCGTGAAAGGAAGATGGACCATTGACTCACATCTCATCGTCAGTTGCCTTCTTCAGTAAGTTCAGGATGTCAACCTTCTTTGCTTCTCTCAGTAGCTGGACAAAAGCCAGAAAAGTCCTTGTTGTAGAAACTTTAGAAAGATCTTGCAGGTCAGTGCGCTTGTCAAGGCTTTTCCAATAGTCATTTGCCTTAAAGAGAAACAAAGTAATCTTTCATTGCAGGTTCTGGCCAATGCTTCTTATCAGATCAATTTAGCGAAGGAGCCTAGAAATATCCAATGGAAAAGGCAGCTGCTAAATGCATGTAGAATTAATCCAATAAGTGACAGCTCCATAATGGTTTGGATAAATTGTGTGGGGAAATTGTGACATGGTTATCCCTGTGTTCTGGCCAATATTTATCCCTCAAGCAACATTGCAAAAAAGAACCAAACTATCTGGTCATTATTACATTGCTGTTTTGTGGGAGCTTGCTGTGTGCAAATTGGCTGCTGTGTTTCCTACATTACAACAGTGACTACACTTCAAAAGTACTTCATTGGCTGGAGTGTGCTTTGGGACATCCTGTGATTGTGAAAGGCGTTATAGAAATGCAAGTCTTTTTCTTTTTCATGACGGAGTGTTGTGCATAAATGTTAGTTTTCATATATGTTCACTGCTATTCGTGACTGTAATTTTCAGTGGATATATCTACTGAATCAAACAATTTTGTTTTTAAAGCTATACCTACCCCACCTCAAAGTTGGATAACTTTTATCTTATGAGCTTGAATGCAGTTCTCCAGTGGCTGAAGTGTTGGTCTTTGTTGAGCAGTCTTGCCCGACTACTACACTCCAATGTCTGAAGTGCAATCAGCCATTGCAAAGCAGGCCACCCTCCTTTTATTCTGTCCTGGCTACTCTTAGTATTTTTAATTCGTTGCAATACTGTTAGGTGTGCTGTAAATTGGGTACGCTCTTTGTCTATGTCACAGCGTACAAATAAACATGGCCATTAGTTTTATGTCCATACTGGTCAATCTTCCAATGGCATTGCACACGTGATACAGCCTTCAGAGGAAGTACGTTTAAAGGGCAGGGTGGGGGAGAAGGGGAAGGGGGGAATAATTGGACCAGGGTCATTTTAAATTCATACATTTTGCTCTTATTTTTCTATAATAGTTTGATTTGATATTGCTCATAGTTACGTGGCAAAATTTATGACAATTTGGGAAGTGGAGTTGTTTGGAAAAGCATGTAAAGCACCTTGGGCTGCTTTACTACATTAAAGATGCTATACAAATGCAAGTTGTTGTTGATATTGTTGAGAAATCTACATAGGAAGTTTCTAGTGCAACTATGATGTAAATATTTACACTGGAAACAGAAGTGTCATTCTCTGTCAATATTTCATCTCCTGTCATTTCCTATTTCTCTGTCCCTGTTATTGTCTCTAATTCGATCTCCTTGACTCCCTGACCTGAAATTTCCTGGAAAGTTTCAGTGTAACTATGGTGTACAAGTGGAGTTACTATTCATGTGTATTCACGTGGAACTGATCCATGTAGGTTTTACTCTGAAAAATTGCTACGTGAGAATATCCTGGATCATTAGTGCTATTACAGAATTACATTCGCTGATTAACATCACTTCCCCCCTTATGCAAAGGGCCAATCAACCCTCGATTCCTGCATTTATAAGCATCCCAAATTTTGGGTGCAGCAGGACCTATTTCTGGTGCTTTATAGCAATTGTTAATGGGAAGTAGGCCAGACAGCATCTGAAAAAGCAGGTTATAACTTTTCAGGTGCATTCACTGAGGAAAAGTACAGATCCGGAATGTAGTAACCTTTCTATTCTCTACCCAGTTACTGAGTAACCTGCTGTGTATTTCCAATATTTCCAATTTTAACTACTTTCTGGATGTCTATTTGATGCTGTTGGGTTTTTAATTTTCACAGTAAAATCAACTGAATTGTGAAAAGTGAACTCAAAACACTAATAGTAATCCCGAAATCTAATGTAATAAAGAAGAATGTAACATATTCAGTTGCTTTGAAGCTGTGACCTTGGCCTTAGTATTGTATTCAGGACTACTTTCCAACTGAAAGCTGTTTTTTGAGTTGCCAGCTTTTCTGTCCTTTGAAGCTGATTGCCAGCTTTTCCAGGTTTTTGTAGGCTGGCATGTTTGCATCATTAGAAGCTTTCAAAACGGGGTGACGGTTGTTATGGAGATACATACGGCAGCCATTCTGCCCCAGCAAGATCCCACAAACAGCAATGAGTCGAATGACCATTTTGGAACACAGGAACAGGAGGAGGCCATTTAGCACTTAGAGCCAGTCCAACCACTCAATGAGATCATGGTTGGTCTGTGACCTAACTCCATATAGTTGCCTTCGCCTCATACCTCTTAATACTTTCGGTTCACAAAACAATCTATCAATCTCAGATTTAAAATTAACAAATGATCGAGCATCAATTGCCTTTGCGTGCAGAGGTTTTTCCTAGCTTCACTTCTGAAAGATCTGTCTCTAATTTTTAGGCTATTTCCTTTAGTCCTAGACTCCCAATCAGCAGAAATAGATTCTCCATATCTACCCTGCCAGTTCCCCTGAATATTTTGAACATTTTCTGTTCTGTGCCAGGGAAAGGGTTGGCCCACTCAAGAACAGAGGAGGGAATCTATGCGTGGAGCTGGAGGAAATGGGCGAGGTACTAAATGAGTACTTTGCATCAGTATTCACCCAAGGGAAGGACTTGGTGGATGATGAGTCTAGGGAAGGCAGTGTAGATAGTCTGGGTCATGTCAATATCAAAAAGGAGGTGGTGTTGGGTGTCTTGAAAAACATTAAGGTAGATAAGTCCCCAAGGCCTGATGCGATCTACCTCAGAATATTGAGGGAGGCAAGGGAGGAAATTGCTGGGGCCTTGACAGAAATATTTGTATCCTCAATGGCTACAGGTGAGGTCCCAAAGGACTGGAGAAAAGCCAATGTTGTTCCTTTGTTTAAGAAGGGTAGCAAGGATAATCCAGGAAATTACAGGCTGGTGAGCCTTATGTCAGTGGTAGGGAAATTATTGGAGAGGATTCTTTGGGACAGGATTTACCCCCATTGGGAAACAAATGGACTTATTAGCGAGAGGCAGCATGGTTTTGTGAAGGGGAGGTCGTGTCTCACTAACTTGATCGAGTTTTTTGAGGAAGTGACGAAGATGATTGATGAAGGAAGGTCAGTGGATGTTGTCTACATGGACTTCAGTAAAGCCTTTGACAAGGTCCCTCATGGCAGACTGGTACAAAAGGTGAAGTCACACGGGATCAGAGGTCAGCTCGCAAGGTGGATACATAACTGGTTCGGTCATGGAAGACAGAGGGTAGCAGTGGAAGGGTGCTTTTCTGAATGGAGGGATGTGACTTGTGGTGTTCCGCAGGGATCAGTGCTGGGACCATTGCTGTTTGTAGTATACATAAATGAGTTGGAGGAAATTGTAGCTGGTCTGATTGGTAAGTTTGCGGACGACACAAAGGTTGGTGGAGTTGCGGATAGTGATGAGGATTGTCAGAGGATACAGCAGGATATAGATCGGTTGGCGACTTGGGCGGAGAAATGGCAGATGGAGTTTAATCCGGACAAATGTGAGATAATGCATTTTGGAAGGTCTAAATTCGTCTCAATTCATTCCATCTTTGCTGCCTTCGGAGAATACTTGGCATCAGGTGGCAGGACTATATCTCCAACACAGAAGTCCTTGAAGCGGCCAACACCCCCAGCTTACACACACTACTGAGTCAGCGGCGCTTGAGATGGCTTGGCCATGTGAGCCGCATGGAAGATGGCAGGATCCCCAAAGACACATTGTACAGCGAGCTCGCCACTGGTATCAGACCCATCGGCCGTCCATGTCTCCGTTATAAAGACGTCTGCAAACGCGACATGAAATCGTGTGACATTGATCACAAGTCGTGGGAGTCAGTTGCCAGCATTCGCCAGAGCTGGCGGGCAGCCATAAAGACAGGGCTAAATTGTGGCGAGTCGAAGAGACTTAGTAGTTGGCAGGAAAAAAGACAGAGGCGCAAGGGGAGAGCCAACTGTGCAACAGCCCCAACAAACAAATTTCTCTGCAGCACCTGTGGAAGAGCCTGTCACTCCAGAATTGGCCTTTATAGCCACTCCAGGCGCTGCTTCACAAACCACTGACCACCTCCAGGCGCGTATCCATTGTCTCTCGAGATAAGGAGGCCCAAAAGAATACAGGTGGGAAATATACAGTAAATGGCAGAACCCTTAGGAGTATTGACAGGCAGAGAGATCTGGGCATACAAGTCCACAGATCACTGAAAGTGGCAACGCAGGTGGATAAGGTAGTCAAAAAGGCATACGGCATGCTTGCCTTCATCGGTCGGGGCATAGAGTATAGAAATTGGCAAGTCATGTTGCAGCTGTACAGAACCTTAGTTAGGCCACACTTGGAATATTGCATACAATTCTGGTCGCCACACTACCAGAAGGATGTGGAGGCTTTGGAGACGGTACAGAAGAGATTTACCAGGATGTTGCCTGGTCTGGAGGACATTAGCTATGAGGAGAGGTTGGATAAACTCGGATTGTTTTCAATGGAATGACGGAGGTGGAGGGGCGACCTGATAGAGGTTTACAAAGTTATGAGTGACATAGACAGAGTGAATAGTCAGAAGCTTTTTCCCAGGGTGGAAGAGTCAGTTACTAGGGGACATAGGTTTAAGGTGCGAGGGGCAAAGTTTAGAGGGGATGTGCGAGGCAAGTTTTTTTTACACAGAGGGTGGTGAGTGCCTGGAACTTGCTGCCGGGGGAGGTGGTGGAAGCAGGTACGATAGCGACGTTTAAGAGGCATCTTGACAAATACATGAATAGGATGGGAAGAGAGGGATATGGTCCCCGGAAGTGCAGAAGGTTTTAGTTTAGGCAGGCATCAAGATCGGCGCAGGCTTGGAGAGCCGAATGGCCTGTTCCTGTGCTGTACTGTTCTTTGTTCTTTATTTTCATTAAATGACTTAAACCATAACCTTCTAAATGCCAAAGAATGTAACCCTAGTTTATGTAATTCCTCCTCATAAGTTAATCCTTGCAGTCCAAGTGTCATTCTGGTAAATCTGTGCTAGGCTCCCTTTAAGGCCAATTGGATTCAGTAACATTGTGGTTATTTTACTGGACTATAATCCAGAAGCCTGGACTAATGATCCAGAGACATGAATTCAAATCCCACCATGTGGCTGGGGTATTAAATTCAATTAATGAAATAAATCTGTAATAAAAAGCTAGAACCAGTATTGGTGACAATGAGATTAGTGGATTGTCATAAAAATCCATCTCGTCCGCTAATGTTATTTAGGAAAAGATATCTGCTGTCTTTACCTGGTCTGGCCTGCACTTGACCCCAGATCCACAGTAATTGTTGACTCTTAACTGTCCTTTGAAATGGCCTTGTGAGCCACTCAAAGGTTCACCACCACCTTCTCAAGGGCAATTAAGATGGGCAATAAATGCTGGCCATGCCAGTGATGCCCATATCCCGTGAATGAAGTAAAAAAAACTAAGGTGTGGTGTCCAGAACTGTTCACTGTACTCCAGATGTGGTCTAACTAGAACTTTTTATGGCTGCAGTATTACTTCTAACCTCTAGCATTCTAGTCCTCTAGATATTTAAACCAGCATTCCATCAGTCTTTGTGATTATTTGCTGTTTCTGGGTGGCATTGGCTAACACTGCCAGGAGATTGTCACATCCACCTGAACCACCAGGGTAGGCAGACATGACCCTAGTTTAACACCACATCTAACAGACAGCATCTCCAACAGTAAACTACACAGGAGTATAAACATAGGTTATAGGTGTTTCCCTTGGTTTGCGATGTGAACCCCATAGTGTCTGATCTAGTCAGAGTCCTAACCACTGAAGCAAGCAGACACTTAATGTCATTAAAAATTCTGTAATTGGTTCCAATCATGATATATTAGGGTAGAGTTGTCTTGTCCCTGCACCTGGGCACATTGAATTTCCCAGCAGAGATAATGACTGGCTCACAAAGGTCTCACTCAGTACCTCTATGTGCTGATCAGTGCCACATAAATAAGTCAAAACTGCACATGCATATCCAGCAACCTTTGAGCCCTGTTCGTGCTATGACCATGGAGACAGGAACAACGGAACTGAACTACCCAAGGAGCATTGCAAATCATTGCACATGCACCAAAGAGGTGATTTGGACTAAGAAAAGGAGGATTTTTCACTACCTCCTCCTCCCTGTGAATGGCTGCCAACTGTGATTGAGTGACATTTTTTCACACACTTTAATGTGATAGGACCCTAAATAAAGGCAACTTCTAAAACATTCATTCTATTACTCATCCCTAGTTGCTCTTGAGAAGGTGGTACAGTCCTGCAGTACCCGAAGGTGCTGTTAGGGAAAGAATTCCAGGAGTTTGAGACGATGAAGGAACAGCGATATATGTCCAAGTCGGGATGATGTGTGACTTAGAGGTGATGGTGCTCCCATGCACCGACTGTCCTCGCCCTTTTCCACATAAAGGGAAATCCTACCCTATGATATTAATAAATCAGCCAAGGCTCCAGCCTTGCCTGTGAAAGGATAAAGAAGCTCTCTTCAAAATATTAAACAAGACGCTAGACTTTAGTTACAACCAATGCAAACACACAACATAAAGCCAAAACAAAAGTTGAATTAAAGTGCATCCCAGAACTCTAAACTGAACAAACGTGCGAAAAAACAACCAAACAAGCAACACTCCCACATGGCAAATCTTAAAAGATAGTCACTGCATTAGCTTTTCATGATGCAGATAGTGTGATATCTCATCACACAAGCACGAGGTGAATAATTTCTCCCCTACTTTTCAGTACACAGAATTTGTCAGGACCACTGCGAGCCTCATCATTGTGCCGTCACCCAACTATTGTGGTCAGATCTGACGCTTTGTGTGGTCGAACTTAGCATGGTTAGATAGGCGTCAGCTCTGGCTCAGTCAGAAGCACTCATGCCTGAGTCAGAAGGTTGTGGGTTGAAGTCCCACTGCAGAGGACTGAGCACACAGTCCAGGCTGACTCTCCATTGCTGCACTGTCGGAGGTGCCGTCTTTCTGATTAGAAGTTAAACCAATGCCCAGTTTGCCATCTCAGGGGAATGTGAAAGATCCCATGGCACTATTCAAGGAGCAGCTGCTGTCTTGGCCAATGTCTGTTCCTTGATCAGCAACACAAAAACTGATTGTCTGGTCAATTTGCACACTGCTGTCTGTAGGAACTTCCCGAGTGCAGATTAGCTGCCAAATTTCCTACGTTATGACAGTGACTGCATAACAAAAAGTAATGCACTTGGGATGTCCTAAGGTTGTCGACCTGAATCTTGGTCTTACTGAACAACACTGTACATTACACACAGACACACACACGCGCAAACAAATACTCTTACTCGCTGCCACTCACTTGTTGATCTCCTGTGGCATTGCACAGAGGAAGTCAAGACTTCCAGGCTGCAAATGAAAGGGGTTAGAGGTCAGGAATTAATTGGACCGGGATGCCAAGAAGTAATTTAGTCCCCATTTTCAAGTTATGCATTCTTTCCTTAAGTTTCTATGATGCTTTGATTTGGTATTGTGACTATATCATCCATTTGGTTTTCAATAAGAGCAGTAATATACTTACATAGGTGATCTATTGAGCAAGTTGGACGAGTCTAGGCTTACTGGGGCAAAGTTTCCTTGTTAGTGTTTGGGTATAAAGCATCAAATGGATGGAGGAAAATTGGGCGGGGAAGGCTGCTGTTGGAGGATTATTTGCTGGTTATGTAGTCAGCCCAATTGTCTTTCCACTAATTTCAATATAATCTGCTCTTCACCTATGTAAGAACATAAGAAATAGAAGCAGGAGTAGGCCATACATCTCCCAAGCCTGCTAAACCATTCAATAAGATTATGGTTTATCTCGTACCTCAACTTCCCTTTCCTGTCCTGTCCCCATATCCCTTGATCGCCTTCATGTCCAAAAATCTATCGATTTCAGTCTTGAATATACTCAACGACTGAACATCCACAGCCTTTGGTCTACAAACTCCTAGCCACCATCTCCATCCCTCTCCCTGGCAGCTGACTTAGGCTGAACTAGACTGTTGGCAAACTTGGTGGTGTTTTTGACCCCAAGATGAGCTTCCAACTGCATGTCCAGCCATTACGAAGAACGCCTACTTCCACCTCTGTAACGTCACTGGACTCTGCATCTGCCTCAGTTCATTTGCTGCTTAAACCCTCACCATGCCTTTTTTTATCTCTAGACTTGACTATTTCGAAGCACTCCTGGTCCACCTGCCATCTTCCATCCTCCACAAACTTAAGCTCATTCAAAACTCTGCTGCCTGTATCCCAACTCTCTCCAAGTCCCATTCATCCATCACCCCTGTGCTCATGATCTGCATTGGCTCCTGGTTGAATAATGTCTTGATTGTAAAATTCTCAACCTGGTTTTCATATTCCTCTGTGGCATCACCCTTCCCCATCACTGTAACCTTCTCCAGCCCTAGAACCCTGAGAGATATCTGTGCTCCTCAAATTCGGACGTCTTGCGCATTCCAGATTTTATTTGCTCCACCATTGGTGGCCATGCCTTCAGCTGCCAAGGCCCTAAGCTCCAAAATTCCCTCCCTAACCATCTCTGCCTCTTGACCTCTCTTTTCTCCTTTAAGATGCTTAAAATCTATCTCTTTGACCATCTGCCCTAATACTTTATGTGGCTAGGTATCAAGTTTGGTTTGGTAATGCTCCTGTGAAGCACCTTGGGATGTTTTACAAGGTGCTATATGATTGCAAGTTGTTGTTGCAGTAAAAACAATTCCAAAGGTTTATAACACTTTAAGTGAAAACATTTCTCCTCATTCTCAGTCCTAAATGGCTGGCCCCTTATCTTGAGACGTTGTGCCCCAGTTCTAGCCTCTGTAGCCAGGGAAAACAGTATTTTAATCAGATCACCTTGCATTCTTCTAAACTCCAGAGAATATCGGCCTGTTCTATTCAATCTCTCCTCACCGGACACCCTCTCATCCCAGGAATCAACGCAGAGGACCTTTGTCCCCTCTGTGGCAAATATATCCTTCCTTAGATAAGGAGACCAAAACTGTACACAGTACTCCAGGTGTGGTTGCCAAAAGCTCTCGATAATTGCAGCAAGACTTCCTTACTCCAATCCCCTTGCAGAAAGGCTAACATATCATTCACCTTCTGAGTTGTTTGCTATGCCTGCATGTTAACTTTCTGTGATTTGTGTACAGGGACATGCAGATCCTCTCTCCATACTGCCATTTAATGGTCTCTCACCTTTTTTAAAAAAAAAAAATCTGCTTTTCTAACCAAAGTGGATAATTTCACATTTCCCCTCATTATACTCCATCTGCCACCTTCTCAGAGAGAGATACAGCACTGAAACAGGCCCTTCGGCCCACTGACTCTGTGCCGACCATCAACCACCCACTTATACTAACCTTACATTAATCTTATTTCCCTCTCACATCCCCACCTTCCCTCAATTCTCCTACCTACACTAGGGGCAATTTACAATGGTCAATTTACCTGTCAACCCACAAATCTTTGGCATGCGAGAGGAAGCCAGAGAACTTGCAAACGCCGCACAGGCAGTACCCAGAAACAAACCCGGGTTGCTGGAGCTGTGAGGCTGCGGTGTTAACCACTGCGCCACTGTGCCGCCCTAATCATCCTTGCCCAATCATTTAACGGGTGTATATTCCTTTGCAGCCTTTTTGCATCCTTCTCTTACTTTCCCACCTAGTCTCGTATCGGCATTAAACTTGGATACATTACACTCGGTCCTCTCGGCTAAGTCATTGATATAGATTGTAAACAGCTGAGGGTCAAGCACAGATCCTTGTGGTTCCCCATTTGTTACAACCTGCCAACCTGAAAAATACCTGTCACGCTGTTTTCTGTCCATTAACCAAAGCTCAATCCATGTTAATACATTACTCCCAATTCTGCAAGTCCTATGTGATGTTTCACACCCAAGCACTTATGGGGATGATCTGTCTCACTGCCTGTGTGGAGATGATTCCATTTCACCTGCTTTCCACTTGTAGTTATAGCTAACAATCCAAAGGGATTTTTCCCCTGGCAGATCTCATCCCAGATCCTGTAAAAAGCTTTGAATGGCAACCAAATAAATCAACGAAAGGGTTCAAAAGCACCTCCTCCAAGCCACACACCATCCTGACTTGGAACTATATCGCCATTCCTTCACTGTCGCTGGGTCCAAATCCTGGAACTCCCTTCCTAACAGCACTGTGGGTTGTACCTACCCCACATGGACTGCAGGAGTTCAAGGCGGCAGTTTACCACCACCTGCTCAAGGGCAATTAGGGATGGGCAATAAATGCTGTCCTAGCCAGCAACGCCCCCATCCCAGGAATGAATATTTTAAAAAAATTCAGTCTTACATAACACAACAAGAAAAGCAACAGTGAAACAATTTTTAAAAATTCTTTCGCTGGATGTGAGCATCGCTGGCAAGGCCAGCATTTATTGCCGATCCCTAATTGCCCTTGAAAAGGTGTTAGAGAGACGCCTTCCTGGTATTGTAGAATCATAGAATGGTTTCAGCACAGAAGGAGGCCATTCATTCCATCATGTCTGTGCTAGCTCCCTGCAACAACAACTCAGCTAGCCCCACTCCCTGCCTTTTCCTCATTGCCCTGAAAATGTATATCTTTAGATAATTATCCAATTTCCTTTTGAAAGCCAAAATTGTATCTTCCTCCACCACACTCTGAGGCAGTGCATTCCAGATCCTAACCACTCGCTGCGTAAAAAAATTGTTCATGCCACCCTTGGTTCTTTTGCCATTCACCTTAAATCGGTGTTCTCTGGTTCTCGACCCTTCCGCCAATGGAACAGTTTCTATTTACCAACTCCGTCTAGAGCCTTCATTATTGTGAACACCTCTATCAGACCTCCTCTCAACCTTCTCTTCTCTAAGGAGAACAATCCCAGTTTCCTGAACCACTGCAGTCTGTGCAGTGAAGGTTCACTTTAAGAAACACTGGCAATGAATGATCAGGCAAAAATCAGGGAACAGAAATCGAGAAGCAATCGCAGGTAACTCAGCACTGTTGAACTTACTTGAACCCTGTGAAAAAGTGTTATTTTCAGTAAGCACAGGCTATAAGAATTTGCTGGTTCTGCTTGTATTGAAACTTTTCTTAAAGTGCATCACAGTTACAAACCAACAGGCCCACCTTCTGTGCTTCTAATTCAATGATTCTAGATAGATTATAACAAAAGAGTACCGAAAAAGATTCTCCTGAATTAAACAATAGTCTTAAATCACAATACCCCATCTTCATTTTCAGCCACACAAGAACCTAATCATCACAAAAAATTACAAATGAGGAAGATCTATCTAAGTTCACCCACCCAGAAAAATCTGAACGCTCCCTCCCCACCAATCCAATCATTTCTTCAATGATTCCGAGGAGTTTATCTCCGCTACTCTTCTCGGATCTTCAGTGATTCCTTGACATGGTGCTGATTCCAAATGCACATGGACAGTCTACCAAATATACAGCAGCATCTCAAACGTCCCTTACCACCAAGCCCTGGGAGTAGTATCTATTGATGGTGCTGCCTTTAATCCCCCAACGCCCCTGAATCCCAATGCAGCTATCTGTCCCTGGTTACATATTCAAACAGGATAGAGAAAACAGCGGAGTGAGAACAGCATTGTAAAAGGGGGAATGGAGAGAAGAACATAAATTAGGAGCAGGAGTAAACCTTATGGCCCTTCGAACCTGCTCCGCATTTCAATAAGCTCATGGTTGATCTTCTGCCTTAACTCCAGTTTCCCGCCCACTCCCCATATACCTTGATTCCCTGAGACACCAAAAGTCTGCTCATCTCAGTCTTAACTATATTTAACAACGGAGCATCCACAACCTACTGGGGTAGAGAATTCCAAAGATTCGTAAGCCTCCGCGTGAAGAAATTTCTCCTCATCTCAGGCCTAAATGATCGGCCCCTTATCCGGAGACTGTGCCCCGTGTTCTAGATTCCCCAGCGAGGGGAAACAACTTCTCACTCTCTATCCTGGCAAGTCTTTCCAGAATCTTGTATGTTTCAATGAGATCAATTCTCATTCTTTTAAAGTCCAGAGAGGATAGGTCCAATTTACTCAGCCTCTCGCCCGAGGGCAACACCCTCATCCCAGCAACCAATCTAGTGAACCTTCAATGTACCGCCTCCAAGGCAAGTATATCCTTCCTTAGATATGGAGACCTAAACTGTGTACCATACTCCAGCTGTGATCTCACCAAAGCCTTATACAATTGTAAAAAGACTTCCTTATTTTTGAACGCCAATGCCCTTCCAATAAACGCCAACATGCCATTTGCCTTCCTAATTGCTTGCTGCACCTGCATACTAACTTTCTGTGCTCCTTGTCCGAGTACACCCAACTCTCTCTGAACATCAACTTTTTTTTTTTATTTCCAAAATATACTTTATTCATAAAAATCTGTAAAAATTACATTGCCAAACAGTTTCCAAACAGCACCAAAAAATACAAACATTGCAAGGGAGATCAGTTTCCTTCAATAATGTCATGGGTTTCTTCCCAACCCTTCCGTTTCACAATTGTCATGTCAATTACAGTTTTACATTTACAGCAATTGAGAATATTAACGATACAGTTCGAGGGGTTTACCATGGATCCAGCCCCTCAGGCAAGCTTGGTGGGGGAACCTTACACTGTGGTCTTTCCCCATTGAGCCTTTGCTGCGGCTGCCCCAAGCTTTAGTGCATCCCTCAGCACGTAGTCCTGGACCTTGGAATGTGCCAGTCTGCAACATTCGGTGGTGGACAACTCTTTGCGCTGGAAGACCAGCAAGTTTCGGGCAGACCAAAGGGCGTCTTTCACCGAATTGATAGTCCTCCAGCAGCAGTTGATGTTTGTCTCGGTGTGCGTCCCTGGGAACAGCCCGTAGAGCACAGACTCCTGTGTTACAGAGCTGCTTGGGATGAACCTTGACAAAAACCACTGCATCTCTTTCCACACCTGCTTTGCAAAGGCACATTCCAGGAGGAGGAGGGCGGCCGTCTCTTCCCCACCACAGCCAACGCGGGGGCACTGTGCGGAGGGGGCGAGACTTCGGGTGTGCATGAAGGATCTGACGGGGAGGGCCCTTCTCACCACCAGCCAAGCTACGTCTTGGTGCTTGTTTGAAAGTTCTGGTGATGAGGCATTCCACCAAATGACTTTGACGGTCTGCTCGGGGAACCATCCGACAGGATCCACCGTTTCCTTTTCCCGTAGGGCCTTGAGGACATTCTGTGCAGACCACTGCCTGATGGACCGGTGGTCAAAGGTGTTTTCCCGCAGAAACTGCTCCACGAAGGATAGGTGGTACGGCGCCGCCCAACTGCACGGAGCGTTCCGCGGCAATGTGACCAGGCCCATCCTTCGCAACACCGGGGACAGATAGAACCTCAGCACGTAGTGACACTTGGAGTTTGCGTACTGGGGATCTACACACAGCTTGATGAAGCCGCACACGAAGGTGGTCATCAGGATGAGGGCCACGTTGGGTACATTTTTCCCGCCCTTGTCCAGAGATTTGAACATCGTGTCCCTCCGGACCCGGTCCATTTTAGATCCCCAGACGAAGCGGAAAATGGCTCGGGTGACTGCCACGGCGCAGGAGTGGGGTATGGGCCAGACCTGCGCCACGTAGAGCAACAACGTGAGCGCCTCGCACCTGATGACCAGGTTCTTACCCACAATGGAGAGAGATTGCTGCCCCCACATGCCCAACTTGTGTCGTACCTTGGCTACTCGCTCCTCCCATGTTTTGGTGCACGCCCCGGCCCTTCCGAACCATATCCCCAGCACCTTCAGGTAATCTGACCTGACGGTGAAGGGGACAAAGGATCGGTCAGCCCAGTTCCCAAAGAACATGGCCTCGCTCTTGCCGTGGTTGACTTTGGCTCCCGAGGCCAGTTCGAACTGGTCGCAGATGCTCATCAGTCTGCGCACGGACAGCGGATCCGAGCAGAAGACGGCGACGTCATCCATGTACAGGGAGGTTTTGACCTGAGTGCCTCCGCTGCCTGGGATTGTCACCCCTCTTATGCTCGCATCCTTCCTAATAGACTCAGCAAAGGGTTCAATACAGCAAACAAACAAGACCGGGGACAGAGGACAGCCCTGTCTGACTCCAGATTTGATCGGGAAACTTTCAGATTCCCACCCGTTGATTGACACTGCGCTACTGATGTTTGTGTAGAGCAGTTGGATCCAATTGCAGATTCCCTCCCCAAACCCCATTTTGGAAAGCACGTCCATCATGTAGGTGTGCGATATCCTGTCAAAAGCCTTCTCCTGGTCCAGGCTGATGAGGCAGGTGTCCACCCTCCTGTCCTGTACGTAGGCGATCGTATCCCTGAGTAGCGCGAGACTATCAGAGATCGTCCTGCCGGGTACAGTACAGGTCTGATCGGGGTGAATCACCAACTCCAGAGCAGACTTGACTCGACTGGCTATGACTTTGGACAGAATCTTGTAATCAACATTAAGCAGTGAGATGGGCCGCCAATTTCTGATTTCTGCCCTCTCCCCCTTCTGCTTGTAAATGAGGGTGATGATGCCTTTTCTCATGGACTCTGACATGCTGCCGGCCAGGAGCATACCCTCGTATACTTCCAGCAGGTCCGGGCCGACCCAGTCCCACAGGGCCGAGTACAACTCGACCGGTAAGCCGTCGCTCCCGGGGGTTTTGCTCGTCTCGAAAGACTCGACGGCCTTTGTCAGCTCGTCCAGAGTTAGCGGCTTGTCCAGTCTCTCCCTCCTGCTGTCATCTAGGACCTCTGTGATAGATGACAGGAAGGACTGGGAGGCTCTGCTGTCTGTGGGCTTCGCGTCATACAGCCCAGCATAAAAGGATTTGCTGATCCTTAGTATGTCGGACTGCGAAGACGTTACCGAGCCATCTTCTTCCTTCAGGCTGCTGATAACAGAGCTCTCTCTGTGTACCTTTTGGAAGAAGTAACGCGAGCACGTCTCATCCTGCTCGATGGAGCGGACTCTGGACCGGAAGATGATCTTGGAGGCCTCCTTGGCAAAGAGCGAGGCCTGCTGGCTCTTCACCTCTTGGAGGTCCTCCTTGACCTCGACCCCCATTGACTGCAACCGGAGTAGATTTTGCATAATTTTCTGGAGTCGGGACAGTTCCCTCTGTCTCTCTCTCTCGCCTTCTGAACACCTTTGTGGATGAAGAACCTCTTGATGTTCTCCTTAATCGCTTCCCACCAGTGAACTGGAGACTCAAAGAGGGGTTTCACGGTCCTCCAACCTTTGTAATCCCTTTTGAGTTCCTCAACGTTCTCTGGGGTCAGCAGTGTCGCATTGAGCTTCCACGTCCCTCTGCCAACCCGCTGGTCGTCCTGTAAATGACAGTCGGCCAGTAAGAGGCAGTGGTCGGAGAAGAACACCGGCTTGACGTCGGTGGATCCGACCGTGACAGCACGGGACACAAGCAGGAAGTCAATCCTGGAACGGGCAGACCCGTCCGATCTTGACCATGTGTATCTGCGCTGCGCTCCGTCTGCAGGTTTGCTGAAGACGTCGTGCAGTTTGGCATCCTTAACTGTTTCTATGAGGAATCTGGACGTAGCGTCCAGTTTGCTGTCGTCACTGCCGGATCGTCCAGCCGCATCGATGATGCAGTTGAAGTCACCGCCTAGGATGACCGGCCTGGACGTCGCCAGCAGCAGTGGGAGCTGCTGGAAGACGGTCAGCCGCTCGCTGCGTTGTACCGGGGCGTACACGTTTATCAACCGGAGCGGAGCGTTCTTGTACATCACGTCTGCTACGAGGAGGCGGCCGCCCACCACCTCCTTAACTTCGGAGATGGTGAAGTTACCTCCCCGCAGCAGAATATCCAGGCCGGAGGAACGGCAGTCATTACCCCCCGACCAGATCGATGGCCCGTGGGACCACCATCGCGACCACTGCCTGTAGGTGCTGAGGTGTGGTATTCCACACTCCTGCAGAAACAGTAGGTCAGCTTTGACCTTGGCAAGGTAATCCAAGGTTGAAACACATCGCGTAGTAGATTTAATGCTACGCACATTAATGGAAGCAATTCTTACACCCATTTTTTACTAAAAATTAGTTGTTGCTTCCCATACCATTTGTCCTCGCTAGTCCCAGTCCTTCGGGATGTTCCTGCATACCCATCGTGTGCGCAAGCAGTTTCACGTTGGTTGGGCTCAGAAACCCCTCCTGAGTTTTCATGCAGGGCTTGTGCCGCTCGGGTGACATCGGGGGGGTCTTGTAGGCAGAGAGCATTGGGTTGTCCTCAGCTGCTTCCATCTGTTCCTCCTCGAAAACGTCACAGCTCCTGGTCTCCCGGAGCTCAGGTGCGCCAGACGTGTCTTTGCTCCCGGTGTCCCGGAGCTGAGATGTGTTGGCCACGTCGTTACGTGTGGGGCATTGGGGTTGGGGCACGCCGGGCCCATCACAGCTTCCAGTGCCCGGGGCCTGGGATGCTTTATCATCCATCTCGGAGTTCTGTCGCCTCTTTTGAAGGGGCTGTCGTTCCAGCATTTCCCCGTCCAGTGAAGAGGAGTTGTTGCAGTCTGATTCAGAAGAGAGCCTCCTCTTGCCACTGGTTTGGGTGGTGGCTTAGAGATGTTTTTTCTTTGTGGTTTTCTTCTGGACAACTTGCCACTGACCTGTTTGTCCATCTGCTGCCTCCTCCTCCATTGATTCTGTCTGTGGAGGAGGGGTTTCCGGGCGCTGGGTAGGTGCTGGGTCGTTGGTTTCAGCTGCCTCCCCTTCCTTCTCAGGTTGAAGTTCCTCACTGCGAAGAAGGTTGCTGGTCTCCTTTCGAACAGCGGACGCCTTCGTCGAACCTTCTCCCGGCCTTTCCTTGGACCTTGCCGCCTGAGCATAGCTGAGGCAACGTTTGGGGCAGGTCTTGTAGAGATGGCCTGCCGCACCGCACAAGTTGCAACACTTAGTCTGCTTACAGTCCTTGGTCTGATGGCCTTCCTCCTTGCAGTTCTTACAAACAACCGTGCTGCAGTTGGCTGCCATGTGACCAGATTTGCCACAGGTGCGGCAAACTCTGGGCTGCCCAGCGTAGACCAAGAAGCCTCGACTTCCCCCGATAGCGAAGCTGGAGGGAGGGTGGATGATGGCTCCACTGGGATCTACCTTCAAGGTCACCTTGACCTGCCGCTTGCTGGTCCAGATCCCAAAGGGGTCCTTGACATCAGTGCTGCTGCCGGCCACCTCAACGTACCTGGCGAGAAAGGCGAGTACATCCACCACCGGAACATGGGGGTTGTAGAGGTGAATCGTCACCACCCGGTCCCGTTGTGACGGAAGCTTGAAGAGCGGCTCCGCTGTGAGGATCGACAGTGGCGCCCGGTCCCCTTTCTCCTTGAACGCCTTCAGGAACTTGATGCATCCCGCCACGTTCCGGAACGTCACGTCGAAGTATCCACTGCTGGGGAAATCCTGCAGGCAGAAGACGTCCGTCGCTTGAAATCCGCAGCAATCGAAGAGAATTTTCTTGATGAAGAAGGTGCGATCGACCGGTGCATCTCCTTCCTTGTCCTTCACGACCACCCGAACGGTGTTGCGCACTCCCTGGCCCGAAGCTCGAAAATTGGTTATAGCCATTTTACTCAAAGCTTCCCCAGGATCAAAAGGCAATGATCATGGTCTCTTCTCAATCAAATAAGCACTGATAAGAACAGATACTACACTTGATCTTAGCCAAAAGGCCGAGAAGCGATGGCTTCTCTGAACATCAACATTTAAAAGGTTCACGCCTTTAAAAAATATTCTGCTTTTCTATTCTTACTACCAAAGTGAACAACCTCACACCTCCACACATTATACTCCATCTGCCACCTTGTTGTCCACTGACTTAGCCTGTCTATATCTCTTTGTAGCCTCTATGTCTCCTCACAGCTTACATTCCCATTTAGTTTAGTATTGCCAGAAAACGTAGATACATTACTCTTGGTCTCTCCATCTAAGTCATTAATATAGGTTGCAAACAGCTGAGGCCGAGCACTAATCCTTGCGCACTCCACTAGTTAGAGCCTGCCAACTTGAAAACACCCCGTTTATCCCTACTCTCTGCTTCCTGTCTGTTAACCAATCCTTGACCCATGCTAATACATTACCTCTAACTCCATGAGCCCTTATCTTGCATATTAATCTTTTGTGTGTCACCTTATCGAATGCCTTTTGGAAATCCAAGTATACTACATCTACTGGCTCTCCTTTATCTATCCTGCTAGTCACATCCTCAAAAAACTCAAATTTGTCAAACATAATTTCCCTTTCAATAAAACCATGTTCACTCTGCTCATACTATGATTTTCTAAGTGTATTAAGACTTCTTCAATAATAGATTCCAGCATTTTTCCAATGACTGATATTAGGCTAATTGGCCTGTAGCTCCCTGTTTAATCTCTCCCTCTTTTCTTCAATAGCAGTGTTACATTTGGTAACTTCCAGTCCTCAGGGACCATTCTAGAACCTAGGGAATTTTGGAAAATCATAACTAGTACATCCACCTCTTTTAGAATTTTCGCTGTCTCTGCTTCTAAGGGACCAATGCTTACTTCAGCTAGTCCCTTTTTTATATACTTGTCCAAGCCCTTACAAACTGTTTTTGTATTTCTGGATAGTTTACTTTCATATTCTATTTTTTTCCCTTTTTATCAACTTCTTGTTCGCCCTTTGCTGGTTTCTAAAAAAACTCGCAACCCTCAGGCTCACTACTATTCTTTACAACATTATAAGCCTCCTTAATGTCGCTAGTAAGTCACAGATGGAACTTGCTTGTTGAGCTTTTGTTTCTTATTGGAATGTATTTTGTTTAACATTTTGAATTGGGAAGTGTTGAATTTCAAAGGAACTTAAGTGTCCTTGTTCATGAGTCACTGAAAGCTACCATGCAGGTACAGCAAGCAATTAAGAAGGCAAATAGAATGTTGGCCTTTATTATAGGAGGATTTGAATAAAGCTGTCAGCCTGCTGATTGGCCGGCAGCTCACTGAGGCGGGACTTCCTCCCTCAAGTGGGTGGAAGTCCTGCCTCGGGACAATTAAAGCCCGGGGATCTGTAAAATACGGGACGGATCCCCAGGCTAGGCGAAGCGGGATTGCCACCAACATTTGCGTCGGTGGCGAATTCCCATCCACCTAGGGTAAAATCCAGCCCCATGTCTTTGTAATGGCGATTAGATCAAAATCATTTATCGCTATTTGTGCCACCAGTTCCTCTTTCTTATTACAAATGCTTCGTGCATTCAGATAAAGAGACTTTAATTTTCTTTATCACTATTCTTTGCATGGACTTTATTCACGAATGCAGTATCACTGTTTAACTCTCTGCCCCTTCAAGTCTCACTCTGCTTGTCTTTAGCCAACTTGCTACACTGCTCTATTGTCTGGCCTTTTCTCTTTAGATTTCTAAACCTCCCTTCACTTCACCCCTCCCCCATCTCTTTTAGTTTAAAGTCTTATCCACAGCCCTAGTTATTTCATTCAAGCAGGACATTCATCCCAGACTGGCTTAACTGGAGCCCATCCCAACATAACAGCCCCCTGTCCCCGCCCCTCCCCCCCCCCCCCCGTACTGGTGCCATTGCCACATGAATTGAAACCTCTTCACATATCACTTTTTGATCCATGCATTTAACTCTCTAATCTGCCTGACTCTATGCCAAGGCTCCGGTAAAAATCAAGAGATTATCTTTGAGGTTCTGTATTTTCATTTGGACCCCGACTCCTTATACTCTCTCAGAACATCATTCCTAGTTCTATCTATGTTGTTGGTTTCTGTGTGGGCCACGAGAATGGATCCTCCCCCTCCCATTCCAAGTTCATCTCCAGCCATGAGGAAATCTCGTTAATCCTGGCACCAGGCAGACAACCCAACCTTTGGAACTCGCGGTCGCTGCCGCAAAGATCAGAATCTATTTCCCTGACTATACTCTCCCCTATCACTGCCACATTCCTTTTTACTCCCCCGACTTGAATGGCTTCCCACACCATTATGGCCAGTTAGTTCACCCACACTGCAGTACTTGTTCTCATCCACATAGGTAACAAGCACAAAGTCAAGGGCTGAGTCTCCTTCATCACTACATCCTGGATTCTCATACCGACCTGAATCACGGTCGCACCCTCCTGTCTCTGACCTTTGACCAACTATAAAGTTCTACTTAACCCAAAGGGTGTAACTGCCTCCTGGAACAAAACGTCCAGGTAACTCTCCCCCTCCCCGATGCCCCACAATATCTGCAGCTCGAACTCCAGCTCGACAACTCTGAGCCGAAGTTGCTCGAGATGCAGACGCTTACCGCAGATATTGGGATTGCAATGCTCTCCACAAACCCCCACATGTTGCAGTCATGTCATGTCTATCCAACATTATTTATTTGACCAGTTCATGCGTTACTAATTTAGTGAAGTGACAGCAAGTTCCAGTTCTTTAGCTTAGAGGCAAAATAAAAACACTCACCAGCTACTGGAGGTAAAACAAAAACAATTTTAAAAGATCAGATAAAAAGAGATGAAGGAAGTCAAGAAAGAGGGAGCGAGAGAGAAGCAGAAATGGAGAAGAGACATGCAAAAGTGAAGGAAGAGGAGAAGCAAAGAAAGAAGTCGACAGGGAGAAAAAGAAAAGTGAACAACAAAGAAAGGCTGGCAAGAGAGGCAGGCAGAAGTAGAATGAGAAAAGCATATTCTCACTCTCACTGCTGACCTGTAAATTTAATGTCACAAAGGTTTTTTTCTCTGCAGCTATCCTGAAATTAATTACCGGTTCATGGCTTTTGGGGAGAAACATTTTGTAGATTGGCAGTTGCTGGCAAATATCCAGCTCTAGGTCAAAGGAAATCAGCAAGGCTTTGACTTACTTGGTTTGTCATATTGATGTTTCACAGTATGAGGAATGCT
The DNA here is from genome assembly GCF_036365525.1 of Heterodontus francisci. NCBI lineage: Eukaryota > Metazoa > Chordata > Chondrichthyes > Heterodontiformes > Heterodontidae > Heterodontus > Heterodontus francisci. Next base: position 20,364,955 of record NC_090412.1, on the reverse strand, counting down.
TTCAAAACTTGTACTCAGATGTACAATTAGAGAAAGCTAAAAGAAATAAATTGCTATCATTAAACCAGTAAATAAACTATCGCAGTACCCACAGGAGAAAGAATTTCATGGCAATTAAAGTAGGTAATAGTTGTTTGCGTAATGCCACAATAATTAAGTGATGTTTGGAATTCAACTGCCAGTCATTATCAGGGGAACAGACCCCAACCTGAACTAAACTGTACTGTTGCAGGTACAAGCTTTTAACTTCAAGGCTGCAATCTAATCTCAAAGTTCAGATGAAAATTTAAAAAAATCATTTACACTTTGCTTTTGCATTCATGCCATCTAATGTCCTTGATAGCATTACTGTTCTGAAATCTCTCCCACTATTTTACATTTAACAAATAACCCATGGGCTATAGCCAAAGGAAGATAAGGCAAGAGGAGAAGATTATTGGGTTACATTTTCTGAAGAGGTGAAAGGCATAATATAAACACATGTTCTTTCTTCTGCTTCCTAATAATTGTCTGATGTCGCTGCCCATTTTGGTTACTTGGCCAAAATGTATTTACTAACCTAACAGATTGATGCAAAATGCTTGGTAGGAATAAAAAAAAACCTGCATTCATTTTTTTTTTTAATTGAAATTACAAATTTCATTGGAGCTGGGATTTAGAAGCAGTGTGCAGCTTAAAATGGGATGGTCTATCCTTCTGGGCTTTCCCAGATGATGACCTTGGGGGAGATATTTAACTTGCTGGCTGGATGTACCAGTGCTGTTTGGATTGGTCGCCTGTTACCGATAATGCCTGATGTACTTTTCCATAGGGGCAACAGAAATTAGCTGCCTTCGATAATGGACACAAATACCCCTTTTATGCCTGAATGGTAACAACAACAATTTGCATTTATATAGCCCATTTAATATAGTAAAACACCCCAAGGTGCTGCACAGCAACATTATCAAACAAAATTTGGCACTGAGCCACATAAAGAGATATTAGGACAGGTGTCCAAAAGCTTGGTCAGAAAGGTAGGTTTTGAGGAGTGGCTTTTAAGAGCAGAGGGGGAGAGGTTGAGGGGGGGGGGGGCGGGAAATTACAGACTTTCAGGCCGAGGCAGCTGAAGTCACAGCCGCCAGTGGTGGAGCGATTAAAATCCGCTATGTACAAGAGCCCAGAATTGGAAGAGTGCAGAGTTCCGGGAGTGTTGTAGGGCTGGAAGAGGTTAAAAAGATAGGGAGGGGTGGCACCACGGAGGGATTTGCACACAATGATGAGAATTTTAAACTCAATGGGCATTGCCGGGAGCCAATGTATATCAGCGTCTATAGGGATGATGGGTGAATGGTAGGTTGAAAATATACCACAGTCGTTCCTATGTACAAAAGCACATCAAGATAGCTACCAACTGATAGATCGCAATAGGTTGACCAACATTTGAGCAGCAGCTGGCTGGGTGCAGGAGACAGAGCAAAAGATGACGCCATGAAATTCGGCTTGAGATTCAGGCTACTTAAACAACGGAATATTAGTTCAGATGGGAAGGCGCAGGAGCAAAATTAAAATTTTTTCAATTGATACTTAAACTTCTAATCACTGCTTCATCTGAAAGGCAGAACAAATTAGGTCAAGATGTAAGCTTTTGAATTAGCTCGAAGATTGCATCGTGACTTTGCAGAATGGAACTGGCAGAAATCCCAAAATCCCAAGGGCAGTACAGAGAGATCGAAGTGGTTTGATTTTGTGCTCCCCAACTCTTTATTAAGCCATGAACCTTCCTTCTCGGGAAGACAGCAGCTGACCACACACTGATCTATCGACTGCAGAGAAATTACATTTGCAAATAATTGCACTTGTGTTCAAATGATGTCCTCTGCTATTAATTCGGCTGTAAAAATGTAATGAATAGATTTAATCTTAATTCCACTAATATTGCACTTCATTCCTCTGCATATTGCTGCCCTATTTCATTTCACTGACACTTGGTACAAAAATGGCTTTTCTGAGAGCAGTCAGTTCTGAGGCATCTTTAGATTGTTCTGAAACTCCATGGAAATGTATGGCTGGGGCAAACCCCATCTAGAAAGGATACTGGAGTGTACAAAAAGTGGGACGGGAGGATACCCATTCCGATGAGAGATTGGTTAAACGGGTGCAGAGACGCTTCGGGTGAATTTAACTGCAAATTTCAACGGGATGATGAAAGGATTCGGGAGAACAGATTTTACGGAACTGGTGTGGCAAGAGTCTCACTTAAATATCATGCACGCTCGGAACTCAACTACGAAGCTCATGTACACCAATTGCAGCCTGCTCAATTTTCGCTCGCTGTTAAAATTAACATTGCAAGATCAATTCCGCTGGTTGTTGAATCAGCAGCAACGGGAACTCAAGGGTATTACAAGAAACATAAAGACAGCACTGATGAGGCATTAATCCTAGGACATTTCTGACCTAGATGGCATGGTCCTTTCAGATGTATCGCCTTAATTAGCACTGTCAGTCTCATCCTTGTTTTCAAATCCCTCCTTGACCTGTCCCCTTTTTTTCTCTGTAATCTCTGCCAGCCCGACAACCCCTCTAAGATCTCTGCGCTCCTCCAATTCTGGCCTCTCGCACATCTCCAATTTTAATAACTCCACAATTGGTGGCCGTGCCTTCAGCTACCTAGGCCCTAAGCTCTGGAATTCTACTTTAAGACACTCCTTAAAACCTCCCGCTCTGACCAAGCTTTTGGTCAGCTGTCCTAAGATCTCCTTATGTGGCTCAGTTTAAATTTTGGTTGATAACGCTCCTGCAAAGGACCTTGGGATGTTTTATTATGTTCAAGCAACTACATGCACAAGTTATTGTTATTTGTTGAATGGTGCAGTATATAATAATACTACCTCACACAGCACAGGATGACACTGAACTTGTTTCATGACCCAGCTTAAGCTAACTGTGTAAAAGAAAGACCGCAAACAGTATCCAGCATCTACTAATCAAACTTGAGACGTTAGAGCACAATGTGGATACTTACAGGTGTACACACTTTGCAGGATGCCTGCTCCAGAATACCAGTCATAGATAAGGGTGTATAGAGCCCAAGATTACGCAGTGTTTCCTCAAGACTTTGCCCATAAAATTCTTTGGGTCGTGGTTCTGAACTCAAGTACTGAAGGAGCTGTCTGTTGTGAAAAATAATAACTTCAGTCAAAAAGGTTTAATAACTGCATATTTCACCCACTTCAGACCTGGAATATTAAAACACATTTGGCACAGTTCAGAATAAGGCACAAACAAAACAGATACTACTCGCATTAAATAGTCAAATGCATTAAATTAGCATTTTGAAATGCTAGATTCCCAACCCAAGCAGCCCTCGAAAATTTCTGTCAGCTGTTAACTTCTCAATGTTTTGACCAAACAAACTTTCCAATATCCGGGCTGGTTTTCCTCTGCTCTACAAATCAGGGCAAAACTGGGCTAACCTTTTGCTCCCATTCCACTCCGGAAATGTACTGCAGTTGAAGAAGGTGGAACCATATAAATTGCATTCCCGATTTCCTGTACCTCACTGTTGGTGGCTGTGCCTTCAGCTGTCTAGGCCATAGGCTCTCTCTGGTACATGTTGAGTTAAATGATTTCAGTCAGGACACTAATATTTGCCTTAACTCTATTGTTGCAAGTCAGCGTCCTCTCTCGGTTGCTAGCTAGTGTCTCCTGTTGGAAGGTCTGTGTGCACGTGTGTGTGTGTGTTTGGGTAGGTCTGTGTGTGAGAGTGAATGTGTGTGCTTCAGAGCGTGTGCAGGCGCATGCGTGAGAGAGAGCGCGAGTGAGTGAGAGAGGGCGTGCGTCTGAGGGATGGCGCGCTTCTGAGATTGAGCACGTGTCTGAGAGAGTGCGCGTGTGTGGCAGTCAAGTGAGGATGAGGTTTGGATGCAATGATCCCTCCCCTTCATGGTCAAATAGCCTGGCAACACTCTGCAACCAGACTCACAGCTGAAGGGTGGTCACTTTGATCGAGGTAAATGTCGCTCAGCAGGAGTCAATGCCTTCAGGAGACGAGGTAGAAACCCAGAGGAAACTAAAATAAGATTAGCTCGCACTCTGCACATTGTTGATGTGGTTGCTCGGTGTAGGGCGATGCTACCACAGGATCAGTTTGAAACTCCCTCATTAACACACAGAGCAGGTTAAACATTCTGGCCCTGGATATCCATGGGGATTCTCCCAGCTGCCTGCCATAACTTTGTTGGAGCCTGAGAGAAACAGCGTAGGCCTTTTTTTTAAAGCTATTTAGGCCATTCCTTGAATGGTTCTGGTGATCTCCCGCAGAACTCTGGTAGAAATTCCAAGCACCTGTTTGAAATATTATGTCTGTTCCCTGTATGGCTGTCAGAGTCCTTGTTTGGGTGGGAATGAAGAGCAGAGGAATCCAGCATCATTTCGGTTGCAATGACATTGTGCGGAAGGCTGGCTTTCGACCCAGTCTATTCATTACATTACCTGCCCGCAAAAAGAATCCTTATATCTGAAACCTGGCTCCCTTTAAAGGAAGAAATTGCATTTATATAGCGCCTTTCATGATCTCAGGCTGCCCCAAAGTGCTTTACAGCCAATGAAGTACTTTTGAAGTGTCGTCACTGTTGTCATATGGAAAAAACTCGGCATCTATTTTACACACAGTAAGGTCCAACAAGCAGAGATAAAGGACCAGATACTGTTTTTTAGTGATGTTAGTTATGGGATAAATGTTGGCCAGGAAACTGGGAGAACTCTCCTAATCTTCGAATAGTGCCATGAGTCTTTTCGGCCTATCCACGAGAGGAGATGAGGCCTGGGTCATATCCATGGAGCACTGCACACAAATACAACACTTTTACAAAAAAAAAACCTTATCCTTCCATTCCACAGCCACGTACAAGTGAAACTTGGCAAACCTTGAGCTGATCTTGGCTCCAATTGTCGATTGAAGATTGAGGTTGATCACATGACTCTCCTCAGTGACAGCTGTCCTGATAACACCATTCTCCACAGAATAAAGACCTTTACAGGTGGGCTGCCACTGAACTCCGAGAACCTTGAATGAAAGGTCAACATTCTTTGATCAAACATCTGTTTTAACCAACAGCTGACTGAAGGACTTCTAAGCTTCTGAAATGCACATCACATTGGACGATCTGACTACTTTCCTTTGGCATTCTATAAATTAAAACAGTTGCATTGGGGAAAGGTAACTGCAGTCGATTAGACAATGAGCTTTCACATCTAGGAGCTGGGTTCGAAAGAAGCCCAGAACAATGCGCTGTCCGCAGTTTAAAACCAGTTCATTATGGGCCTGTGCCTACGTCACAGGGTGGGCCCTTGATCAGTAATCGTCGCAATCTCAGTCAGAAAGGCTGGCGTGGGAAATTAAAAAGATGTCACTGGTGTAGCAGGCGTACTGTGCTGAGGTACATTTTTTTGTCCAGAAAAAGATAGACATGCATTTATATAGCACCTTTCACGACCTCAGGACATCCCCAAGCACTTTACAGCCAATTAAGTTCTTTTGACGGGTAGTCACAGCTATAATGTAGGAAACGCAGCTTCCTTCTGGGAACGCAAGAACGCTGAATTCACCCTGTTTTAGAAAGACGTACGTGCACAGTTAAAGCCTAGAAAACATTCGCTTGATATTATTCCCATATTTCCAGCAATTCACAACTATCTGTCCCAACATGAAGCTAAGCTCAACACATCTAGGTCGCATCTGAAGGTACACATAAACTTGACTCCAGCTTTCCATTCAGATGTTCCTTGGAAGTGCTCACATCAGCAAACACCTTACCCGCTGCAGTAAGTAGACTAATCCCATTCAAATTCCTTTACCATTTCACGAGACGCTACTTAAAGAAAAGCAGAGCAGTTCTCCCTAGTGTCCTGGTCAATATTTATCCTTTAACCAACATCATTGAGATGGATTATCTGGTCATTAAGCCAGTTATGGGATCTTTTGGTTGCCTACATTACAATAGTGATGACATGCCTAAAGTAATTCGTTGGTTGTAAAGCTTTGAGATATCCTGAGGTTGTGAAAGGCTCTATATAAATGCAAATCTTTCTTATTGTCATTGGCCGTTTCATGGGCGTGGCAATGAAAAGGCTTGTATTTATATCGCGCTTTTCATAACCAGAGGACATTCCAAAGCATGTAACAGACTATGAAGTATTTTTTGAAGTGTTTGTAATGTAGGAAGTGGGCAGGCTGAAGGTGGTGAACCTGAAGGCACAAAACAGGTCATGGGAGATAAAGGACCTGCAACATACAGATATTGTTGACATCCTCACTGTATTACTTATCACTGCCTATTGACCAAGGAACTGGATGTTGAAGGAAAGAGTTGGGCTCCAGAAACTTCCTAACAATTGCGATTAAACCCATTAAGACACAAGAGAGTGAAAGCAGATTGAACTCATCAATGATGGTGATAATGCACAAACGGAGGTTAATTGTTTTAAAAAAATCATTCTCGGGATGTGGGCGTCGCTGACAAGGCTGGCATTTATTGCCCACCCCTAAATGCCCTTGTGAAGGTGGTGGCCACTCTCTTCTTGAACCGCTACAGCTGGGAAGCTGGCTGCTGAGTGAAGGGATGTGGGGCAGAGGTGAAGATGTACTTTTAGTTGGAGGAACCTGAAGGAAGGGAGATATACCACAGGTTGTGGACAGGACGGTGTCTCAGTCTCGCGTCCAGGTGGTATGCTGCCATGCTGCTGAGAAGACCCTGAAAACAGCACCAGAGCAGAGGTTGGATGTTTGTGGAGCGTGCTGTGGAAACAGGCAGTGGGATAACAGTTGGGACATCAGAGTGGCCAACACTGAAATTACCAGGCAAGAGCTGAGCACATTGACTGAACATGTTGTGGAGAGAAGAATGTAATAGGCAGGGTACAGCAAGTGTGCTGAATGCACCCTGAGAATGTAAGGGAATAATATGTAGCAACTACAGTATCAATGCCTCTCAAGGTGCTTCACACAATGAATAATGTTCAAGGGGCAGCGACGGTTGTTATGTGGACATATGCAGCAGCCACTTTGCATAAACAGCAATGAGATGAAAGGCCCATTATTCTGCTTTTTAGTGGTCTTGAATGAGGGAAGAATGATGATCAGGACTCAGGCTGGGAAGAGTTCACATGGAAGGTCAAAATTATATTGGCAGGCCATTGTATGGGAACAAATGAATGCAACACCGGCCATGCCCTGACAAGGGCAGAGAGAACAGCTCAACAGTCAGGGCTTGGATCAACTGCAGTCTGTTCGCTTGGTGACTCAATGTTGCTGAACCAATTTCCTGCCACTAGAGGGGAGCTTCAACAACAGTCTTTGAGATGATCAGAAGAGATACCAAGCACTCCAGTTAAGGAAAATCCACATCACTGTTCTAACTAGCAGCCAGGTACCATTTCCCTTCAACACCACCTGCGAACGCCCTACCTCACAGAAAATGTATTTCCTTTCCCAACTTGTCTTGGGGAAAGAATGTCAAAAAGAATCTCTTAACCTTTCAATCTAACTTCTCAACTGATATGGATTGAGGTTCTATTTAAAGATGTACATCCTATTATCCTTTGCTGAGATCTTATTGCACAAATCAACTATTCCTCATCCTGAACCTTCTTAAAGGCTTGCAAATTCTACAATAGTGTCCTCTTGTCCTTTGTTTATTGTCCAAGCTAAACAGGCTGTTCACTGCAATTTTATTTGCCTCCACTCATAGAGTCATAGAGAGAAACAGCACTGAAACAGGCCCTTCGGCCCACCGAGTCTATGCCGACCATCAACCACACCCATTTATACTAATCCTACATTAACCCCATATTCCCTACCACATCCCCACAATTCTCCTACCACCTACCTACACTAGGGGCAATTTACAATGGCCAATTTACCTATCAACCTGCAAGTCTTTGGCTCTGGGAGGAAACCGGAGCACCCGGCGGAAACCCACGCAGACACAGAGAGAACTTGCAAACTCTGCACAGGCAGTACCCAGAATCGAACCCGGGTCGCTTGAGCTGTGAGGCTGCGGTGCTAACCACTGCGCCACCCACTCAATCTTTCTTCCAGTGAAAAATAACTTTTATCACTTAAACCTTTCAACTTTCTGGTCACTTTTGTCTGACCACACTCGCGTCCCTCCATCACCGTTGCAACCCCAGCCCCACCCCCCCCCCCACCCCCACCAGTTTTAATATATCGGTGGCTGGAAAATTTCTTTGAGCTGCTCCTGCTTTGCTGACAGTGCGATGGAAATATAGTCTATCTGCTATGCACGTGCGCAAACAGGACTTATGATGCACTTACAGTCAAGTAGCGGCAGCAGAGTGGGAGCAGCTCTCAGGGTTTTCCCAGATGAAAGGTCACAGATCTAACACATTAAACTCTGTAACTCTCTCCACAGATGCTCCCAGACCTGCTCAGTGCTTCCAAGATTTTCTGTTTTTATTTCAGACTTCTGGCATCTGCAGTATTTTGCTTTTGTCTCAATTTCTATTCCTGGTCTGTGACAGTTAAAAGCTCAAGTTCTGTACGAGAGGCTGTTACCTAAACTGCAGCCCATGGCCAACTAATCAGAGATGATGAAAATAAATATGAAGCCTTAGGGGATGGAACCTTCTAGATAAAAGCAAAATACTGCAGATGCTGGAAATCTGAAATAAAAACAAAAAATTGCTGGAAATACTCAGCAGGTCCGGCAGCATCTGTGGAGAGAGAAGCAGAGTTAACGTTTCAGGTCAGTGACCCTTCATCAGAACTGGCAAAGGTTAGAAATGTCATAGGTTTTAAGCAAATAAAGCGGGGGTGGGGCAAGAGATAACAAAAGGGAAGGTGTTGATAGGATCACAGAGAATAACTGACCAGAAGTTCATGGAGCAAAGGCAACGGTATGTTAATGGTGTGCTGAAAGACAAAGCGTTAGTGCAGAGAGGGTGTTAAATGATGGAATAATGAACAACCCTGGCCAAAAGCACAAACATGAAAAAAAAGTGGGCAAGCACATGGTAAAAACAAATGAATGATGAAACAAACTGTAATAAAATAAAAATAAAAAATAAAACTCAAAATAAAAAGGGGGGCTCTGAAATGATTGAACTCAATGTTCAGTCCGGCAGGCTGTAGTGTGCCTAATGAGATGCTGTTCCTCGAGCTTGCGTTGATGTTCACTGGAACACTGCAGCAAGCCCAGGACAGAGATGTGAGCATGAGAGCAGGGGGGGGGGGGGGGGGGTGTTGAAATGGCAAGCAACCAGAAGCTCAGGGTCATGTTTTCAGACTGAGCGAAGCTGTTCCGCAAAGTGGTCACCCAAGCTGCGTTTGGTCTCCTCAATGTAGAGGGGACCACATTGTGAGCAGCAAATACAGTATACTAAATTGAAAGAAGTACAAGTAAATCACTGCTTCACCTGAAAGGAGTGTTTGAGGCCTTGGATAGTGAGGAGAGAGGAGGTAAAGGGGCAGTTATTATAGCTCCTGCGATTGCATGGGAAGGTGTCGTGGGAAGGGGACGAGGTATCGAGAGTAATGGAGGAGTGGATCAGGGTGTCATGGAGGGAACGATCCCTTCGGAATGCTGACAGGGGAGGGGAGGGGGAAGATGCATTTGATAGCGGCATCACGCTGGAGGTGACAGAAATGGCAGAGGATGATCCTTTGGATCTGGAGGCTGATGGGGTGGAAAGTGAGGACAAGGGGAACCCTATCACGATTCTGGGAGGGAGGGGAAGGGGTGAGAACAGAGGTGCAGAAAATGGGATGGACACGGTTGAGGGCCCTGTCAACCATAGTGGGGTGGAATCCTCGGTTGAGGAAAAAGGAAGACATATCAGAAGTGCTGCTGTGGAAGGTTGCATCATCAGAGCAGATGCGTCAGAGATGGAGACTACTGGGAAAATGGAATGAAGTCCTTGGAGGCAGAGTGTGAAGAAGTGTAGTCGAACCTTCTCGATGTCTGCTTTGACTTAACAAAAACTTGACTTCAAACTACATTGAAAAACTCAACAGGGCATGCAATAGTTAAATGACACAACACAAAGCAGCAGAAATTCTGATCATTCTGGGCAAAGGAGAGGCAATGGAGGCAAAGGAGAGGCGATGGAGGCAAAGACTGCAGACAGTGAGTAAATGGAGTAAATTCATTCATTGCTACAGATAAATAGCAATACATTACAAGAGTATAGAGAGACAAAATAGGGCCCCCTGTACCAATCAGAGTGATAACTGCAAAGCATCTGGATGACCATGAAACACAGGTTAGCCTTGAACCTTCTTCTCTGAAGCATGAATGAGTAATAAAGCTGTTTTGATAGTACACACAGCAGTTTCTGCACTGGAATGCACTCTGCATGTAACTGTGGCCTGCTGATGACATCACTGGGACACCCGCATTGTCCCACTTACAAGCCCTAGTCTCCTATCCACAGGTACAGAAAATATTCAGAGCATTACATCCTCGCTTGCATTTTACAGGATAGATTTGCAGAACTCTGCAGTGGGGGAGTGGGGGGAGAAAGAGACAATCACCAGAGAACCAATGGTACCAGGTCCTTATCAGCTAAAACCATCAGGATATTACCAGAACGTGATTATGCTTTAGATTCTCTAGTTGCTGGAGGTGACTAATTATTTGCTTTTGAACAACCTCAAAACTAGCCAGCTGTACACTAGGAATTCATATGTGTTGTGACAGAAATCACACCTGCCAAACGGAAACCTATTAATTTTGTCATATGGACACTATTTGAACTGTTACTGGACCTTGAACTGCACATTTGCATTCTCTGAGAGACAGTTGACTAGAGAGACAATGGGAGTGCTCCCTGATTCAATTAGCCAGATGAGTTTTGTCAATAAAAGCAAAATACTGCGGATGCTGGAAATCTGAAACAAAAACAAGAAATGCTGGATTCACTCAGCAGGTCTGGCAGCATCTGTGGAAAGAGAAGCAGAGTTAACGTTTCGGGTCAGTGACCCTTCTTCGGAACTGGGAGGAGTTTTGTCAATAGTGATGATCAAAAGACATTGAGAGCCACTGTCTGTGTAAGAGCCAGCATACCACCCCCCACCCCGAGTGCATTTAGTAAGCTTTGAAGAATCAACAAACCTCACAGAAGATCCTGTGTCAAACAAAGAGCTGGTCACATGACTAACCTGCTGGCCAACCTGGGAATTGATTGAATTGTGCTCACGTAAAGTTTTGAGACAGACTGCATTTTGAAGACCAAAGAGAAGCAAGGCCCCTCTCTCTCTCTGTCTCTGACACACGCAAAGTTCCAGGGACACACGGAGGTAACATAAGTCTCAAGGCAGAAGACCCCTTCAGCCTTCTGGTACCAGTGAAACAAATTTGAAAGTGTGCACTTGGCCCCAAAAAGAACTGCAAGACTTAACTTCAATCAAAGACTTTACCTCCAACCCAAAACCAGTAACTGAATTCCATCTACTACTTCAAACCTTCCCTCCCTTTAATTCTTTCTCCTCCTCTGTATCTATTTGTGTGTGTGTGTTTATTGCATATGCATGCTAGTGTGGGTTGTCTCGCGCATTTTTAGCAGTTTTAACTGAGTTAGAGTTTTAAGGTTAATAAACTTACACCTTTCTTGTTTAAACGTGAGAAAACCTGTCTGGTTGATTCCTTTATTATTACAATTAGAGAACAGTGAGCAAGGACTCACTGAGGGGAAGCTAAACCACTGTGTTTTTAAACGTTAAACCCTGTTACGGCCAAACAAGGAAAAGGGCGAGAGGGGAGCCTAAGACCCCTTCCTTACCTGGTCGTAACAGTGTAGAGATATAGACCTGTTAAACACATCAGAAAATTCATATGGCGGGGGAGGGGGATAGTGCAAAAAGGCTGAGTATCACATCAGTCACCCATTCTAGGTCACACCCAATAATATTTAGTTCCACAGACATCAAAGCTTTGCACCAATGCCCAAAACAAATTTTTACCCTCATTTCAGTTTTGGCCATTGCTCTTTTAAATGCTGAATTTTTCAGATGCAGGCAGTGCTGCTAATATTTGAGTCCAATTCCTTCCCTTGTCTCCTTGTGTCTATGTTCACAGTTGCTATATACCATTGTAGCTCATCCAGTCAGCCCCTATCAGAGTGACAGTGACAGTATTTGGCTACGGGCTGAGTTGAACTCGGTCGTGCCCTCCCAGTAGCCACACTTGCGCACTTCCTGTAGGGTTCACTAGGCAGTGATTAAGAGCAGGAATCCTGTCCAGTTTTGTCCTCACTAACCCAGCTGAGACTCCCTGCTTTTAAATAACTTCAATTCCTGGCTGGAGATCTGAAAATTTCTCTGGCTCAAGGCGCAAAACGATTTTCAGAAAGTAGCAGGGAAGATTCAATTGCCTGTGGCATCTCACACTGCATTAGTTACCATTAAAAGAGGAAGAATAATTTAAATAAGTCACATTTTAATTTTCTACCGCAGAAACAAAATAGTCACCATTGAATTTTAAGCCACATATGAAGGGACTTGATAACTCACAAGGGGAAGGAGTACTGGCAAGTTATTAGGAAGGGTGTTTCAGAGTGAAATGGACAATATATTTCTGTACTACAATGCTCCACCTGCTGCGTAATAGGAGAGCTGCTGTTACTCTACTGTGAAGGACACCAGAAACATCATGTGGCCAATCCTGGCTGGATGTATCCCTGGAGATTTCATCACTGACACTTCTCCTTCAACCACGCTCCCGCCATTGGTCACTTGTTGTCCAACATGCTCATCCTCGCCTTCGCACACCAATTGAAAAACGAGCAGACTCCATAATGCCCAATTGGATGATTCTTGACTGTCAAACAGCTTACATTTCCCCATCTCCAATTACTAATAGGCAAAAGTATTTCATGAGAAAAAAAAACCCCAACTTTGTTTTTAATATCCCGCTGTTTTTACTCCCTCGTCACTTCAGGCACTGCCCAGGAAATTAATCTTTAATTTCTGGAGGCTCCAGGGCAGTCCTGAAAGGTTGGCAACCAGGTGCAAGTGGCCCCAACAGGTTGGATGTTGTCTATGATTCTACTGAACGGGGCACGTGTGGGTCAATTTACTGAGACTGTAGTATATTGGGCACTGCAAACTGGTGCCGCTTGTACTTGGCAACTCCCTAACTGTCAGTCCCGAAAATCTTACTCAGATTGCAAGATACTGTTCAATTTTAAATATGTGGCTAATTCCGTGACCTCTCTCGCTCCCAGAGAAAGCGAGGGGGCAGTGAGAGTGGGGGCCATACTCGAAGGGCAGAACCAGGAGTGTTGTGGCTGGGTTGATGCTAGATCCATATAGTATCTTATTGGAGTCTGCTTTGAGGGACATAGTCACAAACATTACTACCAGTCTAAGAATCTCCACCTCAAACATTAACCTGTCTTTACAGTGCTAAAATGCTCAGTGGGGTATTTCCAGCAGCTTCCGTTTTTATTTTATTCCGACAGTTTTCTCTTTAATAGCTGCCACACGACAGGAATAGCATATGCTTGGAGAACAGAGCAGGATTTCTACGCTTTTAATGTGTTGTTGTGAATCCCCAACATCCTTCGCCCCACCATTAACACTGTATCTTCCACTGTCTAGGTCCCAAGTTCTGGAATTCCCTCCATAAACCTCTTTACCACACTCTCCTACTTTAACACGCTGCTTAAAACCTGCCTCTTTGACCGAGCCTTTGGTCACCGATCATAATGTCTCCATCAGCTTGGTGTCAATTTTTGGCTGGTTGTGCTCCCTTGGCGCTATATAAATTCGAACTGTTGTTTACATTTACATAGATGATGACAACACTAAGCGTTTAATCAATGAATGTAACTCCAGATCCTACCAGGATTAAGTAACCTGACCTAGCGGGCAATGAAAAAGAAAGATAACACTTACCAATACCCCATCATGATACCCCCTAACTATTGAGCTCGATTGTCACAGCAAGGATAGTCGCTCAATACTTACCCTTATGTAGATCTCCTGGATCTCAGCCCTCTGAGTGGAGATGTTACTTTGTGTCTTTACCTCATTTAGAGTTTTATTTTCCAAGGGGTATGTGGTCTCCTTATTCCTTATACCTAAATGTACCACCTCACACTTAACTACATTGAAATTCATTTATTTACACGCCCATTTTGCAAGTTTATTAATATCTTCTTGTATTTTGTCACACATTTCCTTCGTATTAACTCTATCCCAATTTGGGGTCATCTTCAAATTTTGATATGGTACTTCCAATTCTCAAGTCCAAATCATTTATGTAAATGGTGGACAACAATAGTTCCTGCACCGAAGCTGGGAAAGCACCATTTCCCACCTACTGTCAGTCTGAGTAACTGGCTTTAACACCTACTCTCTTATCTATTTTGTAGCCAGTTGGCCATCCATTTTGCTACTTGTCCCCTGACTCCTCATGCTCTGACCGTAGTCATGAGTCTACCATGCAGTACCTTATCAAAGGCCTTTTGAAAGTACATGTACATTGTATTAGCTTTGTCTACTCTTTCTGTTACCATTACGCTTGGTCAAGTTTTCCTTCCATTTTGAAATCCGTGCTATTTGTTATATTTTCAATTTTTTGATATTTTTCTATGACATTTTTGAGTAAGGATTCCAATTATCTTTCCTCTCACCAATGTTATATAACTGGTCTATAGTTCCCTGGATTTGTTTGATCTCCCTTTTTGAATACAGCAACATTAGCAGTCGGCCAGTGGTCTGACACTATTCCCTTTTCTACTGAATTTTGTATACATGTATAGTGCCTCTCTCCCGATCTCTTCTCTCCTCCCTAGCTTATCTTATTATATGTGGATGTAATCCATTCAGACGAGGGTTTTATTCTCTTTCACTTCCTCTAGTTTATTATCTCCTTCCTTTCAATCTTAAATGTCTTGATATTCATTTTCAATCCCTTCTTCTTATGTCATGTTCTGGTAAATATTGAAGCAAAGTGATTATTCAATATTTATGACATTTCACCGTCCCTGTGATTTTATCTTGTGCACTCTTTCATGGTCCTATTCCTACCTTAATTTTCATTTTGAAATTGATGTGACAGTAGAATATTTTAATAATTGTTTTCCTAAATTAAAAACCTCACATAGTTAAAGATAGGGTTGTAGACAAATTATCAAGTCGAATTCTCTTTGTGTATGCAATCAGCACAGTGCGATCCCACTATATTGGGACTGTTGCCAACAACAAGGCATGTCACGTGACCTTATTAAGTACCATTAAATCATAAATAGATAACCCTGAAAACAAAAAAAGAGGCTCCCAGGTATAAAGGTTCTTTAAAGAGCTTCTGCTCTTATGCATCCTTTCATATGCAAATACGAGGCCTTGGCTCATTGGCACCACACTTACCCTTAGATTCAAAAGGTCGTGCATTCAAACCACACTTCAGCAACTTGAGCACTTAATCTGGGCAGATGGTTCAGTGCAGAGGGAGAGCAGCTGTGTTAGACAGGCCATCCCTCAGGCGAAATGTTAAATGGAGGCCCTGTCTTTCCTCTCAGGTGGATATTAAAGATCCCATTATGTTAAATACATCGGTGTCCATGGACCCCTAAATCTCTTTGGACCTCTACTGTTGCGAGCTTTTCACCAATTAAACAACACCACAGATCTATCCCTTTTTGGTTCAAAATGGATCACCTGCGTTGAAATCCATCTGCCACAATTTTGTCCACCCACGTAATCTATCAATATCGCTTTGTAAATTTAGGCTCCCATCTACACTACTTACCAAAACATCAATCTTTGTGGTATCAACAAACTTGGGTATATGGCTCTCTATTATGTTATCTAAGTCATTAACAAATGTACTGAAGCCCCAGCATAGATCCATGTTACTTCATCCCAATTCGATTAAATACCCATTGTCCAACTCTATGTCTTCTGTCATCTAACCAATCTCCCAATCAGGTCAATATTTGCCTTCAATTCCATGAGCTTTAATTTTAGTTAATCCTAACCTTCATGGATCAGGTAACTGGGGTACCGACTGAGACAAACTGACACTCAAATTGATGTTCGGAAAAGTAAAACACTAATGTTGCTTGTTTCAGAGTTACATCAACCAACCAATCAACAAAAAATGGAACATACCTGATTGGATGCAGCAAACTCAAATTCTGGTCTCTCACAACTGCGAAGGTCTTTGATCTTGGTCACTTGGCTATCACCAGTTTCATAGGTGACTCTGCAGTTGCCCGATACATCAATCTAAAAAGAGAAACGGATTCGATAAACAATTGGTAGGTCCTCAATGTCCCTTAATTTTAGGAAGCATCCTGCGCCACTCTGCTTGAACTGCATTTCCTAACCCGTCCAAAAAGAACGTTTGCAGCTCAGACTGGTGGCCACTTTCAGTAACTGAACAGCAGAAAATTTGATCTTTAAACATTGCAGGCAGTTCTGAAAGCCTCGCAGCATACAGAAAGAATGATGCATAGATCATTCAAAAAGCTGATGACTCAAGTCGGGACCAAAAACTTGAGAAAGGCTCCGAGTGTAGGCCTTGACCGAAATCCTGCAATTAGATGAGGGAATGGTATATTCGTAAAATGATGCAGCACCGAAAGAGGTCTTTTGACTTATTGTGTCTGGTGCCAGCTCTTTGAAAGATCTATTCAATTAGTTCCACTCCCCTGCTCTTTCCTGATAGCCCAACAAATATTTCCCCTTCATGCATTTATCCAATTCCCTTTTGAAAGTCATTATTGAATCTGCTTCTACTACACTTACAGACAGTGCATTCTAGATCATAACAACTCGCAGTGTAAAAATTCTTTTCATGTTGCTTCTGGTTCTTTTGCTAATTACCTTAAAGCTGTCTCCTCTGGTTACTGAATCTTCTGCCATTGGAAACGATTTCTGCTTATTAACCCTAGCAAAACCCTTCATGATTTTGAACACCTCTATTAAATCTCCTCTTAACCTTCTCTCCTCTAAGAACAACACACGTCTCTGCAGTCTCTCCATGAAACTGAAGACTTTCATCCATGGTCCCGTTCTAGTAAATCCCTACACTCTCTTGAAAGCCTTGACATCCTTCCCAAAGACCAGAATGAGAGGCCATAAATATAAGAGTCACTAAAAAATCCAATAGGGAATTACGGAGAGACTTCTTTTTCAGAAAGTGGTGAGAATGTGGAACTTGCTACCAAAGCGTGTAGTTGAGGCGAATAGCATAGGTGCATTCAAGGGAAGCTAGATATGTATATGAGGGAGAATGGCATAGAAGGATATGTTGATGGGTTTAGATGAAGTGGGGTGCGAGAGGCTGATATGGACCTGCTGCGAAAATGGTCTGTTCCTGTGCTAGAAATACTTTGTAAAGTGTCGTGCCCAGAATGGGCCACAATACTCCAGCGGGGACCTGATCAGCATTTGGAAAGGTTTAGCACAGGCGTGTCTAACCTTTTTACATGACGGGGTGGGGGGCCCACATTACAGTGCTTGACTTACATAGGGGGCCAGTGAGACAATTTTGGAAAGATAAAGGCATTAAAATGTATCTTATTATTAATCAAAACAACAACAAAGGTGCATTTTTATGAAGAAGCTTTAAATAAGAAGATTAGTTTATTGATTTACTTTCTTATCACTATGTTGGACACTGATTTAGTGAGATACCAGGCATTTTTTTGCTTGCACAAGTAACCAATGTTTGCTCACACACTTGTAGCGATGTGGAGTATTCCAGATAGATATCCATTTGTCTGGAGTGATCTTGATCATTCTCTTTCCCTCCCCTCTCTCTGTCTGTCTGTTTGTCCCTCTCTCCCTGTGCTCCCCCCTCTCTGTTGTTCCCCCCCCACCCCGTGTCAGCCTCGCTTGCTGTGTCCCCCACTCTCTGTGTCTCCCCCCTTTCTCTCTCTGTCACCCCCTCCCTCTGTCTCTCTCTGCCCCCTCTCTCCCTGTTCTGCCCATCTATCTCTGTCTCTCTCTGTTCCTCCCCCCTCTCTCTGTTCCTCCCCCCTCTCTCTCTCTCTCTGTTACACCCTCTCTCTTTCTCTGTTAAACCCCTCTCACTGCTACCCCCCCACCGTGTTTCCCCCCCTCTCTCTCTGTTCTCCCCCCCCCGCCCTTTCTCTCTCTGACGGTTGCAGGGAGTGGAAGCACTCAGCACAGCAGCTTTGTGGTTGGTCAGTTTTTTTCTAATTACAGTCAGTTTCACAGCTGACAGGTCGGTTTCCAAACTTCAGACAGATTCGGGGTTTGCCAACGGACTTGAAAAGAAAAGAGTTGGAACCCACCCAGTCTGTGTTTGGTCTCCCAAATGTAGAGGAGACCACATCATGAGCAGTGAATACAATATACTAAATTGAAAGAAGTGTAAGTAAATCACTTCAAAGGTGTGTTTGGCATCTTGGACTCTGAGAAGGGTGGAGATAAAAGGGTAGGTGTTGCATCTCTTGCATGGAAAGGTGCCATGGGAAAGGGAGGAGGTGTTGGGGAGAACTGAGAAGTGGATCAGGGTGTCATTGAGGGAAGTGGTGGAAATGGCAGAGGATGATCCATTAAATATGGAGGCTGTTGGGGTGGAAGGTGAAAACAAGAGGAACTCTCTCATGGTTCTGGGAGGGAGGAGAAGGGGTGAGAACAGTAGTGCATGTAATAGAACAGACTTGGTCGAGGGCCCTTTTAATCATGGTGGCTGTTAGCAATACTAAAGCTCATGGGATTAAAGGGATAGAGGCAGCTCGGATACAAAATTGGCTGAGGGACAGAAAGTTTGCAGATGACAGGAAACTCTGGACTAATAAATAATGAGGAGGATACGAACGGACTTCAGGAGGACATAGACAGGCTGGCGAAAAGGGCAGACACATGGTAGATGACATTTAACGCCGAGAAGTATGAAGTGATACATTCTGGTAGGAAGAATGAGGAGATGCAAATAGTACAACTTAAAAGGGGTGCAGGAAGAGAGAGACACCTGTGGGTGCACGTACACAAATCTCTGAAGGTGGAAGGACAAGTTGAAGTGGCTTTGAGAAAAGCATGTGGGATCCTTAGTTTTATTCACAGTGGAATAGAGTATAAAAACAAGAATGTTATGCTGAACAATTATAAAACACTGCTTAGGCCCCTACTGGAGAATTGTGGCCATTCTGGGCATCACACTTTAGAGAGGGTGCAGAAGAGATTTACTAGAATGGTATCAGGGATGAGGGACTTCAGCAATATGGAGACACTGGAGCAGATGGGGTTGTTTTCCTTAGAGCAGAGAAGGTTAAGAGGAGATTTGATAGAGTTGTTCAAAATCATGAACAGTTTTGAGAGAGTAAATGGGGAGAAACTGTTTCCAGTGACAGAAGGATCAGTAACCAGAGGACACAGATTTAAGGTCATTGGCAAATGAATTCGAGGTGAGATGAGGAAACATTTTTTCTTTTACACAGCGAGGTATTGTCATCTGGAATGCACTGTCTGAAATGATGGTAGCAGATTCAATAGTAACTTTCAAAAGGAAATTGGATAAATATTCAAAGGGAAAAATACAGGGCATGGGAAAAGACTATTTGGACATGGGACTATTTGGAGAGCTCTGCCAAAGTACAATGGGTCAAATAACTTTCTTCCGTGCTGCATCATTCTATGATTCTAAGGGCCACGCCTATGACAGAAAATTAGTAGTTACACTGAAAGTGTAGTGGATTGTATGCTTGTTGTAAATTAAGCTGCAGGTGTGCCCCATGGGAGCAGTTTTCTAAGTGAGTGCTGCCCGCAATTGTCTATCCATTGATACATAGATCGCTGATAATACAGAGGGAAATTGAAGTATACAAAGCATATTTTTCCACAGTGTTGGATTTAGAATTTTGGAAAGGAGTGGGTGCGAGTACTGAAAATGTAACATTGATTTCCTCGGGTACATGATGTTAGAGGGACATTTTGATCTTTGACTCTTTTTTGTCTCCTTTTTTCCATCAACTAAGGGTTGCACATTCAGCCATCAAAAACAATAACATATTCTGGACCAACTTTAGATATTAAAACAAATTGCAGGTTTTGGACAATAACGTACCTAATGAGTCTAAAACAATTGACCTAGATGTACGCAGGTTCGGTAACTGAATGAGGTAATTACCTAAGTACTAATGGACTGTAAACTTATTGAAAACATCATATTGAAATAAATGAAAACAATTCTTTTGATGCCAACAGCAATCGACCACAAAGAGCAAAGTGACAACGATTTATTTCAAGTGCTGGAATAATTCTCAATACACATTGCATTAAGTAGGGAAAAAAACATACTTAAATGAGCCCAGCTGCATCGTAGTAAAGGTAAACCAAGCTCAGTTAATCCTCCTCAGAACTTCTACTCCCACAGAATTAGACTGAATCATTTTAAGAGCAGAAACTGATAATCACATTCTGTTAAGTACAGAACCAAATACAAACACATCATGATCCAATGAGAGAACGTCAGTTGATTTGCTAAATGCTGGACCAATTCGGCATGGGACCAACCCATTCCCACAGCAGCCTTGGCACATGTGAACAACTGCTGGATTTTCGTGCACGTGCCAGGGAGCCCGACCTCTGAGCAGGGGCAAAACTCCGTGCACAGCCACACACCCGATTTCAGGGTATTCTAAGAACATAGGTACAGGAGTAGGCCATTCAGCCCCTCAAAACTGTTCAACCATTTAATGAGAATGTGATTGATCTACATCATAATATTTGCCCACTTTAACCGAGGATTTCCAGAGGCAGTAAATCCACTGACTTGAAACAGCAAACTCTTGGAGCTAGAATTTGATCGCTGCTGTTTTTTTTGCATGGGGGTCACTATTTGCGGCCTACCCACACCTGTAGCCAGCTTGCAAATTTGGTGCTGCCTTCTCATTTACCCGACTTTAGCATTGGTCTGAGCGGGGGCTCGTGTTGCTGGCTGGGTGAGTTAGCAGGGGGCCAAGAAGCATTCACAGAGAACACATGTTTCCGATAGACTGCTCCTCTTAAAGGCAGTGCGTCCCTCTTAAAGGGGAGCTGCAGAGAATTACAGGAGGCTGCTGATGATTGCTATTGCTGCAATTCTGATCAAGGAAAGTAGAAAACCAAGGCAGAGAAAGGGCTTCCAGGTTCAAGGATGTGGCACTGGAGGTCTTAGTGGTGCAGGCAGACAGGAGGAGAGAGGCCACATTTTCATGGGCGGCCGGGAGGCCCTCAAGACAAATCCTCAGAAAGGAATGGAAGCAGGTGACCAGAGAGGACAATTGTTGGAATCTGGCCCTGAAGGCCTGGCAGCAGTGCCAATAAAAGTCTAAGGGTTACACACGGTCAAGATCAGTGACTGCATTTTCACAAGACATCTCCTACTCACCATAACACCAGCCTCTCAGGCACCTAATGGACCACACCCCTATCTGCACTCCCTGCCTCTCAGGACTCATGCTTAACATCCAGATACTCCACCTCACCCTCACACATATTCCAATGATGCCAGCCTCATACCCAGATCCCAGTGCTTACACTATTCAGCTGTAGCAGGCACATCATCCAAACACAGTGCTACACAATCAATCACTCCGTCTTCCAGGACAAGGTGGCGCACAATAGAGCGGAACTGGTCCGAGACAAAGACACCTGTACCTCTGAGCCCTATGGAGGAGATGGCTCTCTGCATCATGGGGCCAGACGTGACAAAGCCGGTGGTATATGGTGACACGGAGAGCATTGAAGTCGATGGTACGTTCCTGCCTTAAGCCCCTTCTCAAATCCCAGCTCACCCTCATCCTGCTATTTGGCACGATGAGCAAGCTACAGATGGTGTGACTATGGGCCCCCTGCTTTCCATCCCACCCCACTTCCCTCACCCCAACCTTCTCCTTTCTGATCTCCTGCTCTTAGGCACCCAAGAAATGGTGCCCGCCCAGGCACAGCCAGACCAGGAGGAAGAGAGAGAGCAGTGGTACAGCACCAATGATGAGGCCTCGTCATTTGATCTGAAACTCGCTGCCAGCACGTACCTTAGAGCCTAGAATTGATTTGGGATCTGCACATGGTAAGTCACTGGGGATGAGTTGGGGGGGGTGGCGGGGGGAGGCGGTAGGAAGGTTGGTTCGTGTGCCAGCTCACTGGAGGGCGCAATTGCAGCCATATTCTACTCTAGAGGATTCAGATGAGGATCTTGGTGGGGGCAGCATACTGCAGAACAATAATGGACATGCACACCGAGATGTTGGGTGCATTGGCTGGCCTGCCAGAGAGCATCTTGTTACAGTCAAGGAGCATGGAAAACTCCGGCTCCATCTTGGCAGAGGACATCGCACAAAGCTTGCCCTCTCAGCAACCTCTGCTCCATCTCAGAGGTACTGCAATTGTTGCCCCAATGCCTTGTTGCAGCCTTTATGTACCAAATCCTCTGCCTTCCCCGTGAAGATGCAGCAACACACTGGCAAATGCAGGAACTGACAACATCTCCAAAAACACTCCACAGTACTTCCAGAGACTTTGCAATTGCAGAAATTAATTACCTTAACTGCAATTTGGATTCCTGGTTATACACGTAATGCTCGTGCTGTGCCCTTCTTGCAGCTGAACTCTTGTT
Source organism: Heterodontus francisci (assembly GCF_036365525.1). Lineage (NCBI taxonomy): Eukaryota > Metazoa > Chordata > Chondrichthyes > Heterodontiformes > Heterodontidae > Heterodontus > Heterodontus francisci. The sequence continues at coordinate 20,342,375 of NC_090412.1, read as the reverse complement.
CTTATGTGAGTGGCAAGCAAATATGTTGAATGGACCAGCGTTGTCCAAGTTTGTAGGTAGAATGTCATGTCAGCCAGTCCTACCCAGTGACGTCACGACTGTACCAGTTCCAATGCAACTGGGCACATATTGCAGGCCACTAAATATTGGGAAGGATATAGAGGATGAAATTTGCAGAGAAATTACAATAAGATGAAAGAACCACAGTGTAGTGATAATGGAGGACTTCAACCATGCTCATATTGACTGGCATAGTAACAGTGTAAAGGGAAAAGATGGAGAAAAATTCCTGAAATGTGTACAAGAAAACACTCTTGATCAGCATGTTTCCTGCCCAATGAAGGAGGAGGCAATGCTGGAGCTAGTTCTAGGGAATGGAGCATGTTTCAGTGGAACACCATTTGGGCAACAGTGATCATAATATTATCAGGTGTAGGATATCTATGGAAAAGAACACGGAGTAATGAAGCATAAACATCATTAACTGGAGGAGTACTAATTTCAGTGATTATCTGGCCCAGCTGAATTGGAATCAAAAATGGGTAGGCAAATCAGTAATTGAAAAATGGGAGGGCTTCAATAGGAGATGGTTTGGGTGTATATTCCTATGAAAGGGCAAGGAAGGGCATCCAAACATAGAACTCCCTGGATGACTAAAGATACAGTGGCTGAAATGAGACAGAAAAAGAAGGCTGATGACAATTGTAAAGTTCATAATATAGTAGGGAAGCTAGCTGAATACAGAAAGTAGAGATCTAAAAAAGGGAGTAAGAGAAGCAAAGAGAGTATGAGATTACATTAGAGGTTAGCATAAAAGGGAACCCCAAAATGTTTTATTAGAAAATGAACAGTAAAAGGTAGTCAAAGGAAGGGTGATGTTCTTGTGGAAGCAGAAGGCATGGCTGAGATACTAAATGAGTACTTGGCATCTGTTTACACTGGAGAAGAGGATACTGCCAATGTAGCAGCAAAGGAGGAGGCAGTAGAACTACTGGATAGAGTAAAATAAACATGTGGTACTTAAAAGGTTGGAAGTAGTCAAAGTAGAAAAGTTACCTGGTCTGATGGGATGTATCCAAGGTTACTGGGGGATGCAAGGGTGGAGATTGCAGAGGCTCTGGCCACAATGTTCCAACCCTCCTTGGATATGGGAGTGGTGCCAGAGCACTAGAGGATTGTAAATGTTACATCCCTACTTAAGAAAGGCGAGAGGGTTAAACCCGGTAACTACAGGGCTATGGGGAAAGAGCAGCGGAGTGGGAATAATTGGAGAGCTCTACCAAAGCACAATGGGCCAAATAACCTCCTTCTGCGCTGCATCATTCTATGATTCAAAGAGCCTTATCTATGACGTGAAAACCAGTAATTAACTGAGAGTGCAGTGGATTGTATTTGTTGTAAGTTAAGCTGCAAGTATACCCTGCAGGAGTAGTTTTCTAAGTGAGTGTTGCCTCTGATCTTCTATCCACAGAGATCACTGATAATACAGAACGAAATTGAAGTACACAAAGCATATTTTTCGCAGTGTTGAATTTAGAGTTTTGGAAAGGCAGGGGCTGAGAGCACTGAAGATGCAATGTTGATTTCCTAGGACATAGGCTATTTATTTATTTAGAGATACAGCACTGAAACAGGCCCTTCGGCCCACCGAGTCTGTGCCGACCATCAACCACCCATTTATACTAATCCTACACTAATCCCATATTCCTACCACATCCCCACCTTCCCTATATTCCCCTACCACTTACCTACACTAGGGGCAATTTATAATGGCCAATTTACCTATCAACCTGCAAGTCTTTGACTATGGGAGGAAACCGGAGCACCCGGCGGAAACCCACAGGGAGAACTTGCAAACTCCACACAGGCAGTACCCAGAATTGAACCCAGGTCGCTGGAGCGGTGAGGCTGCGGTGCTAACCACTGCGCCGCCCTTAGAGGGAGGTTTTGATTTTTGACCCTTTTTGGTTCATTTATTCCCAGCAAGTTGGAGCTGCATATTCAGCCATTGAAAACAACTTCTCCTGGATCAACTTTAAATGTTAAAACAAAGTACAGGTTTTGTACAACAATGTACCTAATGAGTGTTATAGAACGGACCCTAAATGTATGCAGTTTCAGTAGCTGAATGAAGTAATTATGTAAATTCTAATAGGCTGTAAGCTTATTGAAAATAAATGTAATAAATTGAGAACAATACGTTTGATGCAAACAGCACTGAACCCAAAGAACAAGGCAGCAGCAATTTATTTCTGCTTTCCATTTTAAGTGCAGGAATAATTCTCAATATACATCACATTAAGTAGGAAAAAAAAACATGAAAAAGCCCAGGTGCATCGCAGTAAAGATAAACCAAGCTAAGTTAATCCTCCTCAGAACTCCTACTCCCACAGATTTAGGCTGAATCAAATTAAGAGCAGAAACAGCGATGTTTAACTGACAACTGCATTCGGTTAAGCACGGAACCAAGTGCACCCAAAGAGAGAACTTTAGTTTACTTGCCAATCCAGCACACCCTCCCACAACAAATCTGCAGCCTTGGCACATGTGAACAAACTGCTGGATTTTTGCGCACATGAAGCCCAAACTGTGAGTGTGTGCAAAACTCCGAGTAGAGGAGCAAACCCAATTTCAGGGCATTGTAGGAACATAGGAACAGGAGAAGGCCATTCAGCCCCTCGAGCCTGTTCAATTAGATCTGTATCTTAACATTTGCCCACTTTTACCAAGAATTTCCAGAGATAGTAAATCCACCAACTTATATCAGCAAACTCTATACATCTACACAGCACTGTGGAACAGCTGAGCATCAACAGGTACCTACAATGGCAATGCGAGCGTGTGTGAGTATACATACATGTATGCATTGGCGTGTATATGTGCATCTGCCTGCCTGTCTATGCCTGTGCAGTGGCATCAGGGTAAGCAACATCAGCGCTAGTGATCAGACCTTTTGTCCTTTGGGCAACCAAACACTTCCAGGTCAGGAACGATATGGGCCCAATGAAGTTTCCTTCTACTGCGCCTCATTAATGAGGGTGACTTTCGCTTTGAAACACCCTTTGGTTTTGCACATGGCATCTACCTTCCCACCGGAGTCAGTGTGGGACCTCATTATAACACGGCAGACTGAGCTACCAAAATGAAACCTGTTCCTTAATAGACAACTCGCCGATCTGGAGGTAGGAAATCGGCCAAGGCAAGGCTGAGTGTGAAGGGCCTTAAAGGGGAGGAGTGTAAGCAGCACTTACATGCAGTATGTCATCTTGTTTGCAGAACCTAAAATAAATTAAATTTGTATGCCTTCAAGGTCAAGAGCGAGTGCCATAAGATGTTTCCTAATCCTCCAGCCCAGCTTTCCTTGACTGCAGCTGAGGATTCCTTCAAATTTCACTGGAAATGGCCATTTCCTGACTTGCGCTGCCCATGGTTGGTGAACAGGAGCAGGAACTGGTGGCATTCAGGCAGGAAATGGGCCTCGAGGTCTTCATTTGGTCATCTGACTCTGATTCACACATCTTCGTACAAAGGGTAGTGGAAATCTGAAACTCTCATTCCCCCCAGAAAACTGGGGTTCAACTGAAACTTTCAAAATTGAGATTGTTAGAGTTTTGTGAGGTGAAGTATTAAGGGATATGCAGCCAAGGTGGACTGATAGAGTTAAGACACAGGCCAGCCATGATCTAACTGAAAGGCGGTTTAGCCTCAAGAGGCTTATTCTTGTTCCTATTTTCCTAAAATGAATTAATGTCAGAGGGGTGGGCAAAAGTCCCATCTCAAGATAAACAATCCCACTCTAAAATCAAAGAAGCAACGAGATAACAAGTAGATGATTAATTATATGATCACAATCAAGCATGGAACAAGATAAGACTGTTGCTTACACAGACAACAAACCATTCCACCCCCCCACCCCCCCCCCCCCCCCCCCGACTCTATTCAACCTGTTAAATTACCCGAGGATAGATTCTACCAGGTTTTTCACAGTTGTCTAAAAGTGAAAAACCATAAAACATCTATTTAATCTCATGTCTCACTTTACACGTCATCAATCACACCTCAATGTAGCATTCCCCATGGTCCCAACAGTCTGGGACATTCACTTTCTACATACTATTCAATCTGTACTTACACGAATAAATCATAATCCTGCTCTTTTTAACACTATATGTTGAAAAAAGGAAAATATAGAGAGACATCATGGACTGAAAATGCCCTGAATGTAAACTTTCAATTGTTTTGAACCTTCTTGATTTTCACAGAGACAAGATGTTAAAAAGCTGCTCAAATGTGTTTGAGATAAAAGCTTTATTTGCCCTGGAGGCAAATTGAAAAAACAGACCAGGGTGTTGAGTGGGCAAGATGTCAAAGTCCTAATAGTTTGCCCAATGTACATGTCCCAAAAATAAAAGGTGCGTAGAGAAAAGCAATTGCTTTCATTATTTAAAAAAAAGTCCCTTTCACATTACTGTTTTAACCTATATTAATTTCCTTGCATATAGTGCACGTCGCCTCTGTTATATTTACTTCCCTATCACACTCAGTTGATAAAGCCCAAAAGTTATAAAACAGGATCTCTTGTGGCATTGCCCATAGTAGGTCAGATAATAGGCTATTTTATAAAGAGAGGTCTTATACAATTCAACACACACAAAAAACCCTCTCTTTTCAACATTTATGAAAGTTCTAACGCTGGCACAACAGGATCGCTTAGTGAAGCAAAGACAATCCAAATAACTTCACTGATCACCAAACCTCCCCTTTCCCCCAACTTCATTTCTTCCCCTTTATTAACTGCAAACTATGGTGTAAAGTTCAAGTTTGGTCCACTCGAGGCCTGAAGACTGTTCCTAGATCAGGTGTGGGATGGGGGGACAGCGGAGAATCTTCTAACATCTTTCTGCTAAACCACGTATCCTGTGCTTTAATAGGTGGGCTCTCGCTTGCCTCTAGTCTCTAACCTCTGTCTTTCTCTCTGGCACAACCTTCTTTCTCTATCTTTTCAATAATATTGCACTCGTTGCTGCATTGACCTTTTCCCTTACTCCTCAGATCTAACCATACATGCCCCTTCTCTGTATTAAAGCCTGGCTACCCGACCAAACCCAACTACATGTGTCAGGCTCGGGTCGGGTCTGTATTAGGCAACCAGCATTTGGGCTGGGGTCGGATCGGGTTGGACTGTACTGTTTTGTTTTGTATTGTTTTTGTTTTAGCCTATGATCTTTTTCTGTTTCAAAAATATGTTTGTTACTTTCAGGTCGTTTCAGGCATTTAAAAAAAATTAAAGGACTCGGGACTGAGTCAGGTTCGGGTTGGCTGTTGTCAGGCTCGGTTTGGGTTTTAATTTTATACCCAAGCCAGGCTTTACTCTGTATCCTCGCTGTGTAGAAATCAAGATTCAACTCAGATTTATCCTTTCCCAGGATAAGTCCTGCAAGTCTTTGGATGTGGGAGGAAACCGGAGCACCCGGCGAAAACCCACGCAGACACAGGGAGAACTTGCAAACTCCGCACAGGCAGTACCCAGAATCGAACCCGGGTCCCCTGAAGCTGTGAGGCTGCGGTGCTAACTACTGCGCCACTGTGCCGCCCATAAACTCCCTCCACTCTGCTAGGATTGCCAACTCTGGTTTGATGTATTCTTGGAGATCTGATCACATAATATTTGCACATATGACATATACCCCCGTTTGCAAATTTTAACACATTTATCTTAGTTGAGTGTCTCACCAAATAAAATAGGTGACGTTTTTGTTTAAAGAACATAATTTAAAAATCAAAGAAAAATGCAAAGGCATAGACAAATTTAAGGATGTCTATATCTTACACCAGCAACTCTTCTACTATTAGTACTTTGCACTCTAATCTCTACTGGTTAAATAACGAGCACATCTTTCAATATTATGCACAGGATGTGGGCATTGGCTGGGAAGGTCAGTGTTTATTAACCATCCCTAATTGGCCTTCAGAAGGTGATGCTGAGACTTTCTCGGCCATTTCAGAGGAAAGTTAAGTGTGAACCACATTGCTGTGGTTCTGGACTGGATGCAATTTTCCTGGGGATTCTGCTGCTCTCCCACTGCAGTTATTGAAGAACGATTTTGTTTTTAGATGATGAAGGGCTTTGATAGAGTAAACAGGGAAAGATTTATTTCTCTGGTGGCACATCAGCGATGAAGGGGCATCGATTTTTATCATTTTCACTGAGAGGGAGGAGAAAGATTAGGAAAAAAAGATTCTTTAGACAGTGGGTGGTTGGCGCATGGAATGGTTTGCCATGGGAATGGTTGATAACGGAAACCACTGCATATTTGAAGAGAAATTTGTATTAATACTAGGAGCAGTGGAAGACACAGGGCTATGGGAAGAGCACTGGGCAGTGGGACTAGTATTGGATTGCCCTAGCTAGCATAGACACAGTGGCCCGAATGGCCTCTTCCTGTCTTGTAAACATCCGCAGCCCCACAGAATAAACTAGAAAGTGGGATCTTAATTTTGCCTCGGTGTTGCTGCCATCATTTTGAAGAGGGTACAGCCCCCTTTGCTAATTTTCTTTTTTACAGAAAGTCTATATAAGGAGGGTGAACAAACCTGTACCAGGTGATGTGATGTTACTCTCAGACTCACTGGATCTATGCTCAGGCTTTCTATCAGTGCCATACACTGCCCTCCCAGACTCCCTAGATCAACAATAAACAAGCTGCAAAAAAAGTTCACCAGACCAGCATTTTATTTATTTTCTCTCAAAGGCCCTTGAGCATTCGCTCCTCCAGTGTGTCTCATTATGGAGGTGGTTAAAATTTCTAAGAGAGTTCACACGTATCCCAGATGGACTATTGAAGACCACTCCTGCACACAGAGGCCACATCTCAGTGACAGGCAGACAAATTGATTGTTTCATAAACTGTGTGAAGCTATCAGAATGCTGACTGCCCCTCTGCAATTCTGCAAATGCACTTCCACAACAACACTGACACCCACAAATCTGGCAAAATCGCTTCTGGCGACATTTGTGCAGAATGTTGCTACTGCAGTCATCGGACCACAGAATCATACAAGGCGGCCATTTGTCCCATCTGTGGCTGTGCTGTCTCTCTGAAAGAGCTATCCAATTAGTCCCATTCCACTGCTTTTTCCCCACTTTTTAAGTGGAGATGTAATTCCCTCTGGAAGCTGCCAGTGAATTTGCTTCCAACACCCTTTCAGGTAGTGCATTCCAGGCCATAATGGCTTGCTGAAAGAAATTCTCCTCGTCTCCCCCTGGCTTTTTTGCCAATTATTTCAATGTGTTCTCTGGTTACTGACCCTCCTACCAGTGCAAACACTTTCTCCCTATTTACCTGATCAAAACTCCTCTATTAAGTTACACCTTAACCTTCTGTGCTGTAAGGAGAACAACCCCAGCTTCTTATGTCTCTTCAGAGAACTGAAACCTTTCAGTCATATATCCTACGTGACCGTTGTCCCGAAATAAGACCTCATCATAAAATCCCACAGAAGGTTTAAATAAAACATTTTAATTCTTTTGAGACAGTAATGTGCTATGATATAAAATAGACCAAGTCAACAGGAAAAATAATCTACAGGAGGACCGGTCACCAATGTTTTGTTGAAGGCCCCTCTTATTGATTACAAAGCAACTTTATGCACTTACTGTTCTCCACTCCCCCCTTCACCGCACCCCCCCCCCCCCCCACAACCTCAGGCAACATGGTCCAGACCATCCTTCTTTCCTAAAAGAAGAAATAGAGTGGTGGGATGCAGCATAAAGGAAAAGAGGGGCGGGGTGAGGTTAATATAAATACGGTCAAACTGTTCATTTTGCAAACAATTCTAGCACATTCTAAATAAAGGGGGTGAAGCTCAGGGCTGCCCATACTGTAACCAGCTGCTGATGGCAGTGAGGTCGGTCAGTTTTTGTCTTGTCTGTTGCAGGGAGTGTTTTATCCTAATGGGACACCCAGTCTTTGGGAGGAGTGGAAAAGCATGAAGAGAAAACTAGCACGATCAACCTGCCCTGTCAGTCATCTCACAGTCATCAAGGTCAATCTATGGTTCACATTGTCCTCCCTTTACAGAAATACAGCCGAAAGGAAAGAAACAAAGAATATAAGAAAAGTGCAAGTCTTGTTTACATAGTGCCTTGTCATTTCTCTCACAAGAACACAAGAAATAGGAGCAGGAGTAGACCATATGGTGCAAAGAGCCTGCTCCGCCATTCAATACGCTCAATCTTAGGCTTCAACTCCACTTTCCCGCCTGCTCGCCATATCCCTTGCTTCCCTGAAAGATCAAACATCTGTCTATCCCAGCCTTAAATGTATTCAATGATGGAGCATCCACAACCCTCTGGAGTAAAGAATTCCAAAGATTCACAACCCTGTGAGTGAAGTAATTTCTCCTCATCTCTGTCCTAAATGATTGGCCCCTTATCCTGAGACTGTGCCCCCTGTGTTTTAGATTCCCTGACTAGTGGAAACAATCTCTCAGTGTCTACTCTATCCAGCCCCTTCAGAATCTTGTATGTCTCAATTAGATCACCTCTCATACTTCTAAACTCCAGAGAATACAGGCCCAGTTTACTCAGACTCTCATCATAGGACATCCCCCTCAACCCAGGGACCAATTTAGTAAACCTTTGCTGTATCGTCTCCAATGTAAGTATATCCTTTCTTAAATGTGGAGACCAAAACTGCACACAGTATTCCAGGTGCTGTCTCACCAAAGCCCTGTACAATTTTAGTAAGACTTCTTTATTCCTGTACTCCAAACCCCTTCCAATAAAGGCCAACATGCCATTTGCTGTCCTAATTGCTTGCTCTACCTGCATGCTAACTTTCTGCGTTCCTCTCAGGACATCCCAAAGTGTTTTGAATACAAAGAATTACTTTTGAAGCACAGTCACTGTTGCTATGTCGGCAACTGCAGCAGCCATTTTGTGCACAGCAAGATCCCGCAAAAAGGCAACATTAGAAGAAAAAAATGGGGAAGGAAACCAAAATTGTTGAAATGAATAGGTTACCTCAGTGATTGTTCCAGAAACCATCTGCAGCTGGAAAAGACTGACCAGACCTCGTTTTAGGTTTAGAATTAACCCTGTTTCTTCAGCAGCGCCATACAGAGCCTCTATCTGAAAGAAATTTAAGTAAATTACTCATGAAAGGCCCCAAATTTCAGACAGCTTTTGTCCAGTATCACTCCGAATAAACAATTACAAACAAGGTCCAGGAGTTACTCATAAATTGACATACCATCACCAACAATCATGAATATTCAAATATTAGGGTTAAACTATCAATATACCTCATATTTTAAATTTAAATGTGATACTACTACAACTTCTGGCTAAATGGGAGATACTCACATATAAAACTTATATTAATAAAACGCAGTTCAGGTTTCATAAACATAAGAACATAAAAAATAGGAGTGGGAGGCCATTCGGCCCCTCGATCCTGCTCCCCCATTCAATAAGACCATGGCTGACCTATCTCAACTCCACCTTCCTGCACTATTCATAAATATCCAAAAATCTATCCACCTCAGCCCTGACCATCCACAGCTCTCAGACCTACAGAAGTCCAAAGATTCACAACCCTTTGAATGAAGAAATTTCTCCTCATCTCAGTCCTAAATGGCCACACTTATTCTGAGGCTGTGACCCGTCTTCTAGTCTCCCAGCCAGAGGAAACATCCTCCCAGCATCTAACCGGTTCAGCCGCTTAAGAATTTAATATGCTTAAATTAGATTATCTATTATTCTTCTAAATTATAGGGAGTATAGGCAGAATCTACTCAACCTATCAATTGTAGTTAAGCAAAGAACCAGTTAATAGGGGTGAAATTTGTCGTAAGCAATAGTGAAAAACACATGGTAGTAAATTGACTGCCCGTTTTCAACCTCCATTAATGGGAAAGAAGGTGCAGTGGGCTCCAGTTTTGCAACCATCCATTTTGTGCCATTGCCCAGACAAATTTCAGCCCAAATCTGTTTTTGTGATGTTGTCTGAAGGAAGATGTTGGCCAAAGCACCAGGCCAAATCCCTCATTCTACTTCAAAACGTGCAATGGAATCTTTCACATGCCCCTGTAGAAGCACACAAGGCCTTGGTTTAAGATCTTAGCTGAAAGACAGTACCTCCTACAGCGCACCACTCCTTCAGAACCGCACAGATGTGTTGGCCTATATCGTGGGCTCAAGTACTGGAGCTTGACCCGACAATCTTCAGGCTCAGAGATGTGAGTGCTACCTCAAGTTTATACTTGTCAAGAGTTTTATTCCAATTAAACAGGGAAAAAAATTACCTTTCCAGAATTCCAGTGAAAGACAACAGGCCTTTTCAAAGCTGCGATAGTTGTAGGCCCCAGCAAAGCCTCAATACGGATGTTTCTGAAGATGTTTTGGCTCTCCTTTCGTCCTGACACATTCAGCAGTTTTACTTCACGTATCTGTCGAACAAAGCAGAGGGAGACATAATGTAAGATTATAACTGTAACAGAAGCCTTATCAAGGGATAGATAAGCATCCAACTCTTTGTGTAATTAGCTAAAATGCTGTAGCCCCAAAGTACTTTTCAGATCTGTCTAAAATTACAGCCCTCATTACTTCCCAAATAGGTTCTAATTGCGTAGAATCATAGAATTGCAGCACAGAAGGAGGCCATTTGTAACTATGCTGGCTTTTTGCAAGAATGATCCAGTTAGTTTCACTCCCCAGCTCTTTCCCCTTTTGTTATTATTGAATCTGCCCTGTGCCTTTGCCCATGTTACCAATCTGTTTATGCACTCCTCAAGTCTGTTACGATCCTCTTCACTGTTTACTGCATTTCCAAGTTTCATGTCATCTGCAAACTTAGAAATTATCAAGTCCAGGTCATGAATATTTGGCAAAAGGGGTTGTGATCACAACATTGACCCCCTCCCCCACTCCTCCTCCCCCTCCCACACACAAGGAACATCACTGTATACATTCATCACGACTCTCTCCTTTCGGCCCTTGGGCCCTACATCAATGCAGGCACTGTTCCTTTAATGCAATGGCCTTCAAGTCTACAAACAATATAGTGATTGCTTTCTATTACTGATGCAATCATAATTCTGCAGCAGGGAAGTGGACTTATGTAAGAGCCTTCAGATGTGCAGTAAAATTGACATTATTAGGAAAATCCACTTTCTCCTACTCTCTGCTTTCTATCCTTCCACCATCTCTCTTCCATTAGCCATTACTCTAACTATGCCACTGTTTTCCTTTAATATCATGGTGCCTTATCAAAGGCTTCTAATGCACATTCTAACTCAAATTGCTACTTTGATTGGATCAGCAGGGAAGGATTCAGAAAGGATTCCAGGTAGAACCGAAGACCGTTAAACTGACCAGCACCAGTGGCAAACATTTCAAGCAGAAATCAAATCTGTAACTTATTGATATTTCTGATCTGTGAAGTAACTTCAGCATATTCATCGAGCAAAGCATCAACACCCATTGAAACATCATCTACCAAACGATGTGGGAAAATTGCCCAGGTATGTCCTGTCCACAAAAGGCGGGACAAATCCAATCCAGCCAATTAATGCCCCATCATTCTACTCGCTATGATCAGCAAAGTGATGGAAGGTGTCGGCCACACTGCTATCAAGTGGCACTTACTCACCAATAGCCTGCTTACTGATACTCAGTTTGGGGTCTGCCAGGACCACTTGGCTCCAAACCTTGTTATAACCTTGGTCCAAGCATAGACAAAAGAACTGAATTCCAGAGATGAGGTCCGATTCACTGCCCTTGACATCAAGACATTAGACTGAGTTTCAAGGGGCCCAAGTAAAATTGAAGTCAATGGGAAGCAGGGGAAAAGCTCCACTGGCTGGAGTCATATCTAGCACAAAGGAAGATGGTTATGGTTGTTGGAGGTCAATCATCTCAGCCCCAGGACATCACTGCAGGAGTTCCTCAGGGCAGTGTCCTGGGCCTAACCATCTTCAACTGTTTCATCAATGATCTTCCCTCCATCATAAGGTAAGAAGTGGGGATGTTCGCTGATGATTGCAGAGTGTTCAGTTCCATTCATAACTCCTCAGTTAACAAATCTGTCCATGCCCACATGCAGCAAGATCTGGACTCAGTCAGGCTTGGGCTAAAAAGTGGCAAGTAATATTTTCACCACATAAGTGCCAGGCAATGGCCATCTCCTACAATAGAGAGTCGAACCAACTCCTCAACAGTCAATGGCATTACCAAAGCTGAATTGACCACCATCAACATCTTGGGAGCCACTATTAACCAGCCATATAAATACTGTGGATACAAGAGCAGATCAGAGACTGCGAAGTCTGCAGTGGGTAACTCACCTCTTGACTGCCCAAAGCCTGTCCACCATCTACAAGGCACAAGTCAGGAGTGTAATGGAATACTCTCCACTTGCCTGGATGAGTGCAACTCCAACAACACTCTCCAGAAGCTCTACACCATCCAAGACAATGCTCGATTGGAACCCCATGCACCATCTTAAACATTCACTCCCTTCACCACCAGTGCATAGTGGCAGCAGTGTGCACCATATACAAGATGCACTGCATCAACTTGCCAAGGCTCCTTTGACAGCACCTTCCAAAACCTAGTAGGACAAGGAGAGCAGATGCATGGGAACACCACCAGCTTCAAGTTCCCCTCCAAGCCACATACCATCCTGACTTGAAACTATAGCACAGTTCCTTCATCATCGCTGGGTCAAAATCCTGAAACTCTCTCCCTAACAGCACTGTGAGTGTAGCTACCCCACATGGACTGCAGCAGTTCAAGAAGGTAGCTCACAATCACCTTCTCAATGGCAATGAGGGATGGGAAATAAATGCTGGCCTTGCCAGTGATGCCCACATCCCATGAATGAAGGAAAAATACCACCGATGATTGTTGTGCTTGTGCAGTTTATGATGTTGGAAATAATAAACACAAGGGACAATTTTGCTCATGTCAGGCCTTGCTAGAAACAAAGCTCATCACTAGGAGCAGTAACGAAAATTAGTACCCGGATATTAGATGGCTGCGGACAAGGCACTTCACAGGAGTGTTATCAAACACAATTGGCACCAAGCCACATAAAGAGATATTCGGACATGTAGTCACAATGGTGGGTTTTAAGGAGCAACTTAAAGAAGGAGAGGCAGGCGGAGAGGTTTAGGGAGGGAATTCCAGAACTTAGGGCCTAGGCAGCTGAAGGCACATCGGGAATATGCAAGAGCCCAGAAATGGAAAACTGCAGGGATGTGAACGGTTTGTAGAGCAGCAGCGTGTTACAGAGGTGTGTGTGTGTGTGTGCGTGCGTGCGTGCGTGCGTGTCGCGGCCATGGAGGATGTAAACATTCCAAAACCTCAATCCGCAATCATCCGGATCTTACCCTCACAAATACCCCCATGCCCCAACCTCCCATACAATGTTCCACGTGACTAACCATTACAATAGAAAATAATAATGCACTAACTTGCAAATGAATGAGCTGCTCATGCTGATTGCTGCTGTTTTCCCAAACCACATGAAGATCAATGAAAGCTTCAGTCCTGAATCCTGATCCTGGCAGTGCTGCTGGACTTGACAAGGTCTCCAATAACAAATCCACATTGTATTTATACTTAAACAATGCACCAGATTTGTATGTGAGACCCTCAGCTTGTGCTAAGGCAGAAAAAATACAAAGTTATTACATTTTAATCAAACAAGCATTTGTTGCAATAATGACTTATCTAGATGATTTTCTTGGCATCAATTCCAACAAAGTGTATTATCTGTTTTAGGTGTGCTTTAACAATACTGTCTGTGCAGGGGTTGAATAGGGTTAAAGCCTTCTCTCTGCATTGGCCGAAGGTCCTATGTTAAATTCCTTTGGTGCATATGACTATAATAAAATAATTAATGATGCTTCAAATGTTCCTACCAGCCTTACTGAAAAGCTCTAAGCTTCCCTTAATGGGCTGACCCAAGGTCCTTCTTCATAGCTCCAATGGCATTCTAATGATTTCTAAACTTCAGTCAACAGGTAGAATATTTCCTTAATCATACCCCAAAATACATCCAACATTGTTTTAATTCTGGTGAAACTACTTTAGAGATGGCATAGTATTGTGAGATGAGACAAACATTACATGAGTTTCAAATTAAAGAGACCCAATCCATCTATTTAGCCCCAGTTAGCCTGCTTTTAAACTTTGGCCTCAATTTTCGGTGTGACCCTGTTATAGCCTCCAGTGTTGGTCTGACAGGCTCCACTATCAAAAGGAGTTGAGCCCCTAACAAGGTGTATATTGCTCATCTACTGGGAGAAGTTGTGCACCTTGGGGGTCAATTTTGGACTTTAGACTGTATGAAGTGCGGCGGGAGGAATCTTTACATGAAGATTTGGAATTGAAACTTTTCAGTCATAGGAAGCCTTGGAAATGACCCCTTTAGTGGAGAAAACCTTGTGTTCATGGAGACAAAGAGTATGTACCATTAACAAGAGATTTACAGAACAGGAGTATTAACTTTGCAATTGGAGCCTTGAATGTCCAATCTGTGAGGGACAGTTTTCAACAGCAGTTCAAAACTATGGATGGCTGATAGCAGAAGTCTTCAGCCATTCCCCACAACCTGGAGCATTTTGATAGAAAGTCCCTCTATAGGGAGGATATAGGGAAGAATGGAGCAGCTTCCAACAAGAAGTCAGGTTTAGGTAATCACCAGACGTCATCTTGATGGCGGTGATTCTTGGACACACAATATTGGATTAGATGTTCAGTGTGCTGAATCAGGGTTAGCAGAAGACATTTTTGTGCTGCGTTATAACAACTGTTCATATGGCATGAATGTCATGCTTTCCTTCACCGGACGGGGTATTGAGTACAAGGGTTGGCAGGTCATGTTACAGTTGTATAAGACTTTGGTTCGGCCACATTTGGAATACTGCGTGCATTTCTGGTCGCCACATTACCAAAAGGATGTAGATGCTTTGGAGAGGGTGCAGAGGAGGTTCACCAGGATGTTGCCTGGTATGGAGGGCGCTAGCTATGAAGAGAGGTTGAGCAGATTAGGATTATTTTCATTAGAAAGACGGAGGTTGAGGGGGGACCTGATTGAGGTGTACAAAATCATGAGAGGTATAGACAGGGTGGATAGCAAGAAGCTTTTTCCCCAGAGTGGGGGATTCAATTACTAGGGGTCACGAGTTCAAAGTGAGAGGGGAAAAGTTTAGGGGGGATATGCGTGGAAAGTTCTTTACGCAGAGGGTGGTGGGTGCCTGGAACGCGTTGCCAGCGGAGGTGGTAGACGCGGGCATGATAGCGTCTTTTAAGATGTATCTAGACAGATACATGAATGGGCAGGAAGCAAAGAGATACAGACCCTTAGAAAATAGGCGACATGTTTAGACAGAGGATCTGGATCGGCGCAGGCTTGGAGGGCCGAAGGGCCTGTTCCTGTGCTGTAATTTTCTTTGTTCTTTGAATGTAGATTGCATTAGAATGCATGAAATGGACTAGCTATTTGTTGTTATACCTGAACCTGACCTCTGCCTGACAAGAGGAAGTTAATTTACACTTATCCATTGATTTGATGGGGCTCTTGGTGTAGATAAGTATAAAAATGCATAAAATTCTACGTGATTATTGAGTTTGCATATTCATTCAGGACAACTGCAGCTGGCAGAAAGAAAGAATGCTTACCCTATCAGACTGAGCTGAGTTCAAACCCCAGGTTCCAGAAGGGAAAGGACACATTTGAATCATTCTTTAAGTCACATTCTTTCAGTTTTCATCATAATCATCAGCAACCACAACAACTTTTACACAGTGCCTTCAATGCAGAAAAATGTCCACAGAGCTTTAGAGCAGTAACCAAAGATTGGATGGTAAGCCAAAAAAAAGAGATATCAGGAGGGATGGTGGGTGAGTGTATTGTAGGACTTCAAGATGTCACAGAAATAGGGAAGGGTGAGGCACAAAGACATTTAAGCAGCAAGATGAGAATTATACATGTGGGGTATTGGAGGTTGGGGAGCCAATGTAGGTTAGCAAGAACAATTGTGATGGACAAATGTGATTCGGTGTGGTATCGTATATAATCTGTGGATAAGCTGAAGTTCACAAAGCTGAAGCATAGAGGGCTGGCAGGAAAGAATTTGAATAATTGAGACTATAGGTAACAAAGAGGTGAGCAATGGTATTGGGGATCAAATCCCACCCAATATAAGATTAACTTTCTCTTGTCAACCAGAGCTCAGGCTCAGGAACTTGAGGTCTCAGTATAACCAGCCCAGAGCAGAGGCAGAGGCGAGTTATGTTACAGAGGGGGTTTTTGTAAGTAAGAAGATGTGGGGTGGGAAGCTCAGCTCAGGGTCCAACAGGATACCAAGGTTGTAAGCAGTCTAGTCTGAGACAACGGCCAGAATGGGATGAAATCAGTGGCAAAGGTACAGAGCTTGTAGTGGGGACTGAAGATGGTGGCTTCGGTCATTTCAGTGTTTAGCTGGAAGGAATTGCAGCTCATCCAAAGATTCAATGTCAAACAAGCAGTATGACAGCACAGACAACATGGATGGGTCAAGAAAGTTGATGGAGAAGTAGAGCTGGGTGTCAGCAACACACATATTGCAGTTGTCTGCAGTTATTGTCAGCAAGTGACAGCACATAGATGAGAAAGAGGAATGAAGAATAAATCATTGAGAGACTCAAGAGTGAGAGTGGGAAGAGAAACCGTTGCTGGAGATGTTCTGACTATGATTAGATAGTTAAGAGTGGAACCAAGCACGAGCAGTCCCACTGAGCTGAACAACGGACGGACGGACACTGAGAGAGGATGGTGTCAAAGGTTGCAAACTGGTCAAAGAGGATCAAATTGCACCCTGATTACAGTCACAAGAATGAGCTTGGTTAGAGTCATTTTATTGTTGTGGAAGGGGTGGAAACCTGGCTGGAGAGATTCAAACAGATAGTTGCAGGAAAGTTGAGCATTGATTTTTGAGGCAACACGTTCAAGGACTAGAGAGCAAAGGGAGGTTGGAGCTGGGGTGGTAGTTTGCACGACAGTGGCATCGAGTGGGGGAAAGGTGATGACAACAATTTGGAAAGGGATGAAACCACCTCATATACTCCATGAGTTCCTTGTACTTATTGCTGGAGGTGAAGTTGCATGGCAGTAAGGTAGGTGGTTGAAGGGGTTGGTTGGTAGTGCAAAAAAGAAGCCAGGGCAAAGTATTTGTTTTCCAGGGTGATCTTGGAATTTTGGTAGTTTTGGTAGAGGAGAACAAGGCACAATACCACTTGACGTTGCCCAAGCCAGATCTTGGACTAGACAGTTAAGTCAACTGTGCACCAGATATGCTCAAATCTGTGCCCTGTGGAGTTGAAGGAGCAAAGAAAACCATACCAGAGGAATGACCAGAATGAGAGACAACGTGTCTGCTGAGGTCAAGGCAAAGATGGTGATGAGAGAATAGTTGGGAAA
The DNA here is from genome assembly GCF_036365525.1 of Heterodontus francisci. Classification (NCBI taxonomy): domain Eukaryota; kingdom Metazoa; phylum Chordata; class Chondrichthyes; order Heterodontiformes; family Heterodontidae; genus Heterodontus; species Heterodontus francisci. The sequence goes on along the minus strand of NC_090412.1, from coordinate 20,324,904 downwards.
ATTCATCAGTAGAAGTATCATGGTGAATACAGGGACTTTAGCCAATTGGGAGTTTGGAAATGTAGCTGTAAATGACTTTGGAAAGTGTTTTCTTCCGGGGTGAGTGCAGAATGAAGTGGGCTCTTAAGGGATAGGGAATGTTGATCGTCAAGGAAGTAGTTGGAGATAGACTTGCCATTGATGAAGGCCGCAGGAAATGACGAGGTTGAAGGGGTGGCCAGGAATATGGATAGAAGATTTTATATGGAGGGAGAGGTTTAGGAAGACAGAAACTGTTGTTATGCAGGCCCCCACCTGCCAAGAATGAGGCATATTAATTTTGTCATATGAACATTGATTTCAAACTTGCTGGGAAGAAGAGAAGGCCTGTTACAAGGGCTGCCAGACACTTAGCTGCAAAACATTTGCAGATTAACAGACAGTGCTTGTGGAGACAAAAGGATCATTCCCTGACACATTCAACCCACAATGGCTTTTGATCATCAGACATTGAAGGTATAAGGAAGAGCATTCCAGAGACTGCTAAGGTGATACAACCCACAAGAGCCAGGACTGATTAAACCAGCTGGTCACATGACTAACTGGCTGGAGTCCAGGGTTTTTTGAACTAGCCACAGAGCTTTTGAACTCAGAAAGACTGTTTGCTCCTGGAGTGAGAAGACCTCTCCTGTCTGCTCCCATCTCTTTCTCACAAGCCTCTGGACCCATGAACTTCAAGAGCGAATAGTCTGCTACATCAAACAAGGTTTAAGAAGAATACTGGGCCCCAACGAAAAGGAAAACTTAACTAGAGTCAAGGACTCTACAATACTTGTAGGAGAAAACATGCAGAATATGGGGAAAGAGTGTGGGAATGGGACTAACAAGATGGCTGTTCAAAATTGCCAACATAGAATTGATGGGCCCAATGGCTTCCTTCTCTGTTGTACTATTCTATGCTTCTATGAAAAAAAAACTGCATTTAAATCATTTTCACAACTTTAGAGCCTTTCTAAATTCTTTACAACCAAATAAGTAGAAATGAAGGGCAGTCATTGTTATAATGTATTAATATGTTTTATATATAATTGAATTATATATAAATCTTGGCACCAAAATATTACAAGCATATACATGTACACAGATACACAAATATTTCATCTATGTACATATTTAAATTACTGGTGGCTTTTGGATTAAACAGAATATATGTAACTAACCAATCAGCCCTAGATCCCCTGTTGAGGCGACAATGTTTCTGCCACTTGTGTTTTCCCCACCATGAACTTTTCCTCGGAATATCTGAACTGTAAATGCTACACTGTTGGTAAATTGTGGATTAGTCAGCGACTAGACCACCCTGTCCCAGTGTCTTCTCTCCTCTCAATCCAGACCAAGTATCAGACAATAGCTCTGAAGGTGAGCTTGGTTCCTTCGGGGGCAGAGTTTGGAAAGACCAGAAACATCAATTCCTAACTGGTATTTTGCACTCAGGTTTTCTTTGAGCTTGGCGTTCAGTTCGCTTACTCTAACTCAGTGAGCAGACAGTCTCACCTCCAGCACATCGCAACGTGAAGAACACGAACAGCAACATCCACTTCTCTGAGACTTCCGGAGTGCCCATGTTCAACTCTTGAAGTTTCACTTGAACTCAGGACCCCGATCAGAAAGGGGGTCAGGGCTTTCACCGCCTGTAGACAGGGACAAGAAAGGGAGAAGCCAGGCAGGGGAAGAAAGGGCCAGAGTCTGGAGCCTGCAGACCTGGAAAAGGAATTAAAAAAAAGACTTGCGAAACTTGCCGGAACTTGCAAAACTTGCTGAAGTTTTGTAATTGAACGAGAGGTGGCCCGGAGAGGTCACTGACTCTGTAAAGTGGGTGGTGGGGCGAGTCTCTACCGATCTGAGTCTGTGTGATTGTATGTGTACCTGTCATCCTTGTGTGAGTGTTTTGCTGTGGGAATGTGTCTGATGATATGTCAGTGTATGTGTCTGTGGGTCTGTGAATGTTTGGGAAATTGTATGGCTATCTTTGAATGCCTGTCTTTGTGTGATTATATGGGTCTGCCTATGTGTAATTGACTTTGTCTCGCATTCTTATCTGTGTATGAATGTGTATCTCTGTTCTCTGCTCGCTGCTGGGTTCTATCAACACTGAAACCATCCTCCCTCACACTGCTAACTAGTGCAACACTTTCAAACTCCCCAGGAAATAGCCTAATGTTCGGAGTCGAGTCTGATATCTGGTTTGGAAAGGGAAGAGTATGACAGGGAGGAGAGGCAGACAAAGAGAAATGTGGTGACAAAAGCAATAACAATTAAACTGAGATAGAACAGTAGAAATACAGACTCGATGAGAAGATACTGAATAAATTACATCATTTTTAAAACAAAACTGACACAGAAAATCAGTTTATTTTTGATGAAGGAGTCCAGTGATCAAAACTCATTTTTTAAAATCAATTGTATGAGGAATTATGAATCTCCGGCAATGGGTACATCAGTAGGATACGCCAGAATCTCCTGTGTTGTAGGGTGAGGCTCTATGCTGGGCATCCATGTGGTCCAAGCTCTCAAATGAGGGATGGTCACTTGGGGGAAGCTCCGGAGGGCAGGAGAACTCCCTCATCTTTTCAATAGTGCCATTGGATCTTTTACATCCACTTGAATCGACATAAGAACATAAGAAATAGGAGCAGGAGGAGGCCATTCGGCCCCTCAAGCCTGCCCCCTCATTCAATAAGATCATGGCTGATTTGCCCCAGACCTCAACTCCTCTTTCATGCCAGCTCCTCATAGCCCTCAACTCCCCGATATTTCAAATATCTGTCTACCTCCTGTTTAAATACTTTCAGTGATTGAGCCTCCACAACTCTCTGGGCTAGACAATTTCAGACATTCACTACCCTCTGAGAGAAGAAATTCCTTCGCATTTCAGTTTTAAATGAGTGTCCCCTTATTCTGTAACTATGTTCCCTAGTTCGAGATTCCCCCACTAGTGGAAACATCTTCTCAACATCTACCCTGTCAAGCCCCCTCAGAATCTTGTACTTTTCAATAAGATCACCCCTCATTCTTCGAAACTCTAATGAATAAAGGCCTAACCTGTTTAGCCGTTCTTGATAAGTCAACCCCTTCATCCCAGGAATCAGCCTCGTGAATCTCTTTTGAACTGCCTCCAATGCCAGTATATCCTTTCTTAAATACGGGGACCAAAACTGTACGCAGTACTCCAGGTACGGCCTTACCAAAACCCTGTACAGTTGTAACAAGACTTCCCTATTTCTAAACTCCAACCCCCCTAGCAATAAAGGCCAAAATTCCATTTGCTGCCTTAATTACTTGCTGCACCTGCATGCTAACTTTTTGTGTTTCATGCACAAGAACACCCAGATCGCAATGTGCTGCACTTTTTTGGACTCTCTCTCCATTTAATTAATAGTCTGCCTTTTGATTCTTCCTAACAATGTGCATGACCTCACACTTTCCTACATTAAACTCCATCTGCCAAGTTTTTGCCCACTCACTCAACCTATCTATATCCCCTTACAGGTTCCTTATGTCCTCATCACAACATGCCCTCCCACCTATTTTATATCATCAACAAATTTGGATATATTACACTCTGCCCCCTCCTCCAAGTCACTAATACAGATAGTAAGTAATTGAGGCCCTCGGACTGATCCTTGTGGCACTCCACTAGTTACGTCTCACCAACCTGAAAAAGACTAATTAATCCTGACTCTCTGTCTTCTGTGAGTTAACCAATCCTCAATCCATGCTAATACATTACCCCCAATACCGTGAGCTCCTATCTTGTGCAATAATCTTTTATGTGACACCTTCTGGAAATCCAAATACACTACATCTACTGGTTCCCTTTTATCAACTCTGCTTGTTATATCCTCAAAGAACTCTTGCAAATTTGTCAAACATGATTTCCCTTTCACTAAACCATGTCGATTCTGTTTGATTGCGTTAAGCTTTTCTAAATGTCCTGCTATTTCTTCCTTAATAATGGACTCTACCATTTTCCCAACGATCGATGTTAGGCTGACTGGCCTATAGTTTCCTGCTTTTTGTCTCCCTCCCTTCTTGAACAGGGGCATCACATGAGTGGTTTTCCAATCTGCTGGGACCCTCCCGGAATCCAGTGAGTTCTGGAATATTTCAACCAATGCCTCCACTATCTCTGCAGCCACTTCCTTTAAAACCCTTGGATGCAGGCCATCAGGACCTGGCGACTTGTCTGCCTTTAGTCCCATTAGTTTGTCAAATAATTTGTCCCTCGTGATAGAGACTGTTACAAGATCTTTCCTCCCATTAGCTCCTTGCTTATCTGATATCTGTGAGATGTTTATAGTGTCCTCCACCGTGAAGAACGATGCAAAATATTGGTTTAAATGATCTGTCATTTCCCTGTTCCCCATTACCAATTCTCCAATCACATCCTCCAATGGTCCCACGCTCACTTTAGCTACTCTCTTTCTTTTTATATACCCATAGAAGCTCTTGCTGTTTGTTTTTATATTTCTTGCCAATTTACTTTCATAATCAATTTTCTCCCTCTTTATTAGCTGTTTAGTCATCCGCTGCTGGTTCCTAAAAAATTCCCAATCCTCTGGCCTACCACTAGTTTTCGCCGCTTTGTATGCCTTAGTTTTTGATTGGATACTCTCCTTGACCACCTTTGTTAACCAGAGTCATGACTTTTAAAAAATATTTGTTCATGGGTTGTGGGTGTCTCTGGTTGGGCCAGCATTCATTGCCCATCCCTAATTTTCTTTGAGAAGGTGGTGGTGAGCTGCCTTGTGGAACTGCTGCAGTCTGTGTGATGTAGCGAAGGGAGTTCCAGGATTTTGACCCAACAATAGTGAAGGAACAGCGATATAGTTCCAAGTCAGGATGATGCATGACTTGGAGAGAACTTCCAGATGGTGGTGTTCCCATGCACCAGCTGCCTTTGTTCTTATACATGGTAGAAGTCATAGGTTTGGAAGATGCTGTCGAAGGAGCCTTGGCGAGTTGCTGCAGTGCATCGTGTAGCTGGTACACACTATAGCCACTATGTGCCGCTGATGGAGGGAGTGAACGTTTAAGGTGTTGAAAGGGATGCCACACAAGCAGGCTGCTTTGTCCTGGATGGCGCTGAGTTCCTTGAGTGTTGTTGGAGCTGCACCCATCCAGGTAAGTGAAGAGTATTCCATCACACTTCTGACTTGTGCCTTGTAGATGGTAGACAGGCATTGGGGAGTCAGGAGGTTAGTTACTCACTGCAAAATTCCCAGCCTCTGATCTCTTCTTGTAGCCACAGCATTTATGTGACTGGTCCAGTTCAGTTTTTGGTCAATGGTAATGCCTAGGATGTTGATGGTGGTGGATTCAGTGATAGTAATGCCATCAAATGTCAAGGGGAGATGGTTAGAATCTCTCTTATTGGAGATGATCATTGCCTGGAATTTGTGTGGCACCAATGTTACATTCCACATTAGCCCAAGCCTGAATGTTGTCCAGGTCTTGCTGCATGCGGGCATGGACTACTTCAGTACCTGAGGAGGTTCGAATGGTGCTGAACATTGAGCAATCATCAGTGAACATCCCCACTTCTGACCTTAGGATGAAGGGAAGGCCAATTAATTTCTCATCAGAAAGACAGCACTTCTGACAATGCAGCGCTCCCTTGGAACAATGCTGAAGTGTCAGCCTACATTATGTGCTTGAGTTCTGTCAAGTGTTGGACATCCTGGAGAGATGTGTGTTTGGATATCTTGGTGAGTTAAGGGTTGATAATGGACCTTCCTTGTATCTTGAAACAACAGGGTAATTAACCATTTTGGTCTCATCTCTGTTCAGTTTTGGTGGTGTCTTGTATTATGAATCTTGATCCTACACCCCAAATATAAAAAACTATAATGGAGGGAAAGGCTGTAGCTCAGCTATTTGACACAATTTCCACAGTTAGTGGCCAGAAGTAGAGGATATGCATTACTAGTCTGCTAACTGCAATCCTTACTACACATTTGATTGGCAAGCTAAACTCAATCTCTTCTTCAAATTTCACATTACAGGGGGAGTGACGCACCTTCTGTCCCACAGCTTTCAAAATAGTTACCTTTTAGCAAACATATTCCACTGTAGAAATGGTTTCTTTCTGCGTGTGTTTTATTTTGGCACTTAATGCATTTAACCCTTTGCCACATAAAAGTTTGAATCAATTTTGGTCGAGCTTTCAAACAGAGGTTTGTATCTTACTCTTATGCATATAATAACCATGAATATTTAAGCTTGCAAAACAATGTTTTAAATTTATCTACAAGAGTTTACATAGAAATTTTACAGCGCAGAAACAGGCCATTCAGGTCTATGCTGATGCTATGTCCCACTTGAGCTTCCTCCCACCTTACCTGTCATTGGCAAACAGGATTAAGGATAATCCCAAGGCTTTTTATACATATATAAAGAGCAAGAGGGTAACCAGGGAAAGGTTTGGCCCGCTCAAGGACAGAGAAGGGAATCTATGTGTGGAGCCAGAGGAAATGGGCGAGATACTAAATGAGTACTTTGCATCAGTATTCACCAAAGAGAAGGACTTGGTGGATGATGAGCCTAGGGAAGGGAGTGTAGATAGTTTCAGTCATCTCATTATCAAAAAGGAGGAGGTGTTGGGTGTCTTGCAAAGCATTAAGGTAGATAAGTCCCCAGGGCCTGATGGGATCTACCCCAGAATACGAAGGGAGGCAAGGGAAGAAATTGCTGGGGCCTTTACAGAAATCTTTGCATCCTCATTAGCTACAGGTGAGGTCCCAGAGGACTGGAGAATAACCAATGTTGTTCCTTTGTTTAAGAAGGGTGGTAAGGATAATCCAGGAAATTATAGGCCGGTGAGCCTTACATCAGTGGTATGGAAATTATTAGAGAGGATTCTTTGGGACAGGATTTACTCCCATTTGGAAACAAACAAACTTATTAGCGAGAGGCAGCATGGTTTTGTGAAGGGGAGGTCATGTCTCACTAATTTGATTGAGTTTTTTGAGCAAGTGACAAAGATGATTGATGAAGGAAGGGCAGTGGATGTTATCTATATGGACTTCAGTAAAGCCTTTGACAAGGTCCCTCATGGCAGACTGGTACAAAAGGTGAAGTTACACGGGATCAGAGGTGAGCTGGCAAGATGGATACAGAACTGGCTCGGTCATAGAAGACAGAGGGTAGCAGTGGAAGGGTGCTTTTCTGAATGGAGGGATGTGACTAGTGGTGTTCCGCAGGGATCAGTGCTGGGACATTTGCTGTTTGTAGTATATATATAAATGATTTGGAGGAAAATGTAGCTGGTCTGATTAGTAAGTTTGCGAACGACACAAAGGTCGGTGGAATTCCGGATAGTGATGAGGATTGTCAGAGGATACAGCAGGATATAGATCGGTTGGAGACTTGGGTGGAGAAATGGCAGATGGAGTTTAATCTGGACAAATGTGAGGTAATGCATTTTGGAAGATCTAATGCAGGTGGGAAGTATACAGTAAATGGCAGAACCCTTAGGAGTATTGACAGGCAGAGAGATCTGGGCGTACAGGTCCACAGATCACTGAAAGTGGCAACGCAGGTGGATAAGGTAGTCAAGAAGGCATACAGCATGCTTGCCTTCATCGGTCGGGGCACAGAATATAAAAATTGGCAAGTCATGCTGCAGCTGTACAGAACTTTAGTTAGGCCACACTTAGAATATTGCGTGCAATTCTGGTCGCCACACTACCAGAAGGACGTGGAGGCTTTGGAGAGGGTACAGAAGAGGTTTACCAGGATGTTGCCTGGTCTGGAGGGCATTAGCTATGAGGAGAGGTTGGATAAACTCGGATTGTTTTCACTGGAACGACGGAGGTGGAGGGGTGACATGATAGAGGTTTACAAAGTTATGAGCGGCGTGGATAGTCAGAAGCTTTTTCCCAGGGTGGAAGAGTCATTTACTGGGGGACATAGGTTTAAGGTGCGAGGGGAAAAGTTTAGAGGGGATGTGCGAGGCAAGCTCTTTACACAGAGGGTGGTGAGTGCCTGGAACTTGCTGCCGGGGGAGGTGGTGGAAGCAGGTACGATAATGACGTTTAAGAGGCATCTTGACAAATACGTGAATAGGATGGGAATAGAGGGATACGGACCCCGGAAGTGCAGAAGGTTTTAGTTTAGGCAGGCATCAAGATCGGCGCAGGCTTGGAGGGCCGAATGGCCTGTTCCTGTGCTGTACTGTTCTTTGTTCTTTGTTCTTTGTACCTCATCTCACCTATCTGCATTTCCTTCTATCCTTTCTATACCATAGTTTTTCCTTAAATGTATCAATCCTATTCACCTCCACCACTCCCATGTGGTAGGGAAATTCCATGTTCTCACCACTTGTTTGTTTAGTTGAACTTCATTTCTGTAGTGCGCAGTCTGCTCAACAAAAATCTTCCTGTGCATTTGCTTTCATCACTGTACTGTTTCTTCTGCTCGCCCTCCCCCACTAAGCCTTACACACACTCACACGCAGCCCAAAGCTTATAGCTTGTACCGGTCGGCAAATATTAAACTTGTCATGCCCATGTTAATGTTTTGTGCATATACCATAGGATCTGAATGAGGAAGATCTTTTACTGTACATCAATTACCACTCTGGTTGCATATCAATGGGAGCTTAGGATTTGAGAAGTGCATTCTGGTGAGTTGGTTTTCCATGGAGACAGTAGCCAGTGAAAACATCCAATTCCTCAGCACTGAACCCGATTATGACTCCTCATGTGTGTCTAATTAGGGAAGAAAAGATCAGGATACAAAACACATGATTTAATTGCAGAATAGTATTAACCGAAAGAAGGACATCTGTCAATTAACTACTGCACATGCAGCATTGTTGGAGGTTTTATTTATTGTCTGGAGTTTGAAGACTCAAATTTCAGTCTCATTTATTTTCGTAGGTTAATTATAAACAACACTGATCGTTTCCAGGCCACGTATTGAAAGCAGTTTTTTTCCTTAGAATGCACTTTTGAAAATGTGGTGATAACGCACAATACTTGCAGTTGCAATGTATAAAACAATGTCATGCCATTTACTAGTACCTGCCAAAAGTATTGTGACCCAGTGCCACAAAGCCAAATAAAGCACATGAGCACTCTTACAGTGCATTCGACTTCCCAAGGCCAAAGTTTCCCAAAGTGTAGTCATTATTGAAGGATTGGGGAGTGTGTTTGCTGTGCATTGATTTTAATTTCACAACCAAATATTTGGCTACCAGAGGCCAACTGCAATGGTTAGCTAGAGATTTATAACCTCTGCTACATTTGTGACTTATGGAAATAGATGTTTTCTGGTCAATTAAAGATCTCTTGTTGGGTGGCTTAATGCCAGGGTCACATTGACCAAAAAGAAGTTGCAGTTCCATTGCAAATCATTGTCGTTTCTACATACCAGGTTATTCAAATACAGAGATAACAAGATGCGTGTTCTTAGAGTACCGTTATGGATATAATTTTGTACATCGTGATGCGAAGCCCAAATGTTTTACAAACAGCATTAAAGCTATTCATTACCTAACAAAAGAATCTGGAGTTAGAGTTAATGACAGCATATCCAACATGTATCAAAGCTGTGGAGTTTTCTGTAATTTGAGGTTTTTGATCACCTGTGCTCGTGGTGGAGATGCTTGATCTTAAATGAATCAGTTACATCTGAGACAATCTTTGAACAAAAGTGGCATGCACTCAATACCTAACACTGTTTATGCTCCAGAAATTGTTAGCTGCTGATATTGTCAGAACAGCAGATACTACTCAAATTGACTCCAGTAATTTTTCTTCATTGTGGGTGAGTTTGCTCTGGAGATAATGACAGGGGTTTGAAAAGTAGTCTGTTTTTATTTTTTTTGTTTTTGCTCAATATTTTAACCAATATTTTTTTGTTGGGAAGTATGAATGTGTGGGTTTTGTAACATGCTTGTTGTTAGATTAGTGAAGTTTTATTTGAAAAAGGACCTCAATTTGGTCTTGCTCAGTACCTTTCCGAGGGAGGGCTTATGGTAGATTTTAATGCTAGTTTATACTTATAAAGATATATAGCTATAGAAAGCTCCCCTCTTGTACTGAATCGTAAACCAAATCTTTCCAGCATGTCCCAGTAAACCACAGTTTTGCAGCACTGGTTTACTCTGAGAAAAGGAGAAAGAAGTACAGAAAGACTTGTATTTGCATGGCACCTTATCACTTTACTCAGAAATACCTTAAAATAATGAATGAAATGACCATTCAGATGTAGGTAAGTATGGCAACCATCTTGCATGCAGCAATATGTTGAATGAATGGCCTGTTAATCGCTTTCATGCCTAGAGAGAGGAACTTTGATCATTGCACCAGGACAACTCTCTGTTTTTTTTGAATATTGTCATGGGATCTCCAATGCCTACCTTTCGTGGAACACTGGAACAAGTAGAGAAGTTAGCAGTCCCTCGGTACTAGAATATCATCTTAGATTATGAGCTCCAGACCCAAATGCACCCTTTTGATTCAAAGGCAGGAGCCAAAGGATCCCAAGACTCAGTAACACTATTGAAGCTAAAATGTTTGATGCAAGATTCTTGCCACAAAATCAACAAGGTTACAAGAAGAATCAGGAAAATGAAATCCTTTCTTTTCCAGAAGCCCCTTATTTTTTGATCTAATCAAACTGAGCAGGAGGGATTGCTTGCTTCAATTTTTAGCACTTCTCAATTGGGACCTCTGACTTCAACAGCTGCATAGGGTACATGGAGAATGTGAAGGATTGGAGCGAATTCACCTTTAGCTGAAGTGCTATTAAATGGGAGTATGTGCCGCATGCCTTATGCTGTACCTGATAATCTATCAAATTACTGGTTCAGTCTACCTGATCTGTGTTGTTGTATGTGTATTTCTCCTCATTGCCTATGTTGTCAGACTGCTTGTCCAACATCTAATTCTGAGCTGAAATTTCTTCCAATTGAACTTGAGAAAGACCAAAGCCACTGCCCTTGTCGCTCAAACTCTGTTCCCTAGTCATTGATTCCAGACCCCTCTCTGGCCATTACCTGAACAAGACTATTTGCAACATCAGTGTCTCATTTTTACCCCAAGCTGAGCCTCTGACCCCATAATCCTCTTCATCCCAGGTTACCGAGGGAAGCGAGAGAGGAAATAGCTGGGGCCTTAACAGATATCTTTGCAGCATCCTTAAACACGGGTGAGGTCCCGGAGGACTGGAGAATTGCTAATGTTGTCCCCTTGTTTAAGAAGGGTAGCAGGGATAATCCAGGTAATTATAGACCGGTGAGCCTGACGTCAGTGGTAGGGAAGCTGCTGGAGAAGATACTGAGGGATAGGATCTATTCCCATTTGGAAGAAAATGGGCTTATCAGTGATAGGCAACATGGTTTTGTGCAGGGAAGGTCATGTCTTACCAACTTAATAGAATTCTTTGAGGAAGTGACAACGTTGATTGATGAGGGAAGGGCTGTCGATGTCATATACATGGACTTCAGTAAGGCGTTTGATAAGGTTCCCCATGGCAGGCTGATGGAGAAAGTGAAGGCGCATGGGGTCCAAGGTGTACTAGCTAGATGGATAAAGAACTGGCTGGGCAACAGGAGACAGAGAGTAGCAGTAGAAGGGACTTTCTCAAAATGGAGACGTGTGACCAGTGGTGTTCCACAGGGATCCGTGCTGGGACCACTGTTGTTTGTGATATACATTAATGATTTGGAGGAAAGTATAGGTGGACTGATTAGCAAGTTTGCAGACGACACTAAGATTGGTGGAGTCGCAGATAGTGAAGGGGACTGTCAGAGAATACAGCAGAATATAGATAGATTGGAGAGTTGGGCAGAGAAATGGCAGATGGAGTTCAATCAGGGCAAATGCGAGGTGATGCATTTTGGAAGATCCAATTCAAGAGTGAACTATACAGTAAATGGAAAAGTCCTGGGGAAAATTGATGTCCAGAGAGATTTGGGTGTGCAGGTCCACTGTTCCCTGAAGGTGGCAACGCAGGTAAATAGAATGGTCAAGAAGGCATACGGCATGCTTTCCTTCATCGGACGGGGCATTGAGTACAAGAGTTGGCAGGTCATGTTACAGTTGTATAGGACTTTGGTTCGGCCACATTTGGAATACTGCGTACAGTTCTGGTCGCCACATTACCAAAAGGATGTGGATGCTTTGGAGAGGGTGCAGAGGAGGTTCACCAGGATGTTGCCTGGTATGGAGGGCGCTAGCTATGAAGAGAGGTTGAGTAGATTAGGATTATTTTCATTAGAAAGACGGAGGTTGAGGGGGGACCTGATTGAGGTGTACAAAATCATGAGAGGTATAGACAGGGTGGATAGCAAGAGGCTTTTTCCCAGAGTGGGGGATTCAATTACTAGAGGACACGAGTTCAAAGTGAAAGGAGAAAAGTTTAGGGGGGATATGCGTGGAAAGTTCTTTACGCAGAGGGTGGTGGGTGCCTGGAACGCGTTGCCAGCGGAGGTGGTAGATGCGGGCACGATGGCGTCTTTTAAGATGTATCTAGACAGATACATGAATGGGCAGGAAGAAAAGAGATACAGAACCTTAGAAAATAGGCGACATGTTTAGAGAGAGGATCTGGATCGGCGCAGGCTTGGAGGGCCGAAGGGCCTGTTCCTGTGCTGTAATTATCTTTGTTCTTTGTTCTTTGTTTATCACAAAAACCACTGACTTTCATCTCCATAATATTGCCTGACCTCAGGCCTGCCTCAACCCACTGAAAATTTCATCCATACTTTTGTTGCCTCCAGAATCGACTATTCCAACGCTCTCCTAGCAGGCCCCCATCTTCCACCCTCCATAAGCTTGTCCTCATCCAAAACTCTGCTGCCTGTACCTTAACTTGAACTAAGTCCTGTCCATCACCCTGTGCTCGCTGACATACATTGGCTCCTAGCCAATCAATGCCTTGATTTTTAAAGGTTTTTTGTTTCTGCTTAAATCAGCCTTGTGATGATGTGAGAATTCTGTACTCTTTCAACTATGGCCTCTTGTGCATTGCCTATTGCCTGAACCACACCATTGGCAGTCTTGCCTTCAGCTGCCTGATCCAAAACCCTAAATCTTCCCATCTCCTCGCCTCTCTCTCCCCTCCTTTAAGATATTCCTTAAAACCAACCTCTTTCAACAAGCTTTTAGTCAACTATCCTAATAACTCCTTCTTGGCTTGGTGTCAATTTCTGTTTGATTGTTCTCCTGAGAAGTGCCTTGGGACATTTTACTACATTAAAGGCACTATATAAATGCAAATTGTTGTTGTTTGGTTGATACTAACTTTGCATAAAAATTCTTAATTATGAGGATACTGGGTCCCTCATCTGTTGACATTGAATCATGGAAGGAGGCATTGAAGGAGGTAATTCGGCCCATCATGTTTGTGTTGGATCTTTATTAGAGCAGCCCAGAACTGATTTTGATGCCTCGATCTCTTTCCATTGGCTGTATCTTCTTTCGCTTCAAATATTTAGCCTTTTTCCCCTTAAATATTCTCTGTGGCAAAGAATTCCATAATCCAGGAGTCTATTGTACAAAGAAATTTTATAATGGTAATCTCCTTTTACTTACTGTTCAGCCAAAGGAAATAGTCTTGTTCCTGATCTCTCTATCAAAATCCATGATAAATTTAAAAGTACCTACTAAATCTCCACTTAGTCTTCTCTGCTTCAGTGGAAAGAGTTGCAATATCTCAAGTTTCTCCTCATAATTAAGGTTTTTCCATCCATGTCTTCATTCCCTGGCACTCTCTGTTCTCTATGGCTTTAATGCCCTTTCTATAATGAGGTGCACAATATTGCACACAATATTTCTACAGTATCCTAACTAATTTTTGTACAAATTTATCATTACTTATTTATTTTTGTACTCCATATAAGCCAAGAAGCTCTTTTCCTTTTTATGGCTTTATCTGCCCCTACTCATATGTTCAGGACATTATTTCATGTATTTGAATCTCTAAGGCTCCCTATTGCCCAAATTATTATTCTTTCCTTCCTGAACAAAGTTTTTATATTAACTACATATTAATAACTTTGAAGGCTGAAAGGAGTTGAAGGTTGCTGCTATGCTCTTTTGTATGTAGAGTTAGGAACATGGCTGTGCATCAAAAGGCTTTAATGGGATATGCCTCCATGTGCTCTTTCAGCTAGATAAGTAATCTACCTGTGTAGTATATCTACATTCAATGAGCCATGATTACTCGAACCAATTATGTTTTAATGAAAGGCAAGTACATTAATCTAGGTATTGTATTCCGTGGTTACAAGTTCTTTGGCAAGCTGTGCTCTACTTGTTAATCACTGCAGTAGCCCATGACGTTGGCACTTAGCTTTGTTTTGTGAGGGTGAGAATTATATAGAAAATCATATGTAACCTTGAGAGAATTCAAGCTGCTTTAAGAATGTTCTTTAAGTGCACAGGAGAAATGCAACTTGAGTGGTCAATAAGTGCCATTTAGTTAAAATGATCGATGGCTTGCCAAATTTCATTAATTTGTAATGTAACTTTATGTTTTTGCATGAAGACAAGCACAAATTAGCTATTCTATGTATATTTTGTTCTTGGGCACATGGCAGTACAGAAGTTGAATATTGCTGAAGAAAGAGACATGCTGTCAAAGCTTTTTGTTGTGCACTTGTCAGGACAGACGCAAGAATGCCAAATTTCAAATTTATACTGCATGAGAAAAGGGTGCTGATTGGTTGGCAAGGAGACTCTGATTGGTCGAGATGTTGCCATGGAGAATGCACCAGGGAATGATTGTCCCTCACGCTTTTGTTTAATTTTTTAAAAAGCGCAAAGCCTGGCCATGTTTCTTTTGCCTGTAGAGGTCAGGAATCTATGTAGCTTCTAGCAAGCATAAGTGAGCCCGACATTGTGAGCCCAACTAATAATTTTAAATTGGTTGTTAGTGTAATTCTTAGCACAATTGGGATTGTTGAGCAAGTGCTGTCCAATCACGGAATCACATCTAACATTAGATATTGTGTTCTGAGCTTTGCAAGTAGGCTTGGGTTGAGTACGCTCAGTACTCTGCCTATTACGAACAGCCAAAGGGACGCGCTGTTTGATACAGTCAGCCAGTCGTTGGGACACACAGGCTACGCACCTGGCATCGCACCAGCACTGGAATTCATAAACCACATTACTGATTTGTGTGTTAGGCAGAACATCTTTTGGTTTGATGGCAGCATCCAGTTACTGGAAAATACCACTTGTGTTGTTCCTGCATAGAAGCCATGTGAAACAGCTAGCTACATCTGTTGTTTCAATTATTTGATGCCAGTTGCTTGGCATGTGTCAGCATGACAGGGTGAATTTATTCCATAACTGCTTTCCTAGATAACAATCTGTTGTAGCTCTTGCCCATCACTGCTACCTCAGTGATAGTCAAGTGTCCTGTGGTGGGTGTGAAGACCCTAGCTTCTCAGTAAAAACAGATTAACAAATCAGAATAACCTGAAGAGATATTTGGGATTGACCCCTACTTAAAGCTATATTTAAATCATAGATGCATTGTAACAAACATAGTTTGGACTTTATTTTATTAAAACAATTGGGTAAGATCACAGGCCTTGGAGAGAATCCAGACTAGATTTATTAGAATAGTACTAGGAATCAGTGACTTTAGTTGTGTGGAGAGACTAGAGAAACCATGATTGTTCTCCTTAGAGCAGAGAAGATCAAGGGGAGATTTAATAGAGTTTTTCAAAATTATGAGGGGCTTTGATAGAGTTCTGATGAAAGGCCATTGACCTGAAACATTAACTCGGTTTCTCTCTCCACAGATGCTGCCAGACCTGCTGAGTATTTCCAGCACTTACTGTTTTTATTTCAGATTTCCAGCATCCGCAGTATTTTGCTTTTTATTATTCTTTTGCTTTAATAGAGTTGAGAGGGAGAAACTGTTCCACTGGCAACACGGTAGGTAACCAGAGAACATAGATTTAAGATCATTGGTTAAAAACTCCAGGGTGGAAGTGAAGATTTTTTTTTACGCAGTGCATATTATGATCTACACTGTGCTGCCTGAAAAGGAGAAATTTGCAGGTCTAGGGGGAAAGAGTGGTGGGGAGTGGGACTAACTGGATAACTCAAGAGACAGCACAGGCAAATGAGCCAAATAACCTCTGTCTGTGTTGTATTGTTCTCTGATTCTATTAGCAAGAATGTTCAAGTATTTAAAAATCAAATCCTAAACACGAAAGAACCTTTGACAACATAATTTTTCTGAATTGCTCTTGTTTACATAAGTGAGAGGAATCCTACAGGTCACAATATAAAATATAAGAAGCTAAAGATAATTACACAGGTACTGTTTGCAACAAACCACTGCCGACTAAAGGTGTTGTATGTTTGGTTAGGCTAGCTCGGAGAGATGATTGAGTCTTTGGTAAGTTTGAACAATAACATTAGTTTATTACATATTAGAGAACTATATACAGCGTTACACAAGTGTGTCTAACTCCACTGATGCCATACTGCTTCGCTTTCATGTCTCACTCATGTGATCTCTTACATCATCATAGTGGGAGGTATTACTCACAATGTCCCAAACATTAACCCTTTCAAACCCTTATACAACTTCTCCCCCCAAGTCTTTGTCCATATATTTTTGTACATTCATTTTTAATTTTACATACTACCCCATCTCCCCTCAAGTCTCTGACATCACAGATTCAGTCTGTCAGGAGGCTTCACAACTCTCCCTGATCGTGTTGTCAGACTGGGAAGATCAGTATTCTTCCTCTGAACTCTTGTTTCTTAACTTGGACTGTCTTCATTGAGGTTTGCAGTATCCGGTGCTTTCTGAATTTCAGGTTCAACATCTGGTTCATTCAAATGTATGACTGATTGACGTCTTTGAGGAATAGAAATAAGCTTTCTCCTATTTCTTCTTATAGTACCTTCTGAAATATGTACTAAGTAAGATCTCTGTTGATTATTATCTCTCTGGATGATTACTCCTACCCTGCCTTGGTCTCGTACCCCTCTTTTCTCCTTCCATCAACTTGGGTAGGTTCCTGGTAAAGGCCAGCTTGGGTCTGCAAACAACATCCGACCCCGAGCCCGACCCGGCCCGAGTCCTTCCCATTTTCTTCCCGCACCCAGCCCGACCATTAGTTAACCTACCTTCCGTTTTTCACTTTGTTGCTGATCTGCACAAGCTTAAAGTAACAGTAACAAAACCACCTTTCTAGTCCAAAAATTACATTAACGTTGGAGCCACTTACCTGAGGTTGTCAAAGAGCGTGTCCGACCCGACCTGACCCGGAAGTACAACCTGACCCTATCCGAACCCAACACATGTCGGCGGGTCCCGTCGGGTTCGGGTCAGGTAGCTGGCCTTGTTGTTTTCGATAAAACTTTTCTCTGTCTTGAACTGTGACAATCCTGGACTTCTAACCCTGGAAGTATTTTTTTGGGTAGGATGGGAAGTTGTGTTTTGAGCTTCTTTCTCATCAACAGTTCTGATGGTGCTAATCCACGTAGCAATGGGGAAGATCTGTATTTCAGGAGTGCTGTTGGAAAATCTTCACTCTTCTTTAACAGAGCTTTGATAGTTCTGACTCCTCTTTCAGCTTCACCAATAGATTGAGGAGATCTAGGGGAACTTGTAAGATGTACAAATCCACAGTTTTCCACAAAGTGCATAAAGTAGTTGTTTGCAAAATGTAGACCATTATCGGAAACAACCTGGTCAGGTATACCATGATTTGCTAAAATCTCTGCTAAAGCTCAATTGACTGTCTCAGTAGTCATTGTGTACAAATTATTGACTTTGATCCACCTGAAAAAATAATCACAATCAGGTTGGATTTCCCATTAAACGTGAATAGATCCATCCCCAGACATTCCCACAGTCTGGTTGAAAATTGGGTTGAGATAAGGGGTTCCCTCTGGTCTGGTCTGTGCACTGCACATACCTGGCAATTAAAAATTATTTCTTCTATATCTCTCGATATTCCCAGCCACCACCCAGACGACTGAGTCCATGTTCTGCATTTCGTGATCCCCATGTGGCCCTGGTGTATTATCTCCAAGATGTCTGCCCGGAGTGAGACTGGAATCACCAACCTCTCATCATATACCAGCAAATCATCCACAAGAGTCAAGTGCTTTCTGCCCTCAAAGAAGATTTTCATCACCTTACCACTGGGACACTGTGGTGGCCAAACTTGCATGCAATATTGGTGGATACGGATGCATTCCTCATCTTACATCTGAGCATGATGAATTTCTTGGAGCTTTTTTTGAACTAGCCGGTCATTGTGATGCAGTGAACTGAGAATATGACTCAATCTCACTTATGAAGTTAACATCCTGTTGTGTAGGATGGCCAACAGTAACGCTGGACAATGCATCTTTTTGTGAAGTAATACTATATTCAGTCTTAAGTCTTCCTAGACCAGTGAGTAATTTTGAAAAGTATTTTGGAAGTGACTCCTGGATTCTTGCTGCTTAACTTCTTCCACTTTCCTGATAAGAATTAGAATTAGAATTAGAATTAGAACATTACAGCACAGTACAGGCCCTTCGGCCCTCGATGTTGCGCCGACCTGTGAAACCATCTGACCTACACTATTCCATTTTCATCCATATGTCTATCCAATGACCACTTAAATGCCCTTAAAGTTGGCGAATCTACTACTGCTGCAGGCAGGGCGTTCCACGCCCTTACTACTCTCTGAGTAAAGAAACTACCTCTCACATCTGTCCTATATCTATCACCCCTCAACTTGAAGCTATGTCCCCTCGTGTTTGCCATCACCATCCGAGGAAAAAGAGTCTCACTATCCACCCTATCTAACCCTCTGATTATCTTATATGTCTCTATTAAGTCACCTCTCCTCCTCCTTCTCCCCAACGAAAACAACCTCAAGTCCCTCAGCCTTTCCTCGTAAGACCTTCCCTCCATACCAGGCAACATCCTAGTAAATCTCCTCTGCACCCTTTCCATAGCTTCCACATCCTTCCTATAATGCGGTGACCAGAACTGCACACAATACTCCAGGTGCGGTCTCTCCAGAGTTTTGTACAGATAAGATGAAGGTCTGCACAAGCTCTTCTTCTTAAAAAGAGAAAATTCTTGATTCTGTAGAACATACAGTCTTTCCAATATCTGCTTTCCTTTGTCCTGGAGTGTTGCCTGTAGCTTTCGCTTGACTTCCAGTTCAATCCCTCCTGGACCGTGTAACTGAATTTCTGTTGTTTACAGGCAATATATTGATAACTATGGTTCGTTATCTGATAAAACTGTTACACTTGCTCCAATGTCTAGTTTAAAGTTGGTGAAATGTCTGTTGACCTATATATCTGCAGTCCAGAATGCATGATTAGGGTCATTGATCTCACCAAGGAAGTTTTCTGATTTCTCTTCTGATGGAGATTGTTCAACTTTATTAATAACTCTTTGCGCGAAGACTTTTCCTTTAGAAGCTGTGAAAGTTTTTACTTTGGCACATCTTCCCAAAATGGCCAACTTTCTTGCAGTGAAAGTATTCTGCTTTGTTTGTAGGACACTGCTTGTGCCTTTGGGTCTTTTTGGTGCCACAGTGCTGGCAGGGTTTTATGGTATGTTGCACTTTCCCTCCCAAGTGTACCATCTTTTCTGGTACTTCTTTTACAGTCCTGTGCTTAAGGAACTGTTAGTTATTGGAGGTTTCCTGAACCAAGGTTTTCTTCACCTCTCAGGATTGCTCTGTTCTGCCTACAGGCTTCTCTCATCAGCTGTATTGCTTTGTCTCGAATGAGTTCTTCCTTAGACTGCAATAAATCTGATAAGGATTCATCAGCAATACCTACTACAATGCAGTTTCATATTAATTCTGCTTTTAGGTCTCCATATTTGCATCCTTTAACTAGCCTGTAAAGGTCATTAATAAAAGCATCTACCAGTTCACCTAGTTTCTGGACCCCTCTGTTGAATTTGGCCCTTAGTGGAATCTTGTTGCTCTTCAGGTTTAAATAATTATCAAAGGCTTTTAAGACCTCTTCAAAGGTATCTGATGTCTCAATAATGCCTTGTCTTGCAATAACATCATCTGCTATTGCTCCTATGAAATAAAGTAATGTGTCAACTTGTTTTGCTTCAGACTTGCTGTATAATTTTGAAGCAATTCTGGTCCTCAAAAATCTTTTTCTCCAAAGTGACCAGTTTTGGTCCTTCCATGTGTCCTAACCTCACTGATAGCATAAATTTAAGATCCATAGCTTTTCTAAGCTTTCTAGGTAGTTTACTTGCAGTTTTAAATTTTCCTTCCAGTTTTGGAAATTTCCTTTGCTTCTCAGCCTGCATTGACTGGCACTGCAGTCATTGTCTTTCCCTGGGAAATATCTCTGCTAGACTAGGTATTTATTTCTTGAATGCAGCTTTGCAGCATTATTTCACTAATCTCCTCATTCCCTTCACCTGGAGTATCGAGTATTTGCAGCTGGCCTCCATAAAAGATTTAATTAGACAACCTGCCTCTTGTCCCACCTCCATTAAATCCAGAGGCGCGTGGGTTGGAGATGCGTTGGGGTCGGCTTTAAGTTTTAACATCTCACCCGACTCCAACCCACTCGTTCTTGGGTACTAAAATACAGCTCTTGGGCTTCAAATGGGAGTAGGGAGCATCACAGAAATGTTTGAATCAGTTGCCCTCTCATTATTGTGTAAGGTCAGCACATTTGGACAGAGATGCCAGCAGTGCCTGAAGGAGCAGCACAGAACTGAGACCGTACGATCTGTTTCTGATTGGTCGAGTAGATTGTGTGCAGTGAAGACCCATGACTTTATATTGTAAAAAAGACATCTTCCTGCTGTCAATTCCGACTCCCAATGTATTCTAACCTGGAGCTAAACATCAGAGCTACCGGAAAAGAATTCCATGTGAACCGAGCTGCCAGGCAATAACTATTTATCCTGCTGGATTGCGAGTCGATATTCAGTGGGATATCATTGCAAAAACCTGGCTTTAGATATTTTGGGCAAAAAATGCCTTGACTCCCAAGAAAATTCTCACAAATACTAAAGATTGCAGATAACAGAATGATAGATAATGAAAGTTCCATTGTACTTTATTTTAAACAAGACAATATTTATGATTTTAAATGGAATGAAACTAAGAATCCAGCTTGTTGTAATCAAGAGAATGATATTTGCAACTCAATCGTAACTTCACTGTTCATGAGCTGATAGGCCATCCTAATTTGTAAACTATCAGCTGCTTCATTGTTCCACAATGCACCTGACTGCAACTTGAGAACAGCAGACCTCACTGTACCATTGGGAATATTTCCCGCAACAGTTTTCTCGTCTTGCTGAGGAAAATTACCAAATTAGTGCCAATTTGTGGCCTAACCCTTGGGTATCTTTGCAATATATACCTGCGCCCTCTAGAAATGAATGAAACCTACTTAACCTTACTTCACCCAGGACCTCTACAGCAGACAGAGGGGAGATGTTCATCTCATCAGTCCATGCCAGATTCAATCTCAGAGATGCTGGTGCTATGTGCAATCCCATTGCACCCCCAATCCCACAGAATAATAGTTTTGCATTGTTTTAGGAATCACAAATCCAAAAGAACAACAGTTTTTATAGAAGTACATACAATGCAATCAGACAGTATTATACAAATATTGGTTGCTATTGAAGACCATAGTGGCAGATTATTGACCACAGCAATACGATAGGGATCATAATCTCACTGTTATAATGTTCACAGTTACAAGCTATAAAGGCATAGACAAATTAAATATCAGTTCCGATAGGTAAAGGATAATTTTCATGAAGAATGTGCATTTATATTGCCTCTTTCACATTGTCAGAATATCCATAGCCATTTAGTGTTTTTTTTTGATGTGTTGTTGCTGTTGCAATGTAGGGAAATGTGGCTGCCAGTTTGTGCACAGCAAGATTCCGCAGATAGCTATCCTGGTTAAACTTAAAAGTCATCGTCTGAGTCGCACAACAGTTATTGACAAGAACTAATTCCGACAAGCGATGAATTGTGAGATTTGACTCAAGTTGTCAATCCTGCAGTTTGCCAATTTTTATTTCTCTTATAATTTAATTAAGACCATTATGGGGAAAATAATGGTTGTTAGAAATCTACAGGAACTGACAGAGCGTAGTTTCCTGGTGTCATGCATGGAAGGAGCCGTGATGAAATAAACAATGAAATAGAAGAATTATGAATTGACAAAGTCAACTGTTAAATAAAACCACAAGAACATGGACACTTGCACCACAGTCAAAATGGAGTAGCGGTCTCTTGACCCCTCCTGTACTCGAAATCAACATACCTGTATATAAGAACTCGTATTAGCCACAAGATTAAAAAAATACCTGTTCCCATAGCTCTGAGATAGAATGCCAGTTAACCAAATGTATAATCTGCTTAACTGTGGTATGATATTCAGCATCATACTAGAACATTGAATACATTTCACCCACTGTATGTTACTTATGATTTTAAAGTTAATGAGCTGAGAATCTTTTACAAAAAATGAGACAGCAGCTAACTTCAACCAGAGAACTTGAACCTACCACTTCAAAAATGTTAGTAGTATAATCAAATGCTACCTTATCCTATTACATTTAAAAAAAAACAAATTCGTATCTAGACTCCAATAACAAAGACAAACTGATAGGTTTTACTCATCCTGGACTGTTTTTATTTACACTCTGTGTCACTGTACGGTTCTGCGACTTCCTGTTTTCCATGAATTTGTGGTTCAGGAGACTTGCTTCTATGTATCTGAAGAACTTCTGCATTTCCTATGTGATCTAAATTAAAAGTAAACAGGATTCAGAAATAAAAAGCATCGAATGAAATTTAGTTGAGAGAAAAAACGCACACACACACACATTTAATTATAATATGTCAGATGTTTTCGTGTTTGTAATATTTTAGACAGCAGATCTCCCATGTTCAGCAGCATTAGCATCACTCTATTCTGATATCATAAACTACCACAAAAAATTTACCAATTTATTCAATAATTTAGGGGCAAATTCAATTAAGTTCAGTGCGATAACATGTTCTGACTTTTTTGAAGACCAACTATATAAGTCGCAGTTTCACAGTCTTCCAATCCTCCCTAGCTACCAGGATGGTGCCAGAAGACTGTAGCATTGCAAATATGAAAATACGAATTAGAAACAGGATTAGGCCACTCGGCCCCTCGAGCCTGCTCCGCCATTCAATAAGTTCATGGCTGAACTGATTATTCCACATTTCCACCTACCCCCGATAACCTTCCATCCCCTTGCTTATCAAGAATCTATCTACCTCTGCCTTAAAAATATTCAAAGACTTTGCTTCCACCGCCTTTTGAGAATTCCAAAGACTCACAACTCTCAGAGAAAAAAATTTTCTTCACCTCTGTCTTAAATGGACACGCCCTTATTTCTAAACAGTGACCCCTCGTTCTGGGTTCATCAACAAGGGGAAACATCCTTTCCACATCCACCCTGTCAAGACCCCTCAGGATCTTATATGTTTCAATCAAGTTGCCTCTTACTCTTCTAAATTCCAGTGATACAAGCCTCGCCTGCCCAATCTTTCCTCACAAGACAGCCCACCCATTCCAGGTATTAGTCTAGTAAGCCTTCTCTGTACTACCTCCAACGCATTTACATCCTTCCTTAAATAAGGAGACCAGTACTGTACACAGTACTCCAGATGTGGTCTCACCAATGCCCTGTACAGCTGAAGCATAACCTCCCTACTTTTGTATTCAATTCCCCTAGCGATAAATGATAACATTCTATTAGTTTCCCTAATTACGTGCTGTACCTGCATACTAACCTTTTGCGATTCATGCACTAGGAAACCTAAATTCCTCTGCATCTCAGAGCTCTGCAATCCCTCACCATTTAGATAATATGCTTCTTTGTTATTCTTCCTGCCAAAGTGGACAACGTCACACTTTCCCACATTATACTCCATTTGCCAGGTCTTTGCCCACTCACTTAACCTATCCATATCCCTTTGTAGCCCCCTTATGTCCTCTTCACAAGTTACTTTCCTACCTATCTTTGTGTCATCAGCAAATTTAGCAACCATACCTTCGGTCTCTTCATCTCAGTCATTTATATAAATTGTAAAAAGTTGAGGCCCCAGCACAGATCCCTGTGGCACACCACTCGTTACATCTTGCCAACCAGAAAAAGACCCATTTATGCCTACTCTCTGTTTCCTGTTAGCCAGCCAATCTTCTATCCATGCCAATACGTTACCCCCTACACCATGAGCTTTTATTTTCTGCAATAACCTTTGATGTGGCGCTTTATCAAATGCCTTCTGGAAATCTAAGTACAACACATCCACCGGTTCCCCTTTATCCACAGCACATGAAACTCCCTCAAAGAACTTCAATAAATTGGTTAAACATGATTTCCCTTTCACAAAACTATGTTGACTCTGCCTGATTACCTTGAACTTTTCTAAATACCCTGCTATAATGTCTTTAATTATAACTTCTAACATTTTCCCTATGACAGATGTTAAGCTAACTGGCCTGTAGTTTCCTGCTTTCTGTCTCCCTCCCTTTTTGAACCAAGGAGTTACATTTGTTATTTTCCAATCTAACAGAACCTTCCCCAAATCTAGGGAATTTTGGAAAATTAAAACTAACTCATCAACTATCTCACAAGCCACCTCTTTTAACACCCGAGGATGAAGTCCATTAGGACCCAGGACTTGCCAGCCCGCAGCTCCAACAATTTGTTCAATACCACTTCCCTGGTGATTGTAATTTTCTCAAGTTCCTCCCTCCCTTCCATTTCCTGACTTACAGCTAATACTGGGATGTTACTTGTACCCTCAATAGTGAAGACCGATGCAAAATACCTGTTCATCTGCCATCTCCTTATTATCCATTATTAATTCCCCAGACTGACTTTCTATAGGAACAATGCTCACTTTGTTCACTCTTTCCTTTTTAAAATATCTATAGAAACTCTTACTATCTGTCTTTATATTTCTAGCTAGCTTTCTCTCGTACTCTAATTTTACCTTCCTCATCAATCTATTAGTCATTCTTTTTTATATTCTGTCCAATCTTCCGACCTGTCCCCCATCTTTGTGCAATGATACGCTTTTTCTTTAAGTTTGATACTATCTTTAACTGTTTTAGTTAACCACGGATGGCAGGTCCCTTGGAATTTTTCTTTCTCATTGAAATGTATCTATTCTGTGTATTCTGAAATATCCCCTTAAATGTCTGCCACTGCATCTCTATTCACCTATCCCTTAACCTAATTTGCCAGTTCACTTTAGCTAGCTCTGCTTTCATGTCCTCATAATTGCCCCTATTTAAGTTTAAAATACTAGTCTTGGATCCACTCTTCTCCCCCTCAAACTGAATGTAAAATTCACTCATATTATGATCGCTGCTACCTAGGGGCGCCTTAACTATGAGGTCATTAATTAATCCTATCTCGTTGGACAATACCAGGTCTAGTATAGTCTGCTCTCTGGTTGGCTCCAGAATGTACTGTTCCAAGAAATTATCCCAAAAACATTCTGTGTACCCCTCATCTAGGCTACCTCTGCCCATCTGATTTTTCCAGTCTCTACATAGGTTAAAATCCCCATAATTACCGCTGTACCTTTCTGACAAGCTGCCATTATTTCTTCCTTTATCCCCTGTCTTACAGTGTGGTTAATGTTAGGTGGCCTGTACACCACTCCCACAAGTGACTTCTTGCATTTATGATTTCTCCTCTCTACCAAAACAGCTTCTACATCCTAGTTTCCTGAACTTAAGTCATCCCTCTCTATTGCGCTTAAACTATCATTAATTAACAGAGCTACCCCTCCATCTTTTCCTAGCTTCCTGTCCTTCCTAAATATTACACCCTTGTTCAAAAAAGAGTGAAGGATAAACCTGGCCAGTCAGTTGGATGTCGGTGTTGGGGAAGCTTTAGAAACAATATTCCAGATGAAAAATTACAGCCACCTAGACAAGTATGGACTGATATAGGAGAGCCAGCACAGATTTGTTAAAGGCAAATCATGTTTAACTGGCTTGATTAAGTTTTTTGATGAGGCAACAGAGAAGGTGGCTGAGAGCAATGCAGTTTTTAAAAAATTCATTCTTGAGATGTGAGCGTCGCTGGCAAGACCAGAAATTAGTGTCCATCACTAATTGCCCTGGAGCAGGTGGCAGTGAGCCATTTACAACTGAGTAGCTTGCTAGGCCAATTAAGAGTCGATCACATTTGTGTGGGTCTGGAGTCACGTGCAGGCCAGAGCAAGTCAAGACAGCAGATTTCCTCCCCTGAAGGAGAGTAGTGAACCAGACGGTTTTCTACAACAATCAGGCAGTTTCATGATCATTATTAATGAGTCTAGCATTTTATTCCAGATTTATTAATCAATTGAATTTAAATTCCCCCAGTTGTCGTGGTTGAATTTGAACTCATGTCTCCAAAGCATTTGTTGAGGCCTCTGGATTACTAGTCCAGTATGATTACCACTCTGCTACTGTCCCCCAGCATGGATACAAAATTAGCTGAGGGATAGAAAACAGAGAGTTGTTCTGAATGATCATTTTTCAGACTGGAGGGAGGTATACAGTGTTGGTCCCCAGGGTTCTGTACTAGGACCACTGCTGTTTTGAAATGCATTTGGCGGTAAATGACTTGGACTTGGGGGTCCAGGGCACAATTTAGAAGCTTTCAGATGACACAAAACTTGGAAGTGTGGTGAACAGTGAGGAAAACCATAATGGGCTTCAAGAGGAAATAGTCAAGCTGGTAGAGTGGGCGGACATATTTTTACTATCCACCACCCCCAACCCACCTGTCCTTGGGGTGAAAATTCCCCCTATGTGTTTATAACCCATTTCAAAATGACAAATAAACTAAACAATAAACTTTCATCATGTTCTAAAATAATAATAGGGGCGGCACAGTGGCGCAGTGGTTAGCACCGCAGCCTCACAGCTCCAGCGACCTGGGTTCAATTCTGGGTACTGCCTGTGTGGAGTTTGCAAGTTCTCCCTGTGTCTGCGTGGGTTTTCGCCGGGTGCTCCGGTTTCCTCCCACAGCCAAAAGACTTGCATGTTGATAGGTAAATTGGCCATTATAAATTGCCCCTAGTATAGGTAGGTGGTAGGGAAATATAGAGACAGGTGGGGATGTGGTAGGAATATGGGATCAGTGTAGGATTAGTATAAATGGGTGGTCGGCGCAGACTCGGTGGGCCAAAGGGCCTGTTTCAGTGCTGTATCTCTAAATAAAAATAAAATAAATAAGAACATTAATCATCATCCTCAGTCTCTCCCTTCCTTTCCCCACCCTCTTGCAATACTTCCCACTCTTCCTGTCTCATCCGCTTCCCCGTGAAAGGAAGGCTACCTATTTTATTGTGGCTGACCGTGTCCTTTATGTTACTCAGCTCCTCTCTCTGTGATTGAATGCATATCAGTGCAAAGGATTCAGCCAAATAAGAGTTCCTTACTCCTTCGGAGCTGCTGATTGGCCACTAATGCTCTGTCTGTATAGCAGACTGGAATCATAATCACATTTTACAAAGACCCATAAGGACCAAATACAAAAAGAGTTAAAAACTCAACCTTTTTAAATGCAATAAAACTTCCACTAACACAGGGCACATGATGTACAGTTAGAGCACTTCCAGTCTACAACATCACACCACACAGCTGTAAGATCAAGAGATTCAACATTGTTTGCTGAGAGAATTCCATCATTATTTAACCAAATATTTCAACCCTCACTCCACTGTTCATGGTTGAGAGCCTTCAGCTGCCTTAGCCCTGGTCTTTGGAACTTCCTTCCCAAACCTCTCCATCTCTCTTCCATCTATACCTTTAAAAACCTCTGAAAATATACCTCTAGATCACTATGCTGCAACTGTTGGATCATGAATTTCAAACACTTGATTTGTCTCATCTTTTTGCCATGTTAAATTGGACAAACTCTCTCACCTGGTTGCTCCTCTTCAATTACTTCAGGCTTCTTTTTGAGATAATATCTGAATAAACGAAACACAAAAGATGTAGTTAGACACAACAATAAACAGTAGATTTAAGGTATGCTGTACTGCAGGATTTGTTGTAGGGGAAACCAAGTGATCCACTCAAAACTTTGGCTGAGTTTTTCTCTGGGCGACGGGGGTCTTGGCCACTAGCTGAAGAACTGGCAAGAACCCTGCATCCTCTGGGGAAGGCTTGCATTACATGTCAATTAGGCACTTAAGTGGACAACAGCAGGCCTTCCCCAGGATTAAGGACCCCGGTGATGGAAGTACCGCCCACTGAACTGTTGGCCAATCAGAGGCCGGCAGCTCTTTAACTGAGCAGCGCTACCATGGAGGCAGTGGCTAGTGCCAGTACTGGTCTTAGTAGAGGCGCTGGAACCAGGCCGTAGGTAAGTCACGGCAAGAGGGCTTTCGCAGGGTGGGGTTGCGGGGGAGGGAGTTGAAGGAGGGTCCGCAGCAAGGGACGGGGGTGGCTCTCAACAGGAAACCCCCACCCCACCCCCAGAGCCGGCAAGCAACCTCCACGGGTTTGCTTGGCGTGCTCCCTGTGTGGTGACATGGCTGCCCGCTGCTGGGCTAATACCAGCGGAGGTGGGATGAGGCCATTAATTGGGCATTAATTTGGGTAGAGTTGGGAAGGTGGCGGGGTACCCCCTCGCCACCATCCCGCCGATTATACGCTACCCCCAGCTCCAAAGTCGCCACGGGGGAGAGCTTAAAATTCCCCCTCTTATTACAAATCTACATAGTCAAGTTTAATCATCTTGCAGTCAGTCTGGGGGCTGTGGGGCGGAATACTAAGTGATAAGCTGGGTGGCTCACCACCACCTTCTCAAGGGCAATTAGGGATGGGCAACAAATGCTGGCCTTGCCAGCAATACCCACATCTCATGAATACTTTGGCACTGGGCTTTAAAAGCTGAGCAATTTTAAGAAGTTCTGCTTATAACAATTCCCGCCATTCCTACATCCTAAATACAACTTATACAATAGTGCAGTAACAATACAAACTATAAGGAGTGTGTGCAAATGAACATACTGCAGCATATGTACCAACATATGCAATTTAGCTTCATATAATGAAACAATTATGTTTTTGAATGTTAAAACATGTTGAACAATATTAGAACCACTATTATCAGTCTAAGATTAATGGGAAGTGGCGAGGAACGGTCACATCTCTTTTTATTCATACCTGTTACGTTTTTTCCCATTAGAAATGGACGTCCTTGAGTTTGAGGCTGAAGGACTGTAATCTATTTCTTGTTTCAATTGCTGCTCTCTGCATTCAGCATTTTGCTGGTAGTCAGGGTAACTGCTTGTCAGAGCCGACTGAACCATTTGCAGTACAAGGTCTTTCTCTGCGAATACATGGTGCTCGTAAAATCACTGGTATTAGACAAAATCGCTCATATTAGTAAAAATAAATGTTCTCTTAAAAAAAATGCTAAGGTCCCAGAATTCGTTGATTTCGGACTGTGGGAGGGGTGAGGAAGGCAGGATCCTGGGGTAGGACCTACCTCTGCAGTGGTTCTGCCCCACTTGCTGCAGCCCTTTCAAGTCGAACAGGCAGATCTTCCACTTGCCCCTCCACATGCCAAAGTGGACAGGCCTGAGCTACCCTGAGAAATAGCACCCAGTATATTCCCCCATTAGACCCAATAGAATCTTATATCTGCTGACAGCAGCCATAGATTCCTGAACCTAATGGGCCCAAATCTTTCCCCAAGCCTTAAATACATTAAGGTAAGCAATCCTAGATTATTTTACCTTTCACGTTTATTGACTCCATTGGGACCATGATCTGTTGTGAAATGATTTACATAACTGTGACACAAACAGACAAGATCTTGCAAACACTGCAGTGAAGTTGAACTTAATGAATTTGATAGCACCAGAAAATGACCAAAAACTTTCCTGGATTGTTGTAAGAACCCAACTAGTTCACTAATGTTCTTCAGGGAAGGGAACCTACTGTCCCTACCTGGGCTGGCCTTTATGTGACCCCAGTGCCATCCTATGTGGTTGACTCTCAAGGCTGTCTGGGCAACTAAGGATGGGTAATAAATTACTGCCATGCCAGTGTTGCCCACACTATGGAACAAGTTTTAAATAAACAGTGTCCCATCAATAAATCAACCTCAATGCTATATCATACTTCATGTGCAATTCTTTAATGTGCATACCTAAGCAAATTAGAAACCATAGAAAAGTGACTGCACAGAAAGAGGCCATTCAGCCCATCATGTCCCCACTGGCTGAAAAAAATTGGCGCCCAATCTAATCCCACCTTCCAGCACCTGGTCTCTAGCCCTGCTGGTTACAGCACTTCAGGTGCATGTCCAGGTACCTTTTAAATTAGTTGAGGGTTTCTGCCTCCACCACAGTTCCTGGCAGTGAATTCCAGACACTCACCACTCTCTGGGTGAAAAATTTTTTCCTCATGTCCCCTCGAATCCTTCTACCAATCACCTTAAATCTGTGCCCCCTGGTAATTGATGTCTCCACTAGGGGAAACAGGTTGTTCCTATCTACTCTATCTAGGCCACTTGTAATTTTGTACACCTCAATTAAGTCACCCCTCAGCCCCCTCTGTTCTGAGGAAAATAATGCTAGCCTATCCAATCTTTTCTCATAGCTGCAATTTTCAAGCCCTGGCAACATTCTTGTAAATCTCCTCTGTACTCTCTTCAGAGCAATTATGTCCTTCCTGTAATGTGGTGACCAGAACTGTACACAATACTCCAGCTGTGACCTAACTAGGTTTTTATACAGTTCCAGCATTATATCCTTGCTTTTGTATTCTATACCTCAGCCAATAAAGGAAAGCATTCCATATGCCTTCTTCACCACTTTATCTACCTGTGGACATGCACTTCTTCTATCCCTCTCAATATCCTCCCATTTATTGTGTATTCCCTTGCTTTGTTTGCTCTCCCCAAGTGCAAATTGTTCAAAGATTGAAGGAAATTAGTTACGCAATGAAAATAGTGCACGATCCTGCAAGGGTTAATTGAAACAAAGGTGCCAGTGACGGTTAGGGCCAGACTCCACAACCAATGATCTACCAAGGCCAGGTTTTGCTCACCCCTTTGCCCTGCACAAAGCAGCCACTGCTGAATGGCAGAGAATGAGTCAGTCTGTAGAAGTTGGCAGAGCAGTTCCAGCACCTGAGAAGAAAAACAAATATGGCAGGTCAGGACGACACTGATATTACCACAACATACTGGGCATCAGCCTCGATCTGCCTGCCAACAAGGTCTGCACGCACAACAGGGGGAGAAATTCAACTCACAACCTCAAGTATTGTACCTTAAAAACAGGCAACCAGCAGTTACAAATTAAGAGGGGCAGGGCAGTGCGGTGTAGTTTACAGAACTTGGTTTCCCCTTTGATGCCCAAGGACCACCTACGACCGTACGAATTAGGAGCAGAAGTAGGCCATTCAGCCCCTCGAGCCTGCTCCACCATTCAATAAGATTATGGCTGATCTCCTTGCGTTTCGAATTCCATAATCCCATCTACCCACCCCCCCCCCCCCCCATAATCTTTGATTCTCTTGCCTAACAAGAATCTATCTACCTCCGCCTTAAAAATATTCAATGACCCCACCTCCACCACCTTCTGAGGCAGAGAATTCCAAAGTTGCACAACCCAACCCTCTGAGAGAAAAACTTTCTTTTCGTCTCTGTCCCAAAAGGGTGACACCTAATTTTAAAAGTGTCCCCTAGTTCTGGACTCACCCACAAGAGGGAATATCCTTTCCACATTCACCCTGTCAAGACCATTCAGGATCTTATATACTTCAATTAAGTCCCCCCTCACTCTTCTAAACTCCAGTGAAAACAAGCCCAGTCTGTCCAAGCTTTCCTCATAAGAAAACCTGCTCATTCCAGGTATCAATCTAGTAAACCTCCTCTGAACCGCCTCCAACACATTCACATTCTTCCTTAAATAAGGAGACCAAAACTGCACACAGTATTCGAGATGTGGTCTCACCAATGCCCTGTATAATTGAAGCATAACATCCTTACTTTTATTTTCAATTCCTCTCATAATAAAGGATAGCATTCCATTAGCCTTCTTTATTACTTGCTGTACCTGCATACTAATTTTTTGTGACTCATGCACTCGAACACCTAGATCCCACTGCACCTCAGAATTCTGCAGTCGTTCTCCGTTTAAGTAATACTCTGCTTTTTTATTCTTACTGCCAAAGTGAACAACTTCACATTTTCCCACATTATACTCCATCTGGCAGATTTTTGCCCACTCACTCAACCTATCTGTATCAGTTTGCAACCTCCTTATGTCCTCTTCACAACAGACTTTCCTATCTTTGTGTCATCTGCAAATTTAGCTACTATGCCATCATTCCCCTCATCTAAGTCATTGATATAAATTGTAAAAGATTGAGGCCCCAGATCCCATGTGATATTCACACACACACACACACTTGCGCACACATGGATGCACAGGCATACACACAGAAGAACATGTGCACATACATGCACACAAGCACACACATGGATCACATGGGCACAGATAAATGCCAGCCTATCTCCTGTGGCATTGCAAGTGCTGAATTAAGGCTAAAATGTAGTCTTTAGGTGAAACAAGGTTGGAGAGAGGGAATAACTGGACCAGAGAATGCACAGGTAAGACTGTGAATGAAATATTTATCTGCAATACAGACTGAGGAGGTAAGAGGCACAATACTGGGGTGCCACAGTGTCACTACTGGCAGCAAGCTGTAATTACGGTCGACAAGTTTACATAGGCAATTACCATTATATGTGTATAGATGGGAATTTATAATGGGAAACTTTGGCACAAGAAGTATGAAAAAAAATGACAAATAAGCTCTCGCAGGTCTTGTTGCTGTAATAAAAATATATTCTTCACCAGTAACTCCTGGTCCTGGAAGAGTCCATTGTGTTTACCCCTCTCTCGGGCATCGCTCCTGGAGGATCGGTGAGAAGCCTGACGGTTCACAGCAGGAGTACAGCTTGGAATGATCCGACCAGTCTGTGCAGAATATTGAGTCATTCTCCTAACTTCTGTCTGTCAAAATACAATGAAACAAGGCATTGGGCAACATTTAATTCTGTACACTTCAAAACTTAAAGGTACTTGATGCAATGGCCCCACTGAAAAATGTAATGCTCTTTTTTGCCTGCACTCCATTGTTAAGGAAACAAATTCCTCTCTTTTCATCTTGGTTTCCCTGGTCTCCACAGGCTGTTTATCCTCTACGAGCAGCGATTGATCAGCTCTCGGATTTCTGAACAGGATGTTGTCTAGGATTAACCAGTTGACCTTGAATTCCGTCCTTATGCACAGGTGGGAAAGCACTGTGTTTCTGCTCAGTGGCTCACCATTGCAATGCAGTGGACATGTGAATCTGAGTTCTTTTTGCCTTCAGTCTGGTTCAGTAAATATACCGAGTCGGATGTGTAGGTAAAATCAATTACTTTATTTGCGCAGTCGCCAGCGGACTTACTCTGAGAACAGCGGCACTGACTACACCAGAGTCTGTCGGTCCCCCCCCAGAGTAAGTAAAGTTTGTGATACAGGTACCACTGTTTATACATTAAGATTCATGCTACACCTCCTTGTTTAACCAATCAGTGCGATACAATTCAACTTCACCCACGTGGTGACATGCAGTACATCTGTTACTGAGGTTACAATACACTCCATTCTCAATACATACTTGTTACTAATAAAATATTGTTTTGTACCAGCAAGATAAAACAAAGCGGATAAGCAAGCTAATTAACAAGAGCATAGGAATCATCAATAACCATGCTGGTCTCACTCCCTACATAGATCATGAGTCTGTCTCTACCCTGTGACAAGTAATTGCGGCGCATCCTGCTATCTCTATTAGGTGTACATTCCTGAGTGTTTCGTGCAGTCTGCAGCTACATCAAGTAGTGGCAGTTCACGAAGATAAGAGGGACCTAGCACTCCTTATCACTCACACAGGGATGGACATCCTTTGATTCATATGAGTCCATCTACTTCAAACCACAGGGAGTCATACACTCAGGCCATAAAGAACAGATGTCCTTGCAATTACCAGTGTCGGCTAGTCTTTACTGTCTCACACACTCTGCCTTTACTTTTAACTATTTCATTGTGGTTTCTGCCACTTAAAATCAAAGCTCAGCAAAGCTACTATTCCTAACTTGGCTATATTTCCCATTAAGCACAGTGCCATGCCTTTCTGCTCACTTCTTGCAGAGATCAGGAACTCCAAGCACAATAACAACGCTGACTTGCATTTATATAGCACCTTTAATGTATCAAAACGCCCAATGCCACTTCACAGGAGCAGACTCAAACAAAAATTGACACAGTCATATAAGGAGATGTTAGGACAGGTGACCAATAGCGCAGTTGAACCTGTATTTACAGCTATGCAGGCTGTAAGTTGACGTTTCAGTTTATTTATCCAATTTCCCCACTATCCTCCTACTCAGTGACCCACACTGGCTCCTGTGCTCCATGCCTCCAATTTAAAATTCTAATCCTTCTGTTTAAATCTCTCCGAGGCTTTGCCCCTCCCTATCTCCTCCAACCTCCCACTCCCCCACCAGAACTCTCTGTTCTTCCCACTCTGGCCTCTTGTGTGTCACCTCCTCCCTTTGCCCCAACACTAGTGGCCATGCCTTCAGTTGTTTTTCTCTCTCTTCCAAGCCTCATTCCTGGAGGATCAGTGAAAAGCCTGATGACTGCCAACAGGACTCCCAAGTTCCTGGGTCCTTAGCTCTGGAATTCCCCCTGTAAACCCTTCTGCTTTTGCAGCTCCCTCTCATCCTTCGAGACCCTCCTTAAATCCCACCCCTGACCAAGCTTTTGGTCATTCTTCCTAGTAGCACATTCTTTAACTTGGCATCGAATTCTGTTTGATTATTTCACTGTGACAAAGTGCTTACTGGAATGTTTTTCTATATTAATTACAAGCTGTTACTGCACCATTGAGTTGGTCATTCGCCTTATTGCTTCAATACATTACAAAAGTTGGGCATTTCACTGAACGACACAGGATATTCCAGTGAAAGGAAACCTCCCTCATATACACACACCAGTGCAGTATCTAGAAATCCAGTCTTACATTTACACATGCATAGCAGGGGTGGTTTTGAGTTTGTGTTCCCAATTCAGAGCTTTGCCTGCTGGGAGCACACATCAGTAATTCAGGTCACGCCCCATAATCTGGCATTTGTTAAAATGAATGAAGGGAAAATTATCAGATGCCGAGTATCAGGCTTCCCAATACAAGATCTGGGAGGGCAAAGTTATATGCCAGGAAGACAAATTCCTAAAATTTCTATCTATTACACCTGAAACCCACCCTCCTTTTATATATGGATGATTAGTGTAAAAATACATAGCAGCTTGGAGAAAAACTTGAAACTCTTAAAAGAAAAAGCCCACAAAGCTCATTCCAACAACATGAGCCATCTGAAAGAATATTAAGTATTCAGTGCTAAAGCAGTTCTTTCTGCTCTCCAGATATACTAAAGCTTTACTGTATTGAACAGCAGCTACAGAATGGGGAAATGTGGAATTCAGACAATGCTGACCTCACTCTGCATTCAGACTTCAAGCAGCTCTTTGGCTGAACTCCCTACTCCAGCTGCTTCAGTGCTGCACAGTCACAGGCAATCACTTTTGGAGGAGATGTAAAACTGAGGCCTCTCCACCTCCCTTCAAAATCCTTCAAAACTCATCATAAACCCATCTCTTTGACCAAGCTTTTGATCACTCCTCTTAATAGTTCATTCTTTGGCTTTACATCTCGTTGTGTTTGATTATTTTGCGATGAAGCGCCTTGCAATGTTTTTCGATATTAAGTACAAACTGGTGCTGCACCATTGAGTTGGTCACTTGCCTCCACTGCCTTACTGCTTCAGTACAGTACAATGGGTGGACATTTCACTGAATGACCTTTAACTGCACAAGATATTCCAACAACTTGTTTTTATATTAGCCCCTTTAATGTAGTAAGACATCCCAAGGTCCATCATAGGAGCATCAAACAAAATTTGACACAGACACATAAGGAGATATTAGGGAAGAGCTTGGTCAAAAAGGTTATCTTAGAGGAGCTAGAGAATCGGAGAGGATTAAGGAGGGAATTCCAGAGCTTAGGGCCTAGTCAGTTGAAAGGACAGCCGCTAATGCTAGAGGGATTGAAATCGGGGATGCATAAGAGGCCAGATTCAAGGGGCACGGAGATCTTGGAGGGTTGTAGGGCTGAAGGAGATAACCGAGATAGAAAGGGGCGAGGCCATGGAAGGATTTGAAACAATGATGTGAATTTTAAAATCAAGGTGTTGCTTAACCGGGTGCCACTGCAGGTCAGCAAGCACAGGGGTGATGGGTAAACGGGACTTGGGGCAAGTTAGCATATGGACAGCAGAGTTTTGGATGGCCTCAGGTTTACAGAGGGTAAAACACGGGAGTCCGGCCAGGAGTGCGTTGGAATAGTCAAGTCTAGAGGTAACAAAGACATGGATGAGGATTTCAGCAGCAGAAGAGCTGAGACAGGGGCAGAGTTGGGCAATGTTACGCAGCTGGAAATAGGCGGTCTTAGTGATGCAGTGGATCAGAAGCTCATTTCAGTGTCAAATGTGACATCAAGGTTGTGAACAGTCTGGTTCAGCCTCAGACCGTTGCCAGGGAGCAGGATGAAATCAGTGGCTAGGGAAATGAGTTTGTGGCCGAGAACAATGGCTTCAATCTTCCCAATATTTAGTTGGAAGAAATTTCTGCTCATCCAGTATTGTATGTTAGACAAGCAGTCTGACTACTTAGAGACAGTGGAGGGGTCGAGAGAGGTGTTGGTGAGGTAGAACTGGGTGTTATCTGTGTACATGTGGGGCGGAATTTCATTCCCCCCTTGGGAGTGGACTGGGAGGTGGGGGGGTCCTTAGAATTGGGAGGGAAGGTGGGAGGGGCAGAGTGCCTGTCACCTTCCTGACTCCCCCAATTAAATTAGGAGAGTGAGAAGGTCGAGGATGGCCTTCCTGCCCAGAGGCCATTTGAGGCCTTTGTGACCAATTAATGGCCACTTAAGGGCCTCACCCCACTGCCGCTGGCATTTTATCAGGAGCAGGGGGCCCTCCGGCACATGGGGAGGCCACTCAGTAAATCTTGATGGCCTCCCAGTGGGCTGGTGGTGGATGCGGCCCTCTTGCTTGGGCAATCTGTGGTCCATGGAGGGCCCCCCAGGGGCAAAGGCCACCCCTTTGCCAAATCTGCCCCCGACAACCCACCTCCCCCAAACCCTTGCCAGTGCCTTCCTGATGACCTTGTGAGCCCGCTCCACTTACTTGCTCTCCAAGGCTCCAGTGCTGCTCCTGGTCCCAAGCCTCCTACAGTTCTAGTAGTGGCCACTGCACCCAGTGGCACTGCAGGGACTGCTGTGCTGTCAACCTTCTGATTGGCCAACAGCTCTTGGAGGTGGCATCACTGTCCTTCGGGCAGTTAACTCTCTGAGCACCATAAAATGCAGCTGGGGGTCCCCCAGATGGCCAAGGCAGGAATCCCCTCCCCTTTCTGGCTCAGCGTTGGGACCCCTACTGGCTGCATAAAATCCAGCCCGCAGAAACGGATGCTGTGTTTTTTGGATGATGTCGCGGAGGGGCAGCATGTAGGTGAGAAATAGGAGGGAGCCATGGATAGATCCTTGGGGGTACCACAGGTAACGGGTGGGAGTGGGAAGAGAAATCATTGAGATTTTCTGACCACAACTGAATAGATAAGAATGGAACCAGGCGAGTGCAATCCCACCTAGCTGGACAATGGTGGAGAGGCATTGGAGGATGGTGTGATCAGCCATGTCAAAGGCTGCAGAGAAAGCAGATCACACACACATACGTAAAGAGTTACTGAGTAGAGTACTGTAGGTCTCCTGCCAAATATAGAATTGTACTGCAGCCATGGGCAGTGCCTTCAGGAGCAGAAAGCAGTCGATCATATACAATTACATCAAATTTTACACACAAAAAGAGCCATTTGACTCAGCTGGTTTATGCTCCACATGAGCCTCCTCCTACTCTAATGCATCTAACCTATCAACAAATCCTTTGATTCCTTTCTCTCCTGTGAGCTTCTCCTTAAATGAATCCATGCTAATTGTGATCATGATTGTCATAAAAAGCTAATTTGTTCACTAATGTCTTTTAGGGAAGGAATCCTGTTGTCTTTACCCAGGCTGGACCCAGACCCGTAACAATGTAGTTGACTCAACGTCTGACTGAATTGGCCTTGCAAGCCACTCAGTTGCATGAAAACCGCTCAGCACAGTGGGAGGACTTCACCACACAGACTGCAGTGGCTCCGAGAGCAGACCACCACCACCTTCTCAAGGGCAATTCGGGATGGGCAATAAATACTGGCCTTGCCAGTGATGCTCAAATCCCCGAAATGAATGAAAACAAAAACACTCCATTGTGATAGCAAGTTCCGTGTGTCTCAGGGAGGATTCTTCAATCTGATTGGTTGAAGAGCCTCATTTTTCTGCTCACTCAAGACACAGATCCCCTGTAGAGGGCATCACGCTGGAAATGATTAGTGGAAATCTCCACTGACAAGCCCACAAAAGGTCAGCAAGGTAAAGAGCGAGTGTTGGTTCTTTGCTGCTGAAAGCAAAATTCAGGCCAATATGTCTGAGCGGAAGTGAACAATTGCATTATTTGCCTATTTGCACACCGTAGTAATTCAACCATGTATCCAAATAATAACAGTAAAATATAGTTTCCTGGATTTTGCATTCAGTGCTAAATGAACTGTGCTCATCATTCATTACTCTTACACTTGCCTGCAGAATTTCTGTGGGCTTTTACAGAGTGATTTGCGATTAGCAATCAAAACAGATTGGCTCCCTGTACAGGGGATCTGGGACCTGTGTGAACAGGATGCGCTAAAAATGATAAAAGAGGTATTAGTAAGGTGTGTTGCTCTTGTAGAGGGCCAGCACAGACACGATGGGCCAAATGGCCTCCTTCTGTGCTG
The DNA here is from genome assembly GCF_036365525.1 of Heterodontus francisci. Taxonomy (NCBI): domain Eukaryota; kingdom Metazoa; phylum Chordata; class Chondrichthyes; order Heterodontiformes; family Heterodontidae; genus Heterodontus; species Heterodontus francisci. The sequence goes on along the minus strand of NC_090412.1, from coordinate 20,285,858 downwards.
TAACCATTCCATGATGCTATGATTCTAAGTACAGCTATTTTGCCTGTTGCTGTCATTTCAATGCTGAGTCTATCGATGTGGACTAAAACAATGCACCCTGTGGAGGAGCAGTGTATCTCTGACTGCAGTGTTTGGATCTCCACAATTCACTGTGCATGTGCGTGCTCCAAACTCTGCTGCCTCTTTTCCGCCATTCTAACGGTGTGCACCATTGGCCTCACAGTTATTTCTATCGCAAAGTCCAGTCCATTGTTAAAATTTGTAATCACAATTTCAAATGATGACAGATAAACAACTACATTTGCATTAGTTTTAAACAACTTGACATACAGCCAACATGCAAACTCCATCTTGCAGACAGACTGTTCCAGTTTGGACCTGACCAGCACCAAGTGTTGTTAAGGGAATGTCTCTTAAGTTCTCAAGCTCTTACATCATATCATCTAACATCCTTCAAATCAAATAAGCACACTTAATTGTTAGATGGTTCCCTTATGTTTTCCTATTTACGCGGATTAATAATAATCCTGTAATATAATCTACCTAGGCTTTAAAACAGAATATTTACTTCCTGAAACTAGTAATTATCTATACATAGTTGTAACTAGAAACGCTCACCCTTTAATGTTTTTTAATGGCCTGTTACTGTTTGTGCATTATTGAGGGTTTAATTGAGCATGGCTTAACGTCTGTCATAAGTTGACATGTTAACCTTTCCCCACATTATTGTTCTCTGCTCAAATACTTTACTTTAATAGCCAAATATTGGGCCACAACCCTGACAATCAGCTGTTGACAGCAACTGTGAGTGATTTGAACTGCTGGCAAGCCAGAGAACTGTTTACGCAGCAATATTCCAGAAGGAGGAAATTCCAATTTGCATCGTAGGTGCTATAACATGGAATGCAATGGGTTACACACAGGAGGATGACTGCAATTCCGGGAAAATGTCAGTGTGGACACATGAGATGGCAATCTTCACTTTTATTTTTAAGAAGGTGCAAATGGAAGCTTGGCTTCAGGAGATTAATAAACGTTCTTTGGAGGTTTACTCTTCTGGTTTATGGAAATCTATGAGTGGCAACAGCTGTGAAATACATTCTTTCAATAGATCTGTGTATTTGATGGTGTAGCATTTGTAAAAAGTTTGAACTAATCCTGGAAAATTGCTGTTCTTCCTTTGTGTTTGAGCTTCAGTTAATGTACCTATTCGCATCCAATTGGCCAATTGGTGAAACAGGATGCCTTTCATTTCATTAATAATGCAAGGGGCTGAAAGTACCTAAGGCCGTGCTCAAAGGTTTGAATTAGCTGTGGAGTGGAGCAAACTTATAAATCTTCAAAATAATTCATCATGTGCATTCAGATAGCTGCTAGATATTGACTAGTTGTGATGAGATTTGTATACATTTCTCAATGCTATTTTTCACAGGGTCAAATCTAACACTGTTGGAGAAGTGGAGGATGTTCAATTTGAAACCCCAAATACCTCCTCCTTTTCTTGCTAAATAGTTGCATATTCTTGCAGATGGTAAATGGGGAATAAAGAATAAATCACCAGCTGGCATGACCCATGTGAGCTGCTCATTAATTGCGCAGCTTTGTTGGAATCACCACCATGGTTTCTTCTTCCAATACACGTGTACATGTGTGTGTGTGTGAGAAGTTGATGCAATTTCCCACAAGAATACAGAAAATTGAAGTACAACAATTTTGTAAAGCTATGGGAATATCCATGACTATAGCTATACTGACCTCCTTCTTTTCTTCAGGCTGTTCAGGTGCAAGGAAACAGGCCTTAGAGGTGAAATCCCGTAATTCTTCGCGCCAAGCTTCAGACAATGGTTCTGAAATAAAAAGCCTTCCTTCTTAGATTGACAAAAAACACCAATAATAAAACCGAGTCTATCCAATGGGAATGGCACCCATGTCTGATCTTTCAGGCATTTCCAATAATCAAGGCCCATTCATAGATTATAATACACAGGAGGATGAGCTGTGGGGACATAATAATGATATTAAGCTACTTTTTAAAAGTTCTTCCCTCAACTATCAATTAATGTCAGACATTGGGGAGATAATCTTGACCCGCTACAAGAACTTTGTTTTTGACACTTATCTGGAAGCGTTCTGGCAACAAGACCATCATTAACAGTCACAGAGAAGCAAGGACAATTTAACAGTTTTTCCTTTGGATATTCAGTCGAACTGTTTATCTCACACACTCTAAATAATCATTTATAAAGTATATTAGCGATTATGGATAAATATTTGCTTTGACAATAGAGGGACAATTAGTCTAAATTTGTGACTTCAGATTCTTATTAGATCATTAGACCCTCCATTATCTCCCATAGGAAATCATAGTCTCATTCATCTCACCTTTTCTTCCCCCCATTGACTATTAGCTAACTTAGCCATTTGGTAAGCGAAGTTGGCTTTTCTCAGCTTGAATTTATAATGTGGAGGCTTTGCTTTGTAAAAGGTAGCAACAATTTTTGCCCATGTCCTTTACAGTCTTAGCTCAGCAGTAGTATTCATGCCTAAGTCAGTAGGTCATGGGTTTAAACCTCTCTCCAGAGACTAGAGCAGTGAATCATGGCTTACATTTCAGTGCTGTACTGAGGGAGCTGCAGTCTTCTGGATGAAACGTTAAAGTAAGGTGGATGTAAAAGATCCCATGGCACCTTTTGAAGAACAGCGGGAAGTTCTCCTGGTGTCCTGGAACACATTTATCCCTCAACCAATATCACTTTTTAAAAAAGTGGACAGATTATCCTAGTCATTTATCTCTTTGCAGTTTGTGCAACCTTGATGTGTGCAAATTGTCTATCACACTTAACTACATTATGACGTGACTACACTTCAAGAGTATTTCATTGGCTCTGAAGCGCTTTGGAATGCCTAAGATTATGAAAGGTGTGATGTAATCAGTGGTTGCAAAGCTTGTTTTGTTTTTCTTTTGAGACAGACCCTAATTGAGAGGGAAACTAAAATTGAACAGAAGCGGAGAAAAAACTTCTGGTTTCTGGGGAAACTGACACTGGTTGGAACTGGATAAAACGAGACAGGGCCCCCCCCATACAGGGCAAACCAGACAGGTACAAGCATGCCAGGAGGCTGAATAAAGAGAAGACTGAAGCCAGGAGCTGTTTCTGTTCTTAAAGCGGCTGATTAACCAGACCCGGCCATACAGAATACAGGTTGTCACTGAAGTGCTCCGATAAAGGAAATACTTGTAATTCCACGCCATCAAGGCTGTCATGAGCCAAGCTGAGGAGTTTCTGGAGAAGTTGTCTTTTGGTAAAGACCGTACCCGTGGAGTTCGAATTGAAAGGGAGCTGCTGTCGGGTGAGAAACAGCAGCTAAATCCCTGAAGAAAGAAGCTGGAGAGCTACCTGAGGAAGTTCAAAACTTTGTAGAACTTTGTGGCTGTAATTGGTGCTATATATGCTGAGTGGACTGCCCAGTAAATCTGAGATCTATCTCTGGTGCACCTGATAGTTAATGTGATCTGTCTGTTAATTTATGTTTAATTTACGTTGATTTTGGTTTGATTGTTAGAGTAAAAGTTATAAAAGTGAAATCTTGTCCATGTATTTTTTTCTATTTGGGTTCGTTCAGTAAATTCGTTTCTTTTGGTTTGCTGATCCCACGGGGATCGTAACAAAGGCACTGTATAGGTGCAGGTCATTCTCTCTCTTTATTCAAGATAATTATAGGATGGCCATTTTAACAATATCTGTTACTTTGAGTTACAGATCGCATCACTAACTCCTGTCTGGCCTATCGTACACAAACAGGTAGCTGTGGTATGATGAAACGTCACAAAGTGCACTGCCAGTGAATGGACAGATGCATACTCACAATGTGACTGCATACTCATCTCCCAAGTAACCCACCAAGGAATGACCAGACACATACCTGCCAGGGAACAATGCTTCCTCCCTCACCCACCACCCACTTCCTCATCACCCCAACTAGGTTACTTGGGATCAGAAGGAAATGTACTCAACACAAGACCACTGTTCCCAAACATGCACAGAAGGGAAAGCTCACTTCAGTGCTACCTGCTACAACAGTAAAGACATTTTATATCAGAAGTTCTGAACCTCTTATACCTGATTATCAAAAATAGAACACTCTTAAAATTTGATATGAATTCTAATTGATAGGGAGATTTTTGTGCGTGCAATATTAAATCATACTCTGGGGATATGCACTTTTTAATAGGGGCTGTATTAACTCATACTTTGTCATAATCACAAAAGAGCTAGGAAGGTTTTCTAACCCATTTGATTTCATCTTCCTGAATAACAACTCTAAGGTCTTCATATTATAGTATCTAGCTGTTTTTTTTATTAATTCCATTGTCCTAACCTTAAATCAATCTTCCATTAAAGCTGCTGTTGTGTGAAGAAATCTTTTTTAGTGTCTGTCCCTCAAAGCCCTGAATCTGTGCCATCTTGTTCGGCTACCCAGCATGCATCAGAAAATACAATTTCAGATTTATTTTCTCTATTCCATTACGTACCTTAAAAATCTCAATGAATCAACTCTCAGACATCTCTATTAAAGTTTATTAAGTTGTTCCTCTTGAGTCAGCCCTCTGAAACTGGGGGATCAGCCTTGTTGGTCTCTTTGGCACAGCTCTGGGAACTGGATGGCCCTCTTGTGTTGCAGTAACCAGAACTGTATGTAATACTCCAGATGCAACCTGACCATAGCACCGTACATCTTCGGCGGGACTTGTGGGATTTGAACTCCAGTAATTTGCCAATGTAACTAAGTGTCCAGTTTGCTTTGTCTATTGTAACCTACTTGGGCATGTATGCAACACATCAATTAAGATCTTTAGATCCCTTTCAGCTTCCTCTTGTGGCAAATGTCACTCCACGCATGGGATATAAACACTTCCTATTTTTATTTCAAATGTGCAGCAGCTGTCAAGCTCTCTTTGCTATGTCCTCTGAGATGCCAGCATGAATTCACATGATAATGACAATACAAACCTATGGCAAACTTTGAGATACTTCTGTCATCGAAGGCATTACACTGAAAAATACTGATTGGCAATCCAAGCCTTCCTAGAACAGTAGTTGGAAGCTGACTCTTTATCAATGGATGAGGAGAAAGTGGAGTGTTGATGTACCAGTCATCATTTACAGCGCAAACAGGTATCCCATTGAGTCCTTTGAAAAGAGAAGAGGTGAAAAGAGAATATCCTGAATTCTATTTTTTGTTTAAAGATCTGGATGAAACTCCTAGACAATGATAAGAGCAAATAGTGTTTTGTATGCATACACTGACATCAATATTTTCAACTTTCAAATCAAGTTAGTTGCAACCTATTATAAAGGCAAATAACAGAGCTAAGTTGGAGCAAGCAGCTGACTAAGAAATAAAACATGTTTTTATTGTAATCCTGGAAAGCAGTGAGTTAAAGTACATTACAATTCCACAACTGCCGACTGTGACCATCCTGTATATGCAAGTCAAGGTAGTATCATTGAGCTGTTTAATTGCTGTTTTCTCTGTAGTACTGGTTGGGGGCGTAGTAAAAGTAAGGTGGTGTAGACTAGGAGTGCATACAGATTGTGTGCTTCAGTGTTTCAAAAGGATCTGAACCCACAAACTTCCAATTCAGAGATGAAAGTGTTATCACTGAGCCAAGTTAATACACCATCTACATATGAAACAAAGGGCCATCCTGCTATTGCTTCCCCAAGCTATTTGTAAGAAAATTGTAAAGGTCTTTATATAGAATGCATTACGATTTCGCTATAAATAATGAACAGAGAAGCTCTCTATCCTGGATGGTAAATGCACACACCTTCCAACAGACAAGCCTGGATAGAAAGCAGGAGTGGAATCTCCCCCTCCCCGTCTTAGAAACATTGATTGAGAACAGCTAAGGCAGCAATAACTAAGGATTCAACCCTGGGACATTGGTGTCCATCTGGCCTAGTATCTCAGCACCACACCACATGAGTTGAGATGTTTTATTATTTGTTTATTGTATTGCAATGCTGTGATGCTTATACTTTGTTATGGGGGGTGGCGGTGGCGTAGTGGTAATGTCACTGGACTAATACCCAGAGATCCAAGGTATGCTCTGGGGACATGGGTTCGAATCCCACCACAGCAGAAGGTGGAATTTAAATTCAATTAATAAATCTGGAATTAAAAAGCCAGTCTAATGATGGTCAATTGTTGTAAAAACCCACCTGGTTCACTAATGTCCTTTAGGGAAGGAAATCTGCTGTCCTTACCTGGTCTGGCCGACATGTGACTCCAGACCCACAGCAATGTGGTTAACTCTTACATGCCCTCTGAAATGGCCTAGCAAGCCACTCAGTTGTATCTAACTGATATGAAGTCAATAAAAAAGAATAAAACCGGACGGACCACCTGGCATCAACCTAGGCACCTGAAATGACAATGGCAAACCCAGCCCTGTCGACCCTGTAAAGTCCTCCTTACTAACATCTGGGGGCTTGTGCCAAAGTTGGGAGAGCTGTCCCACAGACTAGTCAAGCAACAGCCTGACATAGTCATACTCATGGTATCATACCTTACAGACGATGTTCCAGACACTCCCATCACTGTTCCCGAGTATGTCCTGGCCCACCAGCAGGACAGACCCAGCAGACATGGCAGCACAGGGTATACAGTCGGGAGGGAGTTGCCCTGGGAGTCAACATCGACTCCAGACCCCATGAGGTCTCATGGCATCAGGTCAAACATGGGCAAGGAAACCTTCTGCTGATTACCACTGACTGCCCTCCCTCAGCTGATGAGTCAGTACTCTACCATGTTGAACAGCACGGAGGAAGCACTGTGGGTGGTAAGGGCATAAAATATACTCTGGGTGGGGGACTTCAATGTCCATCACCAAGAGTGGCTCGGTAGCACCACTACTGGCATAGTACATAGCTGCTCGACTGGGTCTGCGGCAGGTGGTGAGGGAACCAACAAGAGGAAAAAACATACTCGACCTCGTCCTCAACAATCTGCCGGCCGCAGATGCATCTGTTCATGACAGTATTGGTGGGAGTGACCACCGCACAATCCTTGTGGAGATGAAGTCCCGCCTTCACATTGAGGATACCGTCCATTGTGTTATGTGGCACTATCACTGTGCTAAATGGGATAGATGTTAAACAGATCTAGCAATGCAAACCTGGGCATCCATGAGGCACTGTGGGCCATCAGCAGCAGCAGAATTGTACTCAACCACAATCTGTAACCTCATGGCCCAGCATATCCCCCACTCTACCATTACCATCAAGCCAGGAGACCAACCCTGGTTCAATGAAGAGTGCAGAAGGGCATGCCAGGAGCAGCACCAGGCATACCTCAAAATGAGGTGTCAGCCTGGTGAAGCTACAACAGAGGACTACTTGCGTGCCAAACTGCGTAAGCAGCATGCAATAGACAGCTAAACAATCCCATAACCAACAGATCAGATCTAAGCTCTGCAATCCTGCCATATCCATTCGTGAATGGCGGTGGACAATTAAACAACTAACTGGAGGAGGTGGCTCCACAAATATCCCCATCCTCAATGATGGGGGAGCTCAGATAAGGCAGAAGCATTTGCAACAATCTTCAGCCAGAAGTGCCGAGTTGATGATCCATTTCGGCCTCCTCCTGAAGTCCCCAACATCACAGATGCCAGACTTCAGCCAATTCGATTCACTCCGCCTGATATCAAGAAACGACTGAAGGCACTGGATACCAAAAGGATATGGGCCCAGACAATATTCTGGCAATAGTACTGAAGACCTGTGCTCCAGAACTTGCCATGTCCCTAGCCAAGCTGTTCCAGTACAGCTACAACACTAGCATCTACCCTGCAATGTGGAAAATTGCTCGGGTATGTCCTATACACAAGAAGCAGGACACGTCCAACCCGACCAATTACTGCCCCATCAGTCTACTCTCAATCATCAGTAAAGTGATGGAAGGTGTCATCAACAGTGCCATCAAGCAGCACTTGCTTAGCAATAACCTGCTCAGTTTGGGTTCTGCCAGGGCCACTCTGCTCCTGACCTCATTACAACCTTGGTTCAAACATGGACAAAGGAGCTGAACTCAAGAGGTGAGGTGAGAGTGACTGCCCCTGACCCCAAGGCAGCGTTTGACCGAGCATGGCATCAAGGAGCCCTAACAAAACTGGAGTCAATGGGAATCAGGGGGAAAACTCTCTGCTGGTTGGAGTCATACCTAATGCAAAGGAAGATGGTTGTGGTTGTTGGAGGTCAATCATCTGAGCTCCAGGACATCACTGCAGGAGTTCCTCAGGGTAGTGTCACAGGCCCAACCATCTTCAGCTGCTTCATCAATGACCTTACTTCAATCATAAGGTCAGAAGTGGGGATGTTTGCTGATGATTGCACAATGTTCAGCACCATTCGTGACTCCTCAGATACTGAACCAGTCTGTGTCGAAATGCAGCAAGACCTGGACAATATCCAGGTTTGGACTGATAAGTGGCAAGTAATATTCGTGCCACACAAGTGCCAGGCAATGACCATCTCAAACAAGAGAGAATCTAACCATCTCCCCTTGATATTCATTGGCATCACCATCGCTGAATCCCCCACTATCAACATCCTAGGGGCTACCATTGACCAGAAACTGAACTGGAGTAGCCATATAAATACCATGGCTACAAGAGCAGGTCAGAGGCTAGGAATCCTGCAGCGAGTAACTCACCTCCTGACTCCCCAAAGCCTGTCCACCATCTAACAGGCACAAGTCAGGAATGTGATAGAATACTCTCCATTTGCCTGGATGGGTGCAGCTCCAACCACACTCAAGAAGCTCGACACCATCCAGGACAAAGCAGCCGCTTGATTGGCACCTCATCTACAAACATTCACTCCCTCCACCACCAATGCACAGTGGCAGCAGTGTGTACCATCTACAACGCACTAAGGCTCCTTAGACAGTACCTTCGAAACCCGCGACCTCTACCAACTAGAAGGACAAGGGAAGAAAATGCATGGGAACACCACCACCTGCAAATTCCCCTCCAAGTCACACCATCCTGACTTGGAACTATATTGCCGTTCCTTCATTGTCGCTGGGTTAAAATCCTGTAACTCCCTTCCTAACAGCACTGTGGGTATACCTACCTCACATGGACTGCAGTGGTTCAAGAAGGCAGCTCACCATCACCTTCTCAAGAGCAATTAGGGATGGGCAATAAATGCTGGTCTAGCCAGCAACGCCCACATCCCATGAATGAATTAAAAAAAATAAATAGACTGGTGGGACATCAGGAAAAACTTAAAGATCTGAAGGATTTACATTAACTCTCTGCTGGCAACTAGCATAAACCCAAGTACATTTTCCATTCAGCACATATCCTCTAGCTCATCAATATCCATGAGCAGCTGCTGTATGAATTGACAAAAACCTCAATCCTGGACTTAAAGGATCAGTTTAGCTATTGTCAGTTGATGTTTCAAATGCATGACTTGCATTTACTTAGCACCTTATCACTTTTCCCTTGGAAGCTTCCATTGAATGCATTTCACATGCAATTAATTACTTTGTAATGCACAGCAAGATCCCAAACAAAATGACTGGCCAGTCAATCTGTTTTTCATGGTTTTGACTGAGGGTTAAACATTCGCCAAGAACTGGCAGAATTCCCTACTCTTCCTCAACCTGAACCATGGAACCTTTAACATCCATCTGAATTATCGAATGGCGTCAATTTATCATCTCACCCAAAAGATGGCTCCTCAGTTGATGCAGCACTCCCTCAGTACTGCACCAATCAGCTCAAATTGTGTGCTTCAGTATTGAAGTATAGCTTGAATGCCTTACCTTCTGACTCAGAGGTAAATGTGCTATCAGTGAGTCCAGCTCACTTACAATTGATATCCTATAATAAAAATCTTATATCTGTGTGCACTTCTAGTCCAAACAACTTTAATTTCTGTCATTACAATTCTGTCACACTTTTGACAACTTTTTTCATTGTAAATTCTATGTCTATATTTATAATGGAAACTGCCTATGTAAACTTGTCATGCTGTAATTACACACTTTTGCCAGTGGTGGCACTGTAGCAGCTTGGTTTGGTATCTCTCAGTTCCTCAGTCTGTGATACAGACAGACCTCCTATGCTCCAACCAACTGTCATAGGCTTGCCATTTATCTATAGATAAATAACAATATAAAAGCAAAGTGTTATATAAAATTATGGACACAATGCACGAGAACTAATTACATCTGTGGATCTGGTCCAATTAAACCCTGCCCTGTAACCCACTTACATTTGAACCCTAATTACCCCCCTGCTCTGTGACCTATTTTTGTGCACTTAGCAACTTTGAGGATTGTGTTCCTTATGCCAAAGTCCAAATCATCTCTATTGGTCATTTTTGTGTCCTGTACTGGATACTGTTCTGATTCACTGACCATTCTTGTAAATAGACCTTGTGTCCCATATGAACCAGAGTGTGTTGTATTTGCCCATCAAACTAAGACCATTGGAGTATTCTACTTCCAACTCTTCTTCCATCTAAGCAACATCCATTTTCCCTCAATTTTTATTTTCTGTCCATCTACCAATTTATTACTCATGCTGTTAAATTTTATGCCACATCCCTGATTTTGTTTTTACTGCGAGATACTTTATCAAATCCATGCTGAAAATTCATATACATTACATCTGTTGCATTCCCTTTGTCTATCCAATTGGTCAGTTCTTTAAAAACTGTTAAATCTGTCAAACGCAAATTTCTTTTAACACCATGACCAGTTGGGAAATTGAATTCAAAATATTCAGTAATTTATGAGCTAGTACCAAATAAATGTCCATAAAACTCATTGACATTATGTTCCAGCAAGCTATTGTACAGTATTAAATATTCTTTGTTTGATGGGCAGATACAACACACCCTGGTTCATATGGGACACAAGGTCTATTTACAAGAATGGTCAGTGAATCAGAACAGTATCTAGTACAGGACACAAAAATGTAAGAGTGAAAGAAATTTGCATTGAATAGTGTGCGTTGTCTGACATGCGATAGCTTTCTGATGTGTCACTGACAAAGTCCATGTATATGTAAAGTTTTTGTTCTGTAAAATAGATATTAAACAATATAGAAAAGTCTGGAATACTACTTCAGAAGTGAACATACAGTCGGACTAGGGGCACAGGTTCATACTGAAAGGCAAATTTCGGCTGACCGGGTAGCTCTTCTTCACGCTAGCAGTGATCGACAAGGGAAAGGGTTCATGTAACATAGAGGAGACAAAAAACTCAAGTTATTTAAGAAACATTTTATGGTGTGATGGATGACTACACATTCTTTCTGGACAGATAGATCAGGATGGGCTAAATGGCTTTCATCATTTATATCTACCTTGTAAAGGAAAGCAAGCTAAATGCGTACTGGAACGTCTTACCATTGATATGTCTTACTCGATGAGGGTGAGGGTTGTGCCTTGAGAAAAAGGAGTGGTAACTCAGCCTTCCAAAACGTGAACTGCTCTTCGGTTTGGACTGTGGCCTTTCGGCATCAACACTGAAGCGGAGTAGGGAATTAAGAGCTAATGTGCCAGAGTTGTCCATCGACTTCAGCTCTTGCTTGTTCTTGAATGGATCAAGCACTGGTTGCCCTAAGTTCGCCATCGTTTCCTTGACTGATGTCTTCTCAGTGCTTTCAAAAGGAAATAAAATCAATTGCAAATAATTCTGTAAGTCTCTAAAGAAGAAATGTATCTACTGGCAGATTTCAATTTGTAATATAAAAAGACAGAAGTCAAATGGTCTCCCACTTCAATAAAATCATCTAATATTTGAATAATCTCATCCTCATTTTTAATTCCCTCCATGGGTCTGTCCCTCTCTGTAACCTGCTCCAGCCCTACAACCCTCCGAAATCTCTGTTATCCTCCAATTCTGGTCTCACGCATATCCACAGTTTCCACCATTGGCGGCCATGCCTTGAGCTGCCTTGGTTATAAACTCTGGAATTTCCTTTCTAAACCTCTCCACGTCTCTCTTCTCCTTATGATTCTCTTTAAAACCTACCTCTTTGACCATGCTTTTGTTTATCTGTCCTATTATTGCCATTTTTGTCGCAGTGTCAAATTTTATTTGGTAACGCTCCTGTGAAGTGCCTTAAAGGGACAGATTTTATGGCCCCCCCCCCCCCCCCAACGTCAGGAGTCATGGCGGAAAATGTCTCCGGGAAAGGCCCACCACAGGCCTTGACGTCAGGAAGGCCCGGCCCGATATTGCCGGCGGCAGCAAGGCCTCGTGGTGGCCTCCTCGCCACTCAGCGACGGGAGCAGCATTTTTCTAATCAAAAAAATGCAAATTAATGAATCAAATACTTACCCGCTCCCGCCGTCTGTTCCGATGCCATACTGACGGCAGCAGCCGGCATTCCCGCGCCTTTGGATCTCCGTTCGGAGATCCGATGCAGGACACTGGTGGCGAGGGGAGAGAGGTAAGTATTTAAGTGTGGGGGGGGGAGGTGGCAGAGAGTGGAGTCAAGCTAATCTGATTGGTGGAGGGGAAGGTGGGGAAGGTAGTTAAAAGTTTGTGAACTTTGTGGGGGGGGGGTGGCGGGTGGAAAGGTGAGGTACACAAGTATTTTGGGGGGGGGGGAAAAGGGCAAGGAATGAGTGTATGGTTATTGGGGGGGTGGGAAAGGGGCTGGAAACATGTATTTAATATTTCTAAAATGAATTATAATACTGTTGCTTTAAAACTTTAAATTGTAATGTAGGGCTCAAAGCCCTTTAAAAATGGCGTCAATGCCTGCGCAGTGGCTCCTGCCGCCATTGTCGGGGATGGATCGCCCGCCCTCTCCACGTCATTGGGGGGTGCGGTTTGCCCCAGCCATTTAAATGAGCCACCATGCTGAATATCAAATGACATAAGGGAATATGAGGATAGTATGGGAAAAAAACATTGAAGTGGATGATCAACCATGATCATATTGAATGGCGGTGCAGGCTCGATGGGCTGAGTGGCCTACTCCTGCTCCTATGTTCCTATGTTCCTCATAAAAATGTCTGTGGTCCAGTTTAACAGAGCACTCCTGATTTGATTGAGTATCTGTTTGATGGTGTTTATTTAATATGCGGTCCCGCTTTTGAGAGAAGGAGTTCCTCCTGTTGATAATTTTAATGGTAAAGTCTGTATAAGTACAAGAAGAGCTTCTATGTAACTCACACCTTTTCACGTCGTCAGGATGTCCTAAAGCTCTTTATGGCCATTGAATTATTTCTGCTGTGGGACTACAGTTATATAGTTAAATGCAGTATAGCAAAAGCCAATGAACAGGATTGAGATAAATGACCAGTTAATCTAAGGTATTTTGTAATGATGCTTGTTGAGGGATACATGTTGGCCAAGACATCAGGAAACTCTCCTGCTCTTTTTTCAATAATGCCATGGGATCTTTTAAATTAACCTGAATGGGCAGACGGAGCTTTGATACAAACATTTTATCCAAAGGATGCATGTTCGACAGCACTGCACACCTTCAGCTGGTGAAGACCCCAATGTTGACAAGAGTGGGTTTTGCATGCTGCAGGGGCAGTGAGGATATCAGTGTGGCAGGGTTCCACAGGAATTGGTAGGAACTTGCTGCTGCTTTAGTGGGATTGTGGCAGATGGGAATCCAATCCTGGGTAGGGGGTGATCTGATCCCCGATCCTGGGGCAGGGGGTCTTTTGATGGGGGGATCTGAAGGCAGAGGTGGGGGCTGGTCCTGATGGCAAATGAGAAGGTAGGCACAAGGGGCCCGGGGGAAGCACTCCTGCTTTTCATGTCCCATAAGGTGTATTGTGATTGCACTTACCTTTTCCCTTAAGCTGTCCTCACCATTCTTGAGCTGTGAGGTTTCCCGAGGCCTGGGAAATCTGACCAACCAGGGTTAAACTTGTAAGACACGTTACCTCAGATGCTGCTGGTCTCATTATAATATTTAAATAGCTAACGTCCCATCTATTTGCATTGGGCTAGCTGCCCACCCCCATCTGATCTCCTTCAAAGCCGGAAATGGGTAGGTTGGAAGCAGATTGAGATCGGGTTTGAGATTTTTACATCTCACCTGACCTCAACACACCCATTTTACGGGGTTAAAACTACCCCCCGAAAAGCGTCAGCCTAGATTATGTGCTCAAGTCCTGGAGTGGAACTTGAACCAATAACATTCTGACGCAGAGGTGAGGGTGCTACCACTAACACAATAATGAAAAGTGATCTTTCTTTTAAATTTAAATTGTACATTGGAAGGGACAGCAATGCGCCGTAAACATAGGAAAATGTCCCAAGGAACTTCACAGAACCCTACTCAGACAATAATTGATGCCCGGCTAAAGAAAGCGATATTGGGAGGGGTGACTGAAAGCTTGGTCAAAGAGGTGGGTTTATAGGAGGGTCTTAAAGGAAGAGAGGTGGAGAAACAGAGTGATTAACAGTGGGAATTCCAGAGTTTCGGGCTCAGACAGCTGAAGGCACCGCCGTCAAAGGTAGGGAATGCACAAGAGAATTTTTTAATAATAAGATAGATCTTTTAATTTCATCCTTAGAAGTTTAATCAACTAAACCCATTTGCGTGAAATTAATGATTTATCATTATGAGACCTAGACAGGCATGCAAAAAGGTTATAGATAAGAATTGCACACTGAGACAGTGATACAGCTGTGAAGAACCTATGGTTGGCAAATTTTTCTTCTTATGCAGTTTGGTTCAGGCATCCCCACAATAAGCTTCCATTTGTTCTACTTCCAATCAAATCATTCTAACTACATTTATCAGGCTTTGATGAGCTGCATTGAAATGTTACTTTACCAAGTGAAGACCCTTTGAGATTACAGCAAAAATGTAAAAAAAAGGACTTGTTTAATCATATTGCAACATACTTACTCTTGTTTCCATTTGAATGCAGACACTGCACTCATTGCTGCTGTCATTATGTAAATTCTGCACGATGAAATGCACAAAGAAAGAAGGATAAGGATAATCAGTAAAAATAGATGACATTAGTAGAACCGAAAAACACCCAAAATGAGTAATTGAATTTAGGATTAAGCTCACAATCTTATTGGCAATTGACCTTCAGCACAACAATACGCTTTGCCTATCTACACGGTTATGTAAAATGAAGTGAAACTTTTGATCCCACAAACCAATGGCATTGAACGTAGAGCAAACATTTCAATCCACTCTACTACTAGCTCTAGTGCTTTACAAAGTGGAGGGGTGGAAAGAATTGAACACTAAATAGGAACTGAGGGAACATCGTTGAAAAGAGAGAATTATGTTCCAGCAGATCTCATGTTACAATCATACCAACAATTTGTTCCACTAAGCCCCACCCTGCAGTTTGGAATCTAGATCAGATTGTTCTCGATTGTTGCCTTGGGCACCCATCACTTATTAATGTTCAGGATAATCCTACTTGTAACCTCCTGTTGCCAAATATCTAAGTAGAGTCCTAGCTAGTTATCAAGAAGCCTGCTTAGTAATAGCAAAGATAATAAATGGCACAATTTTGAAATGAAGCATTTTCATGGAAGAATCTTAACATTACCCTTAAGAATATGGAAGTGGGTTCCAGCATAACAAGGGAACTGGCTGCTTCATTTCCAATGGGGCACTGTCTTCAATGTTAAAGTGTGTGGCAAACCTGCTGAGGGAGGGAGAATGGCTACAAGAGCCTATATCATTTTCACCATGATAACATCACAGCGAATCAATGCAATGTTGACTTTCAATGCAGTTGTTATCAAGCTGCATGTTTGTAACAAAGGAAGGGTTGTCAAATGTTTTTGTGGAGCTAACGTTCCTTTAATGGGAAGCAGACATCTTGGCGAGGGGTAGAATCACTATTCAGTGATTGAAAAGAACAGCCAAGAAAAATATCAAAATGAAATAGGTGGGAAACAGAACTTAAACAGGAACAAAAGGCAAATCAAGTTTATTATTTGCTAAATTAGGAAACAGGATATACAATGGGGGTGACAAAATTGGGAAGGCAGATCAACTGATGTATAAAATAATGTTTGATAAGAATGAGAGTTTAATTAAACAACACTGACATTAACTTATTCTTTTCCCCCTGTTCAATATTCTTTTCAAATATAACTTTACACTGGCACTGTTCAAGCTACTAGGATTTTTTGTCTTGGGTTGGTGGTGAAAAGGCACTAAGGAGAAACATTTCCTTTTACAGTTTAATGGGTTTGTAGAATCATAGAATGGTTATAGCACAGAAAGAGGCCATTCGGCCCATCTTTAACCATGCTGTATCTCTGTCAGAGCTACTCAGCTGGTTCCACACCCCTGCCTTTTCCCCATAGCTCTGCAAATTTTTTCTCCTCAGATAATTATCCAATTCCCTTTTGAAAGCCACCATTGAAACTGCCTCCATCACACTCTCAAGCAGTGCATTCCAGATCCTAACCACTAGCTTCATAAAAAAGCTTTTCCCCATGATACCATTGCTTCCTTTGTTAATCACCTTAAATCGGTGTCATCTGGTTCTCAACCTGCCTGCCAATAGGAATAGTTTCTCCCCATCTACTCTGTCCAGACCACTCATGATTGTGAACACCTCTATCCAATCTCCTCGTTTTTTCTCTAAAGAAAACAGCCCCAGCTTTGCCAGTATATCCTTGTAACTGAAATTCCTCATCCCTGGAAAATTCTCATACATCTTTTCTGCAGCTTCTCCAATGCATTCACATCCTTACTACAGTGTGGTGCCCGAAATTAGGCACAATACTCCAGCTGAGGCCGAACCAGTGTTTTGTAAAGGTTCATCATAACTTCCTTTATTTTGGACTCTGTGCTTTGATTTATAAAGCCAAGGACACTATATGCCTTACTAACCAATTTCTCAACCTGTCCCGTCACCTTCAACAATTTGTGCACATCTACCTCTAGGTCCATCTGTTCCTGCACCCCCTTTAGAATGGCATCCCTTTCTCCTAATTTTTCCTACCAAATTTATCACTTCACACTTCTCTGCATTAAATTTCATCTGCCATGTGTTTGCCCATTCCACCAGCCTGTCTGTGTCCTCTTCAATACACAAGTGCCACTGGACTATTCTTTGATCTTTGGCACAGTACATGGATAACAACATTTTTGCCAAGTTAACAAAATGAAAAATAAGTAATGGCCCAAATCTTCCTGGAAAAATAACAGCAAGATCATGATGCATGCTGGGAATAACAGCGAGATCATGATGCATGCTGGGAATAACAGCGGGATCATGACACATGCTGGGAATAACGGACATATCATAAGCTATGAAACCCCATAAGCTGCTGGTTGATTCCCATCACTCTGCTGTTTGTCCCACTCACTGGCAGCTCGTTCTCAAGCTCACTGTTATTTTTTAAGAACTTGCTGGATTTTCACATTCATCGTTCATTAAACACACTGACAAAATTTAGGGTTCATAATTAACATCATAAGTAACTTTAAAAATTGTTTTTAAAACTCCCTTTTCCTTCCTGCCTGTCTCTTTTTCTTCAGTTAATCCAATCGTTTCCTTCCCACTTTTGTACCTGTTTTGACTCCAGTACACCCTCCTTCTTCATCTTTCCTCTGTTTCTTTCTCAATCCTTAAATCCCATCAGTTAAGGTGATACACCCTTGGTCCCATCATTTACTAAGGTCACAGATGTCCAGTGGCCCTCACTTTGCCTTTACTAGCTCAGACTTTCAGCAAGTTACAGTGCAAATTATATTCAAGATGGAGGTACCAGAAAATGTCTATCAGTGCATGCCAGGGAATGTCACACTCCAGAAAGATTTGTCCCAATAATAATTACACTGCTCCAGTTGTATCTCCAAGAGGATTTGTTTTAACAAGCTGAAAAAAATTCCAAATTACTTTTTAACACATTTCTATCTGAGCTTATGGGTTACACCTACCTTCACAACATTAATGCATGTCCTATCTATTTAAATGTAAAATATTACTTTTCATTCTTTGATATCACACTGGCATTCTTGAATTGGCACAGATTTGCATCAGTGTGTCTGATTCAATTCTGTAATTAACGTATTTGAAGATCTCACTTTACAGAATGCTGAAATTAACAGCAAATCCTTTATGCAGTCTTAAAGAACTCATTCCTGCCTTTGGTATTACTGTGAAATTCTGCTCTATAAGCAACAATGACCATGTACCATGAATGTGAGAATTAACAATGTATGGTTCTCTGGCAAAAAGTTCCTGTTAAAAGTTTTGGAAAGAAAACTTAGTTAAAAGGTAATGTAGAGTATATAATAGTCAGCTTATAATTAGAATCTAGTGTTCTCAATGTTATATAGTTATAAAGAAAAGCAGAATGTAACATTGTATTTTTTAGTACCCATATGGCAGGTGATGCCAGTAGTGAGAAAACCCACTGCAACCCCTATATCTAATGAGTCTCCTTGTCCTGTGTCTTTTTAATTCTTGCTCTCTTTCGAATTTCATTAGCTTGCTTCAGTATAACGGATCTCATCACCTCCTTCACCTGCCTTTCTACAACACTCTGATCTTATCTGGCCGCCTTTAATTTTTTTTGTTTCTGTGCAAGACATTGGCTGCAGTCACCTACTATTCATTGATCTCTGATCAAATCCAATTACTTTATATTTGACCATTTCTTCTATTCTCTTGTGAGTTCTAACATATACAGTGTGCCCCCCATTTCCTCAACCTTCCTTCTGAATTCATTCCCTTTTTAGGTGTCTCTTTTTTCTGCATCGAAGTGTCAGTGGGGGAGCATTTCGGGGATAGTGACCATAACTCCAAGATTTCAGGTAGTTATGGAAAAGGACTAAGATGGACCGGAAGTAAAGGTACTGAATTGGGGGAAGGTCGATTTCAATATGAGAAAACAGGATCTGGCCAATATGGACTGGGAACAGCTACTTGTAGGAAAGTCTACATCAGACCGGTGGGGGTCAGTCAAAAAGGAAATAGTGAACTTCAGAGCCAACATGTTCCCGTAAAGGTGAAGGGTAGGACCATCAAGTCCAGGAAACCCTAGATGTCAAGGGATATAGAGGATTGGATCAGGAAAAAAAAGGAGGCTTATGGCAGATTCAGAGGGCTGAAAACAGTGGAGGCCCTAGAGGAGTATAGAAAGTGTAGGGGGGGGTACTTAAAAAGGTAATTAGGAGAGCGAAGAGGGACATGAAAAAACACTGGCGGGCAAGATAAAGGAAAATCCTAAGTCATTTTATAAGTATATTAAGGGCAAGAGGATAACCAGGGAAAGAATAGGGCCCATTAATGACCGAAGTGGCAATCTGTGTGTGGAGCCGGAGGACGTAGGTGAGGTTTTAAATGATTACTTTTCATCTGTGTTCACTATGGAGAAGGACGATGTAGGTGTAGAGATCAGGGAGGAGGATTGTGATATACTTGAACATATTCGCATTGAAAGAGAGGAGGTATTAGCAGTTTTAGCGGGCTTAAAAGTGGATAAATCTTCAGGCCCAGATGAGATATATCCCAGGCTGTTATGTGAGGCAAGGGAGGAGATAGCAGGGACTCTTACAAATTTTCAAATCCTCTCTGGCTACAGGAGAGGTACCAGAGGACTGGAGGACATCGAATGTGGTACCATTATTCAAGAAGGGTAGCCGGGATAAACCAGGTAATTACAGGCTGGTGAGCCTAACATCAGTGTTAGGGAAACTATTGGAAAAAATTCTGAGGGACAGGATTAATCTCCACTTGGAGAGGCAGAGATTAATCAAGGATAGTCAGCATGGCTTTGTCAGTGGGAGATCATGTCTAACAGATTTGATTGAATTTTTCGAGGAGGTGGCTAGATGTGTAGATGAAGGTAAAGCAGTTGATGTAGTCTACATGGATTTCAGTAAGGCTTTTGATAAGGTCCCACATGGGCGATTGGTTAAGAAGGTAAGAGCCCATGGGATCCAGGGTAATTTGGCAAATTGGATTCATAGTTAGCTTAGTGGCAGGAGGCAGAGGGTGATGGTCGAGGGTTGTTTTTGCGATTGGAAGCCTGTGACCAGTAGTGTACCGCAGGGATCAGTGCTGGGACCCTTGCTGTTTGTAGTGTACATTAATGATTTAGACGTGAATATAGGAGGTATGATCAGTAAGTTCCCAGATGACACGAAAATTGGTGGTGTCGTAGATAGTGAGGAGGAAAGTCTTAGAAGATGGGCAGAGCAGTGGCAAATGGAATCTAATCCTGAGAAGTGTGAAATGATGCATTTTGGGAGGTCTAACAAGGAAAAGAAATATACAATGGATGGTAGGACCCTAGGAAATACAGAGGGTCAGAGGAACCTTGGTGTACTTGTCCATAGATCACTGAAGGCAGCAGCATGGGTAGATAAGGTGGTTAGGAAGGCATATGGGATACTTGCCTTTATTAGCTTAGGCATAGAATACAAGAGCAGGGAGGTTATGATAGAGCTGTATATAATGCTAGTTGGACCACAGCTGGAGTACTGTGTACAGTTCTGGTCGCCACACTATAGGAACAATGTAATTGCACCGGAGAGGGTGCAGAGGAGATTCACCAGGATGTTGTCTGGGCTGGACCATTTCAACTATGAAGAGATACTGGATAGGCTAGGGTTGTTTTCTTTAGTGCAGAGAAGGCTGAGGGGGAAACTGATTGAGGTATACAAAATTATGAGGGGAAGATAGGAAGAAACATTTTCTCTTAGTGGAGGTGTCAATAACCAGGGGGCATAGATTTACGATAAGGGGCAGGAGGTTTAAAGGGGATTTGAGGAAAAATATTTTCACCCAGAGGGTGGTTGAAATCTACAACACACTGCCTGAAGAGGTGGTAGAGGCAGGAACCCTCAACATTTAAGTAAAACAGCATAGCATACAAGGCTACGGACCAAGTGCTGGAAAATGAGATTAGATTAGATAGGTGCTTGATAGCCGGCACGGACCCGAGGGCCAAAGGGCCTGTTTCTGTGCTGTATATCTCTATGACTCTTTAGGAAAGAACTTCAAAAGAAATGAAGTCATCAAAGGGGAAATAAGAACTTAAAATATCAAAGAACATGGAAAGAACTAATGCACTATTCTACAGGCATTTATGCAACAAAAGGAGAATTAACTTAGGGATAGGGCCATTCGGAGACATGCAAGATAATAGGATGATGGCGCTGAAATGGAAGAGATAATGAATATTTATTCTGCCTCACTGAAGAGGTTAACAAAGAGGAAATTACAACAGTAGATAAAGTCGAGAGGGATATTATAACAGTTAGGATAGAAAGAAAGGAGATACTAGATAAATTAGCCAAATTTAGAGAGAGCAAAAACCAAGGTCAATACATTTCACCCAATGATATTCAAAGAAACCAGGGAGGAGACAGCAGAGGCTTTAGTATCGACGCCCCCACCTGCCAAGAATGAGGCATATTAATTTTGTCATATGAACATTGATTTTAAACTGTTGCTGGAGTGAAGAAATTACTTGTTTGAAGATCACCAGACACTGGGCTGGAAGGACAATTGCATTCTAAGAGATGCTGTTTGTGGAGACAAAGGACTATTCCTGCTCCAATTAACCAAAATGGATTTTGATCACCAGACATTGATGGTGTAAGGAAGCACATTCCAGGGCCTGCTAAGGTAATACAATCCACAAACCTCGCAGGAGAGACTGTTCCAAATAAGGAGCTAGTCACATGACTAACCTGCTGGGCAACCTGGGGTTTTTTGAATTGTACCAGAAGGAAGTTTTACAACTGAAGAACAAGCAAGCCTCTCTCCTGGCTGTGTCTCTCTCACTTTCTCCCAAGCTACCGGACCCATGGAAGACACGTAAATCTCAAGAGAGAAAAGATTCCGCAATCAAAACAAATTGAAGCGTGTACTGAGCCCTAACAAACAGCAAGACTTACCAGCAACCAAAGACTCCACATTGAACTCAAAGGACAGTAAATAGAAACACATCTATTGCCTCAAACTTTTCCCCTTTATTCTTTCTACTTTTTCTGTCTCTATCTGTGTGCATTTGTCGCATATGCATGCTAGCATGGTCGCATCGCATATTCGTAGTCATTAACCGGATTAGGGTTTAAGATTAATAGATTTAAGCAAGAAAGGTAGAAGTTTAAGAAAACCTGTCTGAATTGATTTCTTTGCCTTACAATTGGAAAGCGGTGAACAAGGATTCACTAAGGGGGAGCTAAAACATGGTGTTTTTTCAAAATTAAATCCTGTTATGGTTAAACCAGGCAAAGGCTGAGAGGGAACCCCTAGCCCCCTCTCACCTGGTCGTAACAATACATAAGCATTCAACTGAAAGAGAAATAGTGCCAGAGGACTGGTGGACAGCAAATGTAATTCTTACATCCAAAAATGGAGGAACAACTAACCCAGGCACCTATCAAACAGGTAGGATCCTTGTTAAAAAGACAGATAGCAAAACATCCAGAGACAGAGAATGTAATTTCTAAAAGGAAAACATTATTTCACCAAACTTAGTGAACTTTTTGAAGGAATAGAGTCATAGAGAGATACAGCACTGAAGCAGGCCCTTCAGCCCACCAAGTCTGTGCTGACCAACAACCACCCATTTATACTAAGCCTACATTAATCCCATATTCCCTACCATTCTCCTACCACCTACCTGCACTAGGGGCAATTTACAATGGCCAATTTACCCTATCAACCTGCAAGTCTTTGGCTGTGGGAGGAAACCGGAGCACCTGGTGGAAAACCCACACAGTCACAGGGAGAACTTGCAAACTCCACACAGGCAGTAGTACCCAGAAGTACCCAGAACCAAACCCAGGTTGCTGGAGCTGTGATGCTAACCACTGTGCCACTGTGCCGTCCAGATTAGACAAAGGCAATGCAGTGGATGTAGTATACATGAACTTTGAGAAGACCTTCAATAAGCTCTTCAGATAAGGTTAAGGCATGTGGAATCTGTGTTAGAGAGCAAAATGGATTGAACATTGGCTACAGAATGAGATTATAAGGTAGGAGCCAAGGGAAAATTTCTCAGACTGACAGACAGTAGGAAGTGATGTCATAGATTCATAGGATAGTAGAGCTCAGAGGGTGACTGCCTGTCCATTCAAGTCTGGGCCAGCTCTTTGGAAGAGCTCTGCTCTTTTCTCATATCCCTGCAGTTTTTTCTCTTTCAAATATTTTTCCAATTCCCTTTTGAAGGCTACTATTGAATCTGCATTCACCACCCTATCAGGCAGTGTACTGCAAATCCTAACCACTCGTTAAGTAAAAAGGTTTTTATTCATGTTGCCCCTGGTCCTTTTGCCAATCACCTGAAATCTTTGCCCTCTGATTATCGACACTTCCGCCATTGGAAACAGTTTCTCTTTATTTACTCCATCTACACCCTTGATGATTTTGAACACCCCCATCAAATCTCCTCTCTTCTCTGCTCTAAGGAGAACATCCCCAGTTTCTCCAGTCTATCCATGTAACTATAATCCTTCATTTCTGGAATCCTTCCAGTAAATCTCTTCTGTACCCTTTCTAAAGCCTTCACTTCCTTCCTAAAGTGTGGTGCCCAGAATCGGATGTAACGCCCAGCGAGGGCCGAACCTGTATTTTATATGGGTTTAGCATAACTACCTGACTTTTTTACTCTATGGCCGGAATTTCACCAGAGCTTTGGAGACATGCTGTAGGGTGGGAGGGGTGGTAAAATGGTGCATAAGGCATCGGGAGGGAAGTCTGCTGCGTTTCGGCCACCGGGGGATATTGCCAGAGGTGGGAACAGTAGCGGCTCAACCGGAGCAGTAAGGAGCCATTTAATCCGACTAATAGGCCAATTGTCATCCATTTTACAACAACGCCAGCATTTTACCGGCATCAAGTCGGCCGCCGCTGCCGGCTTCCCGGGATGGGAGGGGCCTTTCTTTCTGGATGCTCCGGCCCCGGCACAGAAATAAAAGTTGCTATTTACCTACAAGGGCGCCTCAAGATGGAGGCATCTTCATCTTGTAGCCTCTGCAGCGGCCACCTCTCTCGGTGACGCTGCCAAGGCTGCAGAGCCAACGACCCTCTGTTTGGGCCGGCAGTTCAGAGAGACAGGCTGCCATTCTTAATTGGATGTGGGTCCAGTAGCAGCCTACTGCCAGTAAAATAGCCTCTGTGGTTCCACTGCCTGCAGGCGTGGGCTCAGGACATACGTTTGGTCCCCCAACATCAGGACCCATGACATGTGGGTAAAACTCCGGCCAATGTCTCTATTTATAAAGCCCAAGATCCCATATGCTTTATTAACTGCTTATTAATCTGTCCTCCCACTTTCAAAGATTTGTGCACAAACATCCCCAGGTCTCTCTATACTTGCACCCCCTTTAAAATTGTACCACTTAGCTTGTATTGTCTCCCTCCTCATTCTTCCTACCAAAATGTATCACCTCTTACCTTACCGAGTTGAATTTTATTTCTGTGCTGTAGATTTGATGTAAAGACACTAGAACAATCATTGGAAACACTTCACAATAGGAGCAACAATTGCCAATCATTATCCACATAAAAACGAATTATTTCAAATTCAAACCGCTTGCGATGAACTAGTAAAGGATTTTATTTCGTTATGTTCTATTGTTTCCTTTAAGTGCTGTCTTCCGAACTATTTCAGGTGTATCCTGCTCATTTCCTCCCCAATCTTCATTACAATGTTCCCAAAGTAATTTTAAAAGAAAGCTTACAACAAGAAACATTTCTCACAGAAATACAAAGTGAAACCATTATTTGTCCTTGCACGCTGGAACAAAATGTTAATTGATTTTTTAAAAAGTATATATGTGTACTGATCCCTTTAGTACAATACTTTGTATTTTAGTTCCAGACTTTCAAAAGAAATTGTATTACATTTTGCTAAAAACAGAAAGTGTAATAATTCAAAAATTGCCACATAACTATTCACATTAATTAACAACATCTAATACTATCGGTTAAAGCTCCTGATATTTTGTTATATATTTAAAATGTACCATTAGATCACAAATGATTTTGTAACTGATTTTCAACAAAGAATATGAAGAGCAATACTATTTTATTGTGAACAAGATAAATAAAACTGGGGTGCTATGCATTGAGTGTAGCACAAGTTATAAATAACTCACCAATTACAATTACAATTCCAGCATTTTCGTGTATTTTCCTAACTTCAGGCACATTTGTCTTGTGCACTTTGGTTTGTTGGTTTGTTTGTCTGTGACTGATTCTAGCTGTAGTTGCTAGGATACATTAATCTGCAATCATGTTACTGGACACAAAGATTAGAGCACAGTTAGAGCTGGCTGCCTATACAATTATCATTTTCTTCCCATTTCTGAATTAAACTCCACACATGAACATACAGCATTTTAGTTAAAATTTCTGATGTGATTTGTTGAATCCAGTAAGGATTACTGGTGAGTGAACAACAAGCCTACTTCATCTGTACAAAATGCTCAGAGACTTTTAATCTTCTGTCATTCAAGACAGGAAAATTCCTAGAACAAATTCTTGGAAACCTTTTGCAATTCAATGCTGACAGCAGCATGCAGACTGAAAACCATTAAGGGTGTTAAAATATGAAGAGATTTTTTATAGATTGTTTTATTCCCTGACTATAATAAAATTACAATTCTGGGTAATTTTTGTTAGTTTACTTATTAGAGATTGTGATACCAACATATACATACCATGTATACCTTATCATTTGTATCACCTTATATCTTCCCAGAAACAATAATTAAAGTGGGAATTACAATTGTGTAAAGTATGTGTTTTTTTAAATCCCTTACTGAATTCAAATGGCAGATTTTCAACTAATCTGTTTACAGAGCTGCTGAAAAATAATTTAATTTAATTTAATTGAGAACACTGACTTGATAGTATTATAGAAGATTGTAAAACAGAAGACATACATTCAGGCTATTGTGTGTGTGCCAGTTCTCCGTAATATTTCCCACTATCCTGCTCTTTCTCCATAGTCTTGCATCATCTTCTACTTCAAGTATTTGTCCAATTTTCCTTTAAAAGTCACAATGATTTTTTGCCTCAATTACATTCTACGGCAAAGCAACTCAACTCTCTAAATATCAAAAGTTCTTCTAATCTCTCTGTTGGCGTTTTGAGTGACAATTCTAAATGAATAACCGCCTTGTTCTGGAGTCTCCAACCAGAGAAAATAGCCTTCCTGAGTCACTGTATTAAAACTCCAATAATTTTTAAAACCTCCATTAAATCTCCTTGGAGTCTTAAGTGGAAATAATCCAGTATCTCAAGTTGCTTCCCATAACAGTTTCTCATTCCCATTAACATCTTGATGAATATTTGCAGAACGACAACTTACTTTCAGGCATGTATGCAATTGTCGTAAGAGCAAAATACTGCGGGTGCTGGAACTCTGAAATGAGAACAGAAAATGCCGGGAATACACAGCAGATCTGCCAGCATCTGTGGAGAGAGAAACAGAGTTAATGTTTCAGGCCTGCGAAGGGTCACTTTCTGTTCTCATACAATTTTCATCCTTGTTTTCAAATCCTTCCATGGTTACACCCCTCCCTATCTCTGCAACCCCCTCCAAGATCTCTGCACTCCCCCAATTATCTTCACTCCTTCTTTATCCCCTATTCCTTCAGCTGCCATGGCCCTAAGCTCTGGAATTCCCTCCCTAAATCTCTCCATCTCTCCTCCTTTTTGATACTTCTTCAAACATACCTCTTTGACCAAGCATTTGGCTACCTGTCCTAATATATCCTTATGCAGCTTAGTGCAAAGTTTGGTTTGAATATCGCTACTGTGAAGCACCTTGGGGCATTTTACCACGTTATAGGTGCTATATGAATGCAAGTTGTTCTTGTTGCTAAGTAGCAAAAAGCTTTTGTCAACTTCTGGTTTTACATGGAGATTAGAACATCACTGTTGATCTTCCTTGCTGAGATAGGTTGTCCATCCTCACCTACAGAAGCCTGTAGGGCTTTGGGCAGCTGAAATTCCAGGACACCTTACATCAGCAGACTCAAAATTGAGCGAGTTGTTCAGCCCCAAACACTTACACCAAAAAAACTCTAGAGGGTGGATTTTAACTCGAGTGAATTAATTTCACACCTGCTAGATGTAGCTGGAGGCCACAGCAATTTTAACCGTCATTAGTTCAATTCCTGCTTGGAAGACGGCCCAGAGTGGATGCCAGCAGGGGTAGATCAGGCAGCACTTGGTCACCCATGGGCTTGCAGTGATTGGAGAGAGGACAGGTCTTGGATAGTCTTGAAAGGCTTGGTTTGGGGGTTGTGTGGGGGGGGCCAAGAATTTCTTTGTATGGCCCCGACGAACACTCTCGCTTCCTCCTGGCTCCAGAAGGGTCATTTTTTGGGGTACTTGGATGGCTCTTAGTCCATCTCACCAGTTGCAGGTTGTTTTCTCCACAATGGCTTCCCCACTCAGGCCCTGGTTAAAATGCCATCAGTGTCCCATTGACAGACTGGGACCCGAATTATATTTATGATGAGGCTTCCACCTCAGTGCAATGGAAGCTTTATCGGCTTTCAAAACCAGCAATGTTTTAGGCAAAAATCAGCTGATATAGAGCAGGAAATGGAGCTGGTCCATTTTAACTGCTTTCCTACCAAAATCTATCACTTTTCTGTGTTGAACATCAACTCTCAGATGCCCACCGCTTCCACCATCCTGTCTATGCCCTCTTGAAGTTGATTACTATCTGTAGTGTTGTGTTGTGTTTTCTTAAGTCTTCATGAAGTGATAACTGCAGGCTTTACATTCATGTTCAATACAAAGCCTATATATTGTCTTACTTATCTACATTGCCTGATCTCAGGTCCAAGTCTTTTCCTCACTGGTATGTGTGCCCTTTGTAAGCCATGTGCTGAGTGTGCCTCAAAATGGTGTCTCCTCCTTATACATGTATGATGATGTCATCATCTGCATCAGTGGCCTGGTCTCTTAAAGGTACAATTTCTTAAAGGTGAAGTCACCACTACACTACATTACACTATCTCATTACACTATCTTCCTCAGTACACTTCCAAGTCTCGTGTTGTCTACAATTTCCAAAATTATGTCTATATCCCCAAGTTTAAGTCATTAATGCATATCAAAAACAGCGGTAGTCCTAGCATGGAACCCTGAGGAGTACCACTGTATACCTCCCTCCAGTCTGAAAAATACCCATTCAGTACAACTCTCTGTTTTCTATCCCTTACCCAATTCTGTATCTACATTGCTACTGCCCTGTTTATTCCATTGGCTACAATTTTGCCAACAAGCCTAATATTTGGCACTATATCAAAGGCAATTTGAAAGCCCATATATGCAACATTAACTGGACTACCCTCACCACACTCTCTGTTACCTCATCAAACACAATTTGCCCTTAACAAATCCATGCTGGCTCTCCGTTATTAGTCTAGGTTTGTCCAAGTGGCTGTTAATTTTCTCCTTGATTATTGTTTCTAAAAACTTCCCCACCACCGACGTTAAACAGACTGACCTGTAATTGCCAGGTTTATCCTCTTCCCATTTTTTGTAACATATTCAATCCTCCAGTCCTTTAGCACCATCCCTGTATCTGAAAGATTGGAAGAATATAGCCAGTCCCTGTGCAATTTCTACTCTTACTTCCCAAGTCACCTAGGATACATTCCATCCAGACCGAGTGACTTATCCACTTTAAGGACTGCCAACCTTTCTAGTATTTCTTTATTTTTATCTCATCCATTATCCCAACAACCTCCTTGTTTACCGTAACTTCGGCAAAATCCTCTTCCTTGGTAAACATTGATGCAAAGTATTCATTTAGTACCTTAGCCATGCCTCTGTCACCACCAAACATTTACACCCAATCTCCATTTTGGTCCCTATCAGCCACATCACTCCTGTAACAACCCTTTTACTGTTAATATGCCTATAAAAGACCTTTGGATTCCATTTTATGTTAGCTGCCAATCTATTCTCGTACTGTCTCTTTGCTGCTTTTTCACTTGTTCTCTGTACTTCTTATATTCAACCTGATTCACCCTTGCATTATCAAGCTGACATCTCTCATTCAGACTTTTTTTGTTTAATCCTGCTCTCTAACTCCCTCATCGTCCTGGGAGCTCTGGCTTTGATTTCCCTCTTGCTGCCTTATGAGAATGTACCAACATTGTAACTGAACCCTCTCCTCTTTAAAGGCTGTCCATTGCTCCCTTGCATTTCTGTCTGCCAGTCTTTGATTCCAATTTACCCAGGCCAGATCTCTCCTCAATTTGTTGAAATCAATCCTCTTTTAGTTAAGTATTTTTGTTTTAGATTGCTCCTTGTCCTTCTCCATAACTAATGTAAACCTTTTGATAACGATGATCACTATCCACTGTGTGACATTCTCCACTCGACTGACCTCATTCCTCATGACTAGATCCAGCAATGCCTCCTTCCTCATTGGGCAGGGACCATACTGATTTTTAAATCTTTGAACTTCCATTTTTTTCCTCACTTTTCCTTTCTGCCCTTTTTGTCTCTCTCTAGAAGGAAGGATGAGAGGAACTTGGTGAAATTACAATCACCAAGGAAGCGGTACTGAGCAAACTGATAGAGCTGCGGGCTGACAAGTTCCCGGGTCCTGATGGACTTCATCCTAGGGTCTTAAAAGAGGTGGCTAATGAATTAGTAGATGCGTTGGTGTTAATATTTCAAAATTCGCAAGATTCTCGAAAGGTTCCATCAGACTGGAAAGTAGCAAATATTTAAGAAGGGGGGAAGCAGAAAACAGGTAACTAAAGGCCAGTTAGATTGACGTCTATCATGGGGAAGGTGTTAGAATCGATCATTAAGGAGGCTATAGCTGCACACTAAGAAAATCTCAAGGTAATTGGGAATAGTCAGCATGGTTTTGTGAAAGGGAAATCATGTTTGACCAATGTATTGGAGTTCTTTGAAGGAGTAACATGCGCTGTGAATAAAGGGGAGCCCTTTGACATACTGTAATTGGAGTTCCAGAAGGCATTTGACAAGGTGCCACATAAAAGTTTATTGTGCAAAATAGGAGCTCTTGGTGTAGGGGATAGCAAATGAACATGGATAGAAGATTGGCTGGCTGGCAGAAAACAGAGAGTATGCATAAATGGGTCATTTTCTGATTGGCAGGGTGTGATGAGTGGAGTCCCGCAGGGGTCTGTGCTGGGTCCTCAAAATTTTACAATTTATATTGATGTCTTAGATGAGGGGAGTGATGGCATGGTAGCTAAATTTGGAGATGACACCGACATAGGTAGGAAAGTATGTTGTCAAAAATCTGGCAGATGGAGCATAATGTGGGAAAATGTGAATTTGCTCACTTTGGCAGGAAGAATAAAAAAGCAGAGTATTACTTAAATGGAGAATGGTGCAGAGAGATCGACGTGTTCCAATGCATGAGTCACAAAAAGTTAGTATGCAGGTACCGCAAGTAATAGAGTGATACAACACTGAAAGAGGCCTTTTGGCCCACCGAGTCTGTGCCAACCATCAACCACCCATTTATACTAAACCCATATTCCCTACCACATCCCCACAATTCTCCTACCACCTACCTACACTCGGGGCAATTTATCTATCAACCTGCAAGTCTTTAGCTGTGGGAGGAAACCAGAGCACCCAGCAGAAATCCACATGATCATAGGGAGAACTTGCAAACTCCACCCAGAACCAAACCTAGGTCACTAAGAGCTGTGAGGCTACAGGACTAACCACTGTGCCATTGTGCCGCCCTAATAAAGAAGGCTAATGGAATACTATCCTTTATTACGAGAGGACTTGAAAATAAAAGTAAGGATGTTATTCTTATACAGGGCATTGGTGAGACCACATCTCGAATACTGTGTGCAGTTTTAGTCTCCTTACTTAAGGAATTATGTAAATGTGTTGGAGGCGGTTCAGAGGAGGTTTACTAGATTGATACCTGTATGAGCAGGTTGTCTTATGAGGAAAGGTTGGACAGACTGAGCTTGTTTTCACTGGAGTTTAGAAGAGTAAGGGGAGACTTGATTGAAGTATATAAGATCCTGAATGTTCTTGACTAGGTGGATGTGGAAAGGATGTTTCTTGTGGGACAGTCTAGAACTAGGGGGCAATGTTTTAAAATTAGGGGTTGCCCTTTTAGGACAGAGATGAGGAGAAATCTTTTCTCTCAGAGTATTGTGCCACTTTGGAACTCTCTGCCTCAGAAGGTGGTGGAGGCAGGGTCATTGAATATCTTTAAGGCAGAGGTAGATAGATTCTTGTTAGGCAAGAGTATCAAAGATTATTGGGGTAGATGGGAGTGTGGAATTCGAGATGGAAACAGCTCAGCCATGATCTTATTGGATGGCGGAGCACGCTCGAGGGGCCGAATGGCCTACTTCTGCTCTTAATTCATATGTTCGTATGTATGTATGTTTTCATCCGCCTCCGATTACGGCAACAAAAGTATAAATCTCAGCCCTTTATTTCTCTCGGTATCGATTTGACCCTATTTCCTTTGCAGTCTTACCATTCACCAAGGTCCCAGAGACCCAGCTAGCAACTTGCACTTTCAGCAATTTGCAGTTCAAAAAGATTTTTAAACTCAAGGATGAGGGAAAAAGTCTACCTAATGGGATACTCTGCAAGATGCCCTGCTCTGGCAAACTTTGGCATAGGAAGTGGATATCACGTTTATCACCTGTGCTCTCATTGTGCAACTTCAGTCTTTTCACAGGTGAAATGGTAGCACTTCAGTGAGAGGACATCAGAACAAAACATTAAGCTGTTTAATTTCTCAGACAGCAACTGAATATACAGAACACCAGTTATTATTGAGCTAACTTAATTCCATTAGATCAATTCGCCTTTGCGTTTTGAAACACAATAATGCCAATAGTAAGCTTTCGTGCATCAGTAGGTCACTTTGCTTGACCTCAACAAAACAACTACCCTCATGTCTTAACCTGGGTGCAAGTATCCTGCAGGAAATTTCTTCTTAAAATTGCGACACTCAGTTTGTATTTTTGTCAGTTTATTCTCCCTTTGTTCAGCAGGGCCGATACAAGACCACTCCTGTCAAGTGGCAGGCAGCAGTGGTTAGCACTGCAGCCTCACAGCTCCAGCAACTCAGGTTCAGTTCTGGGTACTGCCTGTGCAGAGTTTGCAAGTTCTCCCTGTGACTGTGTGGGTTTCCACTGGGTGTTCTGGTTTCCTCCCACCGCCAAAGACTTGCAGGTAAATTAGCCATTGTAAATTGCCCCTAGTGTAGGTAGGTGAATTTGGGGATGTGGCAGGGAATATGGGATCATATTAGGATTAGTATAAATGGGTGGTTGTTAGTTGGCACAGACTCAGGGGGCCAAAGGTCCTGGTTCAGTGCTGTATCTCTCTATAAGTGCCTGAGCAGCACCTCACTTAAGCTTTGATTTAAAAACCCAAGCCTTTGTAAGCCACTGTGGAGAAGTCGATCAAAAAAAATCACAAAGCATGATCGTGCGACTAGCCTTGTTAACACGACTGTTGCATTAGCAGACCAATAATCAAACTGAAATCATCTTTTTCTACATTGACCAGTGGATATACTCTTGAGTCTGGCAAAGTCTGCCATCCTGAAGATAAGCTGTCAAAGTTACTCCACCTCTGTGTCTACCAGTTGGCTTCTATCAGTAACTGGCAGACACTACATGAAATATTTGCTTTCTAGTCCCAATGCCATTTTCACGTCATTTTTGAAACAAATCAAATGAACAAAATATGAAATAAAAACAAAAATGCTGGAAATACCCATCAGGTCAGGCAGCATCTGTGAAGAGAGAAACAGCATTAACATTTCAGGTTGATGACCTTTCATCAGAACACTCCACCGATGCTGCTTGACTGCAGGTGAGTACATCCGGCATTTTCTGTTTCAGATTTCCAGCATCCACGATTATTTTACTTTTTAACAGAATACGAGTTCAGGTGGCCCACCCCTCCCTGAACATTTACTTGCATCTCCCCGAAGAGAGACTGTGGGTAAATCCCACTGTGTTTGTGCTTAGCCAAATCCTATAGGCCCATCTCAAAATGCAACTCATAACTGTATTCCCTTCTGTGGGATGGTGTACCATGTTGTATGGACAAGTCTACCCACTGGAAGCACGAAGGCTTAAGGACAGAGGAATATAGAATTATCTCTATCAGATACCCATGTCATTTCATCGACTCTTCACCCATTTCCCAATTCTGCACCAAGGATGAAACATCTTACCTGCATCTACCCTGTCTATCCCTTTGAGTATTTTGTAGGTTTCAATGAGATTACCTCTCATTCTTCAAAACTCTAGAGCATACAGGCCCAGTGTCCCCAATCTCTCTTCACAGGACAGTCCCGCCATCCCGGAACAAGTCTGGTGAACCTCCGTTGCACTCCCTCAATGGCAATAATATCCTTCCTAAGGTAAGGGGACCAAAACTGCACACAGTACTCCAGGTGCGGTCCAGCCAAGGTTCTAGTTTAGTTTAGAGATACAGCACTGAAACAGGCCCTTCGGCCCACCGAGTCTGTGCCGATCATCAACCACCCATTTTATACTAATCCTACACTAATTCCACATTACTACCACATCCCCACCTGTCCCTATATTTCCCTACCACCTACCTATACTAGAGGCAATTTATAAAGGCCAATTAACCTATCAACCAGCAAGTCTTTGGCATGTGGGAGGAAACCGGAGCACCCGGAGGAAACCCACACAGACACAGGGAGAACTTGCAAACTCCACACAGACAGTACCCAGAATTGAACCCGGGTCGCTGGAGCTGTGAGGCTGCGGTGCTAACCACTGTGTCACTGTGCAATTGAACCAAGACTTCACTACTCCTGTACTCAAATCCTCTTGTGATAAAGCTTAACGTACCATTAGCCTTCCTAATTGCTTGCTGCACCTGCATGTTAGCTTTCAGTGACTTATTGCCAAGAACATCTAGGTCCCTTTGTACATCTACACTTTCTAATCTCTTACTATTTAAGAAATACTCTGCACATCTGTTCCTTCTACCAAAGTGGATAACCTCACATTTTTCCACATTATATTCCATCTGCCACGTTCTTGCCCACTCACTAAATCTGTCCAAATCCTCTGGAAGCCGCTTTGCATCTTCCTCACAACTCATCTGTGAACTTAGAAATACTACATTTGGTCCTCACACCCAAATCATTGATATATATTGTGAATAGCTGGGGCCCAAGCACTGATCCGTGCGGTACCTCACTAGTCATAGCCTGCCAACAGGAGAATGGCCCGTTTATTCCTACTCTCTGCTTTCTGCCTGTTAACCAATCCTTAATCCATGCCAGTATATTACCTCCTATTCCATGTGCTTTCATTTTGCTGACCAACCTCCTGTGGGGGACTTTATCAAAAGCCTCTGAAAATCCAAGTATACCATGTCTACCTATTCCCCTTTATCAATTCTGTTAGTAACATCCTCAAAAAACTCCAACAGATTTGTAAAACATTATATCCCATTCATAAATCCATGTTGACTATGCCCAATCAGATCATTATTACCCAAGTGTCCATTTATCACATCCTTTAGAATAGATTCCAACGACTGATGTAAAACTAGCAGGTCTGTAATTCCCTATTTTCTCTCTCCCTCCCTTCTTAAATAGTGGGGTGACATTTGCGACCTTCCAATCTGCAGGAACCACTCCAGAATCTATAGAATTTTTGGAAGATAATCACTAATGCATCCACTATCTCCATAGATACCTCTTTCAACACTCTGAGATGTAGAATATCAGGTCCCGGGGACTTAGCAACCTTCAGCCCCATTAATTTCTCCAATACAACCTTCTTATTAATACTAATTTCCTTCAATTCCTCATTCCCCCAAATCCCTTGGATCTCTAATTCTGGGAGATTTCTTGTATCTTTCTCAGTGAAGACAGACACAAAGTAATCATTTAGCTTCTCTGCCATTTTTCTATTCCCCATTACAAATTCTTCTGAGTCTGCCTGTAATGAACCAACATTTGTCTCAGCCAAACATTTCCTTTTTACGTACCAATAGAAGCTTTTACAGTCTGTTTTTATGTTTTTTGCTAGGTTTTTTTTCATTCATGGGATGTGGGCATCGCTGGCCAGGCCAGCATTTATTGCCCATCCCTAATTGCCCTTGGGAAGGTTGTGGTGAGCTGCCTTCTTGAACCGCTGCGGTCCATTTGGGGTAGGTATACGCACAGTGCTGTTAGGAAGGGACTTCCAGGATTTTGACCCAGCGACAGTGAAGGAACGGCGATATAGTTCCAAGTCAGGATGGTGTGTGACTTGGAGAGCAACTTGCTGGTGGTGGTGTTCCCATGCATTTGCTGCCCTTGTCCTTCTAGTTGGTAGAGGTCGCGGGTTTGGAAGGTACTGTCGAAGGAGCCTTGGTGCATTGCTGCAGTGCATCTTGTAGATGGTACACACTGCTGCCACTGTGCGTCGGTGGTGGAGGGAGTGAATGTTTGCAGATGGGGTGCCAATCCAGCGGGCTGCTTTGTCCTGGATGGCGTTGAGCTTCTTGAGTGTTGTTGGAGCTGCACCCATCCAGGCAAATGGAGAGTATTCCATCACACTCCTGACTTGTGCCTTGCAGATGGTGGACAGGCTTTGGGGAGTCAAGAGGTGAGTTACTCGCCTCAGGATTCATAGCCTCTAACCTGCTCTTGTAGCCACGATATTTATATGGCTACTCCAGTTCAGTTCTGGTCAATGGTAGCCCCTAGGATGTTGATAGTGGGGGATTCAGCGATGGTAATGCCGTTGAATGCCAAGGGGAGATGGTTAGATTCTGTCTTGTTAGAGATAGTCATTGCCTGGCACTTGTGTAGGGCGAATGTTACTTGCCACTTATTAGAATTAGAATTAGAACATTACAGCGCAGTACAGGCCCTTCGGCCCTCGATGTTGCGCCGACCTGTGAAAACATCTGACCTACACTATTCCATTTTCATCCATATGTCTATCCAATGACCACTTAAATGCCCTTAAAGTTGGCGAGTCTACTACTGTTGCAGGCAGGGCGTTCCACGCCCCTACTACTCTCTGAGTAAAGAAACTACCTCTAACATCTGTCCTATATCTATCACCCCTCAACTTAAAGCTATGTCCCCTCGTGTTTGCCATCACCATCCGAGGAAAAAGACTCTCACTATCCACCCTAACTAACCCACTGATTATCTTATATATCTCTATTAAGTCACCTCTCCTCCTCCTTCTCTCCAACGAAAACAACCTCAAGTCCCTCAGCCTTTCCTCGTAAGACCTTCCGTCCATACCAGGCAACATCCTAGTAAATCTCCTCTGCACCCTTTCCAAAGCTTCCACATCCTTCCTATAATGCGGTGACCAGAACTGCACGCAATACTCCAGGTGCGGTCTCACCAGAGTTTTGTACAGCTGCAGCATGACCTCGTGGCTCCGAAACTCGATCCCCCTACTAATAAAAGCTAACACACCATATGCCTTCTTAACAGCCCTATTAACCTGGGTAGCAACTTTCAGGGATTTATGTACCTGGACACCAAGATCTCTCTGTTCATCTACACTACCAAGAATCTTCCCATTAGCCCAGTACTCTGCATTCCTGTTACTCCTTCCAAAGTGAATCACCTCACACTTTTCCGCATTAAACTCCATTTGCCATCTCTCAGCCCAGCTCTGCAGCCTATCTATGTCCCTCTGTACCCTACAACATCCTTCGGCACTATCCACAACTCCACCGACCTTAGTGTCATCTGCAAATTTACTAACCCACCCTTCTACACCCTCTTCCAGGTCATTTATAAAAATGACAAACAGCAGTGGCCCCAAAACAGATCCTTGCAGTACACCACTAGTAACTAAACTCCAGGATGAACATTTGCCATCAACCACCACCCTCTGTCTTCTTTCAGCTAGCCAATTTCTGATCCAAAGCTCTAAATCACCTTCAACCCCATACTTCCGTATTTTCTGCAATAGCCTACCGTGGGGAACCTTATCAAACGCTACTATCTGCCCAAGCCTGGATATTGTCCAGGTCTTGCTGCATTTCTACACAGACTGCTTCAGTATCTGAGGAGTCACAAATGGTGCTAAACATTGTGCAATCATCAGCGACCATCTCCATTTCTGACCTTATGATTGAAGGAAGGTCATTGATGAAGCAGCTGACAATGGTTGGGCCTAGGACACTACCCTGAGGAACTCCTGCAGTGATGTCCTGAAGCTCAGATGATTGACCTCCAACAACCACAACCATCTTCCTTTGTGCTAGGTATGACTCCAGCCAGCGGAGGGTTTTCCCCCTGATTCCCATCGACCTCAGTTTTGTTAGGGCTCCTTGATGCCATACTCGGTCAAATGCTTCCTTGATGTCAAGGGCCGTCACTCTCACCTCACCTCCTGAGTTCAGCTCTTTTGTCCATGATTGAACCAAGGCTGTAATGAGGTCAGGAGCAGAGTGGCCCTGGCGGGACCCAAACTGAGCATCACCGAGCAGGTTATCGCTAAGCAAGTGCCACTTGATGGCACTATTGATGACACCTTCCATCACTTTACTGATGATTGAGAGTAGGCTGATGGGGCGGTAATTGTCCAGGTTGGACTTGTCCTTCTATTTGTGTACAGGACATACCTGAGCAATTTTCCACATTGCAGGGTAGATGCCAGTTTTGTAGCTGTACTGGAACAGCTTGGCTCGGAGCGCGGCAAGTTCTGGAGCACAGGTCTTCAGTACTATTGCCGGAATATTGTCTGGGCCCATAGCCTTTGCAGTATCCAGTGCCTTCAGTCGTTTCTTGATATCACACGGAGTGAATCGAATTGGCTGAAGTCTGGCATCTGTGATGCTGGGGACTTCAGGAGGAGGCCAAGATGGATCATCAACTCGGCACTTCTGGCTGAAGATTGTTGCAAATGCTTCTGCCTTATCTTTCGAACTGATGTGCTGGGCTCCCCTATCATTGAGGGTGGGGATATTTGTGGAGCCACCTCCTCCAGTTAGTTGTTTCATTGTCCACCACCATTCACGACTGGATGTAGCAGGACTGCAGAGCTTAGATCTGATCTGTTGGTTATGGGATCACTTAGCTCTGTCTATCACATGCTGCTTACGCAGATAGTCCTGTGTTGTAGTTTCACCAGGTTGACACCTCATTTTGAGGTATGCCTGGTGCTGCTCCTGGCCTGCCCTCCTGCACTCTTCATTGCACCAGGGTTGGTCTCCTGGCTTGATGGTAATGGTAGAGTGGGGGATATGCCGGGCCATGAGGTTACAGATTGTGGTTGAGTACAATTCTGCAGCTGCTGATGGCCCACAGTGCCTCATGGATGCCTAGTTTTGCATTGCTATATCTGTTCGAAATCTATCCCATTTAGCACGGTGGTAGTGCCACACAACACGATGGAGGGTATCCTCAATGTGAAGGTGGGACTCGTCTCCACAAGGACTGTGCTGTGGTCACTCCGACCAATACTGTCATGGACAGATGCATCTGTGGCAGGCAGATTGGTGAGGACGAGGTCAAGTATGTTTTCCCCTCTTGTTGGTTCCCTCACCATCTGCCGCATACCCAGTCTCGCAGATGTTAAATCATTGTAAATGTAAGCATATTCCACGCAGCTGGAGTTTAAAATTTCAGCATCACTTATTGCAGTGAGGTAACAGAAGCATTGGTGAGGGTTTCAGCAGAAGTTGAGCTGAGGCAGGGGCAGAGTCAGGCAAAGTTAGGAAGCTGACAGTAGGCGATCTTGGTGATGGAGTGGATTATGTGTTTGGAAGCTCATCTCAGGATCAAATACAGC
Organism: Heterodontus francisci; assembly: GCF_036365525.1. Taxonomy (NCBI): domain Eukaryota; kingdom Metazoa; phylum Chordata; class Chondrichthyes; order Heterodontiformes; family Heterodontidae; genus Heterodontus; species Heterodontus francisci. The sequence goes on along the minus strand of NC_090412.1, from coordinate 20,247,079 downwards.
AGCAAGGTTGCGAACAGTCTAGTTCAGCCTCAGACAGAGGGATGGAGTCAGTGGCTTGGGAACGGGCTTTGAGGTGAGGTCTGAAAACAATGGCTTCAGTCTTCCCAATATTTAGTTGGAAGGAAATCTTTGCTCCGAGTGTCTTCGCATAGATCCTACAGTGCTCTAATCAACAATCCCTGCAAAACTTGACCATTAAATCACAACCATTTCCTTGTATTAAAGAATATCTTGCTCATTTAAATTTACTCTTTTTCCTTTGAGGTATTTGCCTGATTAATTCCACTATTGAACTTCCAGTTAATTATGAGGTCTGAAGGCACCATTTTAAAAGAACTGCAACCTTTGGAACTAAAAGGAAGTTCCCAAGCCAAGGAGAACTTCGAACTCAAACACTCCAAGACCAGCCATCAGCAAGACAAGCTACCAGAAGCCACACCCCTGCGTTTGTGCAATGGATTTGCTCCTTTCCTATCTCTTGATAAAATTTACACTTGAAAGCTACAAGAGCTAATCCAGCTAAGGTCAGTAACATTTGTGTAGCTTTATTTTTGCACCAATTCAGAAATCATAAAGTCGGAAATAAAAAGCTGATATCAGTAAAACTGATGGTGAAGCTATTGCATTGTTGTAAAATCCTTAACTGGTTCACTTATATCCATTACGGAAGGTAGGCAGCTGTTCAATGTGACTCCAGTCCCATCCCAACATGGTTCTCTCTTAAATGCCCTCTCAAGCCAATCTATTGTTCATGCAACTGGGGATAAATAAATGCTAGGGATGCCCACAAACTGAAATTAAGTGATTATGTAAAATTCAATATTTCATACAACATAGCAAGTGATGATTATCTAGAACATATAAACAATTATTTACAGGTTGTATCTGGATCAGGAAAGCAATTTTGGATTTTGGAAGGGTCCTATTCTCACACTATAGCTACTGTATCCTAAAGTTGTCCGAACGTCTACTGACGAGAGGAGAAATGAGAGCTGATTGTGCACTTGAATTGGGAGGTTATCGAGACAACTGCCCCACAGTGGGAAAAGCACACCAACAGTTTCTGGCCTCCTGATTGGTGCAGTAGATTTTAGATCTATATGATTTACTCCAGGGTGAGTCTTGTGATTATGGTTTCTTGTTTTTGATCGTTTCTTTCTCTTAACATTTAAAAAAATCAAAGTTGCACTCTGGTTGCATATTGCATTTGTTTTGCCAGTAATAGTTAGGATTACTATTTTCATAAAGTCACAGCTAACTTTGGGTATTGCAGCCCAGTCACTGATGTGTAGCAGCAGGAGCACTTTGAGACTCCAGTGATTTGTGGTCTCGCAACCCCTTTAACGTTCATTTTAAATGCAGGAAGGAAATTAAAAATAATGCAAAGTGCTGTGAAAAAGTTCTTCCTGATTTCATTCCTAAATGGCCTAGCTCTAACTTCGTGTGCATGTGCCCTTGTTCTGTATTCCCTCCTAGAGGAAATAGCTTATGCATTGACATTATTGAATCCTTAAACCCCCTCCAGAGGGAGATTTGTTGGCGGCTATTTTCTAAATGTCATGATCTGAAGTAAAATATAAGCCCCTACCTGGGACTTGAGAGAACATTTCCAGCTCTAATGAAATAAAATAAGATGACGGCAGCTTAAAAAAATGTAATAAAATATTTTCTACAAGAGAAAGATGTCTAAAGCGAGTCTTCACTGCTTTTGTAGATTTTCACAATGAATTTTATTTGTGAATAGGATCCAACAACTGATGTACACATTAAGTGACTTTAATACAATTGAGTACATTGTAGAACCACACAAGCTAAAAAAGTGACCACAAAAATCACAGTGGCTAATGTTGGTGATTGTGTAGATACACCTGGGCTTCTGGAAAGGAAAAGAGGCAACAGGTTATGTTTCGTCTTTATGTTGTTTCTGGTTCCCAGCTGTTGGAAAGAATCACACTTTAAATTTGGAAAAGGCTGGAGTCAGTATTGTTTATTTCAGCACCATACTTATTGCTGCAGAACCTGATTTCCTTGGTTCTTGTGTTAAATATAACATGACTCCCCAGTGCAGCCGTGAATGTGGCCCCCTACTGGAACATTTACACATAACAATTAGTTCCTAACACTTTACGGATAATATAAACAATACATACACATATATAACAGGTTATAGAAAAAAATGCATGTTTATGGTTACAAGTGTGCAACTACCACACCAAGTTGACAAGGCAAGCGGAACAGAAGAGTATAGAGTTTGTTACCACTAGGTTTACCTGATCTAGAATGGTGAACAAGTGTTCAATTTTAAAATTAATCATCTTGCCCTTTAAAGTTCAGTCCAGTGACAGTAAAAACCCAACAGTACTAAACAACAAATGTGTTGTTAATTTTCAGAACATAACTTCACTTTGAAGAGCCAAGCTGCACAATTATATTAGTAATCAATAAATGCAAACAATGTTCACTGATTGCTGTTAAAATATTTATAGTACAGCCAACAGCAGAGTGTTGGGTATGATGACAACAAAGTCACAAATAAAAAGGCAGCAACATGCAACTATGTTCTAGTGGACAAAAGCCATATGCCATAAGAACTTGATTTAAATCACAAAACACATCTTGTACAAGTTTAAACATGTGATTAAAATGTCTTCAGTTTCTTAAATGTAAAATTTTGTAGATTTCCATCCTGCAAACTTAGTGCACTTCCACATCCATGTTAGTCATCTGTAAACAAGCCATGTAAACAAGTTAGGTTTATGGAATCAAGAGGTAGTCATAAAATCAGTTTAGAATCTGCTTAATCTGGAAATTCCACATTCAAATTAAATCATTGAAAACTGTAGCATATCATTAAGTTGTTGGTTAGAATCAGATAGTTAGTAGAGAAATACCCTTCAAAAAGAGTGAGTGGACATAAGTTACAGAGCAAGTGCAATACTGAATTTCTCCCACTAAGTTGAGTGCAGATATTAATTTCTACAAGGGAAAGGACACAACAGTGCTTTGCATAGTGAATAATTACTCTGTACATTACCTTACACTATAGTCCCATATGTGTCAGCTCTATCTTCTATTTTACGAATATAGCGTCGGCAGCAACTGTTGAACCAAAATTTAAAAAATTAATTAACTCCTTGAGCCAATTCTGGTTGAAAATTGAGTCATGACTGAAATCAGGTATTTTCACTTAAGAGGTTAGGATGGACAAGGCATGATTTTCCACAGACTGACAAAAAGAAAATCAATTTTGTGGGCATAAATTTGTGCAATTAATATAAAGTGGTAGAGGAATTTCAAGGCTATTACAAGAAATACTTTGGGCGTTATGAAAATATAAAAAAATTGCAGCATAAAGCAGCCATTGATATTATGCAGAATTGAATTTCAGCAGAAGAAATCAGAATAATTATGAGGTTTGTTCTCTTCAAAGCAATACAGCCTTGAATCAAAAGCCAACAAATAAAATTTGTTTGAGTTCAAGTCTTGGGAAATGCATCAAAAGCAGATCCACATTTTGGAACAGCTGATGTAGTCACTCAATGAATTCTTGCACCACCTAGGGATGGTGTGAGTAAACCAACCACAATGCCCTGGGAAGAATCAACCATTTACAGACAATGAGGATTCTTAAGTACAACTAGCATTTTAACATGGTAAAACATCACAAAGTGCTTCACAGGATCAGTTTCAAACAAAATTTGACACTGAGCCAGAAATATTAGGACAGATGACTAAACACTTGATCAAAGAGGTCGGTTTTAAGGAGAGTCTTAAAGGAGGAGAGAGAGAGAGATAGAGGGAGAGAAAGATTTAGGGAGGGAATTCCAGAGCTAGGGGCTCAACAGCTGGCAGTATGGCCACCAATGGTGGAGCAATTAAAATTGGGGATGCGCAGGAGGCCAGGATTGGAGGAGCACAGATATCTGAAGGTTGGTGGAGGCTACAGAGATAGGGAGGGATTTGAAAACAAGGAAGAGAATTCTAAAATCAACTGAGAGCCTATGTAGGTCAGCGGGCACAGGGGGGTTGGTAGAATAGGATGTGGTAGATGGAAAGAGCCCTCTCAACATGGCAGATTAAATAGAATTTCCATATAAGTTATTTCCAGTCCATTCACCACATCGGATGTTGTGAGAGTTAGGATGTGGGCAGCAGAGTTTTGGATTTGCTTAAGTTAATGGAAGGTGGAAGTTGAAAGGTTGGCCAGGGGTGAATTGGAACAGTCAAGTCCAGGAGGTAACAAAGGCATGGATGAGGGTTTCAGCAGCATGTGAGCTGAGGCAGAGGTGTTTCTGGATGATGTTGCTGAGGGGCAGGATGTAGATGAGAAATAGGGCCAAGGATAGATCCTTAGGGGACACCAAGGGTAACAGTAAGGGAGTGGGAAGAGAAGCCATTGCAGCTGATTCACTGGCTACAATGGAGAAGAATGGAACTACCCATTCTGAGAAGTGCGTTCCAACTGCAGATTGCAGACTCACCCAACTAGATGATGGAGGAGAGGCATTGGAGGAGGATGGCGTGGTCAACTGCATCAAAGGCTGCAGACAGGTCAAGAAGGAGCAGGAGGAATGGTTTATCATGGTCACTGTTTCATAGAATGTCAGTTGTGACTTTGATAAGAGCTCTTTCAGTGCTGTGGCAGGGGCAGAAACATGTTCTCCAAACATGAGTTCCAGGAAAGTTGGTTGTGGATGCAGGAGATTCCATCATGTTCAAGGACTTGAGGAAAGGGTGGCTGCAGATGGGGCGATACTTTGCAAGGACAGAAAGGTCGAGGGGTATTTTGAGGAGGGGGTGATGATGACAAATTTGAAGGAGATGGGGACAGTACCTAAGGAGAGAGATCTGTTAATATCAACTGACAAGAAGGAAAGGTGATTGTCAGCAATTTAGTGGGAATAAGGTCAAGGGAACAAGAGCTGAGACTCCTGGACAAGATGAATTTGGAGAGGCATGAGGGGATTATAGAAAAGAAATGAGAGAAACAGAGGAGAATTCAAGGCTAGGGCAGGGGGGAATCTTCGCCTGGTGGCAAGAGGAAAATGATAGAAGCAGCTGAATGTTTGGTCTAAATCAGTGACTGAGTCACCCAGGAGTTGCTTGCACTGATTAGATGCTTCACAACCTATTAAAAAAAAATCAGATCCATATATTGCTATATACATTTTATGTTCCCTAACCTTGCAAGGTAGTTGGTAATTCAAATTTCCATTCAAGTTTATATTTTAAGAAAAAAAACCTTCATGCTACATGTTACTGCGTTCAATAATGTATATGCCACTTACCGCATGCAAAGACAGATTATAGCAGCTATATTTATACCCAAAACAGGAATCATGACAAACATGAGGATTTCCCACATCTCTCGATCCTCAAAGAACAAGGCTATCACGCCAAAGTGCTGACAGCTGTCTCCAAAGTACCTTGAAAGGGAAAAGAAAAATGTTACACAAGTGCTGGTTGTAGCAAGTTTTTCTTTGCTTCTCGCAAGACCGCAATTTTTGCCAGCATCAATTCCACAGATGGCTCCGACTCAATGTCCCAAACAAGCAATTATTTTGAAAGTGGACATTGCAAGGGTCAGTTTCCTGACTAGAAACCATCATTGCTTGATCTGGTCTTTCTAGAATCCACAAATTAGGCAAGTGGTCACTGGATAACACACCATTTTGCCTTTTCTGCTCTCGGTCTTTTGTTCAGTTGCAACACCTTTACCTGTGCACCAGCTGAATTAAGCTAAATCAGCAGAAACAAATGTGGTTCACCCACACTGGACAGTTTAGACACCATTGGTTACTCAAAGCAGTTATCGTCTCTAATTGCTCTCATCTGGTCAAGTTCAGTGGATAAAGCAAGGTTTTCTTTGAGCAGTCAATCAAATAAACCAACATTAGACAGAATGATAGCATAGTGGTAATGTTACTGGATGAGTAATCCAGCAGCTTGACCTATTCCTCCAGAGACATCAGTTCAAATCCCACCATGGCAGCAGGGAGAATTTAATTCAATTAAAGTAATAAGTCTGGAATTAAAATGCTAGTCTCAGTAATGATTACTGATGATCATGAAACTACTGGATTGTTGTAAAAACCCATCTGGTTCACTAATTTCCTTTAGGGACGGAAATCTGCCTACATGTGAATCCAGACACACAGCAATGTGGTTGACTCTTAACTGCCCTCTGAAATGGCCTAGCAAGCCGCTCAGTTGTGGTACAGAAAAGTGTTACGACCAGGTGAGAAAGGGGTCTAGGGGTTCCCTCTCAGCCTTTGCCTGGTTTAACTGCAACAGGGTTTAATTTTAAAACACTGTATTTTTAGCTCCCCCTCAGTGGATCCTTGTTCCACTGCTTTCCAATTGCAAGACAAAGAACTCAAATCAGATAGGTTTTCTTAGATTTAAACAAGAAAGGTGGAAGTTTATTAATCTTAAACTCTAATTCAGTGAACAACTACGAATATGCGACGTGACCATGCTTGCATGCATATGCGATAAACACAAGACACAGATAGAGACAGAAAAAGTAGAAAGATTAAAGGGGAAAAGTTTGAGGCAATAGCTGGGTTTTTCATTACGGTCCTTTGAGTTCAATGTAGAATCTTTGGTTGCTGGTAAGTCTTGCCATTTCGTTGGGACCCAGTGCACGCTTTAAAACTTGCTTTGATGTAGGAGTCTTTACGCTCTTGAGGTTTAAGTGACTTCAGTGGATCCAGAGATTAGTGAAAGAGAGAGAGCCAGACAGTAGAAAGACTCTTGTTCCAAGTTCAGTTGTAATCTGCAGTTTCTGTCTTCAAACTGTCCTGTGAGCACAATTCAAAACTCCAAGTTGGCCAGCAGGTTAGTCATGTGACTAACCCCTTATTCAGAAACAACCGCTCCTGTAGTTTGTGGATTTCAAAGCTCTTGGTAAGGGGGTGTAGTGGTGTCTCTTACACCAACAAGATGTGGATCACCATTGCCAGATCAATCTCTGTTAATTGAATCAGTGAGCAATTCTTTTGTCTATCCAAACACTGTCTCTTTGTATGCAAATGTTTTTCCAGCCACAGCTGATCTCTTTAAACAAGTCATCTCTTCCCTCCAGCAACAGTTTAAAATTAATGTTCATTTAACAAAATTAATATGACTCACTCTTGGCAGGTGGGGAGGTCTTCATGACAAAAGTCAAAGAAGAATTAAACTAGACAAACCACCCAACATAAACCTAGGCACCAGAAAAGACAAAGGCACACCCAGCCCAATCAACATTCAAAGTTCTCCTCACTAACATTTGGGGACTTGTGCCAAAATTGGGAGAACTGTCCCGCAGACTAGTCAAGCAACAGCCTGACATAGTCATGCAGACTAAATTATACCTTACAGCCAACATCCCAGATTCCTCCATCATCATTCTTGGGTATATTATGTCCTACCAGCAGGACAGATGCACCAGAGTTGGTGGCAAAGTTTATCTTCCAAAATTCTATAGACTCTAGAGCCCTTCCTACAGATTGGAAGGTGGCAAATGTAATGCCACTATTTAAAAAAGGAAGGAGAGAAAAAACAGGGAATTACAGACCAGTTAGCCTTACATTGGTAGTGGGGAAAATGCTGGAGCCTATTATAAAGGGTGTGATAGCAGAACACCTGGAAAGCATAAATGGGATTGGGCAATGTCAGCATGGGTTTAGGAAAGGGAAATCATGTTTAACAAATCTACAAGAGTTTTTTGAGGATGTAACTAGTAGAATAAATAAGGGAGAACCAGTGGATGTGGTGTTATTTGGATTTTCAGAAGGCTTTTGATAAGGTCCCACATAAGAGGTTAGTGTACAAAATTAAAGCACATGGGATTGGGGATAATATACTGGCATGGATTGCGAATTGGTTGACAGACAGGAAACAGAGAGTAGGGATAAACGTGCCTTTTTCTGGGTGGCAAGCAGTGACTAGTGGGGTACCGCAGGGATCAGTGCTTGGGCCCCAGCTGTTCACAATATATATTAATAATTTGGGTGAGAGAACTAAATGTAACATTTCCAAGTTTGCAGACAACACAAAGCTGGGGGTGGGGGGGGGGGGGGGGTGGGGGTGATGTAAGCTGTGAGGAGGATGCAAAGAGGCTCCAATGTGATTTGGACAAGTTGGGTGTGTGGGCAAATGCATGGCAGATGCAGTGTAACGTGGATAAATGTGAGGTTATCCACTTTGGTTGGAAAAACAGAAAGGCAGATAATCTGACCGGTGATAGATTGGGAAAGGGGGAGGTGCAATGAGACCTGGGTGTCCTTGTACACCAGTCGCTGAAAGCAAGCATTCAGGTGCAGCAAACAGTTAGGAAGGCGAATGATATGTTGGCCTTCATTGCAAGAGGATTTGAGTACAGAAGCAAGGATGTCTTACTGCAGTTATACAGGGCCTTGGTGAGACAGCACCTGGAGTATTGCGTACAGTTTTGGTCCCCTTACTTGAGAAGGGATGTAGTTGCATTGGAGGCAGTTCAGAGGAGGTTCACTAGATTGATTCCAGAGATGGGGGGTTTGTCTTATGAACAGAGATTGAGCAATTTAGGCCTTTACTCTCTAGAGTTTAGAAGAATGAGAGGAGATCTAATTGAGGTATATATGATGATTAAGGGGATTGACAAAGTAGACGTAGAGAGGATGTTTCCTCTTGTGGGGCAATCTAGAACGAGAGGTCATAGTTTTATGATAAGGGGTAGCAGATTTAAAACTGAGATGGGGAGAAATTACTTCTCTCAAAGGGTCGTGCGTCTGTGGAATTCACTACCCAGAGTGTGGTGGATGCCGGGACATTGAGTAAATTTAAGGAGGAGATAGACAGATTTTTAATTAGTAAAGGGTTGAAGGGTTATGGAGAACGGGCAGGAAAGTGGAGTTGAGGCCGAGATGAGATCAGCCATAATCGTATTGAATGGCGGAGCAGGCTTGAGGGGCTGAATTGCCTATTCCTGCTCCTAGTTCTTAATGTTCCTATATTTTTATGTGACCAGACTGCACGTTGCACTCCAGCTGTGGCCTAGCCAGTGTTTTACAGTTCCAGCATAACCTCCTTGCTCTTATATTCCATACCTTGGCTGATAAAGGCAAGTATCCCATAGGCCTTTTCTACCTGTGTAGCCACCTTCAGGAATCTGTGGGCATGCACTGCAAGGTTCCTCTGTTCTTCTATATTTCTCAGTATCCTACCATTTATTAAGTATTCCCTTGCCTTGTTGACCTTCCCTAAATGCATTACCTCACACTTCTCCAAATTAAACTCCATTTGCCACTGTTCCATCCACCTGACTAATCTATTAATATCTCTCTGCAGTCTACAGCTTTCTTCATCATCACCACATTGCCAACTTCTGTATCATCTGCAAACTTCTTAAATCATACCCTTATATTCAAGCCCAAATCACTGATATACACCACAACAAGCAAGGGACCTTGTAGTCAGCCCTGCAGAACCCAACTGGAAACAGCCTTCCAGTCACAAAAACACTCATTGGCCATTACCCTTTGCTTCTTACTGAGCCAAATTTGGATCCAGCTTGCCACTTTGCCTTGGATCCTATGGGCTTTTACTTTCATGACCAGCCTTTAATGTGGGACCTTGTCAAAAGCCTTGCTAAAATCTATATGGACTACATCGACCCTCCTTGTTACCGCCTCAAAGAAATTCAGTTAGTCAGACATGACCTACCCTTAACAAATTTGTGCTGACTCTCTGATTAATCTGTGCCTTTCGAAATGAAGATTTATTCTGTCCATCAGAATTTTTTTCCAATTATTTTCCTAGCACCAAGGTTAGGCTGACCGGCCTATAATTACTTGGTGTCTCCCTTTCTCCCTTTCTAAACAATGGCACAGTGTTAGTTGTCCTCCAGTCCTCTGGAAGCACACCTGTAGCCAGAGAGGATTAGAAAATGGTCAGAGCTATTTCCGCTCTTACTTCCCTCAACAGCCTGGGATACGTTTCTTCTGGACCTGGGGGTTTACCCACTTTCAAAGATGTTAAATCCCTTAATACTTCCTCTCTAACTAAGTTACTTTCATCTAATACTCCTCCTCCCTGATAGCAATGTCTATATTATCCCTCTTTTGTGAAAACAGACATTAAGAACCATAACAAACATCCTCTGCCTTCAAACACTTATGTCCCTTATGTCCCCTAATAGGCCCTACTCTTTGTTATCCTCTTGCTCTTTATGAAATTATTTTTAAAAACTTTGGGTTTTCCTTGATTTTACTTGGCAATATTTTTTTCATGTCCTCTCTTTTCTTTCCCAATTTCCTTTTTAATTTCATCCCTATACTTTTTATACACCTCTAGGTTTTCTGCAGTATTGAGCCCTCAGTATCTGTCATAAGCTTCCCTTTTTTCTTTATACTCTCCTTTAAGCCCCTTGATATTCAGGGGATCCAGGATGTGTTTTTTTTTGAAGAAACATACTTGCTCTGAACCATCACTATTTCTTTCATGTATGCCTCCCACTGATATACCTGCGAGTAGTTGTTTCCAGTCCACTTTAGCTAAAAAAAATCATGCCTCAGCTTAGTAAAATAAGCTTTTCCCCCAATTGAGAACTTTTATTCTGTTCTCACTTTCTCCTTTCCCATAACTACCCTAAATCTAACTGGATTATGATCATTTCCACCGAAGTGCACCTCAGTTGAGACCCCTTCCACCTGCCCAGTTTCATCCCCTAAAACTAAGTCCAGAACTGCGCCCTCTCTTGTCGGGCTTGATAACAGACTTGCTAAAAAAGTTCTCTTGAATACTTTTTAAGAATTCTGCGGCATCTGTGCCTTTCACACTAATTTTATCTGAGTTAATTTTAGTGCAATTGAAATCCCCCACTATTACTGCTCTATTCTTTTTGCACTTCAGATTTGCCTATATATTTGCTCTTCTATCTACCACTGATTGTTTGGGGTCTATAGTCAGGAGGGAGTGGCCCTGGGAGTCTTCAACATTGACTCTGTACCCCATGAAGTCTCATCAGGTCAAACAAGGGCAAGGAAACCTCCTGATTACCACCCACCACCCTCCCTCATCTGATAAATCAGGATTCATCCATATGGACCATCCCTTGGAAGAAGCACTGAGGGTAGCAAGGGCACAGAATGAAATCCCCTACTCGGAGTATAATGCCCCTCACCAAGAGTGACTTGGTAGTACCAGTATTGAATGAGTCCTGAAGAACATATCTGTCAGACTGGACCTGCAACAGGTGGTGAGGGAACCAACAAGAGGGAATTACCTGCTTGACCTCGTCCTCACCAATCTACCTGCCACAGATGCATCTGTCCATGACAGCATTGGTAGCAGTGACTACCGCACAGTCCTTGTGGAGACAAAGTCCGGTCTTCAACAATGAGAGCACACTACATTGGGTTGTTTGGGACTACTATTGTGCTAAATGGGATAGATTCAGAACAGACCTAGCAGCTCAAAACTGGGTATCCATGAGGCACTATGGGCCAGCAGCAGCAGAACTGTATTCAACTACAATCTGTAACCTCATGTCCTGGCATATCCTTCAGCTTACTATTACAAGCAAGCCAGGGAACCAACCCTGGTTCAATTAGCAGTGCAGAGGAGCAACATTAGGCATACCTAAAAATGAGATGCCAATCTGGTGAAGCTATAACACAAGACGACATGCACACTAGACAGTTGAAGCAGCATGCTATAAGCAGAGCTAAACAAACCCACAAACAACAGAGCAGCTCTGCAGTCGTTCCACATCTAGTTGTGAATGGTGGTGGACAATTAAACAACTAATGGGAAGAGGAAGCTCCAAAAATATCCCCATCCTCAATGATGGGGGTGCCCAGCATGTCCAAAAGGGCAGCAAACGCATGGGAATGCTGCCACCAAAAAGTTTCCCTCAAAGCCACACACTATCCTGACTTGGAACTATAATCATTGTTTCTTTACTATCACTGGGTCAAAATCCCAGAACTCCCTCCCTAACTGCACTGTGGGTGTACCTAGACCACATGGACTGCAGCAGATGGCAGCTCATCACCACCTTCTCAAGGGCAATTAGGGATAGACAATAAATGCTGGCCTTGACAGCATGCTCATATCCCATGAATTAATTTAAAAAATGCTGTGGTTTAATTACATTTACACAACTTGCGGTGAATCTATTCAAAGGTATTTCAAAATACATATATGTACATGCACACAAATGCAAGCAGCATTTCCATCTGTATCATTTTGCACTGAGTGCATTATATTCTGCTCAAGAATTCACAGTTCTATGCAAAACAAAAACACTCATTTAAAGAAAACTTCAATGGATTGTGTACAAGAAACCATACTTCTACTTACATGCAAGATATAATGTCTTCAAGTATTTGAAGTCTGCATGTTCCGTGAATGCAAAAACCAGAGTCGTCATTTGAGCAGTCTGCAAATTGTTTCTGACCTGCTCCTATAGTTATTCAAAAAATGTTACTGGTTTGGATAAATAGCAAAATTTTTTTTTAAAAAAGGACCTGTTTAAAAATCAAGCCAGTGCTACAAGTGCCTTTGAAAATTGGCAGAATCAGTTAGGGAAACCCATTCAGTGGCACAAAGCAGCTAGTTTATGCATTAGATTATAATCATGCACAAAATTCACTAGAGTGAAGAGGTGGTAGAGGCAGGAACCCTCACAACATTTAAGAAGTATTTAGATGAGCAATTGAAATGTCATAGAATACCATGCTACGGGCCAAGTGCTAGAAAACGGGATTAGAATAGATAGGTGCTTGGTGGCTGGCACAGACATAATGGGCCGAAGGGACCTGTTTCTGTGCTGTATAACTCTATGACTCTATATTCCTTATATGTCATATTTTAATGACATACATCAATAGCATTTCAATTTTATACTTCAAAAATACTTTATTGGCTGTAAAGTGCTTTTTGAGACAACCTGAGGTTGTGAAAGGTAAAATATAAATTCAAGTCTTTCTTTCAATTCTTTCAACGTTTTTGAATGAATTTGATCTGAAATAGCCCTTTGTGAAGTGCTGGTTCTTTAAAGTTTATTTAATTAAAAAATTGAATTTGTCCTTTTTGCCAATGTCCTTTCTTGAATGTCTTGACTCCTGCTGTGATGTGCTAGTACATGGGGAATTGACAATATGTTTGCAATAATGCACACTCTTTCCAAATGCTGCCCCCACCATCCCTGTAAATACCTGGAAATGGGGCAGCAAATCTAATCATAAATCACACATTCAAATTACACTGAGCTTGAAATAGTGTAAGGGTAGATACACTCATTCGAATAGCCATATAAGCATTTAGACTTAGTATACTAATGATATGGCATTGTTCGGGTTAAACAGGACAAGATCAGTGACAGAGTACCGTAACAGGCTGGATTCAGTAACAGTCTGTGAAAAATAATGTAAAAGCATGTTAATTAATTTAGGGCGGCACAGTGGCGCAGTGGTTAGTACCGCAGCCTCGCAGCTGCAGCGACCTGGGTTCAGTTCTGGGTGCTGCCTGCGCAGAGTTTGCAAGTGCTCTCTGTGTCTGCGTGGGTTTCCGCCGGGTGCTCCGGTTTCCTCCCACCTCCAAAAGACTTGCAGGTTGATAGGTAAATTGGCCATTGTAAATTGCCCCTCGTGTAGGTAAGTGGTAGGAGAATGGTGGGGATGTGGTAAGGAATATGGGATTAATGTAGGATTAGTATAAATGGGTGGTTGTTGGTTGGCACAGACTCGGTGGGCCGAAGGGCCTGTTTCAATGCTGTATCTCTAAATAAAAAAAAATAAATAAAAATAAATAAGCTGGTCGTGGAACTGGAACATTGTTATATCCAACAGGAGAAACTGCAATAAGTATACTAGGTTAACAACTCAACCTTAAAACTATCAGCGTACAATATCCTATAACCAGTAGAGTTCAATAGTATTATAGGTTACAGTATTCTGATGCATTCAACATTGAGGACATTTGGCACATTTATTTACACATGACAATTATTGGGGTACTGGGTTAACAGAAAATTGTAACACTTCAAACATCTCAAGAGAAATGCAAACTCCATTCCAGGGAGGTGGCATCCATGTTCCTAAAATAGAGTTAAACGCAGGAGCCGACAAAGTTTCTATCGAGAAAATTCACCCAGGCAGAGTATAGAGTAATTTCACTGCATTCCAATCACGGGAATGCTGGAAGCAGAACCTGGAAGCCACTTTGTACCACATTCTGCCAGCATGGACAAAAAATAGTTGCAAAGTTTACCCTCTGCAAGCTTTTTGCTAAATAGCTCAATCGGTTTGAGAAGTTGCAAATGTCCCAAATGCATTTAAGCAATTCTTCTATGCTTAGTTTTGTGTTTACAGCAACTCAAACCAATGGTCACAAGAGAGGTTTTAGTCCTCAGTTGCATTTAGAAAAACTGGCCTCTACAAAGATTGACAGAAAATCTAAATTCAGAAAAGGGACATTGCAATTAAACAGCTACTGTGCAAATTCTAGTCTTTGCTTATACACAGTGGGATAAAAGCTACTAAAGTAGTCTTGTCCGTCTATGTGGCCATTTTATTGGCATCAGGCAAAGTATGTCTCAATTCATGAAAAAGGGTCATAGTTGAGCAATACCACTGAGGTACAACTGCTGTGACCTAGAGTTAAAGAGATGGACTTGCACTAATACTCATAACATCACAAAGCACTTTAGAGTGCATGCAGTAAAACTCACAGCACTCAATTTGTAGTAAGTCCATTTCTGACACAGCCCTCCTGTAGAAGCAAGGCACCATTAAAACACTTGGCTCTCAACAATCTAAAAGTGCATGCAAGTTTAAAATATTATTCCGTTTGACAAAATTATGTTATGTCTAGCAGCATCCTAGGCAGGCTCAGGAATAACAGGGACAACTTGTGGTCCCCACAACTCAGGATTAACTCATTCACCATCAATTAAAAAAAAAATTAAAACCTGAATACAAGAATGGTACTGAGAATAGACAGAGAAGTCACTTACTTCCTTACGTTCCTATTTAGCCTATGAAAATATTGGCTCCGAGGGGAAAAATGACACTTAATTCTTTATTCCCAGGCTTTTATATAGAAGTCGCAACTACTATAAAAACAAGCAGTCACCACATGATCTGCAACATATGTGGCACAATGGTCAGTAGTTTTTTTTTGCATCCACTGCACAAGTTTTTAAAATATAGTCAGTTTAAAAATTAAGTAGGTACTCCTTTTAGACTTGCAAAGGGTACTGAAAGAAAATCACCTTACCAGCCAGGAGCAGTAAGAGCAGCAAGAGTCCCAGCAAGATGTTCACTCTGTAGGTTGCATTCCCAGCCATTTCCAGTTATAATCAGAACAGCACGGGGACAATCCTGAAACAATGTGAGACATTGTTAAGTTTCGGCAGGACTCAAGGACTATTCAGTAATAGAACATTCAGCTAGATATCGGGGAGACTGATTTCCCTCAAACTTTTCCACCGTTGTATTCAGGAAGAGAGATTTGTTAAGTACAGCACCAAAAAGATAGGAGTAAAGATCATTACTGCCATCCATACAGCATCAACATTGGCAACAGGGAGCAACAAGCAAGTAACAAAGTCCAGAAATATAAACTCACCTTGCATAGGTAAGAACACGAATCCAGAAAACCCTCTTCCCTCAATTAATTACCTTTCACTCTCTACTTCCACTCACCTTAAAGATACAACCACCACCAAAACAACAGCTTCAGTCTGATGGCCAGAACTTCTATTGATCACCAACAACTATGAAAGACAAAACTACCTGCACACTTACTGCTCGTTGCTTCTGTTCATGGATGATATTGCCTGTGCTCTGTTTTAAAGAAAGGCAATTCTGCTTATTCAATTCTGATTGGTGGCACGTCACTCTTATCCACTGTTAAGAGAGAGGTGTTTCCATAGGAACCTGAAGAGATTTCCTCTTTATAATTTGGAGTTTATTGCTCATGCCTTGCATTTTGTATGCTGTCTTACTGCTCATTATTTATTTTAGCTGTGAGTTGTAGCTTGGTTAAGATATCTGGTTTCTGACTATATTATCCTTGAAATATTTGTCCACTGGATGATTTAACACTGGATTCAGATTTTCTTTGGCTATTTCAATACAAAGTTAGTACAACGGAAGAAGGTTGGAGTTGGAGGTTAGAAAGTAGGACATGGGGATTGAGGAGCGACCGAGCTTCCACAAGACAGCTTGTGGAAGAGCGAAGCGAGGAACTCCATGAAAATAATGGTGTCCCAAAAAGAAAGCAAATAAAGACTTACATTTATATAGCGCCTTTCACAACTTCAGGATATCCAAAGTGCTTTACAGCCGATGAAGTAGTTTTGAAGTCCCTGTTGTAATGTGGGAAAATGCCACTAACATTTGCACAGCAAGCTCCCACAAAGGCAATTGATAAAGACCAGATAATCTGGCTTTTTTTGGGCGATATTGATTGAGAGATAAATATTGGCCAGGACACCGAAAACATGTCCCCTGCTCTTCTTTGAATAATAGCATAGGATCTTTTATATCCACCTAAGAGGACATCAGTTTAATATGTTATCTGAAAGATCTCTGACAGTGCAACCACTGTACCCTCAGTACTGCACTGAAATGTTAGCCTAGATTTGTGCTCACAGCCTTTTTAGTTAAAGAAAGGCGTGCAACCACTGAGATGCCGCTAACAGTAATGAAGGGCTCAGGAGAGAAATGACAATTTTGGAGAATGTGTTTTTGGAAGATTTTATCCATGCTTCATAAAATAGTAGTGAATTAAGACTTTAGGTAAGTGATCAGCAGTTGTCATTGAATACCTCGTTAATGCTTTTGAAGAGTGTAGAGCTGTTGCTTATAGGGGATCTTTGAAGGAAAATCTAAGTTACATCGCTTTTAGAAGTAAATGTTAATGATTCAAATCAATATATGTTATTAAAAGCTTTGTGCCACCAAGACAATTCATTCATAAGTAAGAGAAAAATGTAACACTGTGGGAAGACTCTAAAAACTGGGGCTGTATTCAAGGTAGCAGAGAAGGCAACGGACGAACATAATAAGAGACTTGAAGCAGTAAATGATGGAAGATTGCATCCACTAATCAGTCAATCAATAAAAAGTGAGTATAAACTCAGAATTAATGCTAGAAATATCATGGGGAAGATTGAAAAGTATTCTATCACTTGAAGGGTTAATTAGATTGTCATGTTTCAGGATCATTTCTCCTTTTCTTAACAGAAACGGCTGGGCAAAAGAGCTACTTTAAACATGCCTGACAGCATACGATATTCATGCATTGATAGGATAGATAGGAAGAAGCTTTTGCCTTTAGCGGAGGTGTCAATAACCTGGGGGCATAGATTTGAGGAAAGGAGGTGGTTTAGAGGGGATTTGAGGAAAAGAAATTTCACCCAGAGGGTGGTTGGAATCTGGAACACACTGCCTGAAGGGTTAGTAGAGGTAGGAACCCTCACAACATTTAAGAAGTATTTAGATGAGCACTTGAAATGCTATAGCATACAAGGCTACGGGTCAAGTGCTGGAAAATGGGATTAGAATAGATAGGTGCTTGATGGCCAGCACAGACACGATGGGCCAAGGGGCCTGTTTCTGTGCTGTATTTTTTTTTTATTTCCAAAATATACTTTATTCATAAAAATCTGTAAAAATTACATTGCCAAATAGTTTCAAACCAGTACCAAAAAATACTAACATTGCAAGGGAGATCAGTTTCCTTCAATACTGTCATGAGTTTCTTCCCAACCCTTCCGTTTCACAATTGTCATGTCAATTACAGTTTTACATTTACAGCAATTGAGAATATTAACGATACAGTTCGAGGGGTTTCCTATGGATCCAGCCCCTCAGTTCAGCTTGCTGGGGGGACCTTACACTGTGGTCTTTCCCCATTGAGCCTTTGCTGCGGCTGCCCCAAGCTTTAGTGCGTCCCTAAGCACGTAGTCGTGGACCTTGGAATGTGCCAGTCTGCAACATTCGGTGGTGGACAACTTTTTGCGCTGGAAGACCAGCAAGTTTCGGGCAGACCAAAGGGCGTCTTTCACCGAATTGATAGTCCTCCAGCAGCAGTTGATGTTTGTCTCGGTGTGCGTCCCTGGGAACAGCCCGTAGAGCACAGACTCCTGTGTTACAGAGCCGCTTGGGATGAACCTTGACAAAAACCACTGCATCTATATTCTATGACTCTAATGAGCTAGTTTTGATGTGGTTTCTGCAATAAACAAATGTTTAGCTTGTCTCATTACTCAAGAAGCACCTCACACTCATTGTATTGGAGAGCCACTAGTTCCAGATACTCAGAAGGAAAGCTAACTAACCTTTTTGTTCCAGATAGGAATGCCGAGAAATAAAACAATAAGGCTGAGCTCACCCAGCCACAGCTCACCATCTCCCAGGAACTGCTTGAGCTGGTCAATGATTTTAATAAAGATAAAAGCCTGCTCACTGGGTCAGTTGGTGGTGACGGATCCTTTCTTTTCAGCTTTGACCTTAATGTGTTGTACAATCTCTTGCCAGACTGTTACAAATGAAGCTAAAGGGCAGGCATAAAGTTAAAGCCTGGCTACCCGATCCAAACCCAACGAGACCCGGCTACATGTGTCGGGTTTGGATCGGATCGGGTCTGGTCTATATTTCGAGTCCAGCATTCGGGGTCGGGCTGGACGGTGCTGTTTCTGTGAAGTCACGGGATCAGGCTTACCCAGGATTTCCCACAACTCCATCTGCAGGAATAGTCTGCTGCCGGAACAGAAGAATGATATTCGGGTTGGGTCGGGCGCGGAAAAAAATTAAAGGACTCGGGCCCACGTCGGGATCGGGTTGGCTGTGGGCGGGTTGGACCTGGGTTAGGGTTTTAATTTTATACCTGAGCCAGGCTTTACATAAAGGTTTGAATGCAGAGCTTTAATGGAGACTTGCTGTTGCTTTAGCTTACGCAAGCTAACTTCCTGTGCAGGAGAACTGAATCACGTGATATTGCATCACTTCCTGTGATGACATACATATTAGCATAAGCATATTTTTAAATGAGTATATTTAACATATTAAATACACCATCACAACAATGTGTGTTGGTGGAACTGGAGGTGGATTTGTTTCCTCCGGTTTAGCCATACAGCCCAGGAGTGGGTTCTGACCCATTGCTGCCCTCTGACCCAGAGTCGCAGTGCACCCCAGGGAGGATTCCTCTGCTGTTGATACTGGGGATGGGATAGTGATTAAGATGGAACTAGCTGGTGTGGTCAAACCATCTGCTGTACCCTGTGCGTTGGCTGAGACGGACGTGGGCGTGACAACCTGGTGGAAGATAGTGGCTCGGTGATGGGCAGCAAAGAAGATTTGGAGTCCATCACCGAGCCACTATCTTCCACCAGTTTGTCACGCCCGCCAGTGAGGTGGTGGATGCCCTTGTGCCCCCTACCAAGTCTCCCCACATCTCCATTGAGGATTACCAGGAGTTTAGCACCAATAGTTGGAGCTGGCGTTGTTCATCAGGTCTGTCCGTATGGTCATGGAATGGGAAGGGGTGGTTTTGCATGAGCCATCTCGACATCAAGACTCTGTCTCACCGTCTGCCTGGGGAACGAGCATCTTCAGCTAGTGAACATGTACACTCCCAGCCAGGGTGCTTCTTAGAAGAAGTGTCCACTTATCTTGGCACAATCAACTCTAGTGATTGGATAGTCCCCAGGGAACGTTTGAACTGCACCCTCGAGTCCTGGGATCGTTCTGTCCCCAACACAGCCTGGTGGTGATGGGGAGCTGAGGAACGTGGCCAGGGCTCCGATGGTGGATTTCTGGCGAAATCTCCATACCACCTCCCTCCCTTTGTGAGGATTGGAGGAAGGAGAAGATCCAGAATTTACCAAATTTACATTCCTGGCACGCATCTCTTGCATTCTGGCATCTTACATACACCCACTGCCATGCTCAGACCATGTGGGTGGAACTTGGACTATCACACAGTCTGGGCACAGCCCAGACTATTGCACAGTGTGGGCGAAGCTCAGACCATTACATGGTGTGGGTGAAGCTCGGGCCACCTGGTAGTGTAGGCGGAGCTCAGACCATCACACAGTGTGGGTGGAGCTTGTAGAATCATAGTGTAGGCGGAGCTCAGACCATCACACAGTGTGGGTGGAGCTTGTAGAATCATAGTGTAGGCGGAGCTCAGACCATCACACAGTGTGGGTGGAGCTTGTAGAATCATAGTGTAGGCGGAGCTCAGACCATCACACAGTGTGGGTGGAGCTTGTAGAATCAAAGTGTAGGCGGAGCTCAGACCATCACATAGTGTAGGCGGAGCTCAGACCATCACACAGTGTGGGCGGAGCTTGTAGAATCACACAGTATGGGCGGAGCTTTGAAAATCACAGAGTGTGGATGGAGCTCCACTATCACATGGTGTGGGCGGAGCTCATATTATCACACATGGGCAAAGTGATGGAAGGTGTTGTCAACAGTGCTATCAAGCAGCACTTGCTCAGTAAAAACCTGTTCACGATGCTCTGTTTGGGTTCTGTCAGGGTCACTTAGCTCCAGATCTCATTGCAGCCTTGGTCCAAACATGGACAAATGAGCTGAATTCCAGAGGTGAGGTGAGAGTGACTGCCCTTGACGTCAAGGCAGCATTTGATCGAGTATGGCATCAAGGAGCCCTAGCAAAATTGAACTCTATGGGAATCAGGGGCAAAACTCTCCACTGGTTAGAGTCGTACTTAGCACAAAGCAAGGTGGTTGTTGTTAGAGGTCAGTCACCTCAGTCCCAGGACATCACTGCTGGAGTTCCTCAGGGCAGAGTCCTAGGCCCAACCATTTTGAGCTGCTTCATCAATGACCTTTCCTTCATCATAAGGTCAGAAGTGGGGATGTTCGCTGATGGTTGCACAATGTTCAGCACCATTCACAACTCCTAAGATACTGAAGCAGTTCGTGCCCGCATGCAGCAAGACCTGGACAACATCCAGGTTTGGGCTGATAAGTGGCAAGTAACAGTCATGCCACACAAGTGCCAGGCAATGACCATCTCCAACAAGAGCGAATCTAACCATCTCCCCTTGGCATTCAACTCCATTACCATTGCTGAATCCCCCCAACGTCAACATCCTGGAGGTTACCATTGACCAGAAACTTAACTGGACCAGCCATACAAATACTGTGGCTACAAGAGCAGGTCAGAGGTTGGGAATTCAGCGGCAAGTAATTCACCTCCTGACTCCCTAAAGCCTGTCCACCATCTACAAGGCACAAGTCAGGAGTGTGATGGAATACTCTCCACTTGCCTGGATGAGTGCAGCTTGAACAATACTCAAGAAGCTCGACACCATCCAGGACAAAGCAGCCCGCTTGATTGGAACCCCATCCACCAGCTTAAACATTCACTCCCTCCACCACTGGTGTTCACTGGCAGCAGTGTATACCATTTCCAAGATGCACTGCAGCAACTGCCTGCAACTGGACATAGATAGGCTAGCAGAATGGGCAGAAAAGTGGCAGATTAAATTTAATACTGACAAGTCAAGTCTGAGTTGATGCATTATGGCAGAAGGAATAGGAAGGGGCAATATAGACTTCATGGCACAGTTCTAAAGGTGTTCAGAAACAGAGGGACCTGGGGGCACAGGTGCATCAATATTTGAAGGTGGTGGGACATATTGAGAGAGTGGTTAGTAAAGCAATTGGGATCTTGGGCTTCATAAATTGAGGCATTGAGTACAAAAGAAGGGAAGTTATGCTAAGCCTTTATAAAGCTCTGGTTAGACCTCATCTGGAGTATTGCATCCAGGTCTGGTCACCACAATTTAGGAAGGATGTGAGGTTCTTGAGAAGGTGCAGAGGAGATTTACCAGAATGGTTCCAGGGATGGGGGATTTTGGTTGCAAAGGTTATATTGGAAAAGCTGGGGTTGTTCTCCTTGGAGCAAAGGAGATGAAGGGGAGATTTGATCGAGGAGAACAAGATTATGACAGGCTTAGATAAGTTAGACAAGAAAAAACTGTTCCCATTAACTGATGGTACAAGGACAAAAGGACACAGATTGAAGGTCTTGGGAAAGAGATGCAGGGGGAATGTGAGGAAAAACATTAACGCAGCAAGTGGCAGTGACCTGGAACTCGCTGCCCACAAGGGAAGAGGAGACAATGATTTTAAAAGGAAATTGGATGGCCACCTGAAGGAAATAAACTTGCAGGGCCATGGGTATCAAGCGGGGTAGAGGGACTAAGAGGATTGCTCTGCGGAGAGCTAGCATGGACCTGATGGACTGAGCGGCCTCCTTTTGTGCGATAAATGACTAACTCACCAAGGCTCCTTCGACAGCACCTTCCAAACCTGCAACCTCTACCACCTAGAAGCACAAGGGCAGCAGATGCATGGGAACTCAACCACCTGCAAGTTCCCCTCCAAGCCACACACCATCCTGACTTGGAGGTATATCGTGTTCCTTCACAGTCGCTGGGTCAAACTCCTGGAATTCCCTCCCTGACAGCACCATGCGTGTACCTACACCACATAGGCTGTAGCGGTTCAAGAAGGCAGCTCACCACCACCTTCTCAAGGGCAATGAGGGATGGGAAACAAACGCTGGCCTAGCCAGTGGCGGTCACATCCCGTGAAACGAATAAAAAAAAAAGAGCAGAAGGGAGCAACCACGTTGAAGACCTCCTCGGAGGACTGCTCCAGTACCTGGCCAAGGTGGGCATTAACAAGGCATCTTGTTCTCTTTTCTGAAATTTGAATTTTATTGTTTGTTCATTTGATAGCTGATTGATCGTGATTGTCAATTATGAAGAGGAGAACAGCATTTCTGTAGGAACAAGGATAAGGTTCCTTTAGTTTTATTTATAACTTTATTGCTTATGCCCCATTTCAAAGGGAAAATCTTTTGTTAATTTGATTGTCCATTGATCCTAATTGGCACTTAAAAGAGGGGAAAGAAAAAGGGCATCATACTAACTTGGAACAGATATATGGAAATGAGGCACAGTCTATTAGGAACTGTAAAATAATACACAACTTCACTTCACCAGTGATTCTAATAGACCAAGCTCAGCTGACTGATCTGCAGTGATGTGAACCGTGTCGTTTTTCTTTCATTTTCTTTACGGTTTTACTGTGAGAGGAAAATATAACGGTTTACATTTACATGAACTCAGAACATCCCAAAGTGCTTTACAGCCATTAAAACTTTTGAAGTCTAGTTACTATTGTGGGGAAATGCGGTCGTCAATTTGCACACAGCAAGCTCCCACAAACAGCAATGAGATAATGACCAGAAAATCTGTTTTATTTGAACAATGTTGGTTGAGAGATAAATATTGGACATAACATCAGAGACAACTCTCCGACTCTTCTTCAAATAGTGCAATAGGATTTTTTACATTCACCCAAGAGGACATCAGTTTAAAGACAGCACCTCTGACAGTGCAGCATTCCCTCAGTACTGTGCTGGAATATTAGCCTAATTTTTTTTCAACAATGATGGACTCCCATTTTGGTGGCAGGAATTCCATCGAGAAACTGTCAAGCCTGTGTGATGAACCCTGACCCAGAAAATTGGTTTATTTTCTTCAAGTGTATTTAGTTTTAACCCAGGCGGTTTTGTTATGATGTGGCCTTATTTATCACACCATCCCTTCAGGATCATGGGACAATCTTTTTAGAACTAAACTATCCCTTCCTAACTATTCTGCCCTTTCTCAGTAGCCTGTCAGGTGTGGCTCAACTCTTCCATCTGAGTCAGAAAGTTGTGGATGTAAGTCCCTGGAGTGGGACTGTCTTTCAGTTGAGGTGTTGAACATGGACCTTGTATGTCCTGTCAAGTAGGTGTAAAAGATCCCAGTTCGAAGACGAGCAGGGAGGTTTCTCCGGGATCATAGCCCATATTTATCCCTCGACCAACATCGCTGATACAGACGATCTGGTCATTATCACAGTGCAAAAACAAGAAATGCTGGATTCACTCAGCAGGTCTGGCAGCATCTGTGGAAAGAGAAGCAGAGTTAACGTTTCGGGTCAGTGACCCTTCTTCGGAACTGACAAATATTAGAAAAGTCACAGATTATAAACAAGTGAGGTGGGGGTTGGGCAAGAGATAACAAAGGAGAAGGTGCAGATTGGACCAGGCCACATAGCTGACCAAAAGGTCACGGAGCAAAGGCAAACAATATGTTAATGGTGTTTTGAAAGACAAAGCATTAGTACAGATTAGGTGTGAATATACTGAATATAGAACATCAGCAAGTGCAAACCTGAAGAAAAACAACCTGAAAAAAACAGTGGGTAAGCAAACTGAACAAACTAACATGAAATGAAATAAATGCAAAAAATGTAAAAAGGAATGCAAAAAAAAGGAAGAAAAATTAACTAAAAATGACTAAAAATGAAAGTAAAGTGGGGGGCTGTCATGCTCTGAAATTATTGAACTCAATGTTCAGTCCGGCAGGCTGTAGTGTGCCTAATCGGTAGATGAGATGCTGTTCCTCGAGCTTGCGTTGATGTTCACTGGAACACTGCAGCAATCCCAGGACAGAGATGTGAGCATGAGAGCAGGGGGGAGTGTTGAAATGGCAAGCAACCGGAAGCTCAGGGTCCTGCTTGCGGACTGAGCGGAGATGTTCCGCAAAGCGGTCACCCAGTCTGCGCTTGGTCTCCCCAATGTAGAGGAGACCACACTGTGAGCAGCGAATACAGTATACTACATTGAAAGAAGTACAAGTAAATCGCTGCTTCACCTGAAAGGAGTGTTTGGGGCCTGGGATAGTGAGGAGAGAGGAGGTAAATGGGCAGGTGTTACACCTCCTGCGATTGCAAGGGAAGGTGCCCTGGGACGGGGACGAGGTGGTGGGGGTAATGGAGGAGTGGACCAGGGTGTCGCGGAGGGAACGATCCCTTCGGAATGCTGACAGGGGAAGGGAGGGGAAGATGCGACTGGTAGTGGCATCACGCTGGAGGTGGCGAAAATGGCGGAGGATGATCCTTTGGATATGGAGGCTGGTGGGATGAAAAGTGAGGACAAGGGGAACCCTGTCACGGTTCTGGGAGGGAGGGGAAGGGGTGAGGGTAGAGGTGCGGGGAATGGGTCGGACACGGTTGAGGGCCCTGTCAACCACAGTGGGGGGAAATCCTCGGTTGAGGAAAAAGGAGGTCATATCAGAAGCACCGTCATGGAAGGTAGCATCATCAGAGCAGATGCGTCGGAGACGGAGAAACTGGGAGAATGGAATGGAGTCCTTACAGGAGGTAGGGTGTGAAGAAGTGTAGTCGAGGTAGCTGTGGGAGTCAGTGGGCTTATAATGGATATTGGTAGACAACCTATCCCCAGAGATGGAGACAGAGAAGTCGAGGAAGGGAAGGGAAGTGTCAGAGATGGACCATGTAAAGGTGAGAGAAGGGTGGAAATTGGAAGCAAAGTTGATAAAGTTTTCGAGTTCGGGGCGGGAGCAGGAAACGGCACCGATACAGTCATCAATGTACCGGAAAAAGAGTTGGGGGAGGGGGCCTGAGTAGGACTGGAACAAAGAATGCTCGACATATCCCACAAAAAGACAGGCATAACTAGGACCCATGCGGGTACCCATAGCGACACCTTTTACTTGAAGGAAGTGCGTGGAGTTGAAGGAGAAGTTGTTCAATGTGAGAACAAGTTCAGCCAGGCGGAGGAGGGTGGTGGTGGATGGGGACTGGTTGGGCCTCTGTTCCAGGAAGAAGCGGAGAGCCCTCAAACCATCCTGGTGGGGGATGGAGGTGTAGAGCGATTGGACGTCCATAGTGAAGAGGAGGCGGTTGGGACCAGGAAACTGGAAATTGTCAAAATGACGTAGGGCGTCAGAAGAGTCACGGATGTAGGTGGGAAGAGACTGGACCAGCGGAGAAAAGATAGAGTCTAGATAGGAAGAAATAAGTTCAGTTGGGCAGGAGCAGGCTGACACAATGGGTCTGCCGGGACAGTCCCGTTTGTGGATTTTGGGAAGGAGATAGAAGCGGGCTGTCCGGGGTTGCGGGACTATGAGGTTGGAAGCTGTAGAGGGAAGATCTCCAGAGGAGATGAGGTCAGTGACAGTCCTTTGGACGGTGGCTTGATGTTCGGTGGTGGGGTCATGGTCCAGAGGGAGGTAGGAAGAGGTGTCTGTGAGTTGGCGTTGAGCTTCTGCAAGGTAGAGGTCGGTACGCCATACAACAACAGCACCACCCTTGTCTGCAGGTTTGATGACCATGTCGGGGTTAGACCTGAGAGAACGGAGTGCCTCAAGTTCAGAGGGGGACAGGTTAGAGTGAGTGAGGGGGGCAGAGAAATTGAGACGACCAATGTCTCGCCGACAGTTTTCAATGAAGAGATCAAGAGTGGGTAAGAGGCCAGGGTGAGGGGTCCAGGTAGAGGGAGAATGCTGGAGGCGGGTGAATGGGTCTGCTGGTCGGGGGGAGGACTCCTGGTCAAAGAAGTGAGCCCGGAGGCGGAGGCGACGGAAGAAGAGCTCAACGTCATGCCGAGCGCGAAATTCATTGAGGTGGGGGCGTAAGGGGATAAAACTGAGTCCTTTGCTGAGTACAGAACGCTCAGCATCAGAGAGGGGGAGGTCAGAGGGTATAGTGAATACACGGCAAGGGGTCAGATCAGAAGGGGTGGGGTCAGAGGGAAGTGAAGCGGAAGGAGGATCTGGAGGGGCATTAGTCCCCATCAGCTGCTGGAGCTTGCGTTCCTTAACACCTGAAAGGAAGAAAAAAAGTTTTTTGTTAATGCGTCGGATGAGACGTAAGATGAGATGAAACTGCGGAGTAGAACAGATTTGAGATAAGGTGAGACGGTGCTGCTGGAGAGAGAGGTCCAGTGTGTGCATATGGCGGCGCATAGCACTGAGTGTAGATCTCAGGATGCGGCGAGAGTAGCAGTCCGAGGAACGTTGTATTTCTCGGAGATACCTGTGATCCTGGGTGGTTTCAAAGCATGATGGGTGAAACTGCAGTTGGAATCCACGTGGAATCAGTCGGAGCCGGAGACAGTCACTGAGGAAGGAGATGTGGCTGTGAAAACGAGTTTTGGTAGATACCTTATCAAACACCAGGAGGGAAATAGAAAGCAATGAAGGTGAACAAGGTAAAAGAGACAAACGAAAATCCCGTCGGAGAGAAGAGCAGAACTTCTTCAAGGTAGGCATTCCTGGAAGAGAAGTGGCAGTGAATTAAACACTAAAATAAAAGCAAAATACTGCGGATGCTGGAAATCTGAAACAAAAACAAGAAATGCTGGATTCACTCAGCAGGTCTGGCAGCATCTATGGAAAGAGAAGCAGAGTTAACGTTTCGGGTCAGTGACCCTTCTTCGGAACTGACAAATATTAGAAAAGTCACAGATTATAAACAAGTGAGGTGGGGGTTGGGCAAGAGATAACAAAGGAGAAGGTGCAGATTGGACCAGGCCACATAGCTGACCAAAAGGTCACGGAGCAAAGGCAAACAATATGTTAATGGTGTTTTGAAAGACAAAGCATTAGTACAGATTAGGTGTGAATATACTGAATATAGAACATCAGCAAGTGCAAACCTGAAGAAAAACAACCTGAAAAAAACAGTGGGTAAGCAAACTGAACAAACTAACATGAAATGAAATAAATGCAAAAAATGTAAAAAGGAATGCAAAAAAAAGGAAGAAAAATTAACTAAAAATGACTAAAAATGAAAGTAAAGTGGGGGGCTGTCATGCTCTGAAATTATTGAACTCAATGTTCAGTCCGGCAGGCTGTAGTGTGCCTAATCGGTAGATGAGATGCTGTTCCTCGAGCTTGCGTTGATGTTCACTGGAACACTGCAGCAATCACAGTGCTATTTGTGCACGTTGCTGTGTGCAAATTGACTCCCACGTTTCCAAAATTACAAAAGTGACTACACTTTAAAGATAACTCATCGGCAGTAATCTGCTGCTGAACATGCTGAGGTTGTAAAAAGCACTGTCTAAATGCAAGACTTTTCTTTTTGTTTATTGCATTCAACATACATAGTGAGCCATGTTTCAGATTTCTCTGTTTTTGTACAGGCACCTAGTGGAAGCTGCATCCAACACCAATCTTTATTTTAGTGACCAGCAGAACCTGCAGGGATCAGAGATCAGCTTCACCATCCATTGTGTACAGTGGGCAAATCGTGTTAACACTAACACTTCTGTTATAAGTAGTGAGGACTATATGTTATAGTCCCCTGACTGCAATAGCAGCTATGAGTTCAGGTGTCTTGCTACAAATGCTTCTACTGTTCGTAGATATGTGCCTTCATGTTAGTTAAAGCTAGCTTCAGTGTTACTCTCTTCATACCCATCTGTTGGCTGACTTGTGCTTCTAGGTTAGTCTTTGCTGGGATTCAGTTTTCACCTGCCCTCCCCCTATTCAGTTTTAATGCTTTTGAATAAGAGTCACTACATTCCTCACTAGTCTCATGGCCTCTTTATTTCGCTCTAGCTCCAGATTAGGGTGTCATCCTTGGTTCAGTGGTAGCACTCTCATCTCTGAGTCAGAAGGTTTAAGTTCCACTGTAAAGACGGGAGCGTATAATATGACAGAGGTGCCGTCTTTTGGATGAGATGTTAAACCAAAGCCCCATCTGCCCACTCAGGTGGATGTAAAAGATCCCATGATGCTATTTAAAGCAGAGCAGTGGAGTCTTCTCTGGTGTCCTGGCCAATATTTTTCCCTCAAACATCACTAACAGGGATTATCTGATAATTATCACATTGCTGTCTATGCGCATATTGGATGTCGTGTTTCCCTAAAATTACTCTTCAAAAGTATTTGATTGGCTGTAAAGTACTTTGGGATGTCAGAAAAGGTGCTACTTAAATGCAAATACTTTCTTTTATTAATGTTATATTTCTGACATACTTGATTCAAAGTGATTCATGACAACGCTTCGTCATCGCCGACGTCATCAGAATGCGCTGCGGTGCGCACATGCGCAGACGGTCTCCTGCCCTCTGCGGATGCGCTGCGGTCCGGCTTGCCAGGAACGCTTTGCGCATGCGCAGATAACGTCATCGCGTTACGTCGTCTTCCTTGGGCAACGCGCCAGGTTGGCCTCTACGCATGCGTCAATCTTCAGATATTCACGCATGCGTCAAAGCTTCGGCGCAACTTTTTGAAAGTGGAAGGAGGAGAGTTTCGTCGGGCATTTTCTCGCATTTTATCTGAATTATTTAGTCGTTTTGGAGACTTGCTTCATTTTTATTAGACACAGGAGATTGTTCCAAGGTAAGTTGCTCTGCCTTTGTAAATTGCTCTGAAAACATTTCA